>NW_028095541.1:8150798-8777290 GCF_014824575.4 Sturnira hondurensis
GTTTAAAGATGTCCTGGAGGTTCCTAAGCCTCTCCTCATTTTTTTGAATTCTCATTTCTTCATTCCTTTCTGGTGGGATGTTTTGTTCTTCCTTCTGGTCCATTCCATTGATTTGAGTCCCAGTTTCCTTTCCATCACTATTGGTTTCCTGTGCATCTCCCTTCATTTCAATTAGTTTAGCCTTCATATGTTCCTCTAATTTGTGACTTTGTTCCTCTAATTTGTGACTATAATCTACCAGTTCTGTGAGCATCCTGATAAATAGTGTCTTGAATTGTGCTTCTGAGAGGCTGGCAATTTCTCGGTCGCTTAGAGTTATTGGCTCTGGGACTTTGAGTTCTTCTTGCACCTTCTTTTGGGCTGTTCATGCCTGTTCCATAGCAGGATCAGAGCCCTAAAGTGTTCACTAGAACAGGGCAACTAAGTCGCTGGGTTGTGACGCTGTATGTGGGGGCGGGATCAAAGAGGGACTATGGTGTCCCATCTGCCGCCTTCCACCCCGGCTCTCACCGGTGCCGCAGTTGCTGCCGTCACTGGGCCCGTGCGTTTCGTCCCACTGCACGCGAGTGTGCGACCGAGGTCAGTTTGCCCCGCACCCCAACTGGTTCCCGTTTGCCTGCACGCCTGGGTCGGGGGACCTGTCCTGCCCGACCCTGCTCGCTGCTGGCTCCGCCCCTCTTACTGTCCCCGTTGAAAGGTTAGATGTAGTCGGACTTCCGTATAATTCAATTTTCTGTCCTTTGGTTGTGTCTTTGTTTCTCCAAACCTTTGTTGTATTCAAACTTGGTTGTGGGAGAAGGCACAGTGTTTCCACCTATGCCTCCATCTTGGCGGAAGTCGGAAACTGTATATTAAAATAAGGAAATTATTGATACAAAGATTCTCTTTATGTAAACTTTCCAACTAAAGAAGTGTTATAAAAATTTATAAACATAACGGTGTATAGTATGAAGAGGTCTGGCCTGCCCTCACCTTCTGGGAGGTGATCTTTAGGCACATTAGGTGGGAGTGGCTGTTTGTGTGGGCCTTGGCCACTGGATAGTCTAAGTGAGAATGGGAACTTTGCCTATTCCATGCCAGCTCCAGCCTCAGGAGGACATGGAGAATAAGCTATTAAATTGGACAATAGATGGCTGAAGATTAAAAGTCAGCCACATGGGCAGTATGTGATTGATTGCTTATAAAAACTGTGGACACCAAAAGTGTGATGAGCTTCCCTGGTGGGCAGTACTCTGTGCACATGGCATGGCCAGGGAAAGGTAATTCTCCTTATGTTTCTACATGGAGAGGACAAACAGAAGGTCTGCATTTGGACCCTCCCTAGTCTTCCCTACGTATTCCTTTCCTTGGCTCATTTTAACCTGTATCCTTTCCCTGTAATAAACTTTAAATATTTTTAACTTTCTGTGGGTTCTGAGTGTCCTTCAGCAAATTATTAAAACTGAGGATAGTTTTAGGAACCCCCTGAACTTGTTGGAAGTGAGCATGGTCCTGGTGGGAACTGTTTCCTCAGATCTTACTCCCAGCATAGCAGCGCATTCACTGTGGTGCTGCATCAGTGAAACTTTCTGGAAATCTGCCTGCTGAAACTTACTGGAATTCCTGGAATTGTGTCATTGTAACTTACTGAAATCCACTCTCCAGAACTTGCTGAGATTCTCTCTTCAGAGTACTGGAGAAAGCTACCAACAGGGAATTGTCTCATCAGAATTATTCTACTATAAAACCTCCTGAGGGAATGGGCTCTGAGGCAAACTACTGTCTGCAGGGTGCTGCTGGCTCTTTCACCACAGGACTCAGGTGCTGTAGAAGTTGTGATTACTGTGGGAGCCTGATTCTGGAGAAGCCACCCAGCCTGCAGGAAGCAGGTGGTGAAGAGGTTGTAGGCACTGTAGGAGCCTGGTGAACAAACCCCTGGACCAGAACGCAAAACCTTCCCCTTTAGCAGCATACTCTTCAGTGTCCTCTACTGACTATGCTTAACATCATGCCAGCTATAAAAGGAAACACATTTGAAGGACCCAAACCCATTTCACAGAGCTGGCAAAAAAAGGACAAATTTGGAGCTGAGAGACAATAAAATAACAACTGACATAGATGATATCAGCTGGGCTATCCATGATAAATGTCTCCTTTCATTTTCAACTAATATTTTTCTCATCTATTGGCTGTAAATTGCCTAGGCCACTGCCTAAAGCCTTTATTTTGATAGGGGTAATTTCAAATTAAACATGATTCTTCTTATTATTTTATTTATATAGTACATGATTATATTCTCCAAAATATGTATACACATAACATTTGTTTACCATTGCTTCCTGAATGTTATTGTTGTTCTTTAAAATTCTTGCTTATCAAAATATCTCATTTGTTTGTTCTTTCAGTGAGAAGCAAACTCCCTCTGTTTTTGTCATAAAAAGTGTTTATTTGCTCTCACTATTGAAGGATTTTTGAAGTAGGTATAGGATTTTAAATTGACCCTTGTTTTTCCCTCGGCACATTAAATATACTATTGAATCCTATTTAGGTATGGATTTTACCTTATGAGAAGTTCATAATCATTCTTTTTTAAAAAATATTTTATGTATTTACTTTTTAAAGAGAGGGCAAGGGAGGGAGAAAGAGAGGGAGAGAAACATGAATGTGTGACAGGCACATTACCTGGTTTCCTCTTGCATGCCCCCAACCAGGGACCTGGCCCGCAGCCCAGACTTGTGGGAACAGAACTGGAGACCTTTTGGTTAGTGGGATGACACACAACCCACTGCACCACACTAGTCATGGCAGAAGTTCATAATTATTCTAATTTGACTTTTTGTATAGACACTTTAATTTCTCTATTAAAGTTTTGTTTGTCTTAGATTTTCCACCATTTTACCATGATTGTTGATGAGGATTTGTTCTTAATTATCTTGTTCATAATTAAGTGTACTTTTTACATTCTGGAGATGTATGTCTTTCTTTCATACAGGAAAATTCTCAACTGTTATTTTTCTAATTACAGCCTCATCTCAATTTTAATTTTTCCTTTTGGAACTCCTAATGAACACAACTTTAAAATTCTCTCTCTTTTCTTTTATTGTGGTTAAAATACACATAACATAAAATTTACTATTTTTAAGTGTATGCTTCTTCAGTGGTATTAAAGATATTTTCATTGTTGTACAACCATTACCACCAACTATTCCCATATGTCATCTTGTAAAACTGAAACTCTGTCCCCATACCCCCCCTCTCCTGTCCCTGGCAACCCCCATTCTACTTTATGTCTTTAGGATTTTGACATATAAGTGGAATTATACAGCATTTGTTTTTTTCGGTTATCTTATTTTTATTTATTTTTATTTTTTATCTTCACCTCAGGCTATGTTTATTGATTTTATTTATTTATTTTTAGAGAGAGGGGAAGGGAGTGAAAAAGGGAGAGAAATATCAATGTGTGGTTTCCTCTCACATACCTACCACGGGGGACCTGGCCCACAACCCAAGCATGTACCCTGACTGGGAATCAAACTGGCAACCTTTTGCTATGTGGTTTGGTGCTCAATCCATTGAGCCACACCAGCCAAGGCTGTTTATTGATTTTAGAGAAAGAGGAAGGGAGCGTGAGAGAAAAATTACTGATGTTAAGAGACGAACATCAATTGGTTGCCTCCAACATACCTTAACTGGGGATTGAACCTGCAACCTAAGTGTATGCCCTGACTGGGCATTGAACCCACAAGTATAGGACAATGCTCCAACCAAGTGAGCCACCTGGCCAGAGCCAGTATTTATCTTTTGGAGACTGTCTTATTTTACTTAGCATAATATCCTCAAGGTTCACCCATGTTTTTCAAAAATAAAAAAAAATCGTTTTTTTGGCCTAATTTTTCTGGCAAATTAGGGAAAGAACAGTCTCTTCAACATGTAATTTTGGGAAAACTGGATATCCATATAAAAAATTGTATATATGTTCCCATAAACAAAAAATTTGTGTAAAATAATTTATATACAAAAATTGACTTGAAATGAATTAATGACTCAAGTAAAAGAATTAAAACCATAAATCTCTTAGAAGAAAACCTAGAGTAAATATTCATAAATTTGCATTTGTCACTGGGTTTTAGACATGATGCCCAAACCTGAGAAGTAAAAGAGTAAGTAGATAATTTCAATTTCATCAAAATTAAAAACTTTTATGTATTAAAGGGAATTGTCAAGAAAGTTAAAAGAAAACCTACCAAATGAGAGAAAATATTTGTAAATCATTTATCTGATAAAGTCTAGTACCCAAAATACATGAAAAACTCTTACAACTCAACAATTGAAAGGCCCTGGTATTTTAACAAAGGTGAGCAATTCTTTTTCTACAAAAATATTCTATTTATTTGTTCCTAGAGAGAGGGGAAGAGAGAGAGAAAGAGAGGGAGAGGAACGTCAGTGTGCGTGAGAAACATTCATTGGTTCCTTCTTCCTCATGTCCAGGCCTGCAAACCAGGCATGTGCCCTGACTGGAATTGAACCTGTGACATTTCACGTTGAGGGATGACACCTAACTGAGTTATACCAGTCAGGGCCCAAAGGTGAGCAATTATTTCTGTAAGTAATATCATAATGAGCTGATGGTTTATTTTCTTGTTTGTTGTCTTATTAAAAAAATTTTTGAGTTCATGGTTTTAAATATATCCAATGTGTTTTAGTCTATTGAATTATTATTTTTAGAATAATATATTTTATTGATTATGTTATTACAGTTGTCTCATTTCCCTCTCCCCTTATTCCCCTCTGTCTTGCACACCCCCTTCTACCCACCTCCCTTTAGTTCATGTCCATGGGTCATACATATAAGCTCTTTGGCTTCTATATTTCCTATACTATTCTTAACCTCCCCCTGTCTATTTTCTACCTACCATCTATGCTACTTATTCTCTGTACCTTTTCCCCCTCTCTCACCCTTCCACTCCCCCGCTGATAACCCTCCATGTGATCTCCATTTCTGGGATTCTGTTCCTGTTCTAGCTGTTTGCATAGTTTGTTTTTGTTTTTGCTCTAGGTGTGGTTGTTAATAACTGTGAGTTTGTTGTCATTTTACTGTTCATATTTTTTATCTTCTTTTTCTTAGATAAATCCTTTTAACATTTCACATAATAAGGGCTTAATGATGATGAACTTTTTAAATTTGACCATATCTGAGAAGCACTTTATCTGTCCTTCTATTTTAAATGAATGCTTTGCTGGATAGAGTAATCTTGGATGTAGGTCATTTCCTTTTATGAGTTGGAATACTTCAATTGAGTTATTTTATTTATTGCTTAAATTGCTTTATCTTTGTCAGGTGAGAGCCTCTTCAATTTGGCTGTCAAGTACTTTAAACATAAACCCACTAGTGTTAGATAATGTCTTCACTGTCCTGGGTGACAAATGTTCTAGGCTCATGTTGTACATTTCTGGCCCAAGACCTGGAATCCATCATCTAGTTCTCTTTATTCAATAGAGAGAATTAGGAAACCTATACCTCCATCTGTACTCCCTCCCCTGAAAAGATGAAATATTTCATAAGTTTTATAACACTGAATGTCAACTATAAGTGAAAAATTAAAAAATTAAAAGTTAAATAAAAGAAGCCCCTGATAAAAACTTCATGAGCTCATACTGATGTTATTAACTCAAATTCAGTACAAGTCATGTTCAATTCAAATTCAGTACTAATGATGTTTACTTAACCCATTTTGTCTTAGGTATGTGTCTTCTTTTTCTCATACTAAATATAGTATTTCCAAGGACATCAGGAGTGAAGTAATTAGAATATACAGGGTTAGGCAAAAGTAAGTTTATAATTTTCCTATGAAAAATACAATAATAAGTAATACAAGAATAACCTCTCTGTGTTTTGTATGTACAATTGTAAACTACTTTTGCTCCACTCTATAATATAATTTCTCATGTGCTGTATCCTATATATGCATAAAAGAGCTCAGAATAACAATACCAACAATGATACAAACATAATCACTGAAACCAGTTTTTAAAAATGCGCCTATGCTGCCCTTCAACTATTTCTTCTACTGTCTTGTATCTAATTTTTCATGGCATATATTCATTAAATACTCATTAAATATATTTTTAGTTCTACATCTCAAAAAGTGCTATCACTCTTTATGTCCACTATAATAATTTCAGCCATTATAGATGCCCAAAGATAATTCTCTAATAGCTCTTGAAGTAAGGACTCATAGCAAAAAGATTCTCTGGTTTTTTTTTCTGCAAGTTGTTGACCCATGCCTATGTGTTGACAATTTCTCTATATCCTTTAGATTTGAAAATTAAGTTGCTGGGTACAAGATTCTTGGTTCATATTTTCCTTCATTATCTTATATTTATGGTCTACTAGTATGAAATATTGCTTTCAAGAATGCCTGGTGTCTGGTTGGGTGCCTCAGTTAATTGGAGCATCATCCCATAAACTGAAAGGTCACAGGTTTGATCCCAGGTCAAAGCATATGCCTTGGTTGAAGGTTAGTCCTTAGTTGGGGTGAAGATGGAGAGGCAACTGATCAATGCTCTCTCCCATTGATTATTCTTTCTTTCTTCCTCTCTCTCTGGAATCAATGAATACATTCTTGGGTGAGAATTTAAAAAATAATGGTGAAAATTTTCTTTCATCACTTGTACTTCGTTTGGATACTCAAATAATTTTTCTTTCTTTTTTAAGCCTAAAATTAAATATATAGGCAGGCATGTACCCTGACTGGAAATTGAATCAGAAAGTTTTTGGTTTACAGGCCAGCACTCAATCCAGTGAGCCACACCAGCCAGGGCTATCCTTTACATTATATGGTTTGGTATAAAATTTTATTGAATTATATTTTGGGACTTCTGGCCAAGATGGTGGCATATGTAGATACACTTTGCCTCCTTGCGCCACCAAAAGAAGGACAAAAACAAATTTAAAAACAAGAAACAACCAGAATAGTCAGAAAATTGAACTGTTTGGAAGTCTGACAACCAAAGAGTTAAGGAAGAAACATTCACCCAGACCAGCAGGATGGGCAGAGATGGGCAGGCAGGACAGAAAGGATGAGTGGAACGTTTGAAGATGTCCTGGAGGTTCCTAAGCCTCTCCTCATTTTTTTGAATTCTTGTTTCTTCCTTCTGGTCCACTCCATTGACTTGAGTCCCAGTTTTCTTTTCATCACTATTGGTTTCCTGTGCATTTCCCTTCATTTCAATTAGTTTAGCCTTCATATGTTCCTCAAATTGTGACTATAATCAACCAATTCTGTGAGCATCCTGATCACCAGTGTTTTGAATTGTGCATCTAGAGGTTCGCTATTTTTTTTCACTTAGAGTTATTGGCTCTGGGGCTTTGAGTTCTTCTTGAGCCATATTTTGGACTGTTCGTGCCTGTTACATATGAGGAGCAGAGCCCTAGGTGTTCACCAGGGCGGGGCAACTTCGTGGCTGAATTGTGACGCTGTATGTGGGGGCGGAGTCAAAGGAAAGCAATGGCAGTCCCCTCTGCCACCTCCTGCTGTGCGGTCTGTCCCACTGTGCTCGAATGTGCGACCATGGTCACCCTGCCGCACCACCTTGCACACTCACTGGGTTTGACTGCTGGGGCCTGCACAGTTCGTCTTATTGCTCACTTCCCTAATGTTTATATGCATGCAAATGTGTGACTGTGGTCAGCCTGCCCTGCACCCTCACTGGGTCCACACTGCTACCCTGGCCCCCTGTGTGCCTGGGTCGGGGGATCTTTCCTGCCAGACCCTGCCCTGCTGCTGGCTCCGCCCCTCTTACCGGTCAGGTTGAACAGTTCGTTGTTGTTGAAATTTCGTATAGTTCAATTTTCTGTTCTTTGACTGCATCTTTGTTTACTGAACCTTTGTTGTATTCAAACTTGGTCGAGGGAGAAGGTACAGTGTTTCCACCTATGCCTCCACCTTGGCGGAAGTCAATTTCATCTTTGGTGATTTATTATATGTTGAGTCTTCCTTGTCTGTCTTCTCTATTTCTTTTTTAATTCTCACCCAAGTATACATTTATTTATGTTAGAGGGAGAGGAAAGAAGAGAGACAGAGGAGAAAGAGAGAGAGATATTGATATGAGAGAGAAACTTTGACTGGTTGCCCCTTATAAGTTTCCTGACTGGGGATGAAACCCAAAACCTAGGTTTCTGCCCTGACTGGGAATCAAACCTCCATCCTTGGGATAAAGCTCCAACCAACTGAGCCACCTAGCCAGAGCTTATTTTTTTCTCGACATTTCTCTGTGCTTATTCATTTTTTTATTTCTTTCTAGTTTTTGTTTGTTTGTTTCTGAAGTGATTTTTTTCCGAATTTTGCAATCTTATTTCCGACTTTCTCTGGTTCTTATTCATATTGTATTATCTATTTTTTTAGTAGTAGAAAATTTTATGATTCCTTTTCCTCACTTTAACTATTTACCATTCCATTTCCCCTATAGAATTTTATCACAGTGTAATGTATATTTATTCTAAAAAGTCTTTTAGTGATTATCCTATGGTATTATCTTGCAAAGAAATATATAAAAATATCAACATTTTAAATCTCTAGACTCAACTTCCGGCCAAGATGGAGGTGTAGGTGGAAATACTGTGCCTCCTTGCACAACCAAGTTTAAAGACAACAGAGTTTTAGTAACAAAAACACAACCAAAACACAGAAAATTGAACTGTATGGAATTCTGACAACAATGAACCATTCAGCCAGATAGGTAAGTGGGGTGGAGCCCCCACTTGGTTGGAGCTTCATCCTTGTGGCTGGCGGAGCTAGGTCACACAGGAAAAGGTGGCTAGACCGACCCAGGTGCCCAGATGGCAGTTGGTGGATCCCAGGTGTGGGGTGGCAACAGGCGGACCCAGTCAGGGTGCAGGGTAGATGGCTGACCATGGTCACGCATTCACATGCAGATAAACCAGGTAAAGGAGCGAGCAGTGAGACAGAGTGTGCAAACCAGGGCCCCAGCATCAGGAATTAAAGCCTAGAAGCACCGACTGGAAAAACTTTCGGGGTCGAGGTGCCAGAAGAAGCTCTCCAGTTCACTGGAGAGACCCACAAGGTCCTGGAGGGTGAACAAGCCCAAATACCTGGAACCAGCACCAGAAGGGCCCAATTTGCTTGCAGGAAGCAGCAGAAGACATCAAAACCTGAGAGAGAGCAGAACAGACGCCATTGCCCCTCTTTGACCCCACCCCCACATACAGCGTCCAACCCAGAGACCGTGTCACCCTGCCCTGGTGAACACCTAAGGCTCCGTCCCTCATACAGAACAGGTAGGAACACACCAAAACATTATGGCTCAAGAAGAACAGCTCAAAGTCCGAGAGCCAATACTTCTGAGCGACCAAGACATAGCCAACCTATCAGATGCACAGTTCAAAACACTGGTGATCAGGATGCTCACAGAACTGGTTGATTTTAGTCACAGATTAGAGGAACAAATGAAGGGTAAATTAAGTGAGATGAAGGGAAATGCACAGGAAACCAATAGTGATAGAAAAGAAACTGGGACTCAAATCAACCAACTGGACCAGAAGGAAGAAAAAAATGACCAGACAGAAAAGAATGAAGAAACAAGAATTCAAAAAAAAAAATGAGGAGAGGCTTAGGAACCTCCAGGACATCTTCAAACGTTCCAACATCCTAATTATAGGGGTACCAGAAGGGGAAGAGGAACAGGCATGAGTGGAAAACTTATTTGAACAAATAATAAAGGAGAACTTTCCCAATCTGACAAAGGAAATAGACTTCCAGGAAGTCCAGGAAACTCAGAGTCCCAAAGAAGTTGGACCCAAGAAGGAACACACCAAGGCACATCATAATTACATTAGCCAAGATTAAAATGAAGGAGAGAATCCTAGAAGCAGCAAGAGATAAGGGGACAGTCACCTACTGGGAACTCTGAAGGAATTCCCATCAGACTGTCAACTGATTTCTCAAAAGAGACCTTACAGGCAACTAGGGGCTAGAAAGAAGTATTCCAAGTCATGAAATCCAAAGACCTACATCCAAGATTGCTCTATCCAGCAAAGTTTTCATTTAGAATGGAAGGGCAGATGAAGTGCTTCTCAGATAAGGTCAAATTCAAGGAATTCATCATCACCAAGCCCTTATTAAATGAAATATTAAAGGGACTTATTTAAGAAAAGGAAGATAAAAATATGAACAGTGAAAGGAAGGCAAACTCACAGTTATTAACAACCATACCTCAAACAAAAGCAAACTAAAAGGACAGCTAGATCAGTAGGAGAGCCACAGAAATGGAGATCACACGGAGAGTTAGCAACAGGGGAGTGGGAGGAGGAGAAGGGGAAGAAGGTACAGAAAATAAGTAGCATAAACGGTAGGTAGAAAATTGACAGGGGGGAGGGCAGGAATAGTATGGGAAATATAGAATCTAAAGAACTTGAGACACATGGACATACACTAAAGGGGGGATGGTGGGGGAGAGGGTGTGCAGGGTGGAGGGGAATGAAGGGGGGAAATGGGACAACTATAATGGTATAATCAATAAAATGTATTAAAAAAAGAGAAAAAGGCAAAAAAAAAATCTCTGGACTCAGAAGCCTGTGGTTAAGTTGCCTTTATGAAGTTTGGATTAAAACATTAACTCTTTGATTGAGAGTTAAAATGGATTAAAACATTAACTTGTTTGATTAAGCTAATGAAATGTATTGCACATTTTAATTAATAATTTATAAAAAGTACATTTTTATAGATCTAGCTATCCATTTATTATTTAATCTTCACCCAAGGATATGTTTATTGAGTTTTTAGAGAAAGAGGCAGGGAGACAAAGAAACATTTATGTGAGAGAGAAACATTGTAAGGTGGCCTCCTGAATGAGTTCTGACAGGCAAATGAACCCACAGCCTAGGTATGTGCCCTGACCTGGAATCAAACCTGCAAACTTTTGGTGTACAGAACATGCTCCAACAACATGGGTGGCAAAGCCAGGGCTAGAACTATCTCACTTAATTGTGTAGAAAGTAATTTTAAAAACTGCTTATGAATCTTAGGATGAATTTTGCTTATTGCTAGAATGGCCCAGGTTTTATTTATTCCTTTCTCAGTTTCATGGATGTAAATAATGAGAAAACTGGTTAACATCAATAAGTAGGTGAAAGTATAAGTTTTGTTTAATGCTATCTCTCCATTATTTCAAACTCTTTGGAAATTACATGCCAATAGTTATATAGAAATTTGTATTCACTTCCTAGGGTGCTATAAGAAAGTAATATGACTATAGTCAACATAGCAGTGTGGGTAAACTTGGCTCATCTCTTCACACAATCACATCAAAATTACAACTAAAATATAAAACAATCATCACTCAGAAATGTCAGAAATTGAATTAAATGGAAGTCTGATAACTATGGAATTAAAGAAACTATATCCTTTCAGACTGGGAGGCAGGGCCTAGACACAGAACAAGCTGGTTCAACATCTAGCTGTGGAGCACAAAAATTTGGAACATCTCAGGAGTGCAGAGCCCCACCTCAACAACAGGCCTCCAGGCTAGGGATCCAATGCCAGGAGGATAAGCCCCCATAACTTCTGGCTGCAGAAAACAGGCAGGGATTGAGTTGGTTGAAGAAAATTCTGGAGTCTCAAGCAGTTCCTCTTAAAGAACCCACACACCGACATAATAAGACTCACTCCCTGTGAACTCTAGTGCCAGGGTACCACCCAGAAAGGCACCAGAGGCATTTAGAAGAAAGTAAAGTGTCTGGCATCAAGGCAAGAGCTAAGCGACACCTTCCTCTCAGCAGAAAGTTAGGCTCTTTCTGAGCCTTGTCCCCACAGAGCCACAGAGCCAAAAGGTTTGTTCCATGTCTGAAATTCCATTAATGTGGCTAACACTGTTTGTTGCTTGCTGGAGATCCCCAGAGGCTCTGTCTCACTCAACTTATAGGCCCACCCAAGCTGCTTTATCCTATGAATAGCTGGTCTTGGTTCTGCTTCACAACTTCCTAAATCCAATCAAACAAACAACAACCAGCCTCAATGAGCCCAACACTCCCTCCCCCAATATCTCTTGGTAAGGGGCCCAGGTCCATCACTAGCAGAAAACAGTTTAGATTTACAGCGTGGCTTCACCTGGGAATCTCCAAGCCCAGCTCAAGGATCAGGCATCACAGATTGCTTTATAGCACAGGCAGGGTGGCCCTGGACAAAACACAGGTGGCAGTTGACCTTGGCCTGCCCCATCCAGGAAACCCCAGAGTCTATACACCCAGCAGAGATGTACAGACCATGCTGGAGCACCACAACTTTACCCCTGCATAACTGATCCTCAGTTGAGAGCAGAGGTTGGTGGTAAGTGGTCACAACCAGTCCTTGCAGCTGACTGGCCTTAGCAAATCCTTCCCATTGACCTGCCAATAGCAATCAAGGCTCAACTACAAGAGGAAGGTGTATTCAACCCACAAGAAGGATGCACCTTGAGTACCCAGCTTGGGTAGTAGGGGAGGCTGTGTCACTGGACCCTACAGGACACCTACTACATTAGGCCACACTACCAACACCCGTAATCAAAGTAGCTTTACTTGATATACAGAAACAAACACAGGGAGGCTGCCAAAATGAAGAGACAATGAAACATGGCCCAAACGAAAGAACAGATCAAAACTTCAGAAAAAGAGCTAAACAAAATGGAGATAAGGACTCTATCAGATGCAGAGCTCAAAACATGGTTCCAAGAATGCTCAAGTTACTTAGTGAGGACCTCAGTAAAGTAAAAAAGATCCATTCAGAAACAAAGGATACACTAATTGAAATAGAGAAAAATTTACAGGAAAGCAGTAGAGTGGATGAAGCTGAGACTCAAATAAATTATTTGGAACATAAGGCAGAAAAAAAATCAACCAATCAGAACACCAATCAGAAATCAACCAATTTTTAAAAAAATTAGGACAGTATAAGCAGCCTCTGGGGCAACTTCGAGAGGGCCAACATTCGCATTATAGGGGTGCCAGAAGGAGAAGAGATAGAGCAAGAAATTGGAAATCTATTTGAACAAATACTGAGAGAAAACTTCCTTAATTTGTTGAAGGAAGTAGACATGCAAGTCCAGCAAACACAGAGGGTCCCAAATAAGATGGATGCAAAGAGACCTAGTCCAAGATACATCACAAATAAAATGCCAAATTTTAAAGATAAAAAGAGAATCTTAAAAGCAGCAAGAGAAAGTAAGTTAGTTACCTACAGGGGAGTTTCCATAAGGCCTTCAGCTGATTTCTTGAAAGAAACTTTGCAGGCCAGAAGGGATTGGCAAGAAATATTCAAGGTCGTGAAAAGCAGGGACCTACAGCAAGATTGCTCTACCCAGCAAAGCTATCATTCAGAATTGAAGGGCAGATAAAGAATTTCCCAGAAAAGAAAAAGCGAAAGGAGTTTATCATCATGAAATCATTATAATGTGAAATGTTAAAGGGACTTATCTAAGAAAAGAAAAAGATCAAAAGTATGAAGAAGAAAATGACAAAAAATATATATCTATCAACAACTGATTCTAAAAAACAAACTAAGCAATCAAGAAAAACAGAAACAAAATCATGGACATAGGGAGCATTTTGGTGGTTGCCAGATGGGAGAGGCATGTGAGGGAATGTGTGAAGAGGTGAGGGGATTAAGAAGTACAAATAGGTAATTACAGAATAGCCATGTGGATGTAAAGTACAGTATAGGAAATGTAGTAGCCAAAGAACTTATATGCATGACTCATGGACATGAATAATGGTGGGGGGTTGCCTGAGGGAGTAGGGGCATTGGGTGAAGGGGGCAAAGGTGAAAAATTCAGGGTAAGTGTGATAGCTTAATTAATAAAATACAATTTAAAAATATTCTGTGGAAAATATTAATACATGAAAACATTAACAATGTAAACAACCATGTGCTACCATTACAGTACCTATTGTAATGGGCAAAATCTAAAACACCAACAACACCAGATTTCCACTTTGGAAGACAGTTTTATAGTTTCTTACAAAACTAAAGATAGTCTTTTCCTAAGATACAGCAATCATGCTCCTTGGTATTTACCCAAATGAACTGAAAAATTAAGTCCACACAAAACCTTGCACATGAATGTTCATAGTAGCTTTAATCACAATAAAACTTGCAAACAAGCAAGATCTGGTCTGAGAGGCAACTGATCCATGTTTTTCTCATGCATTGATGTTTCTGTCCTTCTGTTTCTCCTTCTCTTTCATCTCTCTAGAAATGAATAAATAAAATCTTAACATAATAAAACAATGTCCTTCAATAGGTGAATGAATAGGCTATGGCCTATCCAGACAATAGGATATTATTAGGTGGTAAAAATAAAGGAGCTATCAAGTCAGAAAAGATATGGAAGAAACTCAAATGCTTATTGCTAAGTGAAAGAAGCCAATTTGAAAAGGCTACATAATGTATGACCCCAACTCTGACATTCGGGAAAGTATGGACACAATAAAAAGGTCAGATGTTGCCATGAGTTAGTGGGCAGGGATGGATGACTAGGTAGAGTACGGGGGAGTTTTAGGACAGTGAAACAATTCTGTGTGATGCTATAATGGGGGGTATACATGACATGCTATATTTGTACAAACCTATAGAATGTACAATATGAGGAATGTACTCGAAGGTAATCTATTGACTTTGAGTGAGTCTGATGTGTCATTGGTTTACCCATTGTAAGATGTGTATCACTCTGATGCTGTATGTTACTCGTTAGTGAGGCTGACCATGTGTGGAGACAAGGGCAAATTGTGACACTGTACTTTCTGATAAGTTTTGCTGTAAACTTAAAGTGCTGTAAAAAATAAGGTCTGCTGAAAAAAATGTTAACAGTAGTCATCCTTGAGTGCAAGAATAATTGGAATTTTTTCTTTGCATTTTTCAGGTTTTCTAATATTTTTTTTGTCACTAAATGTGGATTCACTACTTTTGAAACAGAAAAATGTTGAAAAATTATTTTATTTTATTTAACTTGTTTTAATCTCTTAAAGAATAGCTACCTAATACAGAAAGTTAAAAAATAATAGTTAATGCTCTGGGTGATGTGGCCCAGTGAATTAGGTGCCGGCCTATGGACTGAAAGTTTGCTGGTTTGGTTCCTAGTTAGGGAACATGCCTGGGGGCAAGTGAAAGGCGATGAATTAATGTATATCTCTCACATTGATGTTTCTCTTCCTCTTTCTCCCTCCTTTCCCTGCTCTCTAAAAATAAAGATATAAAATATTTTAAATATATTTTTTATTGTTCAATTACTATTGTCCCCATTCCCCCCCATTATTCTGCTCTGCCTACCCCTCCCACCCTCCCTGCACATTTGATGCACCCCTCCCTCCCACTTTGTGTTTATCTGTGGGTCCTTTATATATGTTCCTTTACCCTTCCCCTTTTTTCCCAGTTACCCCCTTTCTCCTCCCTTTCAGTCACTGTCAGTTTTTTGTTTCCATATATCTGGTTGTATTTGGTCACTTGTTTGTTTTGTTGATTAGGTTCCACTCATAGTTGCGATCATATGGTATTTGTCTTTCACTGCCTGGCTTATGTTACTTAGCATAGTATTCTTTAGTTACATGCATGCTGTCCTGAAGGTAGGAATTCTTTCTTTCTGGTGCATAGAATTCTATTGTGTTAATGTATCCACAATAGATCCACTATTATTTTTTTGATCCACTTATTTACTTATGGGCACTTAGGTTGCTTCCAGCACTTGGCTATTGTAAATTGTGCTGCTATGAACAATGGTGTGCATAGGTTCTTTTGGATTGGTGTTTCGGGGCTCTTAGGGTATCATCCCAGCAGTGGAGTTTCTGGGTCAAAAGGCAGATCCATTTATAGTTTTCTGAGGAAATTCCATACTGTTTTCCACAGTGGTTGCACCAATCTGCAATCCCACCAACAGTGCACTAGGGTTCC
Organism: Sturnira hondurensis; assembly: GCF_014824575.4. Lineage (NCBI taxonomy): Eukaryota > Metazoa > Chordata > Mammalia > Chiroptera > Phyllostomidae > Sturnira > Sturnira hondurensis. Next base: position 8,166,716 of record NW_028095541.1, read on the forward strand.
CTTTTCCCCACAACCTCTCCAACACTTCTTTGTTGATTTATTTATGATGGCTATTCTGACTGGTGTGAAGTGGTATCTTGTGGTTTTAATTTGCATCTCTCTGATGGCTAATGATGCTGAGCATCCTTTCATATATTTCTGGGCCCTGTCTATGTCCCCTTTGGGGAAGTGTCTGTTCAGGTCCTTTCCCATTTTCTAATTGGATTGTCTTCCTGGATAGAGTCGTGTGAGTTCTTTATATATTTTGGAGATCAAACCCTTGTGCGATGTGTCATTGGCAAATATATTTTCCCATAGGGTTGGTTCCCTTAAATAAAATCTAAAAAAAATAATAGTTGATAATATAATGAACACTTAAAATGGCTAAAATTAAGCCTTACATTATTTTCATCTTATGATTTTGCAAGATCACAGAATTTAATTGCTGGAATGGCCCTCCATAATCATCTAATATGATTTCTCTCTTTTAAAATTTGCTTGTAATTTCCACTTAGTACCCCTAAAGCTTAGAAAGCACTGGGGTGGGCACTGCTGCATGGGAGATGAAATGAGGAACATGATTGGTCTCCGTACTCTAGCAAACCAGGAAGGAGGAGTAAAGCACAATCTTTGTAAAGAATATAGTGGTAAATATATTTTAATATCTAATAAAAACCCCATATGAACTGAGAGGAAGGGAAGGTTCATAATAAGCTGGAAAAGTGAGAGAGCATTATTTGGAAGCAATGGGATCCCAGGGATGAGAAAAATGTAAGGAGAGAGGATTTGCCATCAGGGTCATATTATGTACAATTCTCACATGTCATTGAAAAAGAAACAAGCTTAGAAAGTGTAGGGTCACGCAGCTAACAAATGGTGGAATCAGGATCAAGGTGAACTCCGCATTCTCTTTCAAATCATGTATTGCTTCTCCAGAGATTGCTAATCAGCTGCAGTACAGTTTCATAAAGTGTAATGCATGCTGTTAAGAAGTGATATGTATTTCACATTATTTAGGAAGGATGGCAACTTAAATCTCTATTTTTTAAAAATATTTATCTTTAGAGGGGAGGGGAAGGAGATAGGAAGAGAAACATCAATGTATGGTTGCTTCTTGTGCATTCCCTGCTGGAAATTGGCCCCTCCTGGGAATTGGCCTGCAACCCAGGCATGTGCCCTGACTGGGAATTGAACCTTGATCATCTGGTTTGCAGCCCCGTGCTCAATCCACTGAGCTACACCAGCCAGGGCTAAATCTCTATTTTTTAAACTGAGTTTTTCTTCCTACAGTTCATTCCAGGTCACTCTCAGTTTCTAATGTCATATGTGTTTTTCCTTGTTCTAGAACTTGAATTTATTTGTGATTTGCTTTCTCTAGAATTGTGTTGTTCAAACCAGTTTGTAAGTGATAGATTCAGTTTGGTGGGTTGGAACCACTGTTTATTAAACACAACAATGACAATATGGAAGAAAACAGTACATAATTGATTTAAATACAGAAGAATAGAAAATATTAAAATCCACCCAAGATAGTAATGGAAATAATTATACAATGTAACTTTTATTTCAGTAATGTAGTTATCTATACAGGTGACTTTGTACTGGGTTTCTGTATATAATATATATCCTAGTGATGTCATGGTCAAAAAAAGTTTATAAGTTACTGCTGTATAGTATATTATTTTGTGTGGTAATATTTAAAAATTAAATTTTACGAATTAGGAGAAGCGTATCCTGGAGAAGCAGCATGGTCACATGGTAACGAGTATGGACTCTGGACCCAAGAATCCTAGGGCCTTGAGTCCCTCTCCATCACATGCTGCTACGTGACTTCCTTAACCTTTCTTTGCCTCAGTTTCTTCATCAGTAAAAGTGTGACAGTATATTAATTACTTCTTAATATTGGCAAGAAGATAATGAGTAAACAGAACAATTCAGAGCAAACAGAACAATTTTCTTCTCTCACAGGAAATTTTTCTCAGTGCTTCAATGATTAAAATATGGCCTTTTCCCCTTTTCAAGTGTGAAAGTTAAAATGCTAGTGTACACTATCTCTCCAATCCCCAGCCCCAAGCAATTCTTTTATTTGAACTAATCTCCTACCATTCATACTGGGAAGATGAGCTATATTATACGAAGCTCCTTTCCCAGAAAAAAAAATTAGACTTTAAGGTAAATTTCTTCCAAGATTTGACTTGTTTATTGTGATTATTAGTATTATGTTTTTTGGATATGCACTAGGTCAATGTTTATGGTAGGGATATCAGTTTTTTCCCCTCACAAAATGTTATAAAGAATTTTTCTAATATCCCAATAAGTCAATTTTTAATAATAAAAACAGCTAACATTTTTTGAGGTCTTATCAAGTGTGAGGTGCAAATTTTGTATGCGTATGCTCATTTAATCCACCCTAAAACTCTTCGAGATTGGAACTTTTTTCAAAGGTGGATAGTCTGGCTCCTAAGCTATCCTCACAATAACTGCTATATTGCATCTCAATTACTCTTGGTCTCCAGAAATACAATTATGTAAAATATTTTAAAAATAGAGATATAATTGACATATAATACTATTTTTAGGTCTATAACATAATAATCTGATATATGATTAAATTGGGAAATGATCACCACAGTAAGTCCAATTAGTTGTCCAGACTGCACTTTTATTTTTTTTCTTGTGGTGAGAACTTTTAAGATCTACACTTAGCAACTTCTAACATTTTTTGTATCACTTTCATGGAAGTTATTTGGTTCTTAAAACAATACTGCATTACTTTATTTTATAAAAGTGACTACCAACCTGAGGCTCAGGGAGAAGGTAATGTCCTCAAAGCTTTGGGTGGTCAAATAAGTATTTGAAATGTTAGTTCGTGCTGAAGTCTTCATGTTGCCTTCCTGCAATGCTTAGAATGCTTTTGTGATTAGTATAAAACAGCTCAACACACATTTTTAATAAGAGGTTTGAATTGTAATTCCATACCATACAATCCACCCACTTAAAGTGAATAATACACGGATTTTAGTATATCTGAAGTTGTCAAACCATCACTAATATAAATTTTAGAACATTTTCATTGCTCCAAAAATACACCCCTGCACACTCTAGCTATCATTCCCTACTCCCCAGCACTAGGCAACTACTAATCTAGTTAAAAATTTTTTTTATTATATTTTATTGATTATGCCATTACAGTTGTCCTATTCCCCCCTTCATTCCCCTCCACCCTGCACACCCCTCCCTCATCATTCCCCTCTTTAGTTTATGTCCATGCATCACAAGTTCTTTAGATTCTATATTTCCCATACTATTCTTGCCTTCCCCCGTCTATTTTCCACCCACCACCTATGCTACTTATTCTCTGTACCTTCTTCCCCCTTCTCCTCCTCCCACTCCCCTGTTGCTAACCCTCCGTGTGATCTCCATTTCTGTGGTTCCATTTCTGATCTAGCCGTCCTCTTAGTTTGCTTTTGTTTTAGGTGTGGTTGGTAATAACTGTGAGTTTGCTGTCCTTTCACTGTTCATATTTTTATCTCCTTTTTCTTAGATAAGTCCTTTTAACATTTCATATAATAAGGGCTTGGTGATGATGAACTCCTTGAATTTGACCTTATCTGAGAAGCACTTTATCTGCCCTTCCATTCTAAATGGATCTAAATGTTGGATGTAGGTCTTTAGATTTCATGACTTGGAATACTTCTTTCTAGCCCCTACTTTCCTGTAAGGTGTCTTTTGAGAAATCAGCTGACAGTCTGATGGGAACTCCTTTGTAGGTGACTGTCCCCTTATCTCTTGCTGCTTCTAGAATTTTCTCCTTCATTTTAATCTTGGCTAATGTAATTATGATGTGCCTTGGTGTGTTCCTTCTTGGGTCCAACTTCTTTGGGACTGTCTGAGCTTCCTGGATTTCCTGGAAGTCTATTTCCTTTACCCAGATTGGGGAAATTCTCCTTTATTATTTGTCCAAATAAGTTTTCCACTCGTGGCTGTTCCTCTTCCCCTCCTGGTATCCCTATAATTAGGATGTTGGAACATTTAAAGGTGTCCTTAGGAGTTTCCTAAGCCTCTCCTCATTTTTTTTGAATTCTTGTTTCTTCATTCTTTTCTGTCTGGTCATTTTTTTCTTCTTTCTGGTCAACTCCCTTGGTCTGAGTCCCAGTTTCCTTTCCATCACTATTGGTTTCCTGTGCATTTCCCTTCATTTCAATTAGTTTAGCCTTCATTTGTTCCTCTAATTTGTGACTAAAATCAACCAATTCTGTAAGCATCCTAATCACCAGTGTTTTGAACTGTGTATCTGAAAGTTTGGCTATTTCTTGGAATTATAGGCTTAGAATTATAGGCTCTGGGGCTTTGAGCTGTTCTTGAGCCATATTTTGGTCTGTTCTTACCTGTTATGTATGAAGGGCAGAGCCTTAGGTGTTCACCAGGGTGGGGCGACCCAGTTGCTGGGTTGTGATGCTGTACGTGGGGGCAGGGTCAGAGAGGGGAAAAAAAATGGCGCTTCGCTTCATTCTCTCAGATTTCTGTCCCCTCTGCCGCTTCCCACAAGCAAATTGGGCCCTTCTGGTGCTGGTTCCCAGGTGTGTGAGCTTGTGCACCCTCCAGGACCCTGTGGGTCTCTCCAAGCTCTCTGTGAGCCTGGGATCCTCTCCTGGCACCTCAACCCTGAAAGTCTTTCCAATCGGTGCTTTCAGGCTCTAATTCTAGTTGCTGGGGCCCTAGCCTGAGGGGTCTCACTGTTTGCTTGCTCCTTCGCTTGGTTTATCCTTGTGTGAATGTGTGACCCTGGTCGGCCAGCCACCCAACGCCCTGACTGGGTCCGCCCATTGCCACCCCACACCTGGGATCCGCCAACTGCCTCTGCCTCTGCTACTGGGTTGGTCCAACCGAACTCCGCCCCTCTTACCAGTCTGGCTGAATGGTTCGTTGTTGTCGGACTTCTGTACAGTTCAATTTTCTGTGTTTTGGCTGCGTTTTGTTACTAAAACTTTGTTGTTTTTAAATTTAGTTGTTAGAGGAGGCACAGTGTTTCCCCCTATGCCTCCATCTTGGCCAGAAGTCCTAATCTACTTTCTGTCTCTATAGATTTGCCCAGTCTGGACAATCACATACATGGAACCATACAATGTGTGCTCTGTTGGGCCTGGTTTATTTCATGTATCATATGTCTTCAAGGTTCACCCATGTTCTAGCGTGTATCAGAACTTCATTCCGCCCTGGCTGACGTAGCTCAGTGGTTTGAGCACGGGCCTGTGAACCACATGATCGCGGTTTGATTCCCAGTCAGGGCACAAGCCTGGGTTGCAGGCCAGTTCCCAGAAGGGGACTCACGAGAGGCAACAATACATTGAGACTTCTCTCCTACTCTCCTTCCCTTCCCCTCTAAAGATAAATAAATAAAAACACCTTAAAAAAAAGGAACTTCATTCCTTGTTATGGTTGAATATGCACTCGTATGGATAGACTGTATTTGTTCATGCATTCATCAGTCAGTGAATATTTAGGTTGTTTCTATCTTTTGGAAGTTATGAATAATGCTGTTATGGACACTGAAATTAAGTGTAGTTTAAAAAATAATGACAAAATTTTTTTCAGTTCTAAACTTTCAACTAAAATTCTCCTTGATATTACACAGGCAACCCAATGAACATTTTTATGGACAAATGGATTTCGATGAAGGAATACTAATGAGAATAACATATATTACTGTAATTATTATTTTTGTTAATTACAAAACAGGAATAATGGCAGGAAATTAGTGACAGTACGAAACTTCCTCAAATTGAACTCGCGTGAAAACACAACCTATCATATAAGTGTATGACAGAAATTATTTGGAAGTATATCTAAGCATTCTAACTATAAATCAACAAGCAGGAGCTACTGCGATGGTACATGGTAATAGAAAATGGGATTATTACAGTGTTGCTCTGCATTTGGTAACAGACCATTTCTATCATTAAGATAGTGCCACCAAGAATGTAATTGCAAACTTCTGGCCAAGGTGGAGGTGTAGCCAGACACACTATGTCTCCTTGAACAACCAAAACAACCAAAAGAAGGACAACAACAAATTTAAAAATAAAAAACAACCAGAACTGACAGAAAATTGAACTGCATGTAAGTCCAATATCCAAGGAGTTAAAGAAGAGATATTCATCCAGACTGGTAGGAGGGGTGGAGATGGGCAGCTGGGCAGAGAGGAAGGACTGTTGGCAAGGTGGTGGCTGGAGGACTGGGGTTAGCAAGGCAGTGGCTGCTGGACCCGGTGAGGTGGCGGCTGGCAGACCAAGGGGTCTCATGTTCAAATGCAAATAAACCGGGAGGAACAATTTGGGTGCCAGACAGACTGAGCAACCCAGGGTTCTAGCACGGGGAAATAAAGCCTCAAAGCCTCTGACAGAAAACACCTGTGGGGCTTGAGGCGGCACAAGAAACTCCAAATCTCACAAAAGTTCCTTGGGAGATCCACAAGGTCCTGGAAAGTACACAAACCCACCCACCTGGGAATCAGCAACAGAAGAATCCAATTTGATTGTGGGTAGTGGGGGAAGTGACTAAAATCGGGCAGAGATCCAAGTAGGCAACATTGTTCCCTCTAGGACCCTGTTGGCCTGCCCCGGTGAGCACCTAAGGGTCCGCCCCTTACTATGTAATAGGTGCACCAAGAACAAAAAAAATGGCCCAAATGAAAGAACAGATCAAAGCTCCAGAAAAAATACAACTAAGCAATGAAGAGACAGCCAACCTATCACAGGCACAGTTTAAAACTCTGGTTATCAGGATGCTCCAGGAACTCACTGGGTAGTTCAACAGCATAGAAAAGACCCTAGCAGCAATGAATGTTGCACTATGTGAAATAAAGAAAAATCTACAGGGAACCAACAGTGATGGGAAGGAAACCAGGACTGAGATAAACTTTTTGGAGCAGAAGGAAGAAAGAAAGATTCAACCAGAACAGAATGAAGAAACCAGAATTCAAAAAAAATGCAGAGAGGCTTAGGAAACTCCTAAGGACATCTTTAAACATTCCAACACCCGAATCATAGGGGTGCCAAAAGGAGAAGAGGAAGAGCAACAAGTGGAAAAGTTACTTGAACAAATCATGAAGGAGAATTTCCCCAATTTGGCAGAGGAAATAGACATCCAGGAAGTCCAGGAAGCTCAGAGAGTCCCAAAGAATTTGGTCCCAAGGTTGAACACAACAAGGCACATCATAATTACATTATCCAAGATTAACATGAAGAAGAATATCCTAGAAGCAGCAAGAGATAAGGGGACTGTCACCTACAAAGGAGTTCCCATCAGACTGTCAGCTGATTTCTCAAGAGACCTTACAGGCAAGAAGGGGCTGGAAAGAAGTATTCAAAGTCACAAAAGGCAAGGACCTACATCCAAGATTACTCTATCCAGCAAAGCTATCCTATAGAATGGAAGGGCAGATAAGTCGCTTCTTAGATAAGGTCCAGTTAAAAGAGTTCGTCATCACCAAGGAACTTATCTAAGAAAAAGAAGATAAAAAAATATGAACAGTAAAATGACAAAAAAACCACAGCTATTAACAATTGAATCTTAAAAAAAATAAGACAAACTAAGCAAACAACAGAACAGGAACAGAATCACAGAAATGGAGATCACATGGAGGGTTATTAGTGGGAAAGTGGGGAGAGAGGGGGAAAAGGTACAGAGAATAAGTAGTATAGAAAATAGACAGGTGGAGGTTAAGAACAATATGGGAAATGTAGAAGCCAAAGAACTTACAGGTTCCATCCATGGACATGAACTAAATGGGAAGCACGCTGGGTGCAGGGGGAGTTTAGATCTGAGGGGAATAAAGAGGTGAAAATGGGAGAACTGTAACAGCATAATCAATAAAATATATTAAAATGTAAATACAAAAGAGAGCTGTGTATTATGAAGTCTTATAAGGATATTTCATTGTATTGAGAAAAGTCTACAATTATCAAATAAAAAGTTTTGCTACCCTCCTCCTCCAACCTGCAGTGGTACTATTTTGAGAAAGCTGGTTGAAATATCTTGGATATTCTTAAATAGAGTTATATTTATTGCATTTCTCCCTAGCTAGAAGAATTACTTAATTTTTTAAATTCATAATTCATAAACGAATCTCAATTTCTCTTGCTGTAAGTGGCTAGTGTTTATCGTCAGTCTTTACCGAGACCTTTGAGGATGATTAACTTCATTACAAACTCCCCGTTCACCTCAGCTGTAGAACGTTCAATGGTAACATCGCCCGTCAATTTATTAGTAGGCAGTGGCAGATAATGGTGGAACTAAGTTTAATTCATCCATCCATCCATCCATGTCCCCAACTCCGTCGCTGTTATTCCGCCATCGGCCACTAGGGCCAGACCGGAGTCCTGGAACCTCACCCGTTCTTGCACGCGCTTGAGACGTCGGGGTGGACGGGAACAAAAGAGGAGCCGTGGCCGGTGGGCTGCTCCCCGGGGCGACGGGGCGGGCGGTTGGTCTTTGACTTTGGAAGACCAGACGGTGCACGGTGGCGGCGGAGGCCCCCAAGAACTCTCGGCGGTCCCTGCCCGTCCACCCGCGGGCCCAGTCTAGGGGGTACCTGCAGCGCCACCATTTTGGTCGCTGGGGCGGGGAGTGGCGTCTGGGATTCCCGCCGTCTCCTGTCCCCGAGCCCCGCGCGGACGCTGGGATCGGGATCTCCCTTGGCCGAATGGCGCAGCACAGCGAGGGCTGCCCGGGAACACGTCGCCCAGCCCCACCGGCCCAGTTCTGAGTGGGCCCCGACAAGATGGAGGACGCCGTCTCCTCCTGCAGCCATGACGGGCGGCGGGGCTGCTCCTTACAGGACGAGGCGTGGATGGACGTGTGTCCGTCCCAAAATGCTCCGGGAAGCCTTCGCCCTCCGCCACAGACCCTTGGCCCACGGCAACCCCTGTTCGGGAGCCCTCATCGGGCCTCCAGGACCTTCCCAGGAGAGTTTTGGGGGACTTCGAGGCCGAGTCCCTCCCCAAGCAGGACCGTGCGAACCAACGCAGCGGCCTGTACTCCCTGGCCCGATAGAGGGCACGCGTCCGGGCCTCAGCGTGTGGACCCGTCCAGACACTGGGACAGTCTCCCCTTATTCCCCCTAAGGGTCGAGGCGATGGTTGGTGCGGCCCCAAAGAAAGTCAGGCCGCTGACCTGACGGACCGGGTGGGGGCGGGGCGGGAGGCGGGGGCGAGGTGGGAGGGATGCGGCCCCCAGTCCCGACAGGCGGAGCAGCAAGGGAACCCAAATGGTGGGGGGTGTGGTCTGCGCTTGATGGAGAGCCTCTCGGGCCATCCCCTCAAGGGGTTCCTGAAGGAAGGGAGATCCAACCAATGGAAGTGCCCTGGGCACCTAAGCCAGCCTTCCCCGCAAGCCAATTGGGATGCGGAGGGCGGGGCGTTTTTTGACTCGGCCGTGCAGCCGCCTCCGCCTCCTCCGCCGCCACCACCTCCTCCTCCTCCTGCTCCAGCTCCTGCTCCAGCTCCTGCTCACTGCACTAAACCCGCGGCTGGACCGAGCGGAGTAGTGCGCGTCGCCGAAGGGGGTGGGTCGGGGGAGGGGAGGTTCGTTCCACGGAGCCGCAACCAGAACCGGGTGAGCCTCGTCCCCGTGGCCTTCGCAGTCCCGGCCCGCGGACAGTGGGGGTGGGTGGGTGCAGCGCAGCCCAGGGAGGCGGAGGCTGCCGGGGAGGCGGAGATGAACGAGGGCGGCCTCCGGAGCCTCCCACCGGCCCGGGACTAACCCCCGCGGCGCGGTTGCCGTCGCCCCTGCGCGTCGGAACCTGGGGGCTGGTCTGGGCTAGCTCATGTCACGGTGCCGTCGCGTGCGGCCTGAGGGCTGCGGGTGAGAGGCCGGGCGGGCTGGGTGAGTTCGCCGGGAGGGGGGCGCCCGAGCGGGGGGGTGGTCTTGGGCATTTTTCTTTTTCTCCGGGGGGGGGGGAGGTGGGGGAGGGGCGGCCGGTCCTCAGTTTCTGAGACTCGCTGAAGCCGGGGCCCCCAAGTTTGGGGGCGAGGGTCAGTGTCTGCGCCGGGCCCTTCTCCGCTCTCCCGTCCCTGGTACTGTGCGGCCCTGCTCCGCACGTATTGTTTGGCTGGGTCTCTAATGGCGGACGGGGAGGCAGCGCAGCCGGTCTCCGACTGCGGAGGGAGCGGGTGGGGGGGGCGAGTCTAGGGCCCAGAGCAAACGTTTGGGGCAAATATCGGAGATTTCAGCCCAGGGGCGACGCGAGCTGTTTTTACTTTAGAGTCGGTGCCTTTAAGAGTCGGGAGAGTCTCCGAGTGGGCCCATTTGGGAGAAAATCCCATTCCCTTGCTGGCGTCGAGGCAACGTTTGCCCTTCCCCCGTTCCCTTCCCTGGGGCAGGTTGCATACCCTCCGCCTTCTCCCTCCAGATTTTACCTTCCATTTAGGTTTTGGTACCAGATTTTTATTTTACGTCGTTTTGTTTCTCTTTACGTCCGAGGGATTGTTGAGGGATTGTTGGGCTGGGCAGTGATAACAGAAGAGCCGAACCTCCTTGACCTCTATTCCCTTATCTGTTTCCTTCTGGTGAGAAAGAAGGGTTGATTGGCCTACCTGGCTAGGTTCTTTGATACATTTCTCATTTTTCGTCTTACCCCAGGAGCAGAAATCGTCTTCAACCCTGTGTGGTGCATCTTTGACAGAAAGAGAGAAGGAAAATACCCTCATTGTGAGTCTTTTACTCGTGATTTGTTGCTCTTAGAGGAAGTTGTCAGGTTGTAGGGGTTCAGCCTTAGAACCTGTCTGTCCCCCTTGTTTTGAGGGGGAAGATCATACCGGGGCAAAGCCTGGGTAATGGTTGGGGAGGCGTCTGGGAGTGGGCACTGCCATTTGTACTGGTGCAGATAGTGCTCCTGCTGCTGCAACACCAACCTCAGCAACCAGACGTTGGTCCTGCAGCTAGCTGCTCACGTTACTCAGAGGAGGGTTGCAGGGACAGAGGGCATATTTCTGGTGCCCTCTAGAGTTCCACAGTGGGAACTGGAGTTAGTTCGTTTTAAAAGCTATGCAAGCAACCATTTTTAACCTTTTTTTCTACCTTTCCGATAGATAATGGATTTATCAGAAAAATTGAAAGAACCATTTTACTCTTTGTTTGTGTCTTATTTAAAACTCAGATTTTGATTCTTAGTGTTAATGAATTGGTAGATCTCTTTCATGTTTGCGTAGGCATGAAGTCCGCTCCTTTAATATTTGTAGTTCACCATCAATAGTATACTGATAACACCAGCCCTCTGCTTCAGTTACTCTAGTTGCCCATTTTCTGTGCTCAGTAGTCTTCACTTGAGTCATTCTTAAATGTGTTATTTGAGTTACTGTTTAATGCTTGCAATTTTATTTTAAGTCAGTCTGATAATGTTCTTTACAATAAGATAAACATAATCAAAACTTAAATCATTTGAAATTAGTTACAAAATATCAGTAAAGTTGCACTATAGGCACATTGTATTTCTTGAGTCCATTGACAGTTGATACTGTAACTTGAAGATCTCTGTGAGAGGCGAGTCATACATAAGTATGGTAGCTTATACTTAATTATTAAGTCCCAAAAGGGTCGAAGGACAGTTAATTGGTGAATATTTTCTGAATACTGATTGTAAAGGATGATTTAAAAGTGACAGCTCATATTAAATAGAGTAGCATTCTAGGCACAGTACACAACTCTTTCATGTATTATTTCCTTTAATCTTAGCAAGTAGCCTCTAGGGCATAAAAGTAGCATGTGTTGAGCCCCAATTGTATGCTTGCACTATGGTAAGCTAAGTTAAAAAGTTGATTTAGAAATTTTCAAGTTTATGAGTGAGAGTAGTACACTGAATCTCTGTGTACTTATCATTTATGTACTGTAATTTGTACACCCATGTCCAAACTAATTTTAATGTCTATTGAGTAATTTGATACTCATGAAAACCCAGTGATAAAGGTGATATTCATATTCCTAGTTAGTAGAGGAAGAATAATAGTACCAGATGTCATTCTTGTTTTGCTTAATGATTTAGCTTGGAATAAAAAGTATTTTAAAATGCCAGTTAATGGTGTTTTAATGTGTCAGACAAGATGGAGAAAACCTGACAATTTTTAATTGACTTTGACTAAATAAGTTTATTATTTATTGGGCACTTAATATGAGTTAGGTGGTATTAGATATACTTACGAACTATGTTGACAGTTAAAATACATACTTAGGGGTTTTTCTTTAGAGCATTCTTTCTTAAAAAATATTTTACTTATTTATTTTTAGAGAGAGGGGAAGGGAAGGAGAAAGAGTGGGAGAGAAACATCAATGTGTGGTTGCCTCTCATGTGACCCCTACTGGGGACCTGGCCTGCAACCCAGGCTTGTACCCTGACTGGGAATCGAACTAGCGACCCTTTGCTTCACAGGCCTGTGCTCAATCCACTGAGCTACACCATAGAGCATTCTTAATAGTTATGTATCACATTCCTTTCGTACCTGTCCTTTTAAAAAATTGGGGGAAAGTTACTGGGTGGTTCCTACTTTTCCATGTTCTTTTTTTTTCTTTAAAAGGTTATTTTTAAATTTATTTATAGATAGAGGGGAAGGGAGAAAGAGGGAGAGAAACATCAGTGTGTGGTTGCCTCTTGCATGCCCCCCCACTGGGGACCTGGCGTACAACCCAGGCATGTGTCCTCACTGGGAATCAAACCAGTGACCTTTTGGTTTGAAGGCTAGTGCTTAGTCCACTGAGCCACACCAGCCAGGGCCTCAGCATGTTCTAGTTTTGTGTAATCTCTTAGGCTGGACTTTTGTACCTCATTTGCTGACATAGTCCTACATCACTTAGATGTCACACAAGTTCTGACGGATGTTTTTTGACATATCACCTGTGTAAGTGTTTATAGTCTTAAAAGTTTCATTATACTTTAGCCTTTGAGATAAAGTGAATCTTTACCTTTAATCAGATGCCGTAGTGTTAATGTAATGGAAGGAATCCGTATGAAATTCTGGAGCTCTCTCTTTGTTGTCAAAAAGTGGAATAATTAGAAGTTTTGTATTTTTTCTTTCTTTCCAGGCATTAACATTTGTCTCTGCTCCATGTAACAACATTTTAAACATGGATTATTATTATACTGAATAACACTTATTATAAGAAGACTCTTGGCATATTCAACTTGCATGTGTGTTTTAGGAAATGCAGTGAGTCCAAACACCCAGTGGATTCTTGAACAGTAATTTTATGCAGGGCATTTTCAGTTAGGAAACAGGTAGACAGAGAGATGGCTTCAAGTCCATGCATTTTCCATTTTTTAAAATTTTAGTTGGTTAATTTTCCATTTCTGTCAGAGCATAGAACTGGCTTTGTAGAATTGAACAGGACTTTTGAACTAAGCAAACCTAAAACTTCTTACGCATAACTGCAGTGTGTCAAGACCTATGAAGTTGTCAGTGAGGAAAACTGCTGTTAGATAAATCCATAATTTTGAATTGTGGGACCCTACCTAACACTTGTAGTTTATTTGTATTTTTTACTTTGTTTGTATACCAGCAAGAAAATTCTGTTTTACATATTTGGAGTTGCAAATTTTTACATTTGCAACCTTTTTTTAAACAAACAACTCACTTTGTAATTTTAGATTTCTGTTAATTCAAATGGAGATGGGAAGAGAATTGTTGAGACCAGCAGTAAACCCTTAATGGTAGCAAGATAAGTTGGTCATCTTCCCCTGGCTGGGTAGTGTTGTCCGGATATGCCAGGTTCAATCCCCAGTCAGGGCACACAAAAGAATCAACCAATGAATGTGTAAATGAGTAGAACAATAAATCACTGTTTCTCTCTCTCTCTCTCTAAAATCAATAATTAAAAATTTTTAAAAATAAGTTGGTCAGCTCAGTGTGAGCTAAAATTTGGATTAAAAACATTTCAGTGAATTTGTTTTATTGCATATTTTAAAATACATTAATTTTTATACCAAGTTTTAATAACACTTGAAGTATTTGGAAGTCTAGAAGAAATTTTTGTATATCATTAAAAAATTTAATTTAGAGTTAAAAGATGTATAGAGGGGATTGCAAAATTACTTGATCACATGGCTAGTTTGGGATTTGTTTATTTTAACCTCATAGCAGTCCATTGAAAAGTAGAATACAATTTTTTTAAAGGCTGTATTTTTAGAGAGGGGGGAAGGGAAGGAAATGGAGAGAAACATCTCTGTGAGAGAGAGGAATAGCTGCCTCTCACATACCCCCAACCAGCAACCTGGCCTATAACCCAGGCTTATGCCTCAACTGGGAAATGAACCTGTGACTCCTTGGTTTGCAGGCTGGCACTCAGTCCACTGAGCCATACCAGTCAGTGCAGAAGTAATAAAATTTAAGGAAATCCATGGTTTTTAATTTGGAAAAGGGAATAATTGTTGGGGGTTTATTTTTAATGATTTTATTAGTGTCCTGTAAGTCTTGATGTTTGTTATTATAAAAAGTGATTTAAGAATATACTTTGGTCCCAGTCAGGGCACATGACCTGGGTTGCAGGCCAATTCCCAGCAGGGGATTCAGGAGAGGCAACCATACATTGATACTTCTCTCCTTCCCTTCCCCTGTAAAGGTAAATACATAAAATCTAGAAGAAAAAAAAACTTCGGATATTAGGACAGATAAGTAATGAGTATTTAGATGATCTGGTTTAAAAAGACATTTAAATACTTCATTGTTTTATGTTAAATTGTTTTTGTCTATTTTTGTTGAAGTTATCAAATTATAGAGAATTTCAATCATTTTTTTAAGGTTTTTTATTTTTGTTGAACCTCCACCCAAAGACATTTTTTTTCATTGCTTTTAGAGAGAGAGAGAAAGACAGAGACAGATAATGATGTGAGACAGAAACGTTGATCGGTTGCCTCGTATATGTGCCCCTACCAGGGATTGAACTCACAAACTAGGTATGTGCCCTGGCTGGGAATACAATCTGGAAACTTTCATTCTGTGGGATGACCCTCCAACCAACTGAGCCACATTGGCCATGGCTCAGTCATTATCTTTCATATCAGTAGGCTGCCAAGGATCAGACTTCTCTTTCTTTTCCAGAGGTTTTAGATTTTTTTTCTTTAATAGTGTACCTAGTGAATTTGAAGTCAAATTTGTTTTTGTGAATTTGAAGTTTAAAGATTAAAGAAATAAATTCATCTCAAACTAATATAATGTATGTCATCAATTACAGATAAATTGTAAAATGTTTAGAACATTTTATCTTTACCATTTAAGTATAATTTAAATAAAAAAAAGTTTAATTTAATTTATTTAGAGAGGATGGGAGGCAGAGAGAAACATCAATGTGTGGTTGCCTCACATGCACCCCCTATAGGGGATCTGGCCCACAACAAAGGCATGTGCCCTGACTGGTAATCGAACTGGTGACCCTTTGATTCACAGGATAGCAGTCCAAGCTGAAATCAATCAATCAATCTTTAAAAAAGTTAATGTTAAATTGTAGTTTTAAGATAAATTTACTAGGAATAGAATTAATTGTTGCAACCTCAAATATAAAAAATTGTGAAGGATATCATAATTCTTACAGTAAACTTACTTCTTTTAAATAATTTAGATTGAGCCCTGGCTGGTGTAGCTCAGTGGATTGAGTGTGGGCTGTGAACGAAAGGGTCGCCAGTTTGATTCCTGGTCAGGGCATATGCCTGGGTCTTGGGCCAGGTCTCCAGTGGGGGCCACGTGAGAGGCAACCACACATTGATGTTTCTCTCTTTTTCTCACTTCCTTCCCCTCTCTCTATAAATGAATAAATAAAACCTTAAAAAAAAATAAGTAAATAATTTAGATTGGATAGGAAAAATGCTTAAATTGCTATTTTAAGTAAAATTGTGAAGCATGGTTAGAGGTTTCAGACAGAAGAGAGTTCATAAAATGTTCATAAAATTCAGTGGGACAAATTATTGGGTTTTTACTTTATAACAATGCCGTGTGTATATTTTGCTATAATTACATACCTTGTATGGATTTATTTTTATAGCATTTGGAACCAAAATCATGGTTTTCTAACTTAAAAAAAACTTTTCTTGTAATGCTGGAACAATTTTATAAATCATTCATTTCAAAGAGGCCTAGGAAGAGCATTTCATGGACTATTGAGCTGGGTCAGACTTAGAATAGTTCAAGCTAATTAGTCAGGGCAGTACAGAAGCCATTCTTGAAATTGTGTATTGTAACATCTATATATCATGGAGTCATACTTAGAAAATGTTTTCTGTTAACAGTTGTTCAGCAGTTTCTTTGGCTGTATACTCAGATGAGTGTTTCATGTAGACTTTGAATGCTACACTCCAGAACCCTAATTTGGAATTTTAGGTTATTGGTTAGGTCCAGTGATTATCATATTAGTGAATTGTGCATTCAGTTCTATAAAATTAAAGAAATGTTCGAGTGACAATGAAACTTTAGATTAAATGAAATTTTTATTATATCATTTTTTAAAAAATTATATTTTATTGTTTATATTATGTCAGTTCCTGTATTTCTTCCTTTACCCCTTCTACCCAGTACCCGCACTCAGTGAATCTAGACTGGTTCCTGCTAGTAATGGGCCTGGGGCCCCTTAGCAAGAGATATTGGGCAGAGCTGGGGGCTCCATGAAGCCAGCTACTGCTTGTTTGATAGGATTTAGGAAGTTGTGAAGCTTGAGCCAAGACCAAGGCATTCATATGGAAACATAAGTTACTCAGATATGGCACCAACCCACTGTCTCTGTGGCACTGTGGCTCTATGGGGGGAGGGCTCAGAAATGAGACATTGGTCTTGGCCCACCTTTCTTTTGGAGAGAAAACTGTCCTCCAGCTTCCGCCTTGATGCCAGACACTTTAGTTCCTTCCCCTATGCCACTGGTGCCTTTTAAGCTGCCACTTTAGTGCTGCATCTCAGAGGGAGTGAATCTGAGTGAATACAGGTATGGCTTTTTTAGGGGGAACTGTTTGGGACTCCAGAAATTTCTTCCACCTACTCAATTCCTGCTGGTTTTTGCAACTGTAAGTTGTAGAGACTCATGTTCCAACCAGTTGGAACCCTTGGCTGGGGGGCTTGGTGTGAGAAAGTCCCAAACCTTCTCACTCCCGAGATATCCCTCATGAAGTTTTATCCACTACACGTGCATATGGGACCAGCCCTATCCACATCTGTGCCCTTCCTACCAGTCTGGATAGATGTGGTTTATTTAATTTTGTAATTGTCAGTCTTCCATTCAACTCTGTTTCTGATGGTTCTGTTTCATGGTAGTTCTGTATTTTAGTTGTAATTTACATGAGATTGTGCAAGGAGTTAAGCCATGTTTACCTATGCTGCTATCTTGACCTGATGTCCTATTATACCTTTTAAAAATTTTATTTGTCTTTTAGAGGGGAAGGGAAGGGGAGAGGGAGAGAAATATCAATGTATGGTTGCCTCTTGTGTGTTTCCTGCTGGGAACTGGCCTGCAGCCCAGGCATGTGCCCTGACTGGGAATCGAACCTCGATCCTCTGGTTTGCAGGGCCGTGCTCAATCCACTGAGCTACACCAGCCAGGCTAAATTAATTTATTTTTAGAGAGAGAGTAAGGGAGGGAGAAAGACAGGGAGAGAAAAATCTCCCCATTGCCTCTTGCATTCCCCCAACCAGGGGCCTGTTCGAAATTCAGGCATGTGCTCTGACCAGGAATTGAGTTTGCAGGCCAGTGCTCAACCCACTGTACCACACGAGCTGGGGCTCCTTGTTTTAATTAGTTACTTTATATCATTACTATGAAATTAAACTTGTCTTAGCTTTACAGCTATCATTACCGTGAATATTGTCTTACTTTCTGTGTTGATTTTTGTCTTTAATATTGTTTATTCCTATTTTTTTAACTTTAAAGATTTTTTAAAATTTATTTTTAGAAAGAAGGGAAGGGAGGGAGAGAGAGAGATACGTTGATGTGTAAGAGAAACATCTATTGGTTGCCTCTCATTGGCCCCAACCCGGCCACTTGCCCTGTAGTCCAGGTTCTTTTGGTTTGTAGCAGGACATGCAACCCACTGAGCTATGCCAGTTCAGTCTCTAGCCCTGTTTCTTAATCAAGTAAGTTTATTGCCTGCCTTATAAATCATCACATCTATATCTCCAAACATTGTTTTTGCATTGCTCATCAAAGAGAAGCTTCTGTTCAAATTAGTCTTTGTCTTCCTTGAAACAAATTCCTGACTTCTATTATTTCCTGTTCATTTCACTTGTACATCACATTTTCATCCTTGATGTCCTTGCCCAGCTGTTTCGTCCACTCTTCCTCCTAACTCCTTTTGCATTAAAAAACAAACAAACACAGTATCTGTAATAGTATCCTGTGTCCTAAGTCTAATTTTTCTGTACTTATTTGAGGCATGAAATTTTAATAAACTTAAATTTGGTCAAAGATGCCATGTGGGTGTAGTTCTAATGGTATATTGGGACTTCATATGGAAAGGGGTCTAGTGAAACTTAATTTTGCAGCTCTTCTGCCTAAATAAATTTTTGTCACTTGAGTGTTACAGGGGATTTGCAGTATGACATGAGTTTTGGAGTCTGGTTAGGGTTCAAATCTGTCTTGCCTACAAAGGAACTTTGGGATGATGAAATGTTCTAAAACTATATTGTGGTAACGACTATACAAATACATAAATTTACTAAAATTCATCAAAGATTTCATGTAAAATAAATAAATTTTATTGTATGCAAATTATGCCTCAGTAAAGCTGTTAAAATGTAATTTTGCTTTACTGTTTACAAGTTGGTGATCTGTAGTAAGTCATTTTACCTCTGAGCCTTATTTTACTTATTTTGACAAGTGAGTATAGTAAGTAATGCCTGCTCTCCTAAGATTGCTTATGAGATAAGGATTAATAGTATTATAGGCTATGTGACTGGCCAATGGTAGTTGCTCAGTTAGCAGCAGCTACAATTATCCGTATGGACCAAACATGAATTTGTTGCTACCAGTAGTACATTGAAGGAGTACATTAAACTCACTGAATGCTCATCTGAGAGTAAAGAGGAGGATTATATCTTCTTCTTTACCTGCTTCTCTTATTAGCTACCTTATTAGCCTAAAAGTGGGCTAAAGTGCTCTGTCCTTCAGAATCTAAGCACCTTTTCCAAACTTCCAAACTTTTTCCTTTTCCCAGGCTTTTCAGAGGAAGTTCACTGACTTGTACTCTCAACAATATACCAGATGTGCTCTTTTGAGTTCACTAGTGACTTGTCAAATCTTCAAGTGCCTCTTTTTTTGTATTCTGTAACACTCGAAATTTATTATATTCTTTGAAACTCTCTTGACTTCTGGGACCTTGAACTTAATATGGTTTTATTCTTATATTTTTTATCTTCTTCTTCACTTCCCCAAAATGTTGAGGCATTTAAGTGTCCTTATTTCTCAAGATACTTAGCTCTGTCTCCTGTTTTGTACTTGAACCGTAGTTCATTGTGTTAGAAAATAGGTCCTTATGTGTATTTACAGGGTACTTGCCCCCTGTTCCTTATTCTAGTCTACTGCCAAATCAATTTTTTCAAAAGTCCAGCCTGAACTGCTTGGATCAGTTGCTTTGCAGAAACTTGAGGAGGGATTCCTATTGGCTTATGAAACAAAATACAAACTAGTCTGGACTTTAAAAAGAAGAAATCAATTAGGAAATGTGTTATGTTTTAGGTGTGTTCTCAGTGTTCAGTTTAGGGGAGAGAATCTGGAAATGAATACATAGAAACATAATAGACGATATATAGAAATAGTTGTATGTATATCAGGACAGTTTTGAAGAATATTTTGGTTATAAAAATAAAACATGCTTTTAAAATCTTCAGGTAGTAAAGAAATATATGAGGTGATAAATGAAAGTTTCCCATAATCCATTTTTTGAGACCAGTGTTTCCATTTAAAAATATATTACAATTTGTTCCTGCATATAGACTATTATCAGTAATTGACATTTTTGATGCAGGTGTGATATTATTTTTTTAAGATTTTTATTTATTATTTATTTATCTTTAGAGGAGAAGGGAAAGAGAGAGGGAGAGAAATAATCAATGTATGGTTGCCTCTGCCAAGGACACACAATGTATCGTGTGTCCCCTGCCAGGAACTTTCCTGCAACCCAAGCTTGTGCCCCGACTGGGAATCAAACTGCGATCCTCTGGTTTGTAGGCCCGCACTGAATCCACTGAGCGACACCAGCCAGGGCTCAAGGTGTGATACTCTTATAATCTCTTGCCTATCCTTATATGTTGTAAAACCATTCAGCTGATTAATGTTTGACTTCTAGTGGTCAGTGTATCAGACTAGTTCACAGCCTTGGTTCTATATGATTAAGGGATACTGTGATATGATGAAAGCTATGTGGACTTTAGGTATAAACTCTGGTTTTGCCCGTAGTATGCCGTAGGAAAGTTATCTGATAACAGAATAGTTTACCATCTGCAAAATGGGGTCATAATATGATGGGGGAATCCATAAATGAGAATTGTCTTCTGGAAGGTGGGCCCCATATAATACAGCCTTCCCTCCTAAGTGAGTGTTCTAAGAATCCATCTGTATCAGTGTACCAGTTGTCATTGTTGTGAGAGTCTGTGTTCAGTTTCAGTGACTTTTTTTTGAAGACTCTTTCAACTCATTTGCCCATTTCATGATGGGTGATTTATGAGCGCACTACCCCATATCACACTGAATGTTCAGCAGTGTTTGACCAAAAATGCATGTCCCCTGTTCAACCCTCCCTATTCACCCAATCTTGCCCAGAGTGCCTTTTTTTCTCTCTCTCTCCCCCTCCTTAAAAAAGTCATTAAGGGGAAATGTTTTGCTGATATGGAAGAGATGAAACAAAAAATGGCAGAAGCACTAAAAGACATCAAAATCAGTGAGTTCAAGAATTGTTTTCAGCAGTGGAAAAAACATCTTAACATGTGTATTGCATCAAATGGAGAGTACTTTGAAGGTGATTGAAGTTTACACATGTAAGAACAAATACACAATTTTTTATAGATCTTTTTCAGGTGGTCCTCATGTATTTAAGATATCTATATATTAAGGTAGTTTCTATGAGTGTGGTACCAAGTACTGGTATGTCTTTATAAATGGTAATTGTTGTTATTATATTAGATGTATGATAGAATTGAGAGTCAAAAGTAGAGCTCAAGTTATGAGGAATGAATAAAGGAGAGAAATGAAGTAAGACTTAATGAGCACCTTTGCTTCAGAGCTTGTAATACTTACTAGATAATTAAAAAAAAACTACATTGAGTTGTAACTGATAGATAGGATTGACCATTTACTTTGTGAAGTTTGTCTCTTAAGGGGACAAAACACCCAAGAATTTTCTTCGGTGTATAGTCCATGTTCTTTTTCTGTCCCTTTGATTTTTAAGACCAATAAGTGAACATCTAAAGAACATATCTCTGGGAAAGAATGCTGATCAGAATTTTCATGAGATTTGGGTCTTATGAAATGGAGGTCGTATGTGTTTATTTAGTAATAATCTATTACTACATTCATTAAAATTTTATTTAGTAATAGGACTACTTGGAGAAGTAGCCCTTAGTACCTGAAGTTCAGCTTTTTTGAATTTGTGGTCCCATTGCCTTATTTTTGTTTCTTTAGTCCCTACCTGAGGATATATGTTTGTGAGGATTTTTTTTTTGAAGAGAGAAGGGGGTGAGGCAAGAGAAACATTGATGTGAGAGAGAAACAGATTGGCTGCCTCTTGTATGTGTCCCAGTGGGGGATGAACCCGCAGCCTAGGATGAACCTGCCATATTTAGGTGTAAGGAATGCCACTCCAACAAATGGAACCACTCAGCAAGGGCCCATTGGCTTATTGATGCAGGTACTGCTGTTTCTTTAGGTGAGGTAAAGTTTTTTTTAAAAAATATATTTTATTGATTATGCTGTTATAGTTGTCACATTTTCACCCCTTTATTCCCTTCCGCCCTGCACACCCCTCCCATCTGCATTTCCCCCCTTTAGTTTATGTCCATGGGTCCTACATATGAGTTCTTTGGCTTCTACATTTCCTATACTGTTCTTAACCTCTATCTGTCTATTTTCTACCTACCATTTATGCTACTTATTCTTTGTACCTTTTTCGCCTCTCTCCTCCTCCCACTCCCTTGCTGTTGACCACCACCCCCCCCCCCCCATGTGATCTTCATCTCTGTGATTCTGTTTCTGTTCTAGTTCTTTGCTTAGTTTTTGTTTTTGTTTCAGGTTCAGTTGTTAATAAAGTGAGTTTGTTGTCATTCTACTGTTCATATTTTTTATCTTTTTCTTAGATAAGTCCTTTTAACATTTCATATAATAAGGGCTTGGTGATGATGAACTCCTTGAACTTGACCTTATCTGGGAAGCACTTCATCTGCCCTTCCATTCTAAAAGATAGCTTTGCTGGATAGAATAATCTTGGATGTAGGTCCTTGCCTTTCATGACTTGGAATACTTTCCAGCCCCTCTTGCCTGCAAGGTTTCTTTTGAGAAATCAGTTGACGGTCTTAGGGGCACTCCTTCATAGGTAACTGTCTCTTTTCTCCAGTTGCTTTTAAGATTCTCTCCTTCTTAATCTTGGGTAATTAACTATGATGTTCCTTGGTGTGGTCCTCCTTGGGTTCAACCTCTTTGGAACATTGAGCTTCCTGGACTTCCTGGAAGTCTTACTTTCTTTGCCAGGTTGGGGAAATTCTCCTTCATGACTTGTTCAATTGAATTTTCAGTTTCTTGCTCTTCTTCTTGTCCTTCTAGCACCCCTATGATTTAGATGTTGGAATGTTTAAGGATGTCCTGGAGGTTCCTAAGCCTCATTTTTTTAAATTCCTGTTTCTTCATTCTGTTCTGGTTGAATGTGTCTTTCTTCCTTCTGCTCCAAATCGTTGATTTGAGTTCCGGTTTTCTTCCTGTCACTGTTGGCTCCCTGTATATTTTCCTTTATTTCACATAGCATATCCTTCATTTTTCTCTCTAATTTGTGACTATATTCAGCCACTTCTGTGAGCATCCTGATTACCAGTGTTTTGAACTGTGCCTCTGATAGGTTGGCTCTCTCTTTCTCTCTTAGTTGTATTTTTTCTGGAGCTTTGATCTGTTCTTTCATTTGGGCCATTTTTTTTATCTTAATGCACCTGTTACATAGTAAGGGGTGGAGCTTTAGGTGTTCACCAGGGCAGGGCAACTCGTATGGGTGCATTGTGATGCTGTCTGTGGGGGAGAGGTCTGAGGGAACAGTGCCACTTACTCTGCTCTCTATGGGGGTAAGGTCACTTACCCCATAACCTAAAATCAAATTGGGCCCTTATATTGCCAATCCCCAGCTGGGTGGGTTTGTGTACCTTCCAGGACCCTGTGGATCTCTCCAATGAATTCTCCTGTGAGGTTGGGAATTTCTCCCGCTGCTTCAACCCCCACAGGCATTTTCAGTCAGAGGTTTTGAGGCTTCATTTCCCTGTACTGGAACCCTGGGTTGCGAGGTTTGTCTTGCTCCCCAGTTGTTCCTCCTGGTTTATGTGCATGTGAGCATAAGACCGCCGGCCACTGCCTTGCCAGTCCCAGTCCTCCAGCCACCACCTTCCCTTGAGTCCTCTCTGCCTGGCTGCCTGTCTCTGCCCCTGCTACCAGTCTTGGTGAATGTTTCTTTTTTAACTTGTTGGATGTTTGGCCTTCCATATAGTTTGATTTTTTTTGTCAGTTCTGATTGTTTTTTGTTTTTAAATTTGTTGTTCTTCTTTTGGTTGTGCAAGGAGATACAATGTGTCTGCCTATGCCTCCATCTTGGTCAGAAGTCTTCAAGATGAGGTGAGGTCTTAATCATGGAACTTTTAAATTGACGTAAAGAAAGTTGGTACTACCTTTTTTAATAGAAGGTACTACCTTCTATGTCATCATCTTTAAACTCTAGGGAGAATTTGGAATTAAAAACAGTCACTAAACAAGTCGTAAGTTTGGAATATCAAGTATCGTAAGAATAAATAAATGTTTGTTTTCCAATTAATATATGTGGTTCAGGTTTGCTAGTGCTCTCCTAGTTTTTAAACTATGGAGAAAGAAGTCAGGTTCCTTTAGCTGCTTTGGTTAAGGGTTAAAGAGGGATAAGGTATGAAAACCTTCTATTAGAAAGGCTACATTACTAGTCATGGCGATTGAATATGGAAGTAATAAAAAATCATAACCAAAGACAGGGCAAAGATACTTTTTTGTTTTATATTTTGAGGAAATTCTCATCATTTTCTGTCTTATAATGGGGAAACTGGTTTCCCAACAGGGATTGTCCCTGTGAAGGTATTGTCCTTTGGCTCTCAGGGAGGGAAGGAAGTGTATAGTTAAAATTCATTTGTGGGGGCATAATGGAGGAGTTAGCAGCAAAAAAACAAACAACCAATCCAGAGAAGTAATTTATTTCCCTTTATTAGGTAAAAATATTTAGTGAACATTTGTTGTCCAGGCACTGTGTTAAGGGGACATAGTGATAGGCAATAAGAACCTTGGTCTTTGTACTCGTGGACTGATGGGCGATACAGATTACAGCTGCTATAGATATAATTGAAAATTGGGTGAGTATAGCTGAGAAGGTGTGAGTGATGATGTGAGCGTATAGCAAGGGAGATCTGATGTAGACCATGGAGGGGTTAGTGAAGTGCCTGAGGAGGAGGGATCTTGAAGAAGTGACTTTCAGGCTGAGACTAGAGCCTTGGCAGGTATGCCTGAGTGGTTGGAGTGTCATCATGTTACTGAAGGGCTGTGCGATCTGTTCCTGGTTAGGGCACATACCTAGGTTGCTGTTTTATTCCTTGTCTGGGTGTGGGTGCATGTGACCCCCACCCCTCCCCCCTGTGTAGCATGGATCCCCATCCTAGCATGGGTCCCCACTCGGTGTGTACAAAGGCAACTGATTGATGCTTTGCTCTCATTGATGTTCCTCTCTCTTTCCTTGGGTGAGGATAAAAAAAATAAAAATTAAAAAAAACAGGCTGAGACTGAGAAGGAGTTCAGAAGGGAACATTTGGTACATTTTAGGCAGAGAAAGAGTCTGTGCAAAGGGCTTCTGAGGTAAGGAGGATCTTGGATCCTCCACGAACTAAAAGAAGGCTTCTGCTAAATGCAGAAGCTTAATGAGCAGTGTGGGGAAGAGTGATGCTGAAGTTGAATCTAGCATGCAGTCAGGGGTCACATTAGCCAGGAATCTTACAGATCAGGGAAAGAATCTCATGTTTTGTCCTAAGTACACTGGAAAGCCATGTAAGAAGTGATTGGGGATCTTAAAAAAGTCATTTAAAAACAGAAAAATGATGGTTAGTTTCTAGAGCTAAAGGAGTATTAGAAGAGATAAAAGTGGACAGTTTCAAGATTTTTTTAAAAAGATTTTATTATTTTTAGAGGGGAAGGGAAGGAGAAAGAGGGAGGGGAACATTGGCCAACTCTTGCATGTCCCCAGCCAGGGACCCAGCCAGCAATCCAGGCATGTGCCCTGACTGGGAATTGAACAGGCAAGGCAACCCTTTGTTTTGCAGGCCAGTGCTTAATCCACTGAGCCACACCAGCCAGGGCACAGTTTCAAGATTTATTTTCTAAGTAGAATAGGTCCTGGAGATAGATAGCATTGTTGTGAGTGAAGAGAGGTATAGAGATTGAGAAGGAACTCCAGATTTCTATGATTAGTTAGATGCGTAACTTCCCAAAAGGCAAAGACTGGAGAAGATGCAGGCAGGTACAGAGCGAAAGCAAGTTAAAATAACTTGGAATAGGTAGATTGAGGCCTTTTAAACATCTTGATTAAGGTAAATTAAGGAGTCTAGGGTATTGAAGTATTTAAAATTGTGGGAATGGGATGGGATCCCCAAAGATAGTTAAAATTACTTGAAAGTACCTTGCAGTTAAATTTTGGTCCTATGAGCCAGGGAGAGATTGTTACCCCCTAGAAATTCTACATCCTAGAGATAACCTGAATGAATGAATTGATTTATTCATTTATTTATTACATCGAAAGAGATTTTTGTTTAAAGATTCTATTATAATCCTTAAATGGATTTTTAGTAAATTAATCAAATCATTCTTATTAGCTTCTAAAGCCAGAGTAGCATTGTTTTAGACATCTTATAAAAATATGTTAAGAAAATTTTGTTGCTAGACTGTAAACAACATGAAGGCCTAATCTGTTATGTCATGTCATTGGTCCTCTGGTCCTTTTTCTCACTTCGCCAGAAATTAGTGGTATTACCAATTTAGCATGCTTTGCTGCAAATCCTTTTCTGTGCATGTACTGTCATGTACCATTACGAATTAAACAGTAAATTTGTTGTGCATTTTAAAAACATGCATACAATATGTACTTTTTTTTTTTTTTTTTTAGATTTTTCTTATCTTTAGGAAGAAGGGAGGGGAGGGAGAAAGAGGGAGGAGAACATTGATGTGAGAGAAACATTGATCAGTTACCTCATACACACCTTCTTCTTGGGACCAAACCTGCAATCTAGGCATGTGCCCTGACAGGGAATCAGACCAACAGCCTTTTTCTTTGTTGGCCCAACCAACTGAGCCACACTGGCCAAGGCATGCAATTTGCTTTTTTCTCTTAGCTGTATGTCTTCGATATTTTTATGAGTTTGTATAAAAAGATCTACCACTTTTTTTTAAACTGTTGTGCGATATTTCATGGCATGGATATAACACAGTTTAAGACATTTTGTTGATGGACATTTAGTTCAACAATTTTTAATTTTTCAATTTTTTGTTATAGATAATTCTGTTCATAATATGTTGTGGAGAAGTTTTGGGGGGGTTAATGTCTGTTTTCTTTACGTGTAATTCTGATAATAGGAAATACTGAATCAGAATTTATGTACATTATTTTAGTAGATACTGCAAAATTGTCTTCCACCAGCCCACTATGATGACTGCATTTCCATTATTTCTTCACAATCTTGCCAGTATTGGATATTATCAAATAATCAATTTAATTTGTGTTTTTTTAAAGTCAAACTGTGTTTGTTATATATCAATTCTTACATCTTTTTATATGAATATAGATTTAAAAAATATTTTTATACACAATAGTGTTTATTTGCTGTGTAAACATTTTTAATGTAAGGGGTAAATTAATTTTACTATTGCAAGAAATAGGAGTAACTATAACAAGTATGCAAGGCTTATATGAAGGAAATTGTAAAATAATGCCATAGACCATACAAAAGAAAATTGGACTGGAAAGATGTGTATGTCTGGATGGAAAGACTTTAATAATGTAAAAATGTTCATTTTTTTTATACAAATTAATCTCTAAATTTAGTGAAATCCCAATCAAATTCTGGTATATGTAATGTGGTACCAAATTTAAAAGGAAAAATAGGGTAAATAGTGAGAAAGAAGAGACCTCTTCCCTCCTCCGTCATTCATACACTTTTCTTCCCTAGAAGCAAACCACTGTTGTCATTTTTTTAGATATTTATGTAGAAGTATTCTGTGTAGGCATCTATGTGTATTTATGTATGCTTTGTGTATGACTCTGTGTGTATATTTATCCATTGTTCTTTACCTTGTTTGCACTTGATTTATGTGGGGGTTATTACATATTATTGTGTATGTGCATTTAGAGCTACTTCATTGTTTCCAGGGCTTCATAATATTTCATCATTTGCCTTTATCATTATTTATCAGTAGTCTGTTGAGAGACATTTAGGATGTTTTAATCTTTTACCTCTTTAGTGAATATCCTTTTACATTTTTGTTCTTAAAAACATTAGGTAATATATTTGTAGGAAGGATGCCTAGAAGTGTAATTGTTTGGTTAAAGAAGTATTTTTGAGTTGCCCTGCATAGAAATCATATTAGTTTGCAATGTGATACTCATTTGCAGTGTGACACTCTCAATTATCAATGATCAGTTGATAACTGAGAGTATCAACTGAGAGCTCAGTTAGCAACGGTGTAGATCTTTTGATCATTGTCCATCAAAAGGTAGGAGAGAATTGGTGGCCCTTTAGAGTTTAAATATGCATTTCTGTTAAATATTTCACACAATTAAGAGTCAGTTGTATTTCCTTTTCAGGTGAACTGTTTCCCTTTTTTCTTTTTTCCCCTTTATTCTCTTTGATTGTTGTGTTTGTCTCATTGTTAGAGGACCTCTTTGTCTTCAGTTTTTTTAGAATATGAGTTGCAAATACTTTCTTCATAGTTAATCATTGTGTTTGATATTTTCCCCCATATAGATGTCTGCTATTTTCTTCTTTAAAAATTTCCTGAAAAAGTATGCTGACATAAAATTTACCATTTTTAGGTTTAAATTCAGTAGGATTAACTAGGAAAGTTTTGCAAAAATAATCACTCTTCAGTTCTAGAACTTTTTCATCATACCAAACAGAAACTACCCATTAAACAATAATGCTCAATACCTCTCATCCCCCAGTTCCTGGTGACTTCTCTTCTACTCTTTATCTCTATGAATTTGCCTATTTTAAGTACCTCAAATAAGTTGAACCATAAAATATTTGCCTTTTGTGTCTGGCTTGTTTCATGTAGTATGTTTTCAGGGGTCATCTATGTTGTAGCATATGAAGGGAGACCCCAAAACACCTGAAATTTGTAAAAAATTATGTATTTGTTTTTACATGTTTAAACGTTAATCATCTCCAGTGTGCTCTCCATTTGATGCAATATACCTACCTATTGAAACATTTTTTTCACTGCTCAAAACAGTTTTTGATCTCGTCGATTTCGATGCACCTTAGTGTTTCTTTCATTTTTTATTTCACCTCGTCAACATCGGCAAAACATTTATTTCCCTTTGATGACTTTTGTCATCTAGGGAAACAAAAAAAAGTCATTGGGGCTGAGATTGGGTGAATAGGGAGGGGGGGGCACAGGGATCATGCATTTTTGGTCAAACACAGCTGAACACTCAGTGTCATGTGGGAAGGTGCACTTGTAAATAACCCATCATGAAATGGGCAAACGTGTTGAAAGTCTTCAAAAAAAATTTACTTAAGCCAAATGCAGCCTCTCACAATGCCAGGTGGTACACTGTTACAGATGAATTCTTAGAACACTTACCTAGTGGGGGAAGCCTGTACTATAAGGGGCCTGCCCTCCCAAAGATAATTATGGGATTTTTCGGGTTCCGCCTTGTATGTCAGAATATCTTTTTTTTTAGGGCTGAACATTCTATTGGATGTGTATACCTGCATTTTACTTTTCCATTCATCTGCCCATGGACATTTTGGTTGTGTCTACCTCTTGATTATTATGAGTAATGGTGCTACGAAGATAAATGTGCAAATTTCTTTTTGAGATCCTGCTGTCAGTTCTTTGGATATATACCCAGAATTGGGATTGCTAGATCATATAGCAATTCAATTTTTATTTTTGGGGGTAATCTCCATACTGTTTTCTGTGGCTGCTGGACCTTTTTACATTCCCTCCAGCAGTGCACAAGGGATCAAGTTTTTTTAAATAGCCAACCAAGCAATCATGTAGCTTCTTCTCACCAACCTAGTTACTTTAATTTTTTTTTAAAGATTTTATTTACTTATCTTTTAGAGAGGAAGGGAAGAAGAGAAGGAGAGAAAAATATCAATGTATGGTTGCCTGTTGTGAGTCCCCTGCTGGGAACTGGCCTGCAACCCAGGCATGTGCCCTGACTGGGAATTGAACTGCGATCGTGGGTTCACAGGCCTGAGCTCAATCCACTGAGCTAAAGCAGCCAGGGTAATTTTTGTTTTGTTTTGTTTTAATAGTAGCCATTCTAATGGATGTGAGATGATATTTCCTGGTTTTGATTTGCATTTCCCTAATGACTAATGAAGTTGAGCATCTTTTCATGTGCCTGTTGGTCATTTTTGTCTTCTTTCGGGTTGGGGAAGTATCTAAGTCTTGTGCCCATTTTTATTTTGTTGTTGAATTATAAGACTATATATTCTGGTTATATTAATCTCTTATCAGATATATGATTTCCAAATATTATCTCTGTTAAAATAATTTCAGATTATTTTATCTGTTTTTATGTCAGTATTGTGCTCTTTTGATTTACTGTAGCTTTGTAGTAAGTTTTGAAATTGGAAGTGTGGGATCCCTCCAGCTATGTTCTTCTTTTTCGAGATTTTTGTCCCTTGAGATTGCATGTGGATTTCATGATGAGATTTTCTTTCTGCCAAAAGCATGCTTTTGGTCTTGATAAGGATTACATTGAATCTTTAGAATGGTTTAGGAGTAACATTATCATCTTTACATTATTAATCTTGCAATCCATGAACATGGGATATTTTCCTGTTTTCATGGTACAAGTCTTCCAATCTCTCTGGTTAAATGAAAAATAAAAATTTTTTAAAATTTATTTTTTAAAGAGTGGGAAAGGCAGGGAGAAAGAGAAGGGGACAAGCATTGATGTGAGAGAGAAACATTGATTTGTTGCTTCTCACATGCATCGTGACTGGGGACCAAACCTGCAACCCAGGCATGTTCCTTGACTGGGAATTGAACCCTTGGCCTTTTGCTTTGCAGAATGAAGTCCAGCCAACTAAGCCACGCTGGTCAGGACTGGTTAAATTTATTTTTATGTATTTTATTCTTTTTAATGTTAATGTAAATGGATGGTTTTAAGTTTTTTTTGATTGTCCATTAGTGTATTGAAATACAACGGATTTTTGCAGGTTTTTGTATCCTGAAACTTTGCTTGTATGTTTCTACATGTAAGATCATGTAATCTACAGAGATATTTTTACTTTGTCTCTGGCTATTTGGATGCCTTTTAGCTTTTTTCTTGTCTATTTGCTCTGGCCAGGACCTCTAGTACTGTGTTCGCGTTAAAGTGGTGAAAGTGGGCAAAAATGGGCAAAAGTGGGCATTAGTGCCTTGTTCCTAATCTTAGAGGGAAAGCTTTTGGTTTTTACCATTGAGTATGCTGTTAGCTGTGGGTTTTTCCATGTATGACCTTTGTCATGTTGCAGACATTTTCCTTTTTTCCTAGTTTATTGTTTTTATCATGAAAGTATTTTGTAAAACACTTTTTTTTTCTCCAGTCGAGGAGATGATCATGTATTTTTTTCCTCTTTGGTCCATTCCTTTGATTTTCTTATGTTGAACTACCATTGCATTCTGGGATAAATCCCTCTTGGTCAGTATATAATCCTTTTTACTGTGTTCCTGAATTTCACTTGCTATTATTTTGTTGAGAATCTTTACATACATTTATATGTATTAATTTACATATTCATAAGGAATATTGGACTGTAGTTTTCTTGCAATGTCTTCTGGATTTGGTATCAGGGAATGCTGGTCTCATAGAATGAGTTAGAAAGTGTTTCCTTCTTTTTTTAGTTTTTGGGGAAGAATTTGAGAGGGATCAGTGTGAATTCTTTTTTAAATGTTTAGTAGCATTTGCCAGTGAAGCCATCTGTTCCTGGGCCTTTCTTTGTTGGGAGAATTGTGATGACTGATTTAATCTCATTCCTTGTTACAGTTCTATTCAGATTTTGTATTTTTTCTTCAGTCAGTTTTGGCAGTTTGTATTTATCTAGGGGGTTGTCCATTAAAAAAAAGATTTTATTTGTATTATTTTTAGAGAGAGGGGAAGGGAGGGAGAAAGAAAGGGAGAGAAACATCAGTATGTGGTTGCCTCTCATGTGCCTTCTACTGGGGACCTGGTCTGCAGCCCAGGCATGTGCCCTGAGTGGAAATTGAACTGGTGACCCTTTGTTTCATAGGCTTGGTGCTCAGTCCACTGAGCCACACCATCCAGGGCTGTCCATTTTTATCTTGGTTATTCAGTTTGTTGGCATACAGTTGCTCATTGTATCCTCTTACAGTTCTGTTTATTGCTGTAAAATAGATAGCAATGTTGTATTTTTAGGTATGATTTTAATAATTAGAGGGTTTTTCTTAAAAGATTTTATTCATTTATCTTTAGAGGGGAAGGGAAGGAGAGAGGGAGAGAAACATCAATGTATGGTTGCCTCTCATGTGTCCCCTGCTGGGAACTGGCCCACAACCCAGGCATGTGTCCCTACTGGGAATCGAACCGTGATCCCTTAGTTCTCAGGCCCGTGCTCAGTCCACTGAGCCACACCAGCCAGGGCAATTAGAGTTTTTTCTTAGTCAATTTAAAGTTATGTTACTTTTTCAAAATACTGCTTTTCATTTTGTAGAATTTTTCCTCTATTCTGTTTTTCTATACACTAATTTTCATTATTTCATTTCTGCCACTTTCCGGTTTAGTTTGCTCTTTTTCTGATCTCTTTAGTCATAAAGTTTATTGACTTGAGATATTTATAATGCAGTGTTGCTTAGTTTCCTACCGAGCACTGCTTTCATTGTATCTTGTAAGTTTTGTTATGTTGTATTGTTTTCTTTTGTCTCACATATTTCCTCATTTCTCTTGTCATTTTTTTGACCCATTGGTTGTTTGTGTGTTAATTTCTACCTATGTGTAATTTTTAAATTTGCTTCTGTCAATTTATTTCTAGTTTTATTCCACTGTGATCAGAAAAACACTTATCATTTTGATTCTGTTAAATTCTTAAAGACTTCTGGCTGTCCCTCTGGCTTATTTTGGTGAAGGTTCCATGTGTGCTTGAGATGGATGTATATTCTACTGTTGGTAAGTGGCGTGAGTACCTGTGTGTCTTCATTGATTTATAGTGGTTAAGCTCTCTGTCTCTTTATTAATCTGTGTGTTCTATCTACTCTTAGAAGCAGAGTATTGAAATCTCCAACTATTCACGGAACTATATTTTTCCTTTTTAATCCTGACAATTTTTGCTTCATATATTTTGGGGCTCTTATCAGTTGTGTATAGAATTGTGACATCTTGCTGGAATGGCTTATCAATATATAGTGTCCTTATTTGTCTCTTGTAACCTTTTAGGACTTAAATTTTATTTTGTCAGGTGTTTTCTGTATCCATGCCAATTCTTTCGGTTACTATTTGTGTGGAGTATCTTTTCATCCTTTCACTTTCCACTGCTTTGTGTCATTGTATCTTTAGTCTCTTCTAGACAGCATATAGATGGATCATGTTTTCTTAATCCAACCTGCCAATCTCTGTCTTTTAATATAGTTCAATTTATTTACATTTAAGTGATTATTAATAAGGAAGGAATTACTTTTGTCCTTCCATATGGAAAACAAATAGCAAATTTGTTTTCCATGTGCCTTAGATGTTTTCCCTCCATTTCTTCTATCACTGCCTTCTTTTGTGTTTCATTGTTTTTTTTTCTAGTGTATCATTCACTTTTCTTTCCTCAGTAGTTTAAAATTATTTACTTAAAAATTTTAAAATTGGGACTTCTGGCCAAAATGGAGGCGTAGGTAGACAAACTGTGCCTCCTCGCACAACCAAAAGGACAACAACAAATTTAAAAGCAAATAACAACTAGAACTGACAAAATTGAACTGCATAGAAGTCTGACAGCCAAGGAATTAAAGAAGAAACATTCATCCAAACTGGTAGGCAGTCAGCGGGAGAAGGCTCGTGGCAGGATAGTGGCTGGAAGACTGGGGTGGGCAAGGCTGTGGCTGATGAACAAGGAGGCAGCTGGTGGACCCAGGGTGGTGGCAGATTGTGAACTGGGCGGTCCCACATTCCCGTGTAGATAAAGCGGGAGGAACAACTGGGGAGCAAAAACAGGCTGCAGCCCAGGGTTCCAGCATGGAGAAATAAAGCCTCAAACTTCTGATTGAAAACACCTGTGGGGGGTTGAGGTGGCCAGCAAGTTCAATTAACTTGCCTCACAGGAGAGTTCATTGGAGAGACCCACAGGGTCCTAGAATGTACACAAACCCACCCACCCACCCAGGAATCAGCACCAGAAGGGCCCAATTTGCTTGTGGAAAGTGGGGCAAGTGACTGAAATCCTGCAGAGAGCTGAGCAAGCGGCACTATTCCCTCTCAGACTCCTCCTCCACATACAGTGTCACAGTGTAGCCCTGTGGGTTGTCCTGCCTTGGTGAAGACCTAAGGCTCTGCCCCTTGCTATGTAACAGGCACATAGAAACAAACAAACAAAAAAGTCTCAAATGAAAGATAGGGTCAAAGCTCCAGAAAAAATACAACTAAGAGACAAAGTGATAGTCAACCTATCAGATGCACAATTCAAAACACTGGTAATGAGGATGCTCACAGAAGTGGTTGAATATGGTTGGAAATCAGATGAAAAAAATGGAGGCTATGCTAAGTGAAATAAAGGAAAATATATGGTGAACCAACAGTGATGAGAAGGAAACCAGGACTCAGAGGAATGATTTGGAGCAGAAGGAAGACACATTCAACCAGAACAGAATGAAGAAACAAGAACTCAGAAAAATTAAGAGAGTCTTAGGAACCTCCAGGACATCTTTAAATGTTCTAACATCCAAACCATAGGGGTTCCAGAAGGGGAAGAGGAAGAGCAAGAAATTGAAAACTTTACTTGAACAAATAATAAAGGAGAACTTCTCCAATCTGCCAAAGGAAATAGATTTTCAGGAAGTACAGGAAGCTCAGAGAGTCCCAAAGAAGTTGGACCCAAGGAGGACCACACCAAGGCACATCATAATTAATTACCCAAGATTAAAGAGGAGAGAATCTTAAAAACAACAGGAGAAAAGAGACAGTTACCTACGAAGGAGTGCTCATAATCTATAATTCTGTGTCTGTTCCACTTGTTTGCTTAGTTTGGTTTTTTGATCCAGGTGTTGATAGTTGTGAATTTGATGTCATTTTAATGTTCATAGTTTTGATATTACTATTACTAGTTTTAATATTACTCTTACAGTATAATATTACTCTTAAACTATAATATTACTATCATAATTTTAATATTACTCTTTTTTATAAATAACTCCTTTTAATATTTTATGTAATAATGGCTTGGTGATGTTGAACTCCTTTAGATAAAGTGAAGCACTTTATCTGT
Source organism: Sturnira hondurensis (assembly GCF_014824575.4). Taxonomy (NCBI): domain Eukaryota; kingdom Metazoa; phylum Chordata; class Mammalia; order Chiroptera; family Phyllostomidae; genus Sturnira; species Sturnira hondurensis. The sequence continues at coordinate 8,201,596 of NW_028095541.1, forward strand.
CCTCTATTCTAAATGGTAGCTTTGCTGGAAAGAATAATCTTGGTTTTAGGTCCTTGTTTTTCATCACTTTGAATACTTCTTGCTAGTCCCATCTAGCCTGTGAAGTTTCTTTTGAGAAATCAGCTCACAGTCTTGTGGAAACTCCTCTGTATGTAACTATTGGCTTTTCTCTTGCTACTTTTAAGATTCTCTTTATGTTTAACCTTTGACATTTGAATTACAATGTGTCCCTTTGGGTCCATCTTCTTTGGGACTTGGTGCTTCCTAGACTTGCATGTTTATTTCCTTCACCAAATTAGGGAAGTTTTCTTTCATTTTCAAATAATTTTTAAGTTCTTGCTCTTTCTCTTCTCATTGTGGCACCCCTATGATTTGCATTTGTTGGTATGTTTAAAGTTGCCCAGAGGCTCCTTTAGGCTATCCTAGTTTTTTTGAATTCTTTTTTCTTGTTGTTTTGATTGAATGTTTTTTCTTCTTCCTTATGTTCCATATCATTGATTCTTGGCTTCTTCCACTCCAGTGTTGATTCCCTATAAATTTTTCTTTATTTCATTTAGTGTTACCTTCATTTCTGCCTGTTTTTTTTTTTTATGTTGTTGAGTACCCAGTGAGTTCCTTGAGCATCCTAATAACCAGTGTTTTGAACTCTGCATCTGATAGATTGCGTATCTCCCTTTTGTTTAGTTCTTTTTTTGGAGTTCTGTTCTTTCATTGGGGGCCATATTTCTTTGTCTCCTCATTTTGGCAGCCTACCTGTGTTTGATTTGGGAGAGCTGCTTTGAGTCTGTCTTGGTAGTGTGTCCTAATGTGGAAAAGCACACTCTTAAGTTAGATGGAGCAGAGCCTTAGGTAATTGCCAGAGCAGGGCTACCTGTGTGAATCAGGCTGATGGAGTCTCAGATACGGTGGCTCTGTGTGGCAAAGGGCTCAGAAAGGGAACAGTCGCTGCTGCCTGGCCTCTGGTGTTGTGCCCAGGAGGAAGCCATCCCCTGATACTCACCCTGATGGCAGATGCTTCAGTTTCTTTCTGTATGCCACTGGTCCTTTCAAGCTGGTGCCCTGGTGCTGCAGCTCAGAAGTAGTGAGGCCGAATATGTCTTAAGTCTGTTTTGGTCCTTTAAGAGGAGACTCCTGATAATTCCGCAGTTTCTTCGGCTGCCCCAACCCCCACTGGTTTTTATAGCCAGAAGTTATGGGGACTTATATTTCTGGCACTGGAACCCTGGGCTGGGTGGTTTGGTGTGGGGCTGGGATCTCTCCCTATGGAGATATACCTTCCGATTTTTATCTACCACACGTGGGTGTGGGAACAGCCTGTTCAGGTCTCCACTTCCCCTACCTGTCTGAGTGAATGTAACTTCTTTAATTCTTGGTTATTGGACTTTGTACAGTTCGATTTTTGGCGGTTTTGAGTGATAGCTGCATTGTAGTTTAGTTGTAATTTTTGCTGTGGTTGTGTGAGGAGAGAACCATGTTTACTTACACCTCCTCTTGACTGGAAGTCTTAGTTGACTTTTGGAGAACCAAAATTTTGTGTCTGTCTCCAGTTGGTTATTCAGTTAATTTACTTTTAATTTCCACATACTGATTTTTAGTATCACTAAATTACCTCACTGTAGTAGCATTTCAGGTAGATTATTTGGGTCTTTGACGTAAAGAATAGTATAATTTGCATAGATACACAATTTTTCTTATTTCACATTTTTATAGCTTTGTTGTTTTTTCATAACATTTCATTGGCTGGTACTTCCAGAATGGTGCTACTCAGAAACGTTAAAGAATATACTTTATGTTTCTCCCTTTTTATTTTTAAATAACAGTTGATATACAATATTATTAGTTTTAGATGTATGACCTTGTGATTAGACAGAAGTGATCACCCTAGTAAATGTAGTACCCATGTTATACCACATTATTACCTATATTCCCTATGCTGTACTTTCCATCCCTGTGACCATTCTGTAACTACTGATTTGTCCTTCTAAATCCTTTTGTCTTTGTCACTGATCACTCAACCTCTCTCCCCTGGGCTGGCAACCCTGAAAGTGTTCTCTATGAGTCTGTTTCTGTTTTGATTATTTGTTGCTTTATTTTTTGATCCCACATTTAAGTGAAATCATCAGGCATTTGTCTTCCTCTGTCTTATTTCATTTAGCACAGTACCCTTTAGGTCCATATATGTTGCTAAAGATGGCAAGATTTCATTCTTTTTTAATGACCAAATCATTTCATTGTGTGTGTGTATATATATATGTATACACACATACATCCCCCTAATTCTTTATCCACTATCTATTGATGGACACTTAGGTTACTTTTATATTTTGGGTATTGTAAATAATGCTGCCATAAACATGGATGTATATATCTTTTGTGATTAAATGTTTTGAATTTCTTTAGGTAAATACCCAGAAGCGGAGTTGCTGGATACTTCCTTGTCTGTTGTTAGTCTTTGTTTTAATGTGTGGTATAAGTATTTCTACCACAGCTTTTGGTTTCATATCCATTTATTTTTTGAAATTCTAAGAAAAACCTGGAGCACTATTTTTATATTATTTACTGTAGGGAAAATGGAAGCTCAGAGCAGTGCAGTTATTTGCTTAGTGTTTAATAGCTAATTAGAATTGACTTGATGTAGAAAAGTGGTTAAATGGAATAGATTTTATATGGGTATTGTAGGAGTGGTCAACTTTTAATTGGATTGTCTTTCCGGTATAAGACTAAATAAGTGTTTGTTGGTTGAAACATATTGTCAGTGATATAGAGAAGTGACCAGATTTATTTCCAGTCTAGGATATGAAAATAGCTGCTGATACACGTTGAGTTGATTTTCTGTTTTGAGAGGTGGATTATTGCAGAGAACTGTGTGATAAGGAAAGTCTGATTTACTGCTCCCTCCACTGTTTTCTTCTTCTGAGAAGAGTCTGTTGTGAAGTCAGTTCTAGCTTTTCTGTCTGAGAAATTGTTGTCTTATTGTTTTATATAAGCTAAAACATAGAAAGGATTCAGAGAACTCATGCATTAAAAATTTGTGCATTTTGTAACATCAGTACCTTTATGCCTCATTCCTTTGAAAATTAAGTTGATGAGGGTACTTCTTATCTTACAGCAAATGAATGTTAACTACAAGTTCAACTACATTTTTTTTATCACACTTTACATTCAACATTATTTTGTGTTAGTTGCAGGTGTGCAGTACAGTGGCCAGCCATATATATCAAAAAGTGCTCCTCCCCCACCCTAAGCCCGCACATTTCCAGCACCCACCTGGCATCTTACACAATCAACATAATATTATTGACTACGTTCCCTATGTTGTACTTCACATCCCCATGACTATTTTGTAATTACCAATTTGTACTTAAATTTCGTTTTATTTATTGATTTCAGACAGAGGAAGGGGGTGAGGGGAGAAACATCAATTTGTTGGTCCATTTATTTATTCATTCTTGGTTTTCTCTTATGTGTGTTCTGACTGGCGATCCCACTTGCAATCTTGTTATATTAGGACCATTCTCTAACCAACTGAGCTACCTGACTAGGGCTCCAATTTATACTTCTTAATCCTTTCACCTTTTTCACACAGTCTCTGACTCCCTATCCCCTTTGGCATCCTTCAGTCTCTTCTCTGTATCTGTAAGTCTGTTTCCATTTTTTGGGGTTTTATAGATTATACATGTAAGTGAACTAATATGGTATTTGTTATTCTCTGACTTCAGTTAGCATATTATCTTCTAGGGTTCATCCATACAGTCACAAATGGTAATATTTCATTTTTTAATGGTGGAGTAATATTCCATTATATGTGTGTATGTACCACCACTTGTTTATCCACTTGTCAGCTGAAATGCATTTGGGTTGCTTCCATATCCCGGCTATTGTGAATAATGCTGCAGGGAACATGGGGGTACATAAATTCTTTTCAATTAATATTTGGGTTTCTTTGGATATGTACACAGATGGAATAACTGGGTCATAAGGTAGTTGCATTTTTAATTTTTTGAGGAACCTCCATACTGTTTTTCACAGTGGCTGTACCAGTCTACATTCCCAGCAACAGTGCACAATAGACCCATTTTCTCCATAGCCTCTCCAACACTCGTTGTTGATGTATTGATGATAGCCATTCTGATGAGTGTGAGGTGCTATCTGATTGTGCTTTTAATTTGCAGTTTTGTGAAGATTAGTCATGTTGAACATCTTTTCATATATCTGTTGACCATCTTTTTTAATGTTTATTTATTTATTTTAAAGATTTTATTTATTTATCTTTTAGAGGGGAAGGGAAGGAGAGAAGTATCAATGTATGGTTGCCTCTTGTGAGTCCCCTGCTGGGAACTGGCCTGCAACCCAGGCATGTGCCCTGACTGGGAATCGAACCTCGATCCGGTGGTTCGCAGGCCTGCGCTCAATCCCCTGAGCTACACCAGCCAGGGCTCTGTTGACCATCTTGATGTCCTCTTAGGAGAAGTATCTATTCTGGTCCTCTGCCCATTTTTTAATTGGATTTTTGGGGGTGTTGTATGAGTTTCTTAATAAATTTTGGTTATTAACCCCTTATCAGATGTATTATTAGTAAATATCCTCCCTAATATAGTAGGTTGTCTTTACGTTATGTTGATGGTTTCCTTTGCTTTGCAAAAACTTTGTTTGATTTAGTCTAATTTATTTTTTCTTTTTTGTTTCCCTTGCCTGAGGAGATAGATAACATCAGCAAAAATATTGCTGAGAGAAATGTCAGAAATTTTATTGCTTGTGTTTTCTTCTAGGAATTTTATGGTTTCAAGTCTTACATAAAAGTTTTTAATCCATTTTGAATTTATTCTTGTGTATGGTGCAAGAATAGTTTCATATACTTGCATGTAACTGGTCAGTTTCTCAACACCATTAATTGACTAGATTGTCTCTACCCCATTGTATATTTTGCCTACTTTGTCAAATAGTAATTGACTATCCCTGGCCGGTCTGACTCGGTTGGTTGGAGTGTCATTTTGTACAAAAAAAGGTTTAAAGTTAGATCCCTGCTCAGGGCCTATACCTGAATTGTGGCTTCAGTTCCCTGTTGGGGAGTCTGTGGGAGGCAACCAGTCAATATATCTCTCTGACATCAGTGTCTTTCTCTCCCCTTTCTTCTCTCTCTAATATCAATAAACATTTTTTTTTAAAATGAAAAATTTAATTGACCATATAGGCTTGGATTAATTTCTGGGCTTCCTATTCTGTTCCATTGACCTATATTGTTTTTATGCCAGAGGCATACCGTTTTGATCATTATAGCCTTGTATAGTTTGGTATCAGGTATTGTGATTCCTCCAACTTTCTCAAGATTGCTGTGGCTAATTGAGGTCTTTTGTGGATCCATATAAATTTTTGGATTATGTTTTTAGTTCTGTGAAAAAGACAGTTGGTACTGTGATAAGAATTATGTTGATACGTAGATTGCTTTGGGTAGTATAGACATTTTAATGATGTTAATTCTTTATCCATGAATAATTTATATGCTTCCATTTATTTGTATCTTCAGTTTCTTTTTTTAGTGTCTTATCATTTTCTGAGTAGATATATTTTACTGTCTTGCTTAAATTTATTTCTAGGTTATTTTTTTATGCAGTTGTAAATGAGATTGTTTTCCCTTTGTGAATGTTCATTATCGGTATGTAAAAATGCAGCCAATTTCTGAATATTTATTTTTTATCCTGCCACTTTACTGAAATCATTTATCAGTATTCGTATTTTTGTGGAATCATTAGGGTTTTCTATAAATCACAGGGGTGTCCAACCTTTTGGCATTTCTGCGCTGCACTGGAAGTAGAAGAATTGTTTTGAGCCACACATTAAATACTTTGCAATATGTAATCACAAAAAAATCTCATAATGTTTTAAGTTAATTTATGATTTTGTGTTGGGCCACATTCACAGCCAACCTGGGCTGCATGGGGCCATGGGCCTCAGGTTGGACACCACATATAGTATCATGTCCTGTCATGCTTTTCCTGCATCTGTTGATATTATCATATGATCTTTATCTTTGTGTTTATGTTGTGTATCCTGTTAATTGATTCGCAAATACTGCACCAACCATGCATCCTAGGAATAAATCCCAGTTGATCATGAGGTGTGTGATCTTTTTAATGTATTCATAAATTTGGTTTGCAAATGTTTTGTTAAAGTTTTTTATACCTGTGTTCATCAGTGATATTGGCCTATAATTTTCTTTATAGTCTTTTATTTTTTTACTTTTCATTTTTTAACTACTTTATTGTTCAATTACAGTTGTCTGCATTTTCCTTCCACCACTACTCCCCCACCTCCACCCTGTATATAGAGTCTTTATCTGGTTTTGAAATCAGGACGACGCTGGGCTTGTAAAATGAACGTGGGAGTTTTACATCCTCTTGAATTTTTTTTGAATCGCTTAAGAAGGGTAGGTGTTAATTCTTTGAATGCTTGGTTAAATTCAGTTGTGATATTATTTGTTCCAGGACTTTTGTTTGTTGGGATTTTTTTTTACTACTACTTTCATTTTGTTGGTTGTTATTGGTCTGTGTGGATTGTCTTTCTTATTTATCCATTCTTGGAATGTTGTATATTTCTAGGAAATTATTTATTTCAGATTGTCTAACTTGTTGACATGTAGTTGTTCGTAGTGTTTTCTTATAATTCTTTGTGCTGTTATGATGCCTGTTGTCACTTCTTTTCCTCCATTTCTTTATTTTTTATTTATTTTTATTTTTTTAAGATTTTATTTATTTATCTTTAGAGAAGAAGGGAAGGAGAGAAGACGAGAAATATCAATGTATGGTTGCCTCTCGTGAGTCCCCTGCAGGGAACCAGCCTGCAACCCAGGCATGTGCCCTGACTGGGAATCGAACCACAATTGTGTGGTTCTCAGGCCCGAGCTCAATCCACTGAGCCACACCAGCCAGGGCCATTTCTTACATTATTTATGTAAGTCCTGTCTCTTTTGTTCTTGATGCATTATGGTTAAAGTTTTATCAGTTGAAAAAATACAATAAAAATAAATTTCAAAAAAGAAAGCTGTTTTATCAGTCTCTTTTACCTTTTAAAGGAATCAGCTCTTTGTTTTATTGACCTTTTGTATTGTGTTTTTAAGACTATTTCTGCTCTGGCCTTTATTATTTCCTTTCTTCTGTTAACTTAGGGTTTTGTTTGTTGTTCTTTTTTTAGTTTGTTTAGGTGTATGGTTATATTGGTTATTTTAGATTTATCTTGTTTCTTATGGTAGGCAGTGTTGTCTGAATTCTACTCGGGGACTGCTTTAGCTGTGTCCCACAGGCTTGGGGTCTTTGTGTTTTCATTTTTATTTGTCTGAAGTATTGGGTTTTTTTTTAGATTTTTAATTTATTTACTTTTAGAGAGAGGAGAAGGGAGGGAGAAATAGAGGGAGAGAAACATGAGTATGCAATAGATGCATTGAACAGTTGCCTCTCACATGCCTCCACCTGGGGACCTGGCCTGCAACATTGGCATGTGCACTGACCAAGGGTAGAACCTGGAATCTAGAGGTTCTCAGGCCATTGCTCAATGCACTGAGCCACACCAGGTAGGGCTTTTTTTTTTTTTTTTTAAATCCTCATTTGAGTACACACTTACTGATTTTAGAGAGGGGGGAAGAAAGGAGGAGAAAGGAAGGGAAAGAAACATTTAGTGTGAGGGTAAACATTAATCGGTTGCTCTAGCACTTTCCCTGACTGGGGTTTGAACCTGTGAACCTCTCTCCCTTGCTCTCTTTGGTTACAGGATGACCCTCGAGCCTACTGAGAAACACTGGCCAGGGCATCTCAGTGTATCTTTTGATTTATTCCTGTGATCTTACTGTTAACACATTTATTGTTTAGCAACATATTTTTTTTGCCTCCATGTGTTTGTATGTTTTTCTCTCTTTCTAGTAGTTTGTTTCCAATTTCATCATATTGTGGTCAGAGAAGATTCTTGATAATGATTTCAGTCTTCTTAAGTCATTTGAGACTTGTTTTGTGGCCTAACACGTGGTCGATCTATCCTGGAAGATATTTCATGTGCACTTGAAAAGAATGTATATTTTGCTGCTCTGGGGTGGTGTGGTCTAAATGGGTCTCATGTGTTACTTAAGGCTGCTATGTCCTTTTGGTTTTCATTTTAGAAGATTTATCCAATGATTTTAGTGGGGTGCTAAAGTCCTCTACTAGGACTGAACTAGTGTCAGTCTCTTCCTTTTTGTCCATTAATGTTTGCTTTATATACTTGGTTGTCATAACTTGGATGTATACATTTTTACAAGAGTTACATCATTTTGATGGATTGTTTCCTTTATCATGATATAATGGCCTTTTTGTTTTTAATTATAGCCTTTGTTTTAAAGTCTGTTTTGTCTAAAAAATGTATTTCTACTACAGTTTTTTTTTCATTTGCATGAAATGTGTCTCTTCAGTCCTTTACTTTCAGTCTGTGTGTCTTTGGTTCTGAGGAGCATCTCTATAGCATACACATATGTATCTTGTTTTCTTGTCCATTCATCTGTCTTATATCTTTTGACTGGAATATTTAATCCTTTTGTATTTAATGTGATTTTTGGTAGGTATATATTTATTGTCATTTCATTAGTTTAAAAATATTTTTGAATGTGTTTATTGATTTGAGAGAAAGAGAGCGAGAGAGAGAGAAAGGAACATTGTGACAGAGAAACCCATTGGTTGCTGAATCTGCAACCTAGGTATGTGCCGTGACCTGGAATCATACCCCTTTCTTTGGTTGTACAGGATGACAATCCAAGCAACTGAGTCAATGACACTGGCCAGGGTGCCATTTTATTCTTTAATTACTAAGTTTCTTTTTTGTTTTTTCTTTCTTTTTAAACAAGTTTCTTTAAAATTTCTTATGTTTTTGGTGGTATTGAATTTTTTTAACTTTTCTTGACTGGGAAGCTGTTTATTTGACTTTGAATTTTAAACAATACCCTTGCTTGGTAGAGTGCTTTTGCTTTTCATCACTTTAGGTATGTTGTGCCAATTTTTTGCTTGAAATGTTTCTCTTGCAAATCAGCTGACAGTCTGATGGGAGCTTTTGCAAAGCAGCTCTAAGATTCTGTCTTTGTCTTTAACATTTTCCATTTTAATTATGATGTTTCTTGGTGTGGGCCTCTTTGGGTTCATCTTGTTTGGGACTATGAGCTTCCTAGACTTGTATGTTTTTTTTTTTTTTCTTCACCAGGTTAGAGAAGTTGAATATTTCATACCAATCCCCTCTGTCTTGAAATATTTCTGTTAACAATATTATTGGGTATAAGTAGCTGCCTTTCTCTTGCTCCTTTTTTTAAAGATTTTATTTTTATTTGTATTTAGAGAGAGAGGAAGGGAAGGGAAGGAGAGAAACATCAATGTGTGGTTGCCTCTTGTATGCCCCCAAGTGGGGACTTGGCCTGCAACCCAGGCATGTGCCCTGACTGGGAATCGAACCAGCAACACTTTGGTTTGCAGCCCACGCTCAGTCCACTGTGCTATGCCAGCCAAGGCTCTCTTGCTACTTTTGAAATTCTGTCTTTGTGTGTAACCTTTACCATTTTAATTATTATGGGTCTTCACGTGGGACTCTTTGGGACTCTCTGTATTTCTGTTGTGTTTTTTATTCTTCACCAGGTTAGGAAAATTTTCAGTCATTATTTCTTTGAATAGGTTCTCAGTCCCTTGCTCTCTCTCTTCTACCTGACTCCGCTATGATATGGATGTTGTTATGCTTAATGTTTCAAAGGTTTTTAAAAATTCTTTTTTTTTGGCACTTCTGATTGACTGTTTCTGCTAACTTGTTTTCCAAAGTGCTGATTTGATTCTCTGCTTTATCTAACCTACTGTTAATCCCTTCTTGTGTATTCTTCATTTCAGATATTATATTCTTCATTTCTTGACTTGTTCTTTTTAAATAATTTTATGTCATTTTTATGATTATTTTATTTAAATTCTTGCTGAGTTTGTTCTTTAAGTTCCTGACAGCATCTTCATAACCATTGCTTTTAACTGTTGCTTCCATTTCATTTAGTTCTCTTGGGGGGATTTTTTCTGTTCTTTATTTGGGGCATATTTCTCTGTCTCCTAGTTTGGCTGCCTCTCTGTGTTTATTTCTGTGTATTAGGTGGATCTGCTAGTGTTGGTAGTGTGGCCTTATGTAGTAGGTGTCTTGTGGGGCTCAGTGGCGCAGTCTCCCTGATGATCTATGCTAGATGCTCCATTTGTTTTTTAAATCCCCTTTTAGTCTGTCACTTTGATTTGATATTTATGTCTTTCATACATATGTATTTTAAATATTGATTGGGTTATTGTTTTATTGAATGGCTACAGTCTTTTTTTTTGTTATTAATAAAGACTACTGCCCTGACCGTTGTGGCTCAGTTGATTGGGCATCGTCCTGAAAAGCAAAAGGTGGTTGGTTTGATTCCCAGTGGGGCATGTGCCTGGGTTATGGGTTCACTTTTCACCTGGTCAGTATGTGTACTTCCAGGAGTTTAACTTGCACATTGATGTTTCTCTCCCTTTCTCCCTCTCTCTCTCCCCTTCTCTCTAAAAATAAAAAAAACTCTTAAAAAAATAAGAACTTTGCTGTATTTTTATTGTTTAATATATTCTTACATATACATAGTACTTACGAATATTCAAATTCTGACCTACTACTTCACTTGTTTTAAATCACTTGATTTATTTATAATATGGTGCTCCAGGAGGGTTGTGTGGATACTCTGGACCGCCAGAAAGCTGCTGAACCAGTGGGTTTTAGGGCAAATTAAGCCCTAAATGTTGCTGGGAGCAAAAATGACAAAACTGATGCTGCCTTACTTAGAACACATCACTAGAAGGCTGGGTTCTTTGAAAAAGACAGTAGTACTGGGAAAAATAGAAGGTAGCAGGAAAAGAGGAACACCAAGTATGAGGGGGGTTGACTCCATGAAAGAAGTTGTAGGCGTGACTTCACAGGAGCTTAGAAAGTACTGCTGAGGACAGGACATTGTAGAGATCATGTATGGTTGCCAGGAGTTGGAGCCAACTCTGGCATGTAACACACCACTTCCTGGCCGCGGTCTTGGGCAGCTTGTTTTTTGAGGGCTGTTTTCTTTTTTTCCAAATCTGTGTAAGGAAGATGATGATTTTACTTCATGGGGTTGCTTTAATGTATAACTGACATGAATATTTGGTCATAATCATTAAATAAAAATTTATTATTGAATGAATATATTTTTAATTAAAACATTTTAATTGAGCTATAAAAAGATGAATTAAATGTTGTTCAGCATATTTATACTTTTAAAACTTTCTGTAGCAGTCATGTTAAAATTTTTTTCATGTTTGCTTAACATTATGTGAAGGCCTTAGGAAGGTTCCCCTGGCTATAGGGTGTCAAACTTATTTTCATGGGGGCGACATCAGCCTGACAGTTGCTTTCAAAGGGCTGAATGTAATTTTAGGACTATATAAATGTAACTACTCTTCAACAGTTAAGCGAGAGCTTGGGACTTCCTCCAGGTAGAAAAAAAGTGCTGGGCTGAATAAGACAAGGTGGAGGGCCTTGTGTTTGCCACCTGTGCCTAGCATATATGCTATTATTGTTTTACCATAAAGAAATCTTTCTTAGTAAGAAGCTATTTTAATGTAATGTGTGTGTATATATTTTATTGTTTGAAAATATACTTAAAATGTCTTAGTGTATGGAATGGAAATTGATAGATGTTTTGGTAAAGCACAAGGTCACCACTTAAGCTTTTAAAAAGTTATCCATTTTTTATTGTTATTATTTTTTTAAGATATATTTTATCAGTTATGCCATTACAGTTGTCCCATTTCCCCCTTCATTCTTCTCTACCCTGCACACCCCTCCCCCCATATTCCCCCCTTCAGTTCATGTCCATGTGTCTTAAGTTCTTTAGCTTCTACATTTCCCACACTATTCTTGCCTTCCCCCTGTCTATTTTCTACCTACCTAGCATAGACCTACTTATTCTCCATACCATCTCCCCCCTTTCTCCTCCTCCCACTCCCCTGTTGCTAACCCTCCATGTGATCTTTGTTTCTATGGCTCCACTCCTGATCTAGCTGTCCGCTTAGTTTGCTTTTGTTTCATATACAAAACAAAAATAACATTTTAATAGTTGTTAAACTATTGGTTGTTAATAACTATGAGTTTGCTGTCTTTTCACTGTTCATATTTTTTATCTTCTTTGTCTTAGATAAGTCTCTTTAACATTTCATATAATAAGGGCTTGGAGATGATGAACTCCTTGAACTTGACCTTATCTGGAAGCCCTTTACCTGCCTTTCCCTTCTAAATGAAAGCTTTTCTGGATAGAGGAATCTTGGATACAGGTCATTGGATTTCAAGACTTGGAATACTTCTTTCCAGCCCCTTCTTGCCTGTAAGGTCTCTTTTGAGAAATCAGCTGACAGTCTGATGGGCACTCCTTTGTAGGTGACTGTTCCTTTATTTCTTGCTGCTTCTAGAATTTTCTCCTTCATTTTAATCTTGGCTAATGTAATTCTGATGTGCCTTGGTGTGTTCCTCCTTGGGGTCCAACTTCTTTGGGAGTCTCTGAGCTTCCTGGACTTCCTGGAAGTCTATTTCCTTTACCAGACTGGGGAAGTTCTCCTTTATTTGTTCAAATACATTTTCCACTTGTGGCTGTTTCTTTCCCCCTTCTGTTACCCCTATAATTAGGATGTTGAAATATTTAAAGATGTCCTGGAGGTTCCTAAGCCTCTCCTCAATTTTTTGAATTCTTGTTTCATCATTCTTTCCTGTTTGGTTATTTCTTTCTTCTTTCTGGTCCACTCCATTGATTTGAGTCCCAGTTTCTTTTTCATCACTGTTGGTTCCCTGCGCATTTCCCTTCATTTCACTTAGTGTAGCCTTCATTTTTCCTGTAATTTGTGACTGAAATCAACCAGTTCTGTGAGCATCCTGATCACCAGTGTTTTGAACTGTGCACCTGATAGGTTGGCTATCTCTTGGTTGTTTGAAAGTATTGGCTTGGGTTTTGAGCTGTTCTTCTTCTTGAGCCATAATGTTTTGGTCTGTTTGTGCCTGTTATGTATGAGGTGTGGAGCCTCTGTGTTCACCAGGGTGGGGCGGCCTAGTCACTGGGTTGTGACACTGTATGTGGGGGCAGGGTCAGAGGACACATTGGCCCTTGTTCCTCTCTCGAATTTCGTCCCCCTCTGCTGCTTCCTGCAAGCAAATTGGGCCCTTCTGGCGCTGGTTCTCTGTTGCATGGGCCTATGCACCGTCCAGTACCCTTTGGGTCTCTCCAGTGAACTCTCTGTGATCCTGGGAGCCTCTCCCGGCACTTCAACCCCCGAAAGTTTTTGCAGTTGGTACTTTTAGGCTTCATTTCCTAGCACTGGGGCCCTGGGTTGCATGGTTGGTCTCACTGTTCATTTTTTCACCTGGTTTATCTGTGGGCGAATGTGTGCCCATGGTCAGCCAGCTGCCTTGCGCACTCACTGGGTCTGCCCGCTTCCACCCCACGCCATGGGATCTGCCAACCACTGCCTGCGCCCCTGCGTCAGTTTGGCCGCTTTTTCCTGCTTCGACCCCTCTCTAACCCCTCTCTGCCAGCTGCTGACTCCGCCCCTCTTACCAGTCTGGCTGAATGGTTCATATGGTTGTCAGACTTAAGTACAGTTCAATTTTCTGTCTGTTTTAGTTGTGTTTTTGTTACTAAATCTTTGTTGTCTTTAAACTTGGTTGTGCGGGGAGGCACAGTGTTTCCACCTACGCCTCCATCTTGGCTGGAAGTCGGCTTACCTGTTTTTAGTGTTATAGTGAATAGTGTAATGGAAAGGTGCTGGTGGAAGTGGAAATATTGCTAAAAAGTGAATAATTACCTTTTTATATTGCTAGAGGTTCACATGAAATAATTAGTGAATAAGAGGAGATCACAGAATGGCTATCACACTTTTCCTGGATATTAGATAAGAGTTATTCTCATTTAGAATAAAGAGGAAGTAAGGGTACTTAAAAAATTCTTTCAATTAAGAGTAACATATAAAATGTCATGTACTGACATTTGTATTTTTCTTTTTTCTGTCTGCTTAACAGGCTCCTTGGCATGGACACAGGCTCAGTGGGAGGATTAGAATTGACTGATCAGACTCCTGTTTTATTAGGGAGTACGGCCATGGCAACCAGTCTTACGAATGTTGGAAATTCATTCAGTGGTCCACCTAATCCTTTAGTTTCTAGAGCTAGTAAATTTCAAAATTCATCAGTGGAAGAAGATGATGATGTTGTTTTTATCGAACCTGTTCAAACTCCCTTACCTTCTGCACCAGTGGTAACTGATCAAAGAACCATAACATTCACATCATCAAAAAATGAAGAACTACAAGGAAATGATTCCAAAATTCTTTCTTCCTCAAAAGACTTGGCTTCTCAGAAAGGAAATGTAAGTGAGACAATTGTCATTGATGATGAAGAGGACCTGGAAACAAATCAAGGGCAAGAGAAAAATTCTTCCAATTTTATTGAACCTCGGAGACCTCCTGAGACTAAAAATAGAACCAATGATGTAGATTTCTCCACTTCCAGTTTTTCAAGAAGTAAGGTAAATGCAGGAATGGGTAATAGTGGCATCACCACAGAACCAGACTCTGAAATTCAGATTGCTAATGTTACAACCTTAGAAACAGGTGTAAGCTCTGTGAATGATGGCCAATTAGAAAATACTGACGGGCGAGATATGAACTTAATGATTACACATGTAACATCACTGCAGAATACGAACTTGGGAGATGTCTCTAATGGACTGCAGTCAAGTAGTTTTGGTGTTAATGTACAAACATACACCCCATCTTTAACTTCACAGACCAAGACTGGAGTAGGACCTTTTAATCCTGGTAGAATGAATGTGGCAGGCGATGTATTTCAGAATGGTGAATCTGCAAGTCATCATAGTCCTGGTAAGCCATGAGTGATCTTCCACCTCATGTAAATGGATTCGAACTTTGGCTGATGCTTTTTCCTTTTTAGTAATTGATGTCACCTTGGTTAGTTTATTCATGTAATATTAACTTATAAGTTTGAAGTCTTAGCTAATAAGAGATGTGAAACTATATACAATATTTCTCCATAGTTAGTAGAAAATTAATCAGAAACTTAAGTCTAAAGGATTTTTAAAAAATACTCCATATTCACCACCACTGAATTCTTAGTTTGCCATCTTATTTATCATGTACTTACTTTTTACTAATACATTTTTAATTGTATTGTTTTAGTGTGTAAAGACCAAAGAGATAAATAGCACACTTAAGGTTCAATATAATAGGGTATAATTGCAGTTAGATTTATTTTACTTTTTCTGTGTTTAACTTTGACCATCTGATTGTAATTTTTACTTATTAGCTTTTTATTATATTTTTTATATTTGAAGGTTGAAAAAAAGGTTTTCTCTGGGCAGCTTGCTCTTTGAAAACATAAGAATTCTAGCTTTCTCATGACCATATCCCTTTCTCTTTCACTTGCCCCTAACACAGGTTGTGTATCTCCATCTGTCTCTATAGCTCTTATGTCTGTGTTATTCTTTCCTCATTTTAGGCTCATTATCAGCTTTATTCACCCAGGGATTGTTGAGAAAATAAGAAATGATTAAAACTTAGGCAGTGTAGAACGCTTGATGAAATGCTAGTCATTGTTAATTTTATTTTTTGATTACAAGAGTAATGTCTAATTATTAAAGAATGTTTGGAAAATCTGTAGTTAAAAAGCAAGGGAGCCTTGACCAGTGTGGCTCAGTTGGTTGAGCATCTTCCTGCAAAGTGAAACGTCACCTGCCTGAAGCCTGGTTAGGGCACATGGCTGTTTTGCTGGCCCACTCACCAGCCAGGGCGTGCCTAAGAGACAATGGATTGATGTTTCTCTTGCACATGGATGTTACTCCGCTTCTTATTCTTGCTCCCTTCCCCTGTCTCTAAAAAGAAATAAATAAATAAAATCTTTTTAAAAATGAGGGAAAATGTCCCCTGCAGTTTTATTAACTAAATATTCATGCTTTAAGTGGGTGTCTTTCAGTTTTTCTCCTTTGTATTTTTTAACTTGGTTGAAATGCAACTCTATAATTTTGTTTTTTTTTACATTGTATTTTTTCATATCATTAACATTTCTACACAAACAGTTTTAATAATGAATGGGTATGAATTTGGCTTTTCCCATATTTGCTGTTGTACATCTATGATGAACATTGTTCAAATTTCTGATAATTTCTTTAGAGCATATTCTTAGAAATGAAGTTACTGAGCTGAAGGATATTACTGTTCCTGTCACCCTAGAGATTTTTGGTTTAGAAAAATGGAAGGTTAATAGTAGTTTTGAAAGAAGTATGTTTCTTATTACTGAGTTTTGGAAAGTTTTCATGCCCTTGAAGACCATTTCCCCGTGTGTGTGTGTGTGTGTGTGTGTGTGTGTTTGTATTTATATTTCTAGGGTATTAGTTGTGGAAGTATACTGTCATATTGCTTTCCAGAAAGTTCTTGTCAATTTGTACTACTACCAGCTATATATTAGAGTGTTTTTTATTGTAACCTGGCAGCTCACATAAGTTTAAGAAATGATAGTGCTCAACTTAGTTTTAAAATGGCTATTTTGTCTTTTTTATAATTTATAAGTATATAAAAACGAGTATGAAAAAGAAAATAACATTCAACTTCACCATTGAGAATGGTATATTTAATTTTAGACTTTGAGTGCAGGGGTATCCAATGCATGCAGCCCAAATGGCTATGAATGTAGTCCAATAAAAAATTGTAAATTTACTTAAAACTTTTAATTTTTCAACAGTTTTTAGTGTTTGTGTATTTAATGTGTGGCCCGATTCAACTCTTACTCTCCCAGTGTCTCAGAGACACCAAAAGGTTGGATACCCCTGGATAGTGTAGGTATAGTTTTGCAAACTCTCCCCTCCCTCCTACTCCTTTAAATACCTAGCAATAAATCTTGAACTTCTGACCATATAAAAGTATGTTTGATTTTGTTAATTCTCTAATTAGCTCAGTTCCAGGTTATACTATATACATAGCTTTTATGAATATTCTTATGAATGCATCTGGGATACATATTTATTTAGACTATTGCTGGCCTCAAAGGGACATATTATAAGAGTTGCATTTCTGTTTACTCAAACACGAGGAATGTAAAGCACTTATCAGAAAAACTTAATAGATATACCTGCTGCTGATGTATTTATGAATTAGCTCTTGTATTTATATGCTGTTTTTATTTGTAATAGTTATAAAATCTAGGCTGTGTGTGCTGGCTCATGGACTCATACTACTCATGGACTTACACTACTATTGCGTGATATTCTTGTATACAATAGAGGTTTAGATGAAATGATTAGTTCCTTATATTCCTAAAAGTCTTTTGATATTGGAGGAAGTGAAAATTTGAAAGTAGGGGAAATGTAAGAGGTGAAATATGGATAAATGGAGCCATTGCATTATTTATACAGGGCCTAAAAGCAAATTGAAAATAAAAGCACCATTTTAGTTAAGGTCAAGTTAATGTTTTTAAGTTTATTCAAGGTCAAGTAGATGTTTTTAACTTTAAATAGGTTCCTTTAAGTATATGAGGTCTGTCCAGAGGTATCCAACCATGTAATGTGAAAAATAGAGACATTTATTGAAGAAGATACAAGAAACATTGTACATAGGACAATGACGCCTCAGTCCCCTTCAAAGTAGGCACCTTGGGACCTCACACAGTTCTTCTAATCACCATCAGCTGCTTCTCTGCCATATTTTTCTAAATCTAGTCTGAAATCTTTCCCCTATCAAAGGTGATTTTAATTTGGGGGGAAGCCAGAAGTCACAGGGTGCCAAATCTGGGCTGTAGGAGAGCTGAGTCACCTGGGTGATTTGATGTTTTGCCAAAAAACTGTGCATGAGATAACAATGCACGAGCAGGGGCATTGTCATCATGATGCTGCCAATCACCAGTTGCCAATAGCTGCAGCACCAGTTGCCAATAGCTGCAGCCTTCTGAATCATCCAAATAGTTTCTGAGGAGGAATGGTCAAGCTTAATGCAAAATCTGGTGCAGATTCATTGCTCTATCATATAGAAGAGCAGCTTTTTATGTATGGAAGTTCAAAATTCAGAAGAAACTAGAAAGGAAAAAATTGTAGCCTAAGAAGTTTCATAATGAAAAAAGATTATGGTTTTGGTAGTGTAATGAGAGGTTTGTGGTACTATAACTCTGCAGTAAGCTAGAGACTGCAACTAAGTACCAATGCAGTTCACTGTTAAAGGACAGATGAATAACTGCACTCCAGTGTTAATGCGACACGTGCTTTCAATTCTGTGCTGTGTTCAAACTGTTGACAGTGGTAGAGCAATGTGTTGGGTTGGTTACTGTGGGTTGGCTTGAGGTCATTTCTGTGTAACACTCTAATTTCTTTTCTTTTATGTGGTATAATTAGAGGCTATGTAACTGAATGCATATATGAAAAAACTGGTCTTAAAAAGATGTTCTGAATATGATTGTATGTAAACTTTAAAAGACCTATATTTGTGAAAGATCCTGGTTGTTGAAGATTTTATTTTACTTTTATGTTGATGTATATGTTTCTTGCTTAAAGTAATATTTTGCGAATTAATTCTTTCTATTTAATAGCTAAAGGCTAATATGTTGTTTTAAACATCGAGAGGTTAGTCTTTTTTTTTTAAGATTTAATGTTTTTATTTTTAGAGAAAGGGGAAGAAGGGAGGGAGACAGGAAGAGAAACATCTGTTGGTTGCCTCTCGTGTGACTCTACTGGCGACCTTCCTTGCAATGCAGGCATGTGTCCTGACTGGGGATTGAACCAGGCACTTTGGTTTATAGGCCGGCACTGAGCTACACCAGCTAGAGCAAGGCTTAATACTTTTTAGTGCTTCCTATATGCTAGTCACTATGGCTTCTTACATATATTATCTCACTTAATATTTAGCATTTATATGATGTTGGTACTATTTCCAGTTTAGAGAAGTTAGGTACAGAGTTTAACTTCCAGGTTTAGTAAGTGATGGAGCCTGAATGCTATTCTTACTCCAAAACTTCTGTCCATAACCTCTTTGCTGTGCTGCTGCCTTGTACAAAATGGGAAGTTAAAGCTCTTTCTCTGATAGAAATTCCAGTGTGTGAAAATACTTGTTTCATTACTTTTTCATGTGCATTTTGTTTTTAAGATTCTTGGATTTCCCAATCAGCCTCATTTCCTCGAAATCAGAAGCAGCCAGGGGTGGATTCTTTATCACCAGTGGCCTCGCTTCCTAAACAGATTTTCCAGCCTTCTGCCCAACAGCAACCTACTAAACCAGTTAAAGTCACTTGTGCAAACTGCAAAAAACCTTTACAAAAGGGACAAACAGCTTATCAACGAAAAGGATCTGCTCACCTCTTTTGTTCTACAACCTGCCTTTCCTCCTTCTCTCACAAGCCTGCTCCAAAGAAACTCTGTGTTATGTGTAAAAAGTAAGGTTTACTTTTCAATGTAATTCCATGTGGTTGAATATAGATGGTATGAAATTTTAGGAAAATTGTTAGAGTCTTAGAAATGAATTATCATATTTTCAAAATTGGCAAGCAAGTTGATTGATTCTTAAAGCCAAACTGAAATTTGAAATGGTTTTAGAGGGTTCTTCATCAAGCCCAGATGGCTTATGATTAAAAGCCTTTTTATTTGGATAGGCTTTGAGGTTGACCTTTTAATTAATTTTCTCTGTAATTTCTATCTTCTTGAATTTGTAAAAATACGTACTTATTTATATTATTAAATTAGATAAAATTGTTAAGCACATTATATTTTGAGTACTTTATTAAAATAGATCAGGTTTTATAATGTCCTCATTAAGAATTAAAATTGGCAATTTGGATTTTATGTGTATGTTTTGAACATCAAGTTATTGGAATACTCAATATTTCAAGACTCAGATACTAGTTTTTGACAGGCTTGGAGATGAGAGAGACAGCAGGATGCTCTCTTTTCTGTCAACTTTTAAGTCTGGCTTCAGTGGTTTAAAAATAAGTGGGATATGGTATATTATGTGCAGGATCAAAACAGGTGGATTTTCTTGTACCATCTCTTGGGGCAGCTGACGTTTGAAGATATTTTTTGATCTTAGAGCTTTAGAAAGGTTGTAGTGCTCCGTATGAGTTTAATAAAGTCAAATATTGGAACAGTTATGCACAATTTTAGATTGCACTAAAGTAGACTTACATGCTGCAGTGTAGGATCTTGAAATTGAGAATTAAAGGTAAACTTCAAAGATTACAGTAATGTCATTTAACATTTCTAATTGGCAGTTAGAGAGTTGTAGAGAGTGGTAGGTGGGATTATTTTTGTTATGTTCCTATGGCTTAGATGTCTCATGCTTTTTATTTACCCAAGGAGGGGAATTGAATAGGTATTGTAATTTATTTTGGTATTGTAAATTTATACCTCAGTAAATTGGGCCTTGACATCAAACTCTATATAAATGATAACATCCATTTTGTTTTTTAGAGTGTTGTTAATATCTGAAAGCCTTGTTAAGAAGTTTAAGAATATATTAGGTAGCAGCAAAGATTTAAGAGTATAAAATAGTTTTGTTTCTATAGAAATTAAAAATTTGTTATTTATTTTTTAAAATAAAATTTCACTTTAAGTTGTTCCTCTTATTTTCAGAGATATAACTACAATGAAAGGAACCATTGTTGCTCAAGTGGACTCAAGTGAGTCCTTCCAGGAATTCTGTAGTACATCTTGTCTGTCTCTCTATGAAGACAAACAGAACCCTACGAAAGGAGCTCTAAATAAATCAAGATGTACAATTTGTGGTAAACTAACAGAGGTTTGTATTTTTGTGCTTTATCACTTAGTTCTAACTAATGCAAATATTTTATTTTTTTATTATTTCCTTTTTTATTTTTTACTGTATTTTATTGATTATGCCATTACAGTTGTCCCATTTTCCCCCTTCATTCCCCTCCAACCTGCACACCCCCTCCCCCACCATTTTCCTCCCCTTTAGTTTATGTCCATGTGTCACAAGTTCTTTAGATTCTATATTTCCTATACTATTCTTGCCCTCCCCCTGTCTATTTTCTATCTACCATCTATGCTACTTATTCTCTGTACCTTCTTCCCCCTTCTCCTCCTCCCACGCCCCAGTTGCTAACCCTCCATGTGATCTTCATTTCTATGGTTCCCCTCCTGATCTAGCCGTCCTCTTAGTTTGCTTTTGTTTTAGGTGTGGTGGTTAGTAACTGTGGGTTTGCTGACTTTTCACTGTTCATATTTTTCATCTTCTTTTTCTTAGATAAGCCCCTTTAACATTTCATATAATAAGGGCTTGGTGATGATGAACTCCTTGAATTGACCTTATCTGAGAAGTACTTCATCTGCCCTTCCATTCTAAGTGAAAGCTTTTCTGGATAGAGCAGTCTTGGATGTAGGTCTTTGGATTTCATGATTTGGAATACTTCTTTCCAGCCTCTTCTTGCCTGTAAGGTCTCTTTTGAGAAACAGCTGACAGTCTGATGGGCACTCCTTTGTAGGTAACTGGCCCTTTATCTCTTGCTGCTTCTAGAATTTTCTCCTTCATTTTAATCTTGGCTAATGTAATTCTGATGTGCCTTGGAATGTTCCTTCTTGGGTCCAACTTCTTTGGTACACTCTGAGCTTCCTGGACTTCCTAGAAGTCTATTTCCTTTACCCAGATTGGGGAAGTTCTCCTTTATTATTTGTTCAGATAAGTTTTCCACTCGAGGCTGTTCCTCTTCCCCTTCTGGTACCCCTATAATTCGGATGTTGGAACGTTTGAAGATCCTGGAGGTTCCTAAGCCTCTCCTCATTTTTTTGAATTCTTTTTTCTTCATATTTTTCTGTTTGGTCATTTTTTTCTTCTTTCTGGTCCACTCCCTTGATTTGAGTCCCAATTTCCTTTCCATCACTATTAGTTTCCTGTGATTTCCCTTCATTTCAGTTAGCTCAGCCTTCATTTGTTCCTCTAACTTGTGACTAAAATCAACCAGTTCTGTGAGCATCCTGATCACCAGTGTTTTGAACTGTGCATCTGATAGGGTGGCTATCTCTTGGTCACTTAGAAGTATTGGCTCTGGGGCTTTGTGCTGTTCTTGTGTCATAATGTTTGGTCTTTTCGCACCTGTTATGTGTGAGGAGTGGAGACTTAGGTTGCTGTGATGCGACGCTGTACGTGGGGGCGGAGCCAGAGATGGGCAGTGGCGCTTGTTCCACACTCCCTCCGATTTCAGTTCCCTCTGCTGCTTCCCACAGGCAAATTGGATTCTTCTGGTACTGGTTCCTGGGTGTGTGAGACTGTGCACCCTCCAGTACCCTGTGGGTCTCTCCAACGAACTCTCTGTGAGCCTGGGAGCTTCTCCCGGCACCTCAACCCTGAAAGTTTTTCTAATTGGTGCTTTTAGGCTTTAATTCCGGGCGCTGGGGCCCTGGGTTACATGGTCTGTCTCACTGCTTGCTCCTCTGCCTGGTTTATCTGCATGTGAATGTGTGACTGTGGTCAGCCAGCCGCCTTGTGCCCTCGCTGGATCTGCCTGTTGCCACCCCATGCCTGGGATCTGCCAACTGCCGCCTGTGTACCTGGGTTGGCCAGGCCACCTTTTCCTGCGAGAACCGCTCAGCCAACCACTGACTCCATCCCTCTTACCAGTCTGGCTGAATGGCTCGTTGTTGTCGGACTTCTGTACAGTTCAGTTTTCTGCGTTTTGGTTGTGTTTTTGTTACTAAAACTTTGTTGCCTTTAAACTTGGTTGTGCGAGGAGGCACAGTGTTTCCACCTATACCTCCATCTTGGTTGGAAGTCTAATGGAAATATTTTTAACTTTATTTAACAGTTATACTCTTATCAGTGTGTATTTCTTTAAATGTAATGATATATAAAATTGATCTAATAAGTATCCTATTATGTAATCTATTTCTTTTTATAGTGAGAATAATTTAGGAAAATTATGATATAATATGAATTGACTTCTTTTTCTGAGGTTGGGAGCCCTCATAGACAAAACCAGTGCTTAAGTCAATAGAATGACTAAATAAGTAGTAAGACAACAATCTTGCTTAAGAAATAGAACAGTGGCCTTGGTCTGTGTAGCTCAGTTGGTTGGAGCATTTTTCTGTAACTGAAAGGTTGTGGGTTTGATCCCTCCTCTGGGTGCAATGATCCCTGTTCCAGGGGCATATGATTCCTATTCTGGGTGTGTACAGGAGGCAACCAATTGATGCTTCTCTCTCACATCCATGTTTTCTGTCTCTCTCTTTCTCTCGTTCTAAAAAGCAATGAAGAAATGTCCTTGGGTGAGGATTGAAAAAAAAGAAAATAGAATAAGTGGAGGGGGTATTTTCTGGTAACTTCACGTTGTTAATATGGTATTAAAATGTTTGCATTTGATTAAAAAAAGAAAGTTGCGTGAATAATTATAATATTAGTTCTTTCTCCCTTTTGTAAAGCAGTGTACTTTCATAGTTCCTTTTTATAAGTTTTATACTAACAGTAACCAAACTGGGTTGGTTCCTATTTTTAGATACCTCTAGAGAAGTTTGTAGTTACATCACTGGTGGTCCTCTCTGCATCATACATGTATTCCTTTTGTGTATAACAATGATTCAAAGAATAATGAAATATACTTTGTCTTTTTCCATAAGCCTTCCACAAAAAAAGTTACTGAGGCACTTTTTTTTTCTGTTGAAGTACGTTGTTACTTGGGTACCTGTCATACTCATTTGTTTTTTAAATTTTTGTTTTTCTTTTAGATTCGCCATGAAGTTAGCTTTAAAAATATGACTCATAAGCTTTGCAGTGACCACTGCTTTAATAGATACAGAATGGCCAATGGTCTGATAATGAATTGCTGTGAACAATGTGGAGAATACCTGCCCAGCAAAGGTGCCGGAAACAACGTCTTGGTGATTGATGGTCAGCAGAAAAGATTTTGCTGCCAAAGTTGTGTCAGTGAATACAAACAGGTAATTCATGATCTGGTCAAAACCAGCCAGTCTTCTGAATGTGTTGTAAATAGTTTTAATCATTTTACTCTTAATAGCATTTATTAACCAGATTTATCTTATAATCTCATTTGATTTCATTATGTCTTCACATCTTAGAAATGAAATATCTCAAATACTATGCAGAATATTGGATATAAACTTGTGATTTTTACATAATAAAGGTAAATGCTACCAGAATGATTCCTCTTTTGAGTTTTCTTTTTTGGGCGATTGGAGGGGGTTACAAATACGATTTTTCAAATTGTTAAAGCTTGGCTTAGGACTGATTATCTTATTTATTTTTTAGTTTTAAAGGTTAATTTCATTTTTAAGGCCTTTTTGATTTAGTTTATTTTTGAATTTATATGCATGGTTCAAAAGTAAAATGTACATAAAAAGGTAGACTCAGCAAAATCCAGCTCCCATTTTTCTCTTCTCTTGATTCCTATTCATTCTTTATGGTATCATTGTTTAGTTCTTACTACTGTATGTTTTCTGTTCTGTCTGAAAAATGATGGAAATACATAATTCATTCTTAGTTTCTCTTTTTCCTAGCCAAAGGGCACCATACAGTATATAGTGTACTGTATCTTCCAATTTTCATTTCAGTGTGTCTTCGAAATTATTCTGTATCAGTAAACGTAGACTGTTTTCCTTTTTATAGCTTTACAGTTAAAATTTCACAAATTTTGTGAGCCAATTATTAAAAACACCTATTATTAAAAATTAAATTATAGAAACTTATAGATATATTATATTTGTATTACTCTGCTAGGGCAATCATAACAAAATACCAAAGACTGGGGGTCTCAAGCAATAGAATCTTATTTTCTTACAGCTCTGGAGGCTAGAAGTCCAAAATAAGGTAGTTTTCCTGGTTGGTTTCTGGTGAGGTTGTTCTTCTAGGCTTGTGGATAGCTTAAGTAATGCCTCCCTAAAGGCTCTATCCCAAATATAGTTTAATATGGGTTAGGGCTCCAAGATACGAATTTTGGGGGAACACAGTTGAGACTACTACATTATTGAGAAAAAAGGAAATAAATACTCAACACTTCTATACACTTATTGTATATCTGTGCTCTTAAGGTTATTTCTGACTTCTGTATTTATATGATGGAAAGATACATAATGGTGTATTCCTGTGCATCTTTCCCCAATTTCAGGTTCAGTTTTATGTTGGTCACTTGAAATTAAGCCATAGTGGGAGTGTTTTCATGGCAAATGCTACAAATTATGGTATGATTCCCTCACATCTCAAGAGCTGTGGTTAATCACATACAAGACAATACTGGGCTATGTACTAATTTACTTAATCACTTTGTTGGTGATGGTATTTGGGTTATTTCCAATCTTTTGCTGTTACAAATAATAGATGGTGAATAACCTAGTACATACATCTTGATTATATATTTGAGGAGGTGTGATTTCAGGGTAGATTTTTAGAAGCAGGATTGCTTGGTCAAAGGTAAACACGTGCATTAGTTTGTAAGGTATTACTAAATTTCCTAGTGTTAAAGTTGTTCCAGTTTTGCATTCTTTTCAGTGTCTGTTCATAGCTTCTCCAGCAGAGAAGATGAACACATCATTCCTTTTGTTAGGAATGATGATGAGGGGTTTATCATATTTCAGAAGTAATTGTTTGCATCTTTCACTCTTTTTTTTCTTTGTTTGGATTTTAATCTTTTTTCCCCTTTAAACTGAACATTTATTTTAATGAACAGCATTCATTGGTAATTTGTTCAGGAGACAGTTATAGACCACCCACTATGTTGCTGTTGGAGGGAATAGTACAGTGGAAAGTAAAGTAGACATAGTTCTCACTTTCATAGAATTGGTGTTGGGGAGGCATATTTCAAATTTGGTAATATAAAGAAGGCTATAATGGTGATGGAAAGGATCAGACTAATAATGATAATCCCCAGTGTTTGCTGATGATTTTGGAGTGCGGGTTTTAGTTGTCTCGGGTTAAAATTCTGGTCCCACCAGTAATCCTGTGTGTCCTGGGCAAATTAACTTCCCTGTGCCTTGCCTCATTTTCATATATAAAGTTGCAGAACTAGTAATCCCTGTGTCGTACTACTACTAAAATAATCAAATCTAAGTCTTTTAATTTTTAAGATCCTACTTCAAGAAACTGAACACTAGCCCTGGCTGGGTCACTCAGTTGGTTAGAGCATTGTCCTTACTGCATCGCAAGTCAGTACCTGGTTAGGGTGCATATAGGAAGCAACCAATGAATGGGTAAATAAGTTGAACAACAAATTGATGTTTCTCTTTCCCCCTTCTTTGCTCTAAAATCAATTAAAAATATATTTATATGTAAATGTACATCTATCTATTTATCTATCTATATAGATAGATAGATAGATATAGATACAACTTCCCAACTTGACTAAAAAAGAAAAAAAGAAACTGAACACACCTAGTTCTCCATCAGGCCATTTGCGTTCTTGTCTAATTGTTTTTCCTTTCCTCAAAGGTAAGCTACTAATTGTGACTTCTGACTTCATGGTTTGACTTGTTTATTAACTCTGTGTAAATGGCATTAATATGTGATGAGAGTCATCCATGTTATGTGTAACTGTGTTTAGATGCTTACGTAAAATGTTTTGTCAAGTAGAATTTTAAATTTTAATATTGTCAGACTTAACAGTTTTTTCTATTATTGCTTCTAGGTTTTACTTCATATATTTTTTTCAGTCCCAGGCTATAAAGGAATACTTTTCATGTTTTCTTGTAAAGTTTAGAAGGCTTCATTTTAACATTTAAATCTTTAGCCCCTTTGGAATTGATTCTGGTCTACAGTTGAGTTGAGGGTCAAATACTGGCTTCCAAATAACTGACCTTGGGACACATCGTATTCAGCATCTGTTTTTTTTTTTTTTAAGATTTTTAAAAATTTATTTTATTTTTTGACAGAGGGGAAGGAAGGGAGAAAGAGAGGGAGAGAAACATCTATGTGTAATTGCGCTCATTCCCTGTTGCGGACCTGGCTTGTAACCCAGGCATGTGCCCTGCCTGGGAAGCTAATCAGTAACTTTTGGGTCGCAGGCTGGCGCTCAGTCCACTGAGCCACACCATCCTGGGCATACTCAGCATCTTTTTGATGTCCAAGTGTACTTTATAGAACAAGGAATTTCATTCTATTTGTTATATTAGTATTCTTGTTGACTTTATTTCTTAGTGTTTTATCTTTTTTTATTTTAAGTGAAGTTTTATCTTCCCTCCTTGTGTGTGTGTGTGTGTGTGTGTGTGTATGTATACATAATGTGTTCATTTATAATTTTATTGATCTTAAATACCTGCTACTTAACTGAATCATCATTATTGGTTAATTCTCAGATTTTTTTCTTTCAGTTACAGGTTACATTCAATATTATTCAGTATTAGTTTCAGATGCACAACCTAAAGTTTAGATAGTTGTGTACTTTACAGAGTGATACTCTGCTATTTTGAGTACTCACCTGGCCCCATACATAGTTATTATGGCATTGACTAAATTCCCTATGATACAATTAACATGTCTGTGACTGTTTTGCCAGTTTGTATCTGGTATTTTTTTAAACTAACCCATCATATCACCTCTAAAAAGAGAAAGTTAAACTTTCTTTCTAATTCCCATTTCTATTATTTTGTTGCTTGATAACGTTTCCTAATAACTCCAATATAATTTTAAATAGTGGAAATAGTAAATATCTTTTTTTTTTTTTTTTTTTTTTTAGTGGGGATGCATTTGGTGTTTTCTTATTAAATTAGATGCTGGCTTTAGGGTTGAGGTAAATATATTTTATCATATTAAAGCAATATCCATTATTTCTGTTTTATTAAGTATTTGATTAGAAATGAGTATCAAGTTTTGAAGGTCTTCAGAGTCTTTGGAAGTGATTATGTATCTTTTTCTCTTTTTAAATCCATTAAATGGATTTTTGAACCCATTAGTATTCAATTCATAAGTGAGATTGCTCTGTAGTTTCCTTTTTTGGGGGGTGCAGTCTTTAAGATATCAGTGTTATTTTTGCATTATAAAAATGCTTAGGAACATTCATGGTAAAAATGGAGATAAGAGGATTAAGTATTCAACTCAAAAAGTTTATGAGGAAAACAAACTAAAAGAGAAGCAATAATGATAAGAATAGAAAATAATGAATTTAAGAAATACAGTACTAAAATAATTAAGAATACTGCTTCTATGAAAAGTCAGGTCTTTGAAAAACTAGAAAAACCAGTAGTTAGCCCTGGCTCTCATGGCTCAATGGATTGAATATCAGCGTGTGAACCAAAGGGTCACCAGTTTGATTCTCAGTCAGGGCACATGCCTGGGTTGTGGGCCCTGTCTCCAGTAGGGGGTGCATGGGAGGCAGCCATACATTGATGTTTCTCTCCTTTTTCACCCTCCCTACCCCTCTATCTAAAAATAAATAAAAATTTTATTTTAAAGATTTTAGTTATTCATTTTTTTAGAGAGAGAGGTGAAGAGAAGGAGAATGAGAGGGAGAGGATCATCAATGTGTGGTTGCCTCTCATGTGCCCTGTACCAGGGACCTGGCCTGTAACCCAGGCATGTGCCCTGACTGGGAATCTTAACTGGTGACCCCTTGGTTCCCAGCCTGCACCCAATCCACTGAGCTACGCCAGCCAGGGCAAAATAAATAAATAAAATTGAAAAAAAAAACAGTAGTTAATGTAATGAGAAGAGGTTTAAAAGTGCACAGATTCAAAAAGTAGGAAATGACAGGCTGTACTTAATCATCGAAACAGGGTAAGTTGAAAATCAGTAGTTAAGGAACTACATTATACAACCCTACATAAAATATGAAAATATAATTTCCCTAAATTGATTCCAGAGCATGTACAATAAAGCAGAGAAATTTCCATAGAAGAAAGATTATTATTAACAAACTACCTCATGAAAAGAAATAGGCTCAAATGGTCTCTCAGAATTCCAACAAATGGACTAAGACAATAGTGTGGTGATGACCAGAAGGAAGGGAGGGGCAGGGGAGATGTGGACAGACAGGCATCTGTAACAGTATAAAGAATAAAAGTAAAGTAAAAACAATTTTTTTAAACTAGGTTATCTCAATGCTATGTAAAACATTCCAGAAAATAAAAAAGTAGGGAAATAACGTATTATTTACTTAATGTGCTAAATATGTATAATAAAGTTTTTTATTTTAAACATTTTAAATTATGCTTTGAGTGGCATTTATTTTTCATATGCAGCCATCACCTCTATTTCCAGGACTTTTTCAGGACTCACAGAGAAACTCATTGACAGGCCAGTAACTCCTCATTTTCTCCTATCCTGATAATCTTTACTTTCTGTCTTTCTGAATTTGTGTATTCTAGATATTTCATATAACTGGAATCCTACAGTAGCTGTTCTTTTGTGGATTTATTTCACTTAGCATCATGTTTTTACTTTCATCCATGTTTTTAGTGTTACTTTTTATGATGAAATAATTCATTGTTTGTATACGCCACATTTTATGTATCCATTCATTTATTGATGGACATTTGGGTTGTTTCTACCTTTTGGCTATTGTGAATCATGGTGCAACAAACTTTGCTTTATAAATATCAGTGTGAGAGCTGGTTTTCAGTTCTATTGGGTATATACCATATTTTGCCATGTATAATGTGCTCCTGTGTTTAATGTGCACATTATACATGAGATTATTATTCCTATTATTATACCCATGATATATAATAGTTTTACCCATGTGTAATGGGTATCCTTATTTTTCTTTCTAAAATTTGGGCAAAAAAAGTGTGCATTATACACTGCAAAATTTGGTAGTTGGGAGTGAAATTGCTGGGTCATAGGATAATTTTTCATTTGTTTTTTTGAGGAACTGTTGAATTATTTTCCACAATAACAATATCATTTTACAATTTCTACCAGCAATACACAAAGGTTCCCTTTTGCCATACATCTTTCCAACACTTATTTTTGTTTTAAAAATATTTCGATTATAGTCATCTGTGTAGGTGTGAAGTGGTATTTCTTTGTGGTTGTGATTTACATATCCTTAAAGACTAATGATGTTGGGCATGTTTTCTGGTGCTTATTGACCATGCATATATTTTTTTTGAGAACTGTCTATTGAAGTCCTTTGCCTGTGCTGGAATTGCTTTTCTTTTTGTTCTTGAGTTTTAAGAATTCTTTATATATTGTGAATGTAAATCCCTTATCTGATATATGATTGCAGTAATTGTCTGCTACATGTAGACTGTGTTTTTACTTTTTAAAAAAGTTGCTTATGTATACAGAGAGGAGAAGGAATGGAGAAAGAGAGGGAGAGAAACACTGATGTGCGAGAGATACGTCAGTCTGCTCTTTCTTTCTCCCATGCCTCCAGCTGGGAACCTGGCCCATAACCCAGGCATGTACCCAGACCTGGGATCGAACCAGCAACCTTTTGGCTTGTGGGATAATGCCCAACTCATTGAGCCACATGTCAGGGCTCTTTTTACTTTCTTAATAATATATTGCATATACAATAGTTTTTATTTTCTCTATTTTGTTTAAAGATTATTAATTTTTTTAGATGGAGGGGAAGGGAGGGAGAAAGGCAGGGAGAGAAACATCAATGTGTGGTTGCCTCTTATGTGCCCCTGTACTGGAAGCCAGCCTGCAACCCAGGCATGTGCCCTGATTGGGATTCAAACCAGCGACCCTTTGGTTCACAGGCCAGCGTTCAATTCACTGAGCCACACCAGCCAGAAGAAGAGTTTCTAATTCAATTTATTATTTAAATTTTAATGAATTTATTGGGATAACATTGGTTAATAAAATTATAGAGGTTTCAAGTGTACAATTCTATAATATATCATCTGTATATTATATTGTGTGTTCAAATCTTCTATCACCATTTATCCCTTCTTTACCCTTTTCTGCCTCCCCCTACCACCTGTTTTCTCTGGTAATCACAATACTGTTGTCTGTGAGGTTTTTTTCTTTGCCTAATCCCTTTTCACCAATCTCCCTCCCCTGTGACAGTGTGCAGTCTGTTCTCTATAGTATAGAGAGTCTCTATAGTCTAGAGAGTCTATACCTTGGATTTTGTCAAAATTTTCCTTTCCTTCATATGTTTTTTACCTTCATTTTATTCATGTGGTGTATTACATTGAATCACTCTTGAATTACTGGAATAAATCGCACTTGGTTATGGTGTATAATAGTTTTAATATACTGCTTAATTAGTAATATTTTCTTCTGGATTTTTGTGTGTATATTCACAAGGGATACTGCTTTGTAATTTTCTTTGTTGTGTTCTAGTCTGTCTTTGGAATCATGATAATGCTGGCCTAATAGAAATGGGATGGCAAACTGTTTTATTCTATTCTGATTTTTGGAAGTGTTTGAGAAGAATTTGTGTTAGTTCTTTCAGTGTTTCAGAATTCATTAGTGAAGCCTTTTGGTCTTGAGCTTTTCTTTACTCTAAGGTTTGTAATGACTGATTTAACCTCTGCTTCTCGCAGGCCAGTTGATATTTTTTGTTTCTTTTTGAGTTGGCTTTAGTGGTTTCTGTCTTTTAAGGAATTGGCTATTTTTTTCCTCAAATATATTTTATTGATTATGCTATTACAGTAGTCCCATCCCCCCCTTGAATTTGTCTATTTCTTTTATGTTATCCAAGTTGTTAGTACATAATTTTCCACAGTATTTAATCAGTTCTTCTGTGGAGGGGCAGGTGGGTAATGTGTAGTATTGTCCCTTCTTTTGTTTCTTTGTTCTTCTCATCTTTTGTTTTTCATAGTCTAACTAAAAGACTTGTCAACTTTTTTCAAATGATCAACTTCTAGTTTCATTGATTCTATTTTTCTATTCTCTATTGCCACGTTAATCTTTTTAAAATTACATTTTATTGACTATGTAATTACACATCCTGATTTTTCCCTCTTTGCCCCCATCCACTTAGCACCCCCACCCCCTCACACAATCCCCCCACCATTGTTCATGTCCATTGGTCAGGTGTATAAGTTCTTTGGCTACTTCATTTCCTATACTTTACATCCCCATGGCTATTCTGGGATGTATTTGTGTATTTGTACTCCTTAATCTCCTCACCTCTTGGCCCTTTCTCCCACACCCCCGCCCCCCCCATCTGGAAACCATCAAAACACTCTCCATATCCATTATTCTGTCTCTGTTCTTGTTTGCTTGGTTTGTTTTTTAGAATTAGTTTTTGGTAGATACGCATTTGTTGCCATTTTATTCATACTTTAGATTTCCTTTTTCTTGAATAAGGCCCTTTAACATTTCTTATAATAATGGTTTTGTGATGATGGACTCATTGAGTTTTTTCTTGTCAGGGGAGCTGTTTATGTGCCCTTCCATTTTAAATGATAGCTTTGCTGGGTACAGCAACCTTGGCTGTAGGTGCCTGCTTTTCATGACTTAGAACATTTTTGCCAATTCCTTCTAGCCTGCAAAGTTTCTTTTGAGAAATCAGCTGATAGTCTTATGAAAACTCCCCTGTAGGTAACTGACTAACTTTCTTTTGCTGCTTTTAAATTCTCTCTTTATCTTTAACCTTTGGCATTTAATTACAGTGAATCTTGGAGTGGACCTCTTTGCACTCGTCTTGTTTGGGACTCTTTGTGCTTCCTGGACTTGCATGTCTATTTCCTTTGCCAGATTAGAAAAGTTTTCTTTCATTATTTGTTGAAATAGACTTCTAATTTCTTGCTCTTTCTCTACTCCTTCTGGCACCCCAGTGATGCAAGTGTTGGAATGCTTGAAGTTGTCACAGAGGCTGTGATACTCCCTTTTGTTTTTTTTGAATTCTTTTTTCTTCTTGTTGTTCTGATTGGTTGTTTTTTTCCTTATGCTCCACACTTGATTTGATTCTTGGCTTCCTCCCACTTTATTGTTACTTCTCTGTAAATTGTTCTTTATTTTAATTAGTGTATCCTTTGTTTCTAATTGGATCTTTTTTATGCTGTTGGAGTCCTCACTAAATTTCTAGAGCAACCTTATAACCAACCGTTGTTTTGTTCTCTGCATCTGCTAGATTTCTTATCTCCGTTTATTTAGCTCTTTTTCTAGAGTTTTGATCTGTTCTTTCATTTGGGCTATGTTTCTTTGTCTACTCATTTGGCGGCCTCCCTGTGTTTGTTTCTGTATATTAAGTAGAGCTACTTTGACTCTCGATGTTGGTAGTGTGGGTTAATGTAGTAGAGTGTCCTGTATGGTCCAGTGGCACAGCCTCCCCTATCACCTAAGCTGGGTACCCTTTGGGCTAAGCATACCCTCCTGTTGTAGTTTAGCCTTGATTGTTGTTGGCAGATCAGTGGGAGAGATTTACTTAGACCAGTCAATTGCAAAGATTGGCTGTGATCACTTACCACCAACCTCTGCCCTCCATGGAGGATCATCTGTGTAGCATCATGGTGATGGTGCTCCCAACATGGTCTGTAGCTGTCCATAGGGTGCGCTGGCTCTGGGGTTTCATGGGTGGTGCAGGCAAACGTCAGCCCCCACCTATGTTTTGCCTGGAGCTACCCTGCCTGAGCTATAAAGCAATCTGGGATGACTGCTACTTATGCTGGGCTTGGAGATTGGCAGGTGAAGCCAAGCTGAGAATATAGGCTGTCTGCTGCTAGTGCCAGGCCTGGGGGCTTCCTGAAGCCAGCTATTGCTTGCTTGAGAGGATGTAGGAAGTTGTGAAGCTTGAGCCAAGTCCAGCCGTTCATATGGAAAAGCAGTTTGGGTGGGCCAGTAAGTTGGGTTGGGCATAGTCTCTGGGGATCTCCAAGGTGGGTCAAACAGTGTCAGCCAGGTTGGAGTTTCAGATATGGCACTGGACTGCTGGCTCTCTGGCTCTGCCTGCCTTTCTGTCTGGGAGAAAGCTGTTCCTGAGCTCTTATCTTGATGCCAGACACCTTAGTGTCTCCCTGTATGCCACTGGTACCTTTCAAGGTGCAACCCCTGTGCTGGAGCTCGAAGGGAATGAGTCTGAGTAGGTAAGTCCACATGTGGGTTCTCCAAGAGGAACTGCTTGGGGCTCCAGTAGTCTTCCTCCATTGCCTCAACCTGCTTTGGTTTTTTGCAGCCAGAAATTGCAGGGCCTTATCTTCCTGGCTGTGGAACCCTGGGTTGGGGAACCTGGTATGGGGCTGGGACTCCTCTCTCCAGAGATATCCTTCCTGAACTTGTATACACCACAGGTGGGTAAGGGACCAGCCTGCCCTGTGTCTGTGTCCCTCCCAGCAGTCTGAATGGATGTGATTTTCTCAGTTCTGCAGTTGTCAGACTTCTACTCAGCTGCTTCTCTAACTGTTCTGAGTGATGTTTACATCTTAGTTGTAATTTTGATGTGGTTGTGTGAAGAGGTAAGCCATGTCTGCTTATCTCCACTTTAATCTTTATTATGTTTTTCTTCTGGCTTTGGGTTTAGTTTTCTCTGTTTTCTATTTCTTTAAGGTGTACATTAGGTTATTGATTTGATATCTTACAGTGATAGGTATTTACAATGATAAATTTTGCTTTGATCACTGATTGCCCTCTATGCCATCACTTTTGTTATTTTGTTGTTTGATGTTCATTTGTTGTTAAGTACTTTTAGGTTTTCCTGGTTGAGTTCTTTTTTGAACCAGTGTTTAGGTGTGTGTATTTTAATATCTGAATTTTCCAGTTTTCCTTCTATGATATATTTCTAGTTTCATTCTCATGATTGAAAAAGATACTGTGTGTTTTTAATCTTTATAAACTTCAGACTTTTTTGTTGCCTAATATGGTCTGACCTGACGAGTAGTTTCATATGAACTTAAGAAGTATGTTTATTCTGCTATCATTAGGTGGAGTTGGCTTTAGTTGTTTTGTAGTGTTATTCACATCTTGTATTTAATTATCAAAATTCTGTCTGGATGGTCTATCTATTATTGAAAATGGTATATTCGTTGAATTCTCCAACTATAATTCTACCCTTGCCTATTTTTCCCTTCAGATTTGTCAGTGTTTGCTTAATGTATTTTGGGACTGTGATATTTAGTACATGTATCTTTATAGTTACCATATCTGCTTGATGAATTTACTCTCTTGCCAGTATGTATTGTTTTTCTTTGGCTTATCAGTTTTTGATAAAGTTTTTAAAAGTTTATTTTGTTTTATATTACTGTAGCAGCACACACTGGTGAATTTGTATGTGAGATGTGAAGTCTCATATAGTTGGATCATTTTTAATTTCCATTCTACCAATGTCTGCCTTTTGATCAGAAATTTAATCTTTTTATATTTACTTATATCTTATATTTACTTACAAAGGACTTTTTTTTTGCCCTTTTTTCCCCGAACCTCTCTGTGTCTTATACCTTCTGTGTAACTCGTTCCCTCCATTACTCCCTTTTGTGTGTGTATTTAGTTGATTTTTTTATAGTGAATTGTTTTGGTTCTCTTCTCATTTTCTTTTGTGTATAATTTTTAGATATTGTCCTTGTGATTACCATGGGGATTACATTTACATAAGTTTATATTATATCTGTGTAATGTGATTTGAAAACAACTTAATTGGCATTTAAAAATGCTGTTCCTGCCCTGGCTGGTGTAGCTCAGTGGATTGAGCTCGGGCCTGCGAACCACACGATTGAGGTTCGATTCCCAGTCAGGGCGCATGCCTGGGTTGCAGGCTAGTTCCCAGCAGGGGACTCATGAGAGGCAACCATACATTGATACTTCTCTCCTTCTCTCCTTCCCTTCCCCTCTAAAGATAAATTAAAAAAAAAAAAAACCAACAAAAAAACCCTCTGTTCCTGAATAGCTCCATCCTCCCTTATGGTGTAATAAGTTACACCTTAAACATTACATGCTTAATAACAGATTTATAATTTTTTGTATATGTCTTCAAAATCAGGAAATAAAAAGTAGGAAATAAAAAGTATACTTAAAAAATACAATAATACTACATTTTATATTTGTGTATGTAGTTTCTTTACTTTTAAAGATTCTATTCATTTATTTTTTGAGAGGGGGAAGGGAGGGAGACAGAGGGAGAGAAACATCAATGTGTGGTTGTTTCTCCCGCTCCCCCTACTGGGGACCTGGCCTGCAACCCAGGCCTGTGCCCTTGACTGGGAATTGAACTGGCAACCCTTTGCTTCACAATCTGGCACTCAGTTCACCGAGTCATGCCAGGAGTCATGCCAGCTGGGGCTGCCTGTGGAGTTTCTTATACTAAAGATTTTTTCCTTCATTCTGTTCAAGTTACTGTTATATCAGCATAAATCTTTGACTCTCAAGCATTTCATGTAGAATAGGTCTAGTGGTAAGAATTCCCTCAGCTTTTACTTGGGTGTTTCTTTATTTTTCCTTCATGTTTGGTTAATAGTTTTTCTGGAGATATATATTCTTTTATGAAAGGTGTTTTCTCTCAGTATTTCATATAATGTCATCATTACTGCCTTTTGGTGTCTTCAGTGTTTCCTGGTGAGAATTTGGTGGGAAATCTTACTGAGGATTCCTGGTACTTCCTACTTTCAAGATGGTTTTTCAACAGTTTGATTATAATGTATCCTGTTGTGTCTCTCTTTTGAGTTTATCCCAGTTGTAAGTTGTGATTCTTAGGTTTGTAGATTTGTATTCATTATCAAATTTGTGAAGTTTTCAGCCATTATTTCTTCAAATAATCTTTCAACCTTGTTTTGTTTTTCTTCTGGGTCCCTCATAATGCATGTGTTGGTCTACTTGATCTGTCCCACAGTTCCCTTAGATTTTGTTCACTTTCCTTTACTTGTTTTTTCAGTCTCTATAACTGTAATTTTGGCCTTATTACTGGTAGTTATTGGTGAAAATTCTGACTCTCAGTACTCATCTTGAGGGTGTAGGAGGTAGGGAACTTATCACTTCCTAATGGGCAGAAATTCAGGCTCCCTACTTGTCTTTTTGTACTATCACCCTGGCTGGATGCTGGGTCATTATATTGAAGTCAGGCCGAGGTGCAAGTCCAGGCTTCTACTTGGCCTTTGCTGGTGTGGGTGGAGTTAGTGCCACATTTTTTACTGTCTGTGGTATTTGGATGAAGTAAAGCGTCTATTGTCTAAAAGTTTTTGTCTTCCTAGGCTATGATTCCAATTGTATTTCTCCATTTCTTTTGGTGGTTTCAAGATTTTTTTGTCTTTATTTTTTTATTCAAATTTTAATTTAATTCCAATTTTAATTCAGATTTTTAAAGAAATTTGTATTCTGATTTGGTTTATCCTTTCTAGGGTTTGCTCAGACTCTTCCTTGTATGGGTTATTGTATTTTGCTTAATCTGCAATATTTTCAGACATTTCTTTGAATGTTTTTTCAGCCCTGTCTTCTTTTTCCTTGAAAGTTACATCTTTTGTTATAGTCCTACTGATCCCTGAGACTCCATTTAAAAAACTTTTTCCTCTCCAAATCTGTTTTCTTTTGTTGTTTAGATTGGATAATTTCTTTTTTCCCCTCACTGATTGTTCTGTCTTCTCCTTCTGCTATTAGTCTTTTCCATTGGGGTTTTTCTTTTTAGAGGTTTTTGTTATTTTTTACTAATGCTTAATATATATATATATTTTAAAGATTTTATTTATTTATCTTTAGAGGGGAAGGAGAGAGGGAGAGAAACATCAATGTATGGTTGCCTTTTGTGCGTCCCCTGCTGGGAGTTGGCCTGCAGGGAACCGGCCTGCAACCCAGGCATGTGCCCTGACTGGGAGTCGAACCACGATCCTCTGGTTCGTAGGCCCGCGCTCAATCCGCTGAGCTACACCAGCCAGGGCTAATGCTTAATATTTTAACAACAGTTTTAGTATAACAGGAAAATTGAGGAGATCATAATACAGTTTTCATGTTATAGTCCTCCCTCCCCTCAATGTGCCCTTTTATTGATACTTTTAATTAGTATGCTATATTACCTATAATTTAATCAAGTGATAGTAATACTATTAGGTGAAGTTCATTTGAATTCCCTTACTTTTTTCATAATTTGTTTTTCCTCTTCAGGATTCCATGCAGTATACCATATTATATTCAGTAATCAGATCACCCTAGGCTCCTCTTGGTTGTGGCATTTTCTCAGATTCCTTGTTTTTGATGACCTTTACAAATTTTTTTTAATTCCTCATTCTCCATTTCTACCCCCCCCCCTTTTTTTCTTTGACCATGGGCAGTTTTTAGGAATCAGGTATATTCTAAGATGCCCCCATGTTGGAATTTGTCTGATGTTTTTGTCATTATTAGACAGACTGGCATATGGGTTTTTAGGAGGAAGGTTACAGAGGTGTTTACTTGAATACTGTTGCCATTTCATCACATATAAGGGCAAATCTATGAGCATGGTTTATGACCATTGAAGTTGATGTTATTACCTTGCAGACATAGTGTTTGTCAGAATTCTACATTGTGAAGCTCTCACCCTGCCTGTTTCTATGTTGTACTCTTTGGAATGAAATCATGTTCTCCTTTGGTGGGAATATGTAGGTAACTGGGATTTTTCTGCATAGTAAATTGGTCTCCTACATTTATTAACTTATTCAGTCACTTATTACTATCAGGAGGGATTCATGGGTATTTATTTTATACTTTGGGTTATAATGTAGTACTGCTTTATTTAATTTGTTGCTCATAATTTTCTAGCTTTGGCCATTGAGAGCACTTTCACTTGGCTCCTGTGTTCTTTTGACATACCTGACCATGAAATTAAAAACAAAATTTATTGCAGTTTTTTTATTTAGAATTTCCATTTTGTTTTTCTCCTTCTATTTTTTTATAAGAATCTCTATTCATTGTTATATGGCTTTTGTTCCTTGTTGAAGCAGTTTTATCATGGCTGCTTGTGTATCACTTAATTCTAACATCTCTGTACTTTCAGTGTTAGCATCTGTTGATTGTCTCTTGCCATTTACATTGTTGTTTTCCTGGATTTTGGTAGAATAAGTGATTTTTTTAAATTGCAGCCTGAACATTTGGGGTATTGTGTTATGATACTCTGGATTGTATGTAAACCTCTACGTTAGCTGGTTTTATTTGACACTCCTCTGCTAGGGAAGTCTCATTATTTCCAAGTGGAGGTACAAGTCAGGCTCTCACTTGGCCTCTGTTGACACCCATGGTGGGAAGGAGCTCCTTATGCTGGGTGGCTGTAGGAGTTTCTCTCTTCCCTGGGCTTTCGCTGACTGCACAGAGCCTCCACTGACACCAAATGAATCCACTTGAGTGAATATAAAAATAGTCTTTTTTTCTTGCACTAAATAAAATAAAAATTAAAGTAAAATATTGTTTCATCTTTTATTTAAAAAATATTTTCATATGTTTTATAATTCCCATACATATTAACACATATTAATGTGTTAATAATAATTGAGTAAATAAATGGGAACCCACGCATGTGTTGTTACTGATAAAGCAGCACAATCAGACATGTTTAGAGACCACTGCACAAGCCACTCTAATGATGTCTTTTCCTGGAGCTTGGGGACTAGGGATCGTTTCTTGTCCCTCCTCTCTTGATCCTTGTCTCTCACATTGAACTTGGCTGCCATTGTTACCTATGTCCCTATTGCTTAGTTAGTTTCTGGAGTACACCAAATGCTGGTACTTGAGACTGAATAAAATGTTGAACACTTCTCTCAGTTACTTTCATTTTCTTGCACAGTATCTTGACTTTCATGGAAAGCAGGGTGCTTCCTGCAAGGACTGAGGATGTAAATTTGTGCTGGAAACTGTCATACGTTCTTTCAAATAAGTTCCCAAAACAGCCCATTTGCAGCTGATGAAAATTGTAATTGCATAGCCTCCATTTTACTTAATTTAAAATGCTTTGATATCATCATAAGTATTAATGGACTTTAATGAGATCTTGTCATCTAAGAGAAATAAGCCATGTTTTGTGAAGTCTCCTTATAGGCTGGCCAGATTTAAGGCTGTATTTTTAATTCCTTACCCCATTATTATATTATTGTTTTATAATTTATTTATGTTTAATTAGGCTACAAATGCTTTGTTAGGTGAAATTACAAATGCTAATTATTATACAATTTAAAATACTAAATGCAGCTTAAGAATTTTTCCATCATTGTGTTATGCTTAAAGTCAAATACAAGGAAGTGATGTACTATCAGAGCCCTAAATTAAAATTTTTTCTGGTGTGACAAATTACAACAAAATTAAAGTTGTTTAATAAAAATGTATACCACTATGTAAATAATAAATAGTAATTAGAAATGTAAAAACAAAATGCAGCAGTCAGCACCACATAAATACAAACTAAAGACAACCAAAAATAAAAACAGAATGTAGTGCAAGCCAGCAGACCTTTACTACCAGACTGAAACGAGAAATTTTCTTTTCTTTTTTTTTTCATAAAAATTTTGTTTATTTTGGTTTGAATTTTGTTGAAAAAATTTTTAAAAATAATTTTAATTAAATTCTTGTTCAAGTACAGCTTTCTGTCTTATATTCCCAGCCCGCCCCCTGCCCCGTGCTCTCCACCTCCTTCCCATTTCCGCCCCCCACCCTTAGTCATTGTCCATGTGGCCTTTATACTTGTTCATGTGAGTCCATCCCCTTTTCCCCTATGACTCTCTCCCCTCTGGACCCTGTCAGCCTGTTCCGTATTTGAGTGTCATTGGTCATATTTTGCTTGCTTGTTTTGTTTAGATTCCTGTTATAACAGTGATATCATATGGTATTTGTCTTTCACCGCCTGGCTTATTTCGCTCAGCATAATGCTTTCCAGTTCCATCCATGATGTTGCAAAGGTCTTTTCTTTTTTAATTGTTATTCTGTTACACTTGTCCCAATTTTTTCCCCTTTGCCCTTCCTCTACCCAGCCAGTCCTGATTTTTTTCTATAGGATAGTTACGCTTATTCAAAAATTCTTGTTTGAGTTGGGTGAGTGGCACTGGGGCTATGACAAATAGGCATTTTTAAAAGTTGGAATGAACTTGTAAGTCACAGAATAGGTAATTAAGAATCAACTTTTACAGTTTGCTTATTGACCTTTCAATGCAGAAGCCTTTCTTTTGTATGTTTTTATGAAGTATTTGAAATCTTTTTTTTTTAGGTAGGTAGTCATCCAAGCTTCCTGAAGGAGGTTCGAGATCACATGCAAGACTCTTTCCTGATGCAGCCTGAAGTGAGTAGGAATGTAGCAGGGGTTAAGGTCCTACAGTTTCATGCACTGCCACTGTCGTTAAGGTGTATTTGAACTGTCCTGTACTTTCTGAGTAGTGGTTCAGACATGTTGGGTTTTAGTTCCTGAGCACTGAAAGGAAGGAAATATTTCAGTAAACTATGTCATAGGAGCTTTTTGTTTCCCAGTACATGGAAAAGTAATATTTACACTATACTTTAGTAATGCTTACACTGTACTATATATGAAATGTGCAATAGCATTATGTCTAAAAAAGTAACACACATACCTTAATTAAAAAATAGTTTATCTCTAAAAGTGCTGTCATCTGAGCCTTAAGTGATCTTTTTGCTGGTAGAGGGCATTCAAATTTTGTAAAAAAACTCAGTATCTGTGAGTCTCAGTTAAACAAGATATGCTTGTATCTTAAAATTTATACACTTAAAATATATCAGATTGTTTCTTACTTTATCTCTATGACATACACAAACTTTCTTATTTCAATAAATTTTACATGTATTTTCTTTTGATAAGATTATTTGTTTTTAGGTATTTTTGTTGCTATTTTTAGGTATATATTTTTTAATGCACAGGACCTTGTTCACTGTAGGCATTTATTTATAGGATATCAAAGTCCCTCTTTTCTGTGCTTGCTTGAAAAATAAATAAAATGTTTTGTTCAAAATCATTTTAAAATTTGTATTCTCATTAATCCAGGTGAATAAATTAGCACATGCATAATAAATGCATACACTTAAGAATAACTGTAGTAAAATGATCAAAATAAGAAATTTTATATATTTATTAATTTTTACTTATTTATTTTTAATATGTTTTATTGATTACAGTCTCCCATTTCCCCCCTTTAGTTCATGTCCATGTGTCACAAGTTCTTTTTATTTTTTAAATGTATTTTATTGATTATGCCATTATAGTTGTCCCATCCCCCTTCACTCCCCTCCACCCTGCACACCCCTCCCCCACCATTCCCCCCTTTTGTTCATGTCCATGTGTCACAAGTTCTTTAGATTCTGTATTTCCTATACTATTCCTGCCCTCCCCCGTTTATTTTCTACCTACCATCTATGCTACTTATTCTCTGTACCTTCTCCCCCCTTCTCCTCCCACTCCCCTGTTGCTAACCCTCCATGTGATCTCCATTTCTGTGGCTCCACTCCTGATCTAGCTGTCCTCTTAGTTTGCTTTTGTTTTAGGTCTGGTTGTTAGTAATTGTGAGTTGGCTGTCCTTTCACTGTTCATATTTTTTATCTCCTTTTTCTTAGATAAGTCTCTTCAACATTAATATAATAAGGGCTTGGTGATGATGAATTCCTTAAATTTGACCTAATCTGAGAAGCACTTCATCTGCCCTTCCATTCTAAATGAAAGCTTTGCTGGATAGAGCAATCTTGGCTGTAGGTCTTTGGATTTCATGCCTTGGAATACTTCTTTCCAGCCCCTTCTTGCCTCTAAGATCTCTTGAGAAATCAGCTGATTTCTGATGAATTTCAGCAGACAGTCTGATGGGCACTCCTTTGTACATGACTGTCCCCTTATCTCTTGCTGCTTCTAGGATTCTCTCCTTCATTTTAATCTTGGCTAGCTAATGTAATTCTGATATGCCTTGGTGTGTTTCTTCTTGGGTCCAACTTCTTTGGGACTCTCTGAGCTTCCTGGACTTCCTGGAAGTCTATTTCCTTTGCCAGACTGGGGCAGTTCTCCTTTATTTTTTGTTCAGATAAGTTTTCCACTTGAGGCTGTTCCTCTTCCCCTTCTGGTACCCCTATAATTCAGATGTTGGAACGTTTAAAGATGTCCTGGAGGTTCCTAAGCATCTCCTCATTTTTTTGAATTCTTGTTTCTTCATCCTTTTCTGTTTGGTTGTTTCTTTCTTCCTTCTGGTCCACTCGATCAGTTTGAGTCCCAGTTTTTTTTCCATCTCTATTGGTTTCCTGTGCATTTCCCTTCATTTCAATCAGTTTAGCTTTCATATGTTCCCCTAATTGGTTGACTAAAATCAACCAATTCTGTGAGCATCCTGATCACCAGTGTTTTGAACTGTGCATCTGAAAGGTTGGCTATTTCTTGGTCACTTAGAATTATAGGCTCTGGGGCTTTGTGCTGTTCTTGAGTCATAATGTTTGGTCTGTTTGCACCTGTTTTGTTTGAGG
This sequence comes from Sturnira hondurensis, assembly GCF_014824575.4. Lineage (NCBI taxonomy): Eukaryota > Metazoa > Chordata > Mammalia > Chiroptera > Phyllostomidae > Sturnira > Sturnira hondurensis. The sequence continues at coordinate 8,244,876 of NW_028095541.1, forward strand.
GGTGGAGCCTTAGGTGTTCACCAGGGCCGGCTGACCCAGTTGCTGGGTTGTGACACTGTATGTGGGGGCGGGGTCAGAGGGAAAAATAAAAATGGTGCTTTTCTCTGCTCTGCTCTCTCTCAGATTTCTGTTCCCTCTGGGGCTTCCCACAAGCAAATTGGGCCCCTCTGGTACTGGTTCCCCGGTGTGTGGGCCCGTGTACTCTCCAGGACCTTGTGGATCTCTCCAATGAACTCTCTGTGGGCCTGGGAGCCTCTCCCGGCACCTTGACCCCGATAAAGTCTTTTCAGTTGGTGCTTTCAGGCTCTAATTCCCTTTGCTGTGGCCCTGGCCTGAGCTGTCTGTCTCACTGTTCGCTCCTTTGCTTGGTTTATCTGCACTCGAATGTGTGACCGCAGTCAGCCAACACCCCGTGCCCTCACTGGGTCTGCCCGTTTCCACCCCACGCCTGGGATCCACCAACCGCCACTGCTTCCGCTCCTGGGTTGGTCGGACTGAACAATCTTTCCAGCCCGACCTCACTCCGCCACTGATTCCTCCCCTCTTACCGGTCTGGCTGAGTGGTTCGTTGTTGGACTTCCATACAGTTCAATTTGCACTGTTTTGGCTACGTTTTTGTTTCTAAAACTTCACTGTCTTTAAATTTAGTTGTGGGAGGGAGCACAGTGCTTCCACCTACACCTCCATCTTGGCTGGAAGTCCATCACGAGTTCTTTAGATTCTATATTTCCCAATTTCCCATACTATTCTTGTCCTCTTCCCTATCTCTTTTCTACTTACCATCTATGCTACTTATTATCTGTACCGCCCCCCCCCCCCCCCGCCCCCCGGGTTGCTATCCCTCCATGTGATCTCCATTTCTATGGTTCTGCTGCTGATCTAACTGTCCTCTTAGTTTGCTTTTGTTTTAGGTGTGGTTGTTAATAACTGTGAGTTTGCTGTCCTTTCACTGTTCATCTTTTTTATCTTTTCTTAGTTTAGATAGGTCCTTTAGTATTTCATATAATAAGGGCTTGGTGATGATGAACTCCTTGAACTTGACCTTATCTGGAAAGCACTTTATCTGCCCTTCCATTCTAAATTAAAGCTTTGCTGGATAGAGCAATCTTGAATGTAGGTCCTTGCCTTTCATGACTTTGAATACTTCTTTCCAGCCTCTCTTGCCTGTAAGGTTTCTTTTGAGAAATCAGCTGACAGACTCATTTGTAGGTAGCTATCTCCTTTTTTCTTGCTGCTTTTATGATTCTCTCCTTATCTTTAATCTTGGGCAATGTAATTATGATGTGCCTTGGTTTGTGCTTCCTTGGGTCCAACTTTTTTGGGACTCTCTGAGCTTCCTGGACTTCCTGGAAGTCTGTTTCCTTTGCCAGGTGAGGGAAGTTATTATTTTTTTGAAATAAATTTTCAATATCTTGCTGTTCGTCTTCTTCTGGTAGTCTTCTGATTTGGGTGTTGGAACATGTAAAGTCGTCCCAGAGGTTCCTAAGCCTCTCCCAATTTTTTTGAATTCTTGTTTCTTCATTTTGTTCTGGTTGAATGTTTTTCTTCCTTCTGCTCCACATCCTTGGTTTAAGTCCCACTTTCCTTCTCTTCACTCTTGATTCCCTGTACACGTTTCTTTATTTCCCTTTGCATAGCCTTTACTTTTTCATCTATTTTGCGATCATACTCAACCAGCTCTGTGAACATCCTAATTATACCAGTGTTTTGAACTCTTCATCTGATAGGTTGGCTTTCTCTTCATCTCTTAGTTGTGTTTTTTGATCTTTGATCTGTTCTTTCATTTGGGCCATATCTTTTTGTCCTGGCTTATGCCTGTAGGATTGTAAGGGGTGGAGCCTTAGGTATTCTCCAGGGCAGGGCAACCCACATCTACCTTGAGGCACTGCATGTGGGTGAGAGGTCCGAGAGGGAACAAAGCCGCTTGCTGGCTCTTAGCTGTCTTTCATTCAGTCCCCCTGCTACCCACAAGCAATGTGGGTCCTTCTGGTGCTGATTCCTGGGGGGTGGGTGGTGTCGTGTACATTCTAGGGCCCTGTGGATTAGGAGTTTCTCCCACTGCCACAACCCCCACAGGTTTTTTCAGGTAGAGATTTTGAGGCTTTATTTTCCTGTACTGGAACCCTGGTTTGTGTGGTTTGTCTCACTCCCTAGTTGTTCCTTCTGGTTTATCTGTACACAAATGTCAGATTACGTGCTCTGCCAGTGTCTCCTTGCCTGCAACAATCTTCCAGACACCACCTTAGGGGAATTCCTTTCCACCCCTCTAGTCTGGATGAATGTTTCTTCATTAACTCCTTGGTCGTCAGACTTCAAATAGTTCAGTTTTCTGGCAGTCTGATTGTTTTCAGTTTTCAAATTTGTTGTTTTCCTTTTAATTGTGGGAGGAGGCAGAGTGTATCTGCTCACGTCCCCATCTTGGCTGGAAGTCCTAAGTCAGTTTTAAGAGACATTCCAAAAATGCTTGGACAGAAGCAGTTCAGTAGAATAAGTATTAATGTCTTCAGATTTATTTCTCTGCAGGACTATATTCATTTTGTTTTTAAGGCTTACATTTTAAAAAAATTTTTACCTAATTTTTCTATTTTTTAAAAGATTTTTATTTACTTATTTATCTTTGGAGAGGAAGGGAAGGAGAGAAGGAGAGAAACATCAATGTATGGTTGCCTCTCGTGAGTCCCCTGCTGGGAACTGGCCTGCAACTCAGGCATGTGCCCTGACTGGGAATGGAACCGCGATTGCATGGTTCACAGGCCTGTGCTCAATCCACTGAGCTACACCAGCCAGGGCTAAGGCTTACGTTTTAAGGTCCATTTCATTTCTTCTGTGAAATGACAAAGAAGTGTGTCATTATCATAATCAGAAATCTCTGTGCTTTTCTTTGATTTTCAGTTGTAAGTTATATGTAGGGATTCTGTTAAATTAATTAGGAAAACACTATTTTTATAGGAGACTTGGCTCAGATCATTACTTTCGATTCAGTCAGACTTAGCTGTATTGTACTTCTGACCCAGCAGCCCTAATTAGAGATTGTTTTGCAGAGAGAAAGGGCGTAATGAAAAATACAATAATTGTTTTTAAGTTAAATTGTGGTTTTCTTAATTATCTTTCTGTGTTTAAATTTTTAGAAATATGGAAAACTGACCACTTGTACTGGTTGCCGAACACAGTGCAGGTTCTTTGACATGACTCAGTGTATCGGTCCTAATGGATACATGGAGCCATACTGTTCCACTGCTTGCATGAACAGTCACAAGACAAAATATGCAAAGTCCCAAAGTAAGTTTCTGGAATTTTGGAATTTAAAAGCATTAATAACATGACTAATATTTTAACTACTTTCTCTCCTTAAACTTTATGCTTTTTAAAAAAATTTTATTTTATTTCTTTTTCTTTAGAGGGGAAGGGAAGGAGAGTTTAGAGGGGAAGGGAAAGAGAGAGGGAGAGAAACATCAGTGTATGGTTGCTTCTCATGCGTCCGTGCTGGGAACTGGCCTGCAACCCAGGCATGTGCCCTGACTGGGAATTGAACCGTGGTCATTTGGTTCGCAGGCCCGCTCAATCCACTGAGCTATGCCAGCCAGGGCTACACTTTATGCTTTTTAAATAACTATGTAAACTTTATTTTTATTTTCACCAAAGTATTACTGAAAACTTTTAAAATTTTGATAATTACAATTTTCATTGAATTTTTTGGTTATTCTTGAAGTTCTGTTCATGTCTGTTCTTAGCTGAAACTATTTCTCCATCCAAACATTATCTGATACTGAGACTTTTCCATGTGTCTGTGTGTGTTCATAGTAGAGACATAGTAGACTTCATTATGATGGTATTTTTTAACGTATAAATAATCTTGGAAATTAAAGGATAGTGTATAGAAGTTTCCATGAAGAAACTAATTTGAGGTCAATTTAGATTTTTTTAAAAAAACCTTTATTACTTTATAAAGTAATCAGATATATACCTTTTCTCTCCTAGGTTTGGGAATTATTTGCCATTTTTGTAAGCGAAACTCTTTACCTCAATATCAAGCCACAATGCCTGATGGAAAACTATATAACTTTTGCAATTCCAGTTGTGTGGCTAAATTTCAGGTTTGATAGTTATTTTGCGTATCTCATACCCCAATAAAGTAGACGTAGAAAATGAACAGTGTAATATGCTTATTTAATGTGTTAATTTTTCCAGTTTGTTGTGGGTCACATTGGTGGTGGAAATTTTAGAGTCACTAGTAGACCTGCCTGACTCCAGCTCTCTACTTAAATGATCTAATTGAGTTTTTAATTGTATTTATGACATAGACTTTGAACGAAAATAGATAAAATCGAGCTCCCTGCCTAAGGCATTTTCTTAGTAGATAGTTTAGATAATATCATATGACTCTTAGTGGGGGATTCCGTTTTATGAAGGATATAGGTGTATTTAACCTGGAATTGATGAGCGTAAATGTTTTCTTCATGTGTTAGAAATATTGCTGGTAGGAAAGGGATTGGATTTGTTATAGTATGCCCTAAATTAATACAAGATAAGTTTCTGGAAGACATTTTTCATTTCAGTAAATGAAAACAACTTTTTATTTTGGTAAATTTACATAGTTCTTCAAAGTTGGCATTTGGGTAGTCTTCGAAGACAGTATTAGTGGAAGTGTTCAGACTTAAGCTGCTTGACCACTAGGAAGGATAGTGTAGAGGGGATTTAGTATTAGTTAAGTGGGCTGAGTAGGTTTAAAATTTCAGGGTGCTAGGCATAGTTTCACACCAGTGCAGAGTCATGAGTCGTGAGTTCATTAGCTCTGAACAGTTCTGTGTTGCAGGCACTGTGTTCTCTGTTAATTTAGTTAAAATGAAAACTCGGTCTTATGTATGTTACAGTAGTTAACAATTATTATCATTTAAGTTGAGGTGGTTTTGAATTCAGCCTGGTGAATGTTTTTGTTAACTAGTATATATGCTCAGCTGAGGTTAGATGATTACCCATATTCAAGACTTAAGTTTTATTTTGGAAGTTGGGATTATGGTCATTGATACACCCTTAGAGTGGTAATACTGCTACTGACTTTTTTGGCTTTTCATAAAGTAGAAATTAAGGAATAAGGAGTAATTAGATGAATGAAGGGCAGTGTCTTTGGCATTCTGCTGGTCAGTTTATAACTTTATTCCCTTTGATGTTGTTAGGTAAACTGAAATGTTAATTGAAAATGTTTTAACTACTTTTTTCTTTTAATTGAAACTTGTATTGCCCATGATTTGATGAGACTGCTGTATAACAGTACATTGTATAATTAAGCAGGGTTTAGATTCTGACTTCTGAGGGATGCATGCAAGTAAACCTGTAGGCAGCCTTTTCACTTTGTGACTCCATATAAAAGTAATACAAGGTTGACAAATAGAAAAACAGCATTTCCCCTTTGTATCTTAAAGCCAGCCTTAAATTTTGAACTCCATGTCTTCATAAGATGATATTTTAATACAAAATAAGATAATAGGATGGTATTTCATTTGTAAAAAAATTAATTTTAATGGATTTGAAGGTATTTTGAAAACAATAAGGGAACGGTGATTTTTATTTGAAAATTTATTCACCTGATAGTCACTGTCTTAAATCTGCATGCTTTATTTTTTCACAAATTTTAATTGTGTTGAACAATGCAGAAGTTTTAAAAAATTGTTTTTTTAATCCTCATCTAAGGACGTGTTTATTGATTTTAGAGAGAGAGGAAGGGGTGGGGAGAGACAGACAGACATCAATATGGAGAAACATCAATTGGTTGCCTCCCATAAGCACCCTGACTGAGAATCAAACCTGCAACATTCCGGTGTATAGGACGATTCTCCAACCAACGTGGCCAGGAAACAAACAATGCAGTTTAAGAAATTAGATAAAGGTTGTTTTCTCTTAACTGCAACATTGAAAAAAAATTTATGAACTATTTCATACATTGAGAAGATTATATAATATGGTATACTTTTTAAAGACAAAATTGAGAAAAATTGAATATTAAATATCAGTATATTTACCCACTTAGATTAGATTAAAAGTACTTTTTCTTTTTTGATTAAAAATTTTAAAGCCCATAAATAGTTCCTACTATTAGTACCAGTCTATAAATCTTCCCCCCTTCCTAATTTTGTATAAGAAATGATCACCTTTAAAAAGTAACATGGGCTGTTTTCATTGATGAACTTGGAATGGCAAGGATAGCAACAGTGTAAGAGGGACAGGTCAGCGGTCAGTCAGCTGTTAGAGAGCAGGGGGTTAGGGTTTAAAATTAAAAAAAAATAGTTTATTGATTTTAGAGAAAGGGAGGAAGGGAGAGAAAGAAACATCAGTTTTGTTGTTCCAATTATTTATACATTTCATTTGTTGATTCTTGTATGTACCCTGATTTGGGATTGAACCTGCAACCCTGGTATACTGGCACAACACTCTAGCCAAATGAGATAACCAGCCAGCACCTGGAGATGAAATTTTTATTTACTAGTTCAGAACTTGGTTAAACAATATCAGTATTATTTGCTTACAATTTCTTAATGAGAAAAAATGTCATGGTTGATATGATTCTTTTTCGTATTTTTAAAATTAGTAATTCTGTGATAAATGAATTTTAATCTCAGAAAATGTACTTTAGAATAATGGTATACTTTTTAAAGACAAAATTGAGAAATGTAATTTTGTGTGTTGAAATACTTAAACAAAATACCTACTATTTTCTGCATATTTGACAGTTGTCACAAAATTTCTAAAGTCTGCGTCAGGCTCAGTGTATTTTATTCTTCGTTTTGTTTAAGGCTCTAAGTATGCAGTCATCTCCAAATGGCCAGTTTGTAGCTCCAAGTGATATTCAGTTGAAATGCAACTATTGCAAAAATTCCTTTTGTTCAAAGCCAGAAATCCTGGAATGGGAGGCAAGTCATATTATGTTATGTTTATTAACTAGTGCTAAAGAAAGTCTAGTAGAATAACTGGTTTTTCACTTTGAGAATCTGTTCTAGGTGGAGAAGGACAACTTTTTCAGATTATGTGTACCATTAAGAAAGAAAAGATGCTGTCATTAAATATGATGCATCATCATATTTGAATTATTTATGTGGGAGTGGCACCAACAAAGGATTTTTTTAATGTAAACCAAATTACTGAAGTCATTATATATTACATTCATAATATAATGAATTATATTATTGTATATGGAATGGCACTTTGTTTAGCTATGTTTCTGGAGTATCTGTACTGTATTTTCACCATCTTTTCTCTCTACCTGTCCTTATAAATATTTTCTATGAACTTTAACATCTTGTATTGCCTGCTACCTATAAAATAGAATTTGGTAGTCATTTACCATGTTGCCATTTAGCATTTGATAATTTTTTTATAATAAAAGCATCCTTCACAGGAAAAAGTATAAAGGACACATAGACAAAAACTAAGGGGGGTGGAAATGGGAGGGAGGTGGGGAGCACTGGGGGGGGGGTGGGCTGGGATGGGAGTAAAAGACAGAATACTGTACTTGAACAATAATTAAAAAAAAGAAAAAGCATCTTAAGGTAAATTTATTTTCCCTTCTCACCACTCTTGTGTTTACTATTTTATTAATTTACTTTGTCATATTTTTTTGCCATTAGCAAAAACTGATCATTAATTTTTCTTCCCATAAAGGCACAGTAATAGTGGCTGGATGGACAAGATGGTCTTGGCTGAACATTGCTATGTTTTTTGTTTTTGTTTTTTAATTTTTAAAAGGTTTTATATTTATTTTTAGAGAAAGGGTAGGAGACGGGGAGAGGGGGAGAGAAACATTGATGAGCAAGAGACACATTGATTGGTTGCTTTTCTCACCCCCTTCCCCCCAAATTGGGGATCCGTCCAGCAGGCAGCCAGGCCCTGACCTGGAATTAAACTGGCAATGACACCCAACCCACTGAGCCAGGGCTGAACATTGCTTTTTTGGGCATTTTTCATCTTTGGCCATTCTTTTATCTTTTTTGAGGGCATGTAGTATATAAAATGGTGTACAAACTGTAGTACTGACAATAGATGGCTCCTGGGCCAAAACTTACTAGTTGCTGTTGGTAAATTTTAGGTAAAGGTGGTGCCCCAAACCAGACTATACAATTTTTAGAGTACTTTAGAAAGCTGAAATTTCGTTGTCTTAACACTTTAGTTCTTAGAAAATTTTCTAGTTTGTTAATTTGATTGGTGTAGTGTCAACAATATTTTAACTAATCGTTCTTTGAGACTTGATGGAACTCAGTGATTATTTTTAGTGACTAGAGCCCTCCTTACATCCTAGCCAGAAGAATGTTGAAGGTCCATAAGAAAGGATAAAGGAATGGTGGGGAAAGAGGAAAAGGGCCCAAGAGCAAGCACGTAGAGTAGTATCATACAGGAGATGAAGGTCCTGCATAAATTGAGTCTTGATGATAGAAGAAAATGAGGTCCTTCCCACCCTCTCCATGTCAGCACCAAGCTGCTTTTGCAGTCTTATTGCTGTGTTGCTTCATTTTTGTGGAGGGCAAGTACTGGAAGGTGTTAGGAAACACCATCAAACTGAATGAGTGCTGTGCCTGCCCCCCAGGTGATTTAGAATTTGGGGCCTCTTCCGTTCTTTTCCTTTATACTTACATGTCCTTGATGGGACATTTTTCCATTGATGATTGCCTTACTAACTTGAGGTACTTCCTAGGCTCTTTCACTTTTTCTTATCTGGGTCACCAGGTATCTTTGCTAATATTAAATGACTTAGACCTTATCTGTGTCCTCCATGATAGCATGGGAGACACTGCTGTCTGGGAAGTGTTAACTTGTTACTCTTCAGCTGCATATTTGAAAAGTATCTCTGGCTATTATGGGTTTGGGGCCAGGAGAAATAACTAAATAATTACTAACCTTGCTCTATTCAAGGGAGTTCCCTTAGTCTCAGATTTTAGCAGCACACTGTGTGATAGCTCCAAGTAGAATACCTTAGCCACAATAGGTCTGTTACTGTTAAGCTGGGACAGGAATGAGATTGAGCCTACTTGACTATACTCAGTAATTTTTATCTTTTTGTAGCTTACCCATATTGTATCTTCCATTGTTTTCTTCTCATTTCTGCAGTTCTGTTAGCAACACCAGATTGTTCTCTTGCTTTGGTGATGCTTGTACTCTGCCGTTGTAATTTTGGGGTAGTTAATGGTATTACATTTTGTGGAGCTCAGTGAGTTAGTTAAACTAGATATCTGTGGCCTATCAAATGTATTCCCAAGGAAGATAATATTAAGTAGGTACATGATTTAACTTAGTTTCTGTAAATGTGGCTTATTTATTTCTTAAACTTGTTCTCGAGATGGTTGTCCTCTGCTTACCAAGGTTCCCATTGTGCATTTAGAATAAAGTGCATCAATTCTGCAGCAGAACCTGCTCAGACGACTATAAGAAGCTGCATTGCATAGTTACATATTGCGAGTACTGTCAAGAGGAGAAGACTCTTCACGAAACAGTAAATTTCTCTGGCGTTAAGAGACCCTTCTGTAGTGAAGGCAAGTGTACATACAGTGTTGTTCATAACTTATTAATATTTAACACTAATTTTTTGCCAAAATATTTTCCAGCTATATAACTACATATGTGCAGAGGAGCTGTACAATGTTAGTGTGGCTGAACATGAAAAATTGAGTTTGCTTTCTGTTGACTTCTTTTGTTACATATATTTAATAGACTGCTGAATCTTAGGTGTTACATGTATAAAAATTTAGTAATCTGTTTTCCATTTCAGAGAAGTTTTGAGAATTAAAAAAACCACTATCCTACCATGTCATTTCTCAACATGTGAATTGCAACCTAAAAGTTGACTTTCCAAGCAGACTAGAATTCTTTGCTATTGGATCTATTTTTCTGTTTAGCAAACTGCCTAGCCTCCAGAGGTTTTCAGTAGACCAGAAAGAAAATTACCTGTGGTATTCCTATAATAGGGAGAAATACTCAGGCTTTCAATTTGGGATGCCAGAGAAACACTTTTGTTAGAGTGCATTCTGAAATTCTCTTTCTTCTCACTTACACTTCTGCAGACTATGGGGCCTGGCAGCAGATTATAGGAATGGACTCCAGTCCTCATTCTAATTGTCCAGAGATAGGAACCAGGATTGTCACTATAGGTTTTAGGCTCTTGTGCTTATTATTTTTCCCCAAATGTCATGTGCTTGCTTGAATTTGGCTTTCACTTTCTATTCTTTCTTTGGCCCTAAACACTGATCTCCCAGCTTTCCTGTCTGCTATCCTCATCTATTATTTTTCAATTAGTTTTTCCTCCCTGAATCCACTTTTTTTGTGGATTTCTGTTATTAGGGGCAAGAAAAAGATTGGAGATTTTTTGGGCTGGGAACCACCATGTTCCAGTAATTTGTCAAAATTACTAACACAAAGGGAAAAATGAGAGGCACCCACTCTTTATTCTTTAGGCCTTTTAGAAAACATGGAGTTGTTCCTTTGGCCACATACACACAAATTTACAAGAAAGGTGATATTGTCGACTTAAGGGAATGGGAATTATTCAAAAACAAATGCCCCACAAATGTTACCATGGCAAAACCGGAAGTCTATGGGATGTCCAGCGTTTTGGCGTCTCAGGCCACATAGGAAGAAGAGTTGTTTTGGACCACACATCAGTTATACAAACACTAATGAAAACTGATGAACAAAAAAAAGGTTTTAAGTAGATTTACAATTTTGTGTTCGGCTACATGTAGCCTATAGGCTACGGTTTGGACACCCCTGGATAGTATCACCTGGCATACAGTGGGCATTTTTGTAAACAAAGAAGGGCAAGACTCTTGCCAAGATAATTTAATATATGTATTGGGTATATTAAGCACTCTTAAGAGCTGAGATAGCTTCCTAAAATATGTGGAGGTAAATGATCAGAAAAATAAGGAAGTCAAAGAGGAAGGTACCTGGGTTCACCTGAAGTGCCAGCCTGCTCCACCCAGAGTAACATACTTTGTGAGAACCCATGGAAAGGATCCTGAGCTGCTGGAACCCATTCCCTATGAATTCATGGCATGATAAGTGTGAAAAAAAATAAAAGACCTCTGTACTGTTGGGGGAGAAAATGTTAGAAAATCCTAAATGCCAGCAGTAGAGAATGACAGCAATACCAAAAGATTATCAGCTCTTTCAACATTATATGAGTATATCTTACATAGAAGTTTATGTATGTAAGAAGATATTGCTTATAAAACAAAGCATTCAGTTTTATAGGTTTATTTGGTACATTTCACCTGGTATGAAAGGGTGCTATGTTTACTGTTAAGATCACAGCTATAATGAAAAGTGACATAGTGTTTCTGACATAGTGTTTCATTGAAAAGATAGATTCTGAATTAATTTAACTCTTTTTACACCTGAATTTTTGTTCACTGACATTTTCAGTGATTCCTTAACATGAGTGCTTTGATGTTGATGGCTATATCCATATCGGTGATCTTGTACGATTTGGATTATGTGGATTTGACTAAAATGAACAGACAAGTACTATCAAATAGATAATTGATGTTTATTTTGAGAAAATAATTTTTATTCAGAGGGACTTATTACCATGTTAGGTGGCAATAAAAGCTTAAAAAAAGGATCTGTGTCTTTTTATCTGTTTAATGTATTTTGTGCTTTTTCTAACTGTATCTGGTTATCTGCTGGAACCTGTTTGAAATAATAATATATATACTACCTGGTACTTCCACTAAAATCTAGTTAGAAAATTAAAGCTAATAAAGGTGAAATAATAGAAATGTTTGTAAATATAGTTCAGAGTAACAGAAAACAAGTCATAGATTAATTGTCAAAATATATTGTGTATAAAACAATTGCAATTTGAGTTCATGGTTGGTAAAGGTCATTTAAAAGTAGGTTAATGAAGGCACAGTTTTTGGAGGAAATGTAACTTGAGCTTGTTGTTAAAGGATGGCCGAATTTCAGTAGATAAGGAGCGGGAAGTAATTTTTATGTGGCACAGCATGAGTAAAATATGGAAGATTATTTAATCTTCATAGAGATATTATAGGGAGTAAATAAGATAGATACGTAAAAAAAAATTAAGATGATGTATCTACATAGTAGGTAAAAGAAATATTCTCCTGAAGTAATAATAGGATGACAAAATGTTTTCTGTCTACACGTGAATAAACCGGTTTTACTTTCTTGAAGGTCCATGTAGGGGTGGCAGAGACAAAAAAGACTAGAAAATTGGTCTAAAATGCCTACTTAGCTGAATTATATCCTTAAGTTTGTTTTTTGAGTGAAAGTGTTAATGCCATAATTCTTACTTTCATTCTCAAGAATCTAACATTTCATTTATTAAAATACTAGTTTGTGCTGTGTTTATGATACCTAAGCAAGGTTATATTTAAATAGAGCCAATAAAACAGTGCTGAGACATTACCAGATTTGAGTGTCTTAGAACATGAATTATTTGAACCCACATGGTATCCAATATAATATTCCATGTCTTGTTTGAATTTTTACAGGTTGGTGTTGATCACAGGAGATTTCAGTTTTGATCAGGAGAGAAAGAGGACTTTATATTTAAATTTATAGACAGTTTCTAAAGCTTATGATCTATTTGCCATAAATTCTCACCCCCAAAAGTAGCTTTTGGTGTATTTTTTATTTTAATATTAAAACCTTTTATTTTTCAGGCTGCAAACTATTATACAAACAAGATTTTGCAAGACGCTTAGGATTGAGATGTGTTACTTGTAACTACTGCTCTCAACTATGTAAGAAGGGAGCAACTAAAGAGTTGGATGGTGTTGTGAGAGATTTCTGTAGTGAGGACTGCTGTAAAAAATTTCAGGATTGGTACTACAAGGCAAGTAACTAAAGATCTTTATTAAAATCACTACTTTAACCAGTCTTTAAAAAAACATTGTAGTTATTGCCATGTGGGTTATAGTAGCTTATTTATTTTAAAAAGGTACACACTTTGGGCTTAGCCCAGATTATATAGTTCATTAAAATTTTTGTCATTTTAGTTTATTCTTCATAACTTGAAATGATTTTTTTACCCAAAACTAGGCTATGCCTGTATTTCCAGCAGTGTAGCTTAACAAAATGGATTATTTCTCTAAAATTTGTTGTGTCTTTATTTCACTAAATACAATAGAAATATTTTTGATGACTACTTAATCAGTGTTGAACATTAGCAGGTAATTATGGATACTTAAGGTGTGTCATTTTTGCCTTTTTAATTTGGATCTTTGGAGAGTTTCAGATTGAAAGTATACCTGTATGAATCAGTAGAGACCAAAACCCATTTAATTTGAAACTCTAAATGTGTGTGTGTTTTACTAAAGTCTGTATCTAAGAATGTTAAGACAAATCCCTTTTGGTGCATTACATTGATTTCTTTCTGGATTAGTGAGTGAGTATAAATTGGTGCTTTGGTTAGTCAGATATCACCCAAGGAAAATTGATTTCTTGTCCTGAACATGGAAAACTATCCCCATTAAAAAATTTTCATTATGGATGTAGTTCTAAAGCATGTGAAGACAGATGTCATCCTAACTTCAGTATTGCAAAATACTACCAGAGAAACAGTGAAATGGTTAAACTATGTAGACTATTACTTAGTTCCCTTAATGAAAGTGAGTAGTGTTGAAATTACACGAAGACTTGTAGGAATTTTTGGTTGAAGTTCTTGAATATGTAAAGCTCAAAATATTAACTAACATTTTTTTAATAAAAAGAGGAGGAGATACTTTCCAAATTGTCAGAGATTGTTGAGGCTAAGAGTTTTGGCACACTTTTGTTTTTTAATGTTTTTTTTTTTTTTTTTTTAGATTTTATTTATTTATTTTTTGAAGAGATGGGAAGGGAAGGAGAAGGAGAGGGAGAGAAACATCAGTGTGTGATAGCCCCTCACATGCCCCCAACTGGGGACCTGGCCCGCAACTGAGGTGTGTGCCCTGACTAGGAATTAAACTGGCAACCCTTTGGTTTGCAGGCCCGTGCACAATCCAGCCAGGGCAAGTTTTGGTACACTTTTTAAGTTACCTGATTATTTTACTGTGGCACATGACTTAAAGGTTCAAATTTTAGGACAGGCATAATGACATCGTCTAATATGCATTCCTTTTAGTCTAAATCCATACCCTGTTCTGTAGTAGACAGTAGCAATTTTGAGAAATCACTCACAAAATGTTACTTCAGTGGCTGAATTTTAAGTGCTCAATTTTAGTAAGTGCTCATTTTTAGTTTAGTGAACACAAAAAAGCTTCTTCTCCACTAATTAGGTTTTATTTTTGAAAATGTGTTTTGGATAATCTCAACCAATGAAGGTATTTACTGATTACATATGTGGAAATTCCACTTTATCTGTTACCCTTTTCATAATTTATTGTATAGTTTGAGACAGAATTATTAATGTCCAATAATGATTTCCTGTTGTTTTGTTATATAAAATTTCTGTTTAATTGTATAATTCTAAATCAAAACTTTAATTTCTTAAAATAATCTTCTTGGAGGATTTTGCTTTTTCTTCACAGCAAACAATGTATTTTCCTATTTAACTTCTTTTTTAAAATTCTTCTTGCTTTCTTTTTTTTTTTAAATATCCTCACTGGAGGACATGCTCATTGATTTTAGAGAGAGGCCAAGACACATTGATCAGTTGCCTGCGATACACACCCCAACTGGGAACTGAACCCACAACCTAGGCATGTGCCCTGACCTGTAATCAAACCTGAGACCTTTTCAGTTTACAGGATGGTGCTCCAACCAGCTGAGCCACATTGGCTGGGGCTTCGTATTTTCTTTTGTAATTCCTATCACTTAATGCTTTGATAGTAATCATTCACCTACTCTTTTATCACTGCATTTTAAAAAAATGAATTACTCTGTTATATTCAGAAAGATATATTGGGGATTCATAAAGAATTTCTTTTGAAAATGACTATAAAATCCCTGATTCCATTTATTTTCATAATTTCCTCTCCCTGACTCCCTACAAAACTAGGTCTGATTGGTGTAATGGGGAACAGTGGATATATATGTATCAACTAAAAATGAGTTGAAACTGTCCATTTAATGTAAGGTTACAGGTATTACATCAGTATAGTATAAACTGAATGTGTTTTTTAAATTATTGAAGAAGCAATTTTTAAGAGTTTAGTTACTACCTGCCTATTATTGACTGTTACCCCCCCCAGCCCAAATATGTGACTGTTCCCCGCCACACCCAAATATATAGTGCCTGATTTTCCACAGTGACAGGAAAACAATTGAGTACACAGAATACTTTTAAAAAAATATGTTTTAAACCAGAAACTTACGCCACACTTTAGTTTTTGTGCCACAGAAATGTTAAGCTTTCTTAAGAGTTCTGTTGTGGTTGGGAGTGGTGTTGGTGAGGAATGGTCAGTAATGATGTTTTCAAATTAGCCATCCTGTTTTTAGCCCAGTCCCAAATACTTGACCTAAAGTTTGCAGGAGTGGCTGTCAAATAAAAAACAACCAAAAAAGGAAATTCACAACCTTTAACTTTTTGATTATGACCTTAAAGTCTTAATTAGTATTGAGTTCTGTTATTTTTGTCTTGAAAAAATATATACCTATTTTGTTTTCATGTGCAAATTGGCATTATTTTTGTTCCTTTTTCTTCAGATAGAGAGAAATTATCTGAATTTGTTTTGAACCTTCTGGAAGAAAGGAGCTTGTTACTATAAAAGCCAAATGTCTGTAATTAACAAAATACTGAAGTGATTTCATTTTTCAGATTCTTTGGGTGGAATGTTGTTCTTTATGCCCCTGGCCTTCTAAATTCTTATGTGAAAGGCAATACTACTATATACTATGAGTGAGCCAAGTACTTGGAGTGATTTGAATAAGTTTTATACAAATTCATTTGGAGTTTAGATGCTACATTGAGAAACTTCATGCAGCATTTTACTTATTAAGATTGTGATTCTCTGGTTATTCATATTAACTCATTTTGACTTTCCATTGTCTTTATAAATTGGTGGGTAGTCTACTTTGAATCCTGCCTTCATTTTTAATATTTGGCTTCAGACAAATTACTTTTCTGACATGGATCTTAGTTTTCAGTACTGTTGTGAGGGTATATATGAGGGTATACATAGAGAGTATATAATGTTCTGGCCTTTTATTTTTTAGGTTCTCAATGAATGGGGTAGTCTGCTACAACTTCACTTTTATCCTGTTCTTGCACTTTTTAGACTCAATGAATAGAATGTTACATTTTCAATTTTCCTCCTTTGTCTTTTCTTTGAGTATAAAGTATAAAAAATAGGTAAAAAAATGAAGTCTAAAATACTTGAATGGTTACTTTAAAGAACAGTCTTTGGCTGGTGAGAATTTTACGTAGGGACATTTTTTTAAATTGGGAATATGACCTGGTTGATATAAAGTGCTATAGTGTTACTGAGATTACCACACAATATTACCAGCATTATTAAATGTTTTTTGAAGATTGTATTTATTTATTTTTTAGAGAGAGGGGGGAAGGGAGAGAGAAAGAGAGGTAGAGAAACTATAATGTGTGTTTCCCCCTCATGCGCCCCTATTGGGGACCTGGCTGGCAACCCAGGAGTGTGTTCTGACTGGGAATCAAACCAGCGACCCTTTGCTTTGCTGTCTGGCGCTAAATTCACTAAGCCACACCAGCCAGGGCAGCATTATCAAATTTGAACTTTCAAGTTTTGGGATTAGTGATATTGGCATCACTGAATAGTGATAATTAATACTATAAATCTTCCTTCATTTAACATTTATTCAGCAGGAGAAATACCTGACCTGGAGAAAAAAAAGAACCTGTGTTCTAACTTTAGGATATGTGTGTTATATAACACCTGTTTACCAACACAGTCATTTGTTATATTCCTGACTAGGAATTTTGATGTCGTATTTATTCATAGAACTCCTGTTGAGACATAAAGCGAGAAGTTTCAAAACCCACAGTATAAAACTCTTAAGTAAATTAGAGTACTGAAGAAAAGCTACAGCTATGATTATTATGATTTAAAAATGCTTGACTTCCGCCAAGATGGAGGCGTAGGTGGAAACCCTGCCTTCTCCCACAACCAAGTTTGAATACAACAAAGGTTTGGAGAACAAAGACTCGGCCAAAGAACAGAAAATTGAACTATACGGAAGTCCAACAACAACGAACCGTTCTACCGGACGGGTAAGAGGGGCAGAGCCAGCAGTGGAGCAGGGTTGGGCTGGAAAGATCCCCCGACCCCAGGCACCCAGGCACCCAGGCACCCAGGCATCTGGGGTAGTGTCTGGCGGACCCAGTGAGGGCTCTGGACGGCAGGAGTGAGCAGTGAGATGGACCGTGCAGTCTCCAGCAACGAACCCAGCAGCAGCTGACCGAGGTCGCACATTCGCGAGCAGTGGGACGAATTGCGAGGCCCTCGGTGGCAGTGGGAGGAAGCAAAGGGTGCCCGCCATTGATTTCCTTCGGCCCCGCCCCCACATACAGTGTCACAACCCAGCGACTGGGTTGCCTGGCCCTGGTTAACACCCAGGGCTCTGCTCTTCATATGTAACCCATTCCAAAATATGGCTCAAGAAGAACTCAAAGCCCCTGCACCGATAACTCTTAAGTGACCAGGAAATAGTGAACCTCTCAGATGCACAATTCAAGACACTGGTAATTAGGATGCTCACAGAACTGGTTGATTTTAGCCGCAAATTAGAGGAACATATGAAGGCCAAACTAATTGAAATGACGGGAAATGCACAGGAAACCAATAATGATGGAAAGGAAACAGGGACTCAAATCAAGGGGGTGGACCAGAAGGAAGAAAGAAATGCCCAAACAGGAAGAAGTAAAGTTACAAGAATTCAAAAAAATGAGGAGAGGCTTAGGAACCTCCAGGACATCTTTAAATGTTCCAACATCCGAATTATAGGGGTACCAGAAGGGGAAAAGAAACAGCCACTGGAGTGGAAAATTTATTTGAACAAATAATACAGGAGAACTTCCCCAGTCTGGCAAAGGAAATAGACTTCCAGGAAATCCAGGAAGCTCAGAGAGTGCCAAAGAAGTTGGACCCAAGAAGGAACACACCAAGGCACATCATAATTACATTAGCCAAGATGAAAATGAAGGAGAGAATCCTAGAAGCAGCAAGAGATAAGGGGACAGTTACCTACAAAGGAGTTCCCGTCAGACTGTCAGCGAATTGCTCAAAAGAGACCTTACAGGCAAGAAGGAGCTGGAAGGAAGTATTTCAAGTCATGAAATCCAAAGACCTACATCCAAGACTGCTCTATCCAGCAAAGCTTTCATTTAGAATGGAAGGGCAGATAAAGTACTTCTCAGATAAGATCAAATTCAAGGAGTTCATCACCAAGCCCTTATTATATGAAATGTTAAAGGGACTTATGTAAGAAAAAGAAGATAAAAATATGAACAGTGAAAGGACAGCAAACTCATAGTTACTAACAACCACACCTAAAACATAAGCAAACCAAGAGGACAGCTAGATCAGGAGAGGAACCATAGAAATGAAGAACACATGGAGGGTTAGCAACAGAGGGGTGGGAGGAGGAGAAGGGGGGAGAAGATACAGAAAATAAGTAGCATAGACAGTAGGTAAAAAATAGATAGGGGGGAGGGCAAGAATAGTAGGGGAAATATAGAATCTAAAGAACTTGAGACACGTGGACATAAACTAAAGGGGGGGAAGGATGGGGGAGGGGTGTGCAGGGTGGAGGGGAATGAAGGGAATAGAACAACTGTAATGGTATAATCAATAAAATATATTAAAAAAAATAAAAATGTTTAATATTTTTAATCAAAATGTCTTAAGTAGTTTAAACCAAGGGGTAATTAAAAAATTATAGTAATTTATTTTTACCCCTAACTAGATCAGAAATTATGAAATTCCTTAATTGTGGAATAACTATTTGAAATTAATTATTTTTATGTGTGGTTCACTCATTGATCAAGATTTAAGCAAAAGTGAAAATGGACAAAATCTAGGTCAAATGGGATCTCTAAAAAAATAAAAACTTGTCTCTAGATTATTGATTCCCCATCATAAAGTATAACTTTTTAAGTATGAATTTTAGTTGGTTTTATTTTGCATATTAAATTGTAGACCAGTTAGGGGTGATTGTTTTCTTTGCTGTAGGTCAAATTAGTTGTCTTAAAATATAATTGTTTTTAATGAAACATAGAGTGTTTTAAAATATGAGCATGAAGTTCTGGTTATTAAAATGAAATCAGTGTATAGAGCTCTTTAAATTTATCTTGCCAATTCTGGTCTTGTATAACCTCTTTAAACTGATTTATTCTGTTCTTGTACAACTTCTTTATAAATCGATTTATTATGAGCTCTCAGTGAAACCTGGGAAATCTCTTCATTAATCAGAGATTTCAATGTAATATGATTGCAGGAGACTTCTACCAGTATATCATTATGGCCCTCAGAACTATATTAAAATATATCGTACCAGTTGGTTTACCAGTGTTCTCTTTTTTGTTTATCATATCTTTGTAATGCTAGCCTTTGACTTCTGATAAGTATTGAAAGGGATTTTGACAATTAGGAAAATGGCTACGTTTCTTTCACTTTCATTTTGGATTTTACTACATATTTATGATTTATATTATAATTTTATTTTTTATCAGACATCGTTTGATCACATTTGGCAATAATCAATGACAAAATTTTAGAAGCTTTTAAATCTACATATCTGACTTTTTAAACCTTTTAATTCAGATCTTTGGTCCCTTCCTTTTTTTTTTTAAATTAAGGCTGCAAGGTGTGACTGTTGTAAATCTCAAGGAACTCTTAAAGAGCGTGTGCAATGGCGTGGGGAAATGAAGCATTTTTGTGACCAGCATTGCTTATTGCGCTTCTACTGCCAGCAGAATGAGCCCAACATGACAACTCAGAAAGGACCTGAAAACTTGAATTATGGTACGTCATTACTTAGGGAGCAGTTTGAAAACTGGTACAGCAGCATTTAGTTTCTTAGATCGAAATTCAAAGTATGATAATGAATAGTTGACTTTGGAGATAGTTTAACAGCAACTTCCATATTTCTTTGGGTGCAGGTGCCCAGTATGATGTTTCTATAGATATATTGCTTTTTGTTTTATTTTCTTTTAAAAATTTAATGCTGGTTGAAGAAATAGAGTCTAGTTGGGATTGGAAAGAAGCTAAACAGAATTATAACAAAAACATGAAAAAATCAACTACCTATCACGTGTCTCCTGCAACTTTAAATGAAAACCATTTTTAGCAAGTTGTATGTGCCCTGGGAGTAGTTGGGAGGAGCAACAAAAGCCCTTAAGGAGCTGTAACTCACTTAAGAGTTAAATCTAGAAGGTACTATTGCCCCCAATACTGTGTGTGTGTTTTGAGAGGGGACACAGTATTAACTTCACTTACTTATTTCTGTGTTTCAGGTCTAAAACTTGATATTTGTTACTTAAAATGGCTTAAAATATTTTCTTTAGTAATTTATTTTAAAACATAAAAATTTAATGACAAATACAGACTTAGGAAATTCCGAAGAAAGTTATATTTGTTTCTTTTAAAATTTGTTTATGTTTTTATTTTTTAGATCATGGTTGCCAGACATCCCGAACCAAAATGATGGTAGGTATTGCTTAAGTAAAGTGTTAAAACGTTTATTTTTATAATGTGGGGATATAAAAAAATAATCAGTTCAGTTTAATGTGATTGTAATAATAATAAAATATTTTTTACTTTGCTCTGTTGAGACGGTTGAAGTATTCAGCTGAGTTACCTGATATTAAAGAAGTACTTCATACCATCTAAGGAAGTATAAAGGTGAATAATTATGGTTTCCCCCCACGTCGTGTATTTGAGTTGATGCACCCATAGTAGTTGCATCTGTAAGGCAGTAGCAAAAGGTGTTTGAAATGATTCCCTTTGTGTCTGTTCCTGGCAGTTGTGAGTAGAAGTTTAGCAAGTTTCTAAACAGTCAAGTAGAGGGTAGAATGGGATGAAAAGGAAGAGGAATGATAATTTGCAAAGGGCATGCATATTTGGCAAAACTGTTTATTAGGCCCAAGCTTGATGGGGCCTGTGGTGGAATCTTAGGACATGAAGGTGAAAGGGTGGGCTGGGTCTGAATATTAATGGCTTTGAGCATTTCTGAAATAAGGGTCTGAAGATCCATGTTGGAGCTAGGTCTTGGGAGTTTTTAAATTTGAGAAGTACTTCCATAGTGTATTCTTCCTTTGGGGTTTTCCCCCCTAATACATCTTTTATGTTAGCATTCTAAGACTTCTGCAGGTTGATGGTAGCCCTGTTTGTGCCATGAATTGAGAAGGAGCAATATTTTACCACACTGAGGAACAGTGAGTCTGCCCTGTCCATTGCTGATTCTAGCAGTAATCACTGGGGTTTGAAAACTGGAATTGCTCACATCTTTAGCCAAGGGAATTTCTGTAGGAGTCATTTATTGGCATCACAGTGTCTGGGCTAGTTCTTTTACTGGTAAGAAAGACTAAGTCTGGCTAAACATTAGAATCACCTACCTGGGGAGTTTTCAGAACCTTCCCGTGTTGGGCCACAACTGAGAGATTCTGTATTTTTGAAGAATTATTCAAGTGATTTTAATATGTAACCACAGCTTAAGATCACTGATGCTGACGCAAAAACATGGGTGTTTTTAAAGTATTGTACCCGTTGATATTAATAGTTGACAGAATTCTAAAAAACGTAAGAATACCTTTTCCTGTGGGAATACGTTTTTTGTCAGATAACTTAGAAATACATCAAAGTATTCAGCTGAATAATCTGATTCTATTATATTAAAAATAGGTCATTTATTTATTTTTAGAGAGGGGAGAAGGGACGAGAAAGAAAGGGAGAGAAACATCAATGTGTGGTTACCTCTCCCGTGCCCCATACTGGCTACATGGCCTACAACCTGGGCATGTGCCATGTCTGGGAATTGAACTGGTGACCTTTTGGTTCATGGGCCGTGCTCAGTCCACTGAGCCACACCAGCTAGGACACAAATCACCTGGTTTTAATACCATGCACTTTGATTGATGCCAGGGAACATAAAGAGATTACCCCCGTTTTGTTATCTTCGTGCAGCTATCAAACAACTTCCCAACCTTGTTTCATATATGTAAGCTTTTGACCAAGGCTTCAGGAAACTCCTTCTACCAGTACTTGAACCCTATTATGTGACAGACAGGAGCATTACTAGTAGGGGAGGATAAGTCAGTAAAGTCCTCTCCCATCTTTTTCTCCTTGTAAGCTTTTGGAATCTTTTACTTCCACACCCATAAACTTCAAAGGGTGAGAGCTTAGTTGTATAGTTTTGGGCAGGTCACTTCACTGACCTGAATTTCCTTGTTTATAATATGGGAATGAAGATAGTATCTGCCTGGGGGATTATCACATAGTAGGTTCTAAACACCTCAAAAAGGCAGAGAGCCTAGTAGTTAAGAACAAAGGATTTTTCCTGACTTCTGATCTCTTTCATTAGGGCATTAATCCTATTCATGGAGGCTCTGCTCCTATAACCAATCACTGCCCGAAGTCTACATCTTTAAATACCATCACCTTGGGGATTAGATTTTATCATGAATTTTAGGGGGACACAAACATCATCTATAACACATTGTCCCTGGCATATAGCAAATACTCAACAGATGCTATTTTTTATTATTACATTTTCTCTTTTTTGTATTTAATCTTTACTGTATTTTTTTGCATTACCATTTAGTTCTCTCATATACTCCATATTATTAAACCTACATAGTGGGTCCCTAAGTATTTATTATAAATGGGTATAGATCTGCTTATTGATTAGCCGAAGAGTAAGCAGCATTGCCAAATGTAGGCTTTTACCAGGTGGCATAGTTTCATCATCACGATGTAACATTTTCAGAATGACAGGAGTAATCTAGGACATCTTTGATGTTAGATAAGAACAAGGGGTATAAGATCAAAGATGTGTATGCTAAAATATTTTCATTTCAGACCAAGGTTACCCAAGTTCTAATAGGGATATAGTAGATACTCAGTAACTGTTTGCTAAATTATTCTTCCCAGTTTACAGTTGAGGAAGTTGAGGTGCAAGAGATTGGATTACTTACCTGACACTACGCAGCAGTAGTGTTACATAACAAAGTTCCCTAGCCCCTGTTCACAGCTCTCTGTATTACAGCTGATTAATTATGTGGTTTGAAATCCTGAGGAATCTAAAATAAGCTCATACTGGTACCAGTCCCCTTGGCCATATATATTATTTGTAACTTGTGAGATATCTATCATAAACAGTTTTACTTACTCCCTTCTAGACTTTTAAATATGCACAGGTTAAACATTAAGTGCTTTATTTAAGTTCTGTTGTTCCTGTTTGCAAATTTGCAAATATAAGTTCCTCATTGTTCTAAAATTTGCAAATTTGTTTACTCTCTAAATTTATTTGTAACCCTACATCAGTACCCATGGCACTTTTGAGGTCACTTTGCAAACATGTGAAGAGCAGTGAAAAATGTGAATCATTTGAGGCATGTTCTCCAGGTTGACAAGGCGAGGCTTTACCTTCTTGTCTCGTTCATGCTACAGTACACAAACGTCCTTTTTGCAGTCTGATTAATATATGTTTTTCATATTTTTATTCCCTTTTTTGATAATTTTGCTGTTTAAAAGGTCCTTTAAGCCTAGTGCTGAAGTGTTGTCTGTTGGTCCCATGTACCCAAAGTCTGTTATGTGCCTTACGGAGGAGATGCATGTGTTATTGGTTGAACTCCATTCAGTTGGCTGTGAGTTCAGTGTTCATGCATCTGCAATATAGTACATCAGAGAAAGGAACAAGACATTCACCAGTCTGTATAGGGTGCCATCTCCAAGTGCTCAAGTCAAGTCTATAGTGTGTGGTGAAGCTGTGGAAGAGGTGGAGTATTGATGACCTATGGATTCATGAGCTTACACCTGATTTTAAAAGCATAGTGAACAGCACTGTTGTGAGACTTTGGTTCACATGTTACCCAGGGTAGGAAGGGGTTAACTTCCTGCTGTCTTCCTGCTGTCTGGCTTACACATTTTAAGGCAGTGTGGTATGAAAACTGTTAAATTGGCAGACAAGGTGGGTTTAGCCGTTCAGGGTGCTGTGGGAGAAGACCTGTTACTTGTTTATGCAGGAAAAGGGTTATGTGGACAAGGGGATTTCAGCATTGCTAAGCTTTGGTTGTTTTTTACAAGGTCTTTGGCAAATGAACTATAAATACAATTGGTTTCCAAAGCCCCTGACTTTAAGTCATTCTGAGACTACGCAACTGTGCTATTGTGTGCCAATTCCAAGGGTAATTTTAAGCATAAATTTCCTCCTGGTGTATAGAGCCCATACACAGTGCATAAGCACTTAAAGAGGAAAAGCTGAATGTCTGCAGATCACTGGAGGTGAGACAAAAAAGCATGAATTATTTATTGCCTGGGTGTCTGGGATTAATTCTACCAACTGTTTTAACGTAGTACCCAAAATAAAAACCTTTCAAAGTTTTATTATTTATCTATTGCTATGAAAAGCTCAAAAATGTTCATCTCACTGTAATTCTATTTATGTCCTCCAAACACTATGTCTTATCCAATCTCTTGATCAGGGCGTGTTGAAAGCCTTCAAGGCTCACTCATGAGAGCTTACGAGGCTCTCAACACCAACATGGAAAACACCACAATGGTATTCTGGAACTCAGTCATAGTATGTAACATTATTGATTATGTTGACACAGCCCAGGACAGCATCAGCAGGCTTTTTTAGTAACCATTAGGAGATGTTTGACCAGACTCTGTAAGAAATTGCAAAGTCTTTGAAGGTATTACAGAAAATAAAAAGAACAGTGTTAAAAACAATGCCTGTCATACGTGAATAAGTGAAGAAAGCTTTGGGGACCTGAAAGAAGATGATGTGATGGAAGGTTTTGCAGAGAATGCAGTAGAGCCCACTAATGAGGACCTGGACAAGATAGAAAAACAAGGCGTCAGACTCAGTGATAAAAGTCAGCTTAAGGCTCATAAGAATTGTCTTTCTAACAGCAGCCAAAATACTGGAATGGAATTCTGCCTTGCGAAACTTGTCAGTGACACAGAGGCATGTGGCCCTATGCCTGCCTTCAGTTCAAGCGCCACTGTGTTTTCACTTTAGATCAGGATGCTCAAAAGATGTGAGGTGAAAAGCCCAGCAGGAAAAGCTTACATAATTTTTTAACTTATTTTGGGAGGGAAAGTTGCTGATATTCAGCAAGTTGTGAGAGCCCAGCTTTTGAGGTAGAACTGCGAAATGTCACTATGACACCCTCATTGATGTCTTTCTTGTCTACAGAATAAGCTCCATTACATCTTCCTTGGTGTCCATGGGTGTGCCAGGGTCAAGAAGGCTCACCCCACGGTGTATTTGCCATGTGTACATCCTGCAGCTCTGCCAACAGTTGAGGCACTAATGTTCTTACAAAAGTTTAAGTGTTGAGTCTGTTCAGGACCTGAATTAGGTCACTGATGTATGTGTTCACAGTACTGAATACAAGTACTGTGCAGTATGTGTATACTGTATTTATACATGTCTGAGTGGAACACATTATACAACAGTGCTGCAATCATACTGTTATAAAGAAATGCTGCATATCATTATTATAAGGAATATGTGTTAAAATGTTTCAACAGAAATGAGGTTATGTATTGATTTATTAATGAAATGCTGTGACCAGAGGCTGGTAGGAGTCTATCCTTGGTTTTCCTTTTATTTATTTTTTATTGACTTAAGAGGGAGGAAGACAGTAAGGGAAGGGTGGGTAGGGAGAGATATTGATGTGAGAGAGAAACATTGATTGGTTGCCTCCCACACACTCCCCAACTGGTCTGACTGGGAATTGAACCTATGATATTTTGGTACACTAGGTGACGCTCCAGCCAACTGAGCCAGCCACACAGGCTAGGGCTCTATTTCCTTTTAGAGTAACTGTTCATTGCTCACAGTGACTGTGCAGAGCAGAACTAGCCAAGTAATGGTAACTGATTGTGTTAGTATTCTGTCGGTTTTTCCCATGCCAGTAGGTGGTATGGGGAGCACCTTATCTTCAGTCCCTTTGGCACAGAGCTTCAGCTTGTTAGATTTTGTGTGTGTGTGTTTTTTCCCAATTGTAAATAATGCTACTCTGAACTTAGTAAAAACATTTGAGAGACTATTAAGTTTCTAAAACTACAATTGCTGGGACATGGGTAATGCACAACTTAAGTGGCTATCTCTTAGTCGCTTAGTAGTGTTTGCTCTGGAGCTTTGATCTGTTGTTCTGTTTGGGCCATTTTTTGGTCTTGTCATGCCTGTTACTATGAAGGGTGGAGCCTTAAGTGTTCACCAGGGTGGGGCAACCCAGTTGCTGGGTTGTGACGCTGTATGTGGGGGCGGGTCTGAGAGGGAACAATGGTGCTTGCTCTGCTCTCTGTTGGATTTCCGTCCCTTCCACTCCTTCTCCAAGCAAACTGGGCCTTTCTGGTGCTGATTCCCATGTGGGTGGGCTTGTGTACGTTCTAGGACCCTGTGGGTCTCTCCAAATGAACTCCTGTGAGGCTGGGAGTTTCTCCCAGCACCTCAACCCCCACAGGTGTTTTTAGTCGGTGTTTTGAGGCTTTATTTCTCTGCGCTGGGGCCCTGGGTTGCACGGTGTGTTTTGTTCCCCAGTTTTGCCTGGTTTATCTGCAGGTAAATGTGGGACCACCTGGTCAGCCATCCGCCTTGTGTGCTGTGCCTGGCTTCACAATCGCTGCCTAGCTGGGTCTGCCCATTGCACCCACCCCGGGTCAGCCAGCTGCTGCCTATGCACCCAGGGGTCACCTGCTGCCGACTTGCATGCCTGATGTCAGCGCTTTTTTTTTTTTTGCCTTGACCCCTCTCTGTTCTGCTGCGCAGCTCAGCCCCTCCTACGGGGCTGGATGAATGTGTCTATTTTAACTCTTTGGTTGTTGGACTTTCATACAGTTCAATATTCTGTCACTTCTGGTTGTTATTTTGTTTCTAAATTGTTGTCCTCCTTATTTTGGTTGTGCAGAGAGGCACAGTGTGTCTACCTGTGCCTCCATCTTTGCCAGAAGTCCATTTTGTTTAACCCTTTTTCGGGAGTTTTGATCTGTTTCATTTGGGTTATATTTCTTTGTCTCCTCAATTTGGCAGCCTCCCTGTGTTTGTTTCTGTGTTTTAGTAAAACTGCTTTGACTCTCTGTCTTAGTAGCATGGCCTGTTGTAGAAGAGTGTGCCCATCTGGATGAATGTGGCTTCTTTAAATCCTTGCTTGTCAGACTTCCATACAGGTTGATTTTCGACAGTGTTCTGGGTGATGTTTTGTGTCTACTTGTAATTTTTTCTGTAGTTGGGTGAAGAGGTGAAGTTTGTTTACCTAATGCTTCCATCCTGACCAGAAGTCCTAAACATGATATTAATAGTATAATTTGGTTATACTCATACTGTGTTCCCTCCACAGCTTTAGAAACCACATAATCGTTCCCACCAGGAGGTAATAAAAAATCAGAGGTAAAAATAAAGTGTTTCTTTGCTTCTTTCTAGGGTTCAGCACCACCCCCTTCTCCAACACCTAACAAAGAGATGAAGAACAAAGCAGTTCTTTGCAAACCTTTAACAATGACGAAAGCTACTTACTGTAAACCTCACATGCAGACCAAATCTTGTCAGACAGGTAAGGTTGGGGAATTTGATTTAATACTTTCCTGCACTTACACCTCACTTCATGTGATTCATGGTTTTCTCTAATAATAGTCTACAGATTGTTAGTCACCTTGTCATTTTCTGTTGATTTTGCCTATCTAAGTTTAGACATTACTTTGAGAATATAGCATATTTTTAAAAATCATTGGTGAAAATTAATTTCTTATTAAAGGTCTAGGATACAAATCAATGTCATTGGTGAAATAAATGCTGTGGCAAACATTTTATTGGGGCTAAGACTTACAGTGCTCCCTCGGAATAGCATCTCTTGAGTTTGGTTTGTTATAATAGCAATGCCATTTCCTTCTCAGAATGAGATGAAATAACTCAAATATATATTTTCACCAAATGTAAATTTTAGCTGTATTCTTTTTTTCTTAAGATTTTATTCATTTATCTTTAGAGAGGAAGGGAAGGAGAGAAGGAGAGAAATACCAATGTATGGTTGCCTCTCATGTATCCCCTGCTAGGAACTGGCCTGCAACCCAGGCATGTGCCCTGACTGGGAATCGAACCGCAATTGTCTGGTTTGTAGGCCCGCGTTCAATCCACTGAGCTACACCAGCCAGGGCTTTAGCTGTATTCTAATTGCTAGATTAAATAAATCTTTTGGGGGGGAGGTGAGAGGGAATCTGTAGGGTGTCAGGAACTATGTAATATTTTTAAAGGACTTTTTCATTCTATTGAAGTGTTTAAATTCGATTCTGTCTATAAGTAGAACAGCTTCTTTATTCAATTTTATTGTTCTTAAGTTACCTAATTTTATGAAAAGTGGGAATTTATTTTAAATGGGTACGGAGGCACTTAAGCTTTTCTTAATTACCACATCATTTTAACATTGAACACTTTGTATCAGTGCTAGTTAACGAGCTTCCTCATTACATGTTGCATATGCAGATGACAATTGGAAGACGGAGTTTGTCCCAGTGCCTATCCCTGTGCCTGTGTATATCCCAGTACCCATGCATATGTACAGCCAGAATATCCCTGTTCCTACTACAGTTCCTGTTCCTGTAAGTTGTATTTCAACCTCTTTTAAAAAATTGTTTAATAAAGCTTTTATTTATTTTAGAGAGGGGAAGAGAGGCAGAAAAACATTGATGTGTGACAGATAAGTAGATTGGTTGCTTCTCACATGCCCAACCTAGGGACCTGGCCTGCAACCCAGGCATGTGTCCTGACTGGGAATCAAACCAGTAATCTTTGGATTTGTAAGCTGGCACTCAATCCACCGAGCCACACAAGCCAGGACTCAGCCTCTTTTCCATTGTGAGATTTATGAGGCATGGGTGGGAGAGCAATGTTGTTGCACTTATGCTTCAGTGAAGCTAGCAAACGGGGTTGAGTCAGCCTTTCTTCAACAGTTAACTTAGGTGTGCTTGAATCTCTGTTGGTGATGGCTTTGTATTAAACTGGGTGTATATTCATTACTGAGAGTGAATAACAACAGATGTGTGTCTGCTTTACACACATCGTATATTTTTATTTTATTTAAATACAATTTTTTTCTCACCTAAGGGAATTTTTTCATTGCTTTTAGAGAGAGGGGAATTGGGAGATGGAGGGTAGAGGGGGTGGGGAGGAGAGAGACATCAATGTGAGCGAGAAATATTGATGTGTTTGCCTCTTGTAGGATCCCTGATTAGAATTTGAACCTGTAGCCTTTTGGTGTATGGGATAATGCTCCAACCGAGCCACACCAGTCAGGACATGTACTTTATATTATATATTTGAGTTCATTGTAGAAAGAAATATTTGTGAAGCTGTTGAAGCTTTAGAACTGTAACATGGGATAGAGCTGTGAATCAAGTATCATTCTATTTTAATCTAAATCCCTTGCAGTACTTAGGACTCTGTGTCAGGGCTTACTTATTTTAGCCCCCTGGGGGATAGGTATTGGTTTCTTTAGCATTAAAATTAAGATGTAGAAATAAATTATCTGTAATGTCATTTCAGCTCTAAAATTGCTAGTAGTTTTTAAAGATTATATATGTTTGACAGAACAGATTATTAACCTGTACCCCAAACATGAATACTGATGGAGATTTTTTCCAGGTGGCTCCTCTGTGCTTATGATCACGTCATATTTCATGTATTTTATATATCATATTATAGTACATATATACATATGCATGGTGGGAGGAGCAGGGTTGCTTCTGCCTACCCATCACCATCTCTGCATTACTCAACACCTGGTGTTTAATAAATTTTAGATATTTTTCTTATAATCATTGTTATTCCCCAAGCAGAGTAGCACATGGTTCTAGCTTCTAGACTGCCATAGTACTTTACATATATTATTATTATAACATCAATCATATTGTATCACTGTTGCTGGTTTATATCTGCCTTCCCAACTGTGTTCTAAATTCTTTCAGGGCAAAGGGTGCTTCTTACTCATCTATATATCTCTTCAGATTTTAATACGGAACTTGGCAGATAAGCAGACCATAGAAAGGAAATATATTTCATCTGTCTTGCCAGTCCTGATGGTTCTTTCATGGAATGCTGTGTTGATAATAACTAAAAAATTATTAAAAATTTTTTTTTTGTTTCGAAAAGTAGCTACTGGTATTCTGGGCTTTAAGGGGGGGGGGCGGTCACAGTTGACATCTCAGTTTTGATATGTTTTTTCCAAAGCTTTATCTAATACAGAATGATAAAGTAGACCATGTGTCAGAATAATTTTTGCTTTAGAAAAATACCTTTTAATGTTGAGCAAACTTGGGTGAATTAGGTGCCAGTCCCTGTTTTTCTGCCGGCTCGGGTGGACAGCAGTGAGAAGAACCCTGCAGCATCTGAGGAGCTAAAGAACAAAGTTTCTTCAGACCCTCTTGATACTGAGTTTCTTACAATGACAGACATGATGACGGAAGACGTGGGGAAAACAGATGCTGCTAACATCAACAGTGAGTAACACTGTTTACATCTTGTGGATGAGTATGTCCTTGGGTTTTCCTAAGTTCTATTAGTTGTTATAGGGGCATTTTCATCCTTGATATAGGAGTCAGGGAAGCATTGTAACAAAAATGTATGTTGTGGTGAGAGAGTCAAGCTATATCTATTCAGGTGTTCTCTATATGAAGCCCAATTTCAATAAGAGATTTGTATAGTCTCTTTTCAAATTGTAACATGATTTGACTTGTATAATTGACTCAAAATTATTCTTATTTTAATGGAGTAGCTCAGTCACAGAACTAATTTGTAATAGGCTTAATAATAATCCAGACTCTTATTTTGTAATAGTTATTCCCAGGTTTGTTTTATAGATTATACTAATGTCACTTGCATGTTCTAAACAAGGGTTTATCGTAACTTTCTGTAGTGCACTGCTTGCCAAATGGTACAACATGATGAGTGTGTTTTGGACCATTGTGTCTCTTAGAATATTGTGTCTCTCTTGTGGACTAAAAATTTCACCCATGAGCTAATTCCCTTTAGAGTTCGATAGAAACACTATTAAGTTCTGTATATTTCACGATGTGACAGTATTTTTGAAGCATTTTGTTAGGGAGTTGTAAAATTAATTTTGTGGGTTGAAACTGTTGTTTTTTATTTTTATTCTAAATGAAGTGGAACACACTTCTTACCATGGGTTACTACACAAAAATGTTTGAAATCAACTGATGAAAACATTAGAAGACAGATGTGTATGAGCATATGTTGAATAATGTGAAACATCCAAGTCACAACTCAAGAAGAAAGTTGAACATTGCTGTTATCCACCCTCATTAGTTTACTTTTGACAAGAGATTGCTTTTAGAAATAACTCTACTAGAGTTGTTTTACTAGCAAAGCATGCCTATTAACTTTTGAAGAGGGGAGGTAAAAAACTTACAGGATTAAAAGTCTTTGTGTACTTAAGATTATCTAATGATTATGAAACTTATAGTAGTTAATATAAATATTGTTTTGCATTTATAATTAACTGACTTTGCCAGTTATTTTGCCAGGTATAGGTATCTTTGGTCTTTTGTTTAAAATGACAGTATGGATTGATTACAGGTGTAATTACTGAGACAGACATAATTGGTTCAGATCTCTTGAAGAACTCTGGCCCAGAGACGCAGTCCAGCCTGCCTGATGTAACATATGAACCAGACTTGGATATCGAAATAGATTTTCCCAGAGGTACCTAAAATGCTATTTTATTCTTTTAATGTGAATTATGGTTATGGAATTTAGTTACAGAGTCATAACTAAATTTGTGTTCATGTAATTGCCTTTATTGTCCATGTTTGTTTTTTCTTTTTACTTTAATAAAACTCAACAGTTAACTTCTGAAATGAGACATAGGATTGAATCATAAGGACTTAAGAATTTTTTAGAGTCTTAAAAGGAAATTTTCTCAAAGTTATTCATGATGGAAAAATTTAAAGATAGAGAAAAGGATGAAGAAGTATTTCTGTATTTTTAAAAACTATAAATAAAATACCAATACCATGTTTAAGACCTTTTTGAAAGTTAATTTGACTCTCAGAAGGAAAAAGTATTTTCAGATCTCTTGTAAAAGTAATGTGTTCTGTTTTCATTATTTTTCTTAATCTGTTTATGTCAAATAAGCACACTGAATAGAATATGAAGCATTTTATTTTAGGAAAGATTTAGCAGATTGAAACAGATTTGTACTGAGATCATTTAGATCTTAAAATTGAATTTCAGGTTGTAATTAATTTTTCTGATACATATTTTCATGACAATTTTCTGTTGATCTTCATTGTACATGTTTTTAAATAATTTGAACAGGATTTATCAGAACTCATAAATTCTCATGAGTTCTGATAAATCAGAACTATACCTAACATCAGACCATGTTAGGTATAGGAAGATCATAACTCTTTACCCCAGTGCAGATTGTCCCCACATGCGGGTGCCTATTTACATTCCGTGGTTATTTCCTTGTTGGCTGTGTTTATGTAACATAAGCTTCTGCTATTACATTTGGAATACAAGTTATTCTGATTTTATTGTCAGCTGCTGAGGAGCTTGATATGGAAAATGAATTTTTATTACCACCTGTTTTTGGAGAAGAATATGAGGAACAGCCTCGGCCTCGATCTAAAAAAAAGGTATAAAATTAATAGTGTTTTTACATTTGGTTAATGTCTCTATAGTAATATTTCTATACAGGCATAGAGTAAGGGTACAGTGGTTTTCATTTGTGCCTGTGACTATGGAGAAATATTTTGTTTTATAGATTTAAAAGGACTTTAAGAACTAGACTCTTTATTACTTTATTTCTAGGTAATAAAAATGTCTCAGATTTAATTGTAACGTCAGAGAAGAGGAGTGAGTAGTATTGCCACTGAGTTTTTGTTTTCAGTTTTCTGTTGATAAAAGGTTTACATGAAAGATTGATGTAGTTGCAGGTAAATTCAATTCTTTCACAAGAATTGAGACTTTTCTAGGGAGCTGTTTTTTTCCATCATTATTTCTGATGAGACTAATCAGTGAGGTTGGAGTACATACACAGTTGATTATATTTGGTTTCTTTTAAGTATGCCAACAAATAGACATCTCAGAGTCTTTAATATTAATTCAGTTAGCCCAAATCTAATTGTATTAATAGGTGTAGTTGTTTTAAAGATTTTATCAACAATTTTCTGTTTCTGATTTCCAATGTAAAGTATGGTCAAAAGTAGAAAAAAGAAAGATGACTTTGACAAATTTCCCCCAAAAGAAGGAAACTGAAAAAGGAGTGAGTACACTGCAGTAGAATGAAGTGAACTCCTACCCGATACCATGAAAGAGTAAACTCAAAATGTGTCATAGATTTAAATGTAAGAACTAAATTATAAAATTCTTAGAAGAAAGTGTAGGCCTCAGTTTTTAATTTTCTTTAGTTAGGCCTAGTTCCTTGGATATAACACCAAAAGCACAAGGAATAAAATGCAAGAAGATGAATTGGATTACATCAAAATTTAAAACTTTTTTACAGCAAACAGTGCCATCAAGAAAGTGCAAAGGAGATGAGGGGTCATTCCCTATATGGTAGATTATTGAAAGGTTCTTTAATTTCTCTTACATTAATATTTACAGTCCTTTTATTTCAGATTATCAGTTTGTTGTGTCATATCTATTTTCTCATCAGTAACTTCCAACAGGAGTTAATAAAATTTTATTGTACATAGTGGTTTACGTAGAAATAAGGCATTAATGGAAATACATTTCAAGGCATGTTACAGGTAACTATTCTCAGATTCAGGAATACCAGTCAAGGCTAACCATATAGATATACTTCTTTAATTTGCATTTTTTGATTGATGGCTTACATAAAGTCAGGGAATACTATAGATTTTAAACAAAAGGAAACTTACAATGATGTTTTACTCTTAGGGAGCCAAGAGAAAAGCTGTATCAGGATACCAGTCTCATGATGATAGTTCTGATAATTCAGAATGTAGCTTTCCTTTCAAATATACGTATGGTGTAAACGCATGGAAACACTGGGTCAAAACTAGGCAACTTGATGAAGATCTTCTGGTATTAGATGAGCTAAAATCTCGTAAGTGTTCTGATTTTGTTTCCCCTATGTTCTATTTAGAAGCAAAAATTTTTAAAAAATCAAAAATTTTCTTACTACCTTTAATTTTCTAAAATTAAATTTAGCTTTTATATTACTTTTAAGTTGTTAACATAGAATAAATTAATTTCAGGGAGTTTCTTAATCTTAAGAAAGTAAATAATAGCAATTACTAATTTTTAATTTTATTTTCTTATAGCTAAATCAGTAAAGTTAAAAGAAGATCTGCTGTCTCACACCACGGCTGAGCTTAACTATGGACTAGCTCATTTTGTCAATGAGATCCGCCGGCCGAATGGAGAGAGTTATGCACCCGACAGCATCTATTATCTTTGCCTTGGGATACAGGAGGTTAGTAATTTGTTGGCTACTTTGGAATATAATGTTAATGAGAGAGATTGTTGTGGTATTTCTTTGATAGAAAAATGCTATGCGTCAAGAATATTAAAGATAACTTTATGGAACATAATGAATTATTTCTTTACTAAGAAAGACAAAAAAGAGAACTTAATCTATTAAAAAATACTAGAATATTTTAAAGGATTTTCTGAATTTCTTTGTGTAGCGGGTGCTTCTTCTATAATGCAATATGTTCCTAAAAATTACCAAGTTCTCTAAAACTATGTACCAGAACCAAAAAGAACAGGCTGCTTGAAACTCGGGTATCTTTTGTAATACACCTAACAAAGTTTTATGTATGATAATTAGGATGACATCATTCTTTTCTTACAGTCTCAAGTAAGTGAATTAACACTCTGAGACATGATGCATATATGCATAGATCATGCTGGTATGCAGATGAACAGAAAGTGTCTTCCATGCATTGTTGGCCTGTTTTAGTACACACTTCTCATGTCTTGTTAAAGTGTTGAATACTGTAACTACTCATCAGTTGTTTGGAATTATCTTACAACAGCAGGTAATTCTCTAGGGGTTTTAGGTAAACTGTAACTGCATGTCTGAATCTGGAGTGAGCCTGTTTTCCATAGTAAGTGTGAATATCAGATATAGGCAATAACTTCTGGTTCTAAACAGATTGCACAGTTTTGAGACCAGATGTCAAGAAAGGATCCTTGTGTCACATCCAGTGTTTTTTGTTTTTTTAAATAATATATTTAATTAATTATACCATTACAGTTGTTCTATTCCCCCCTTCATTCCCCTTCACCCGCACACTCCCTCCCCCACCATTCTCCCCCCCTTAGTTTATAACCACGTGTCTCAAGTTCTTTAGATTCTATATTTCCCCCACTATTCTCGCCCTCCCCCTATCTGTTTTCTATCTACCATCTATGCTATTTTCTGTGCCTTCTCCCCCCTTCTCCCCCTCCCACCCCCCTGTTTCTAACCCTCCATGTGTTCTTCATTTCTGTGGTTCCACTCCTCATCTAGCTGTCCTGTTGGTTTGCTTTTGTTTTAGGTGTGGTTGTTAATAACTGTGTGTTTGCTGTCCTTTCACTGTTCATATTTTTCATCTTCTTTTTCTTATAAGTCCCTTTAGCATTTCATATAATAAGGACTTGGTGATAATGAACTCCTTGAACTTGACCTTGTCTGAGAAGCACTTTATCTGTCCTTCCATTCTAAATGAAAGTTTTGCTGGATAAAGCAATCTTGGCTGTAGGTCTTTGGATTTCATGACTTGGAATACTTCTTTCCAGCCCCTTCTTGCCTGTAAGGTCTCTTTTGAGAAATCCGCTGACAGTCTGATGGGTACTCCTTTGTAGGTGACTGTCCCTTTATCTCTTGCTGCTTCTAGGATTCTCTCCTTCATTTTGGTCTTGGCTAATGTAATGATGATGTGCCTTGGTGTGTTCCTTCTTGGGTCCAACTTGTTTGGCAGTCTCTGAGCTTCCTGGATTTCCTGGAAATCTATTTCCTTTGCCAGGTTGGGGAAGTTCTCCTTTATTATCTGTTCAAATAAGTTTTCCACTTGTGGCTGTTTCTTTCCCCCTTCTGGTACCCCTATAATCTGGATGTTGGAATGTTTAAAGATGTCCTGGAGGTTCCTAAGCCTCTCCTCATTTTTTTGAATTCTCATTTCTTCCTTCCTTTCTGGTGGGATGTTTTGTTCTTCCTTCTGGTCCATTCCATTGATTTGAGTCCCAGTTTCCTTTCCATCACTATTGGTTTCCTGTGCATCTCCCTTCATTTCAATTAGTTTAGCCTTCATATGTTCCTCTAATTTGTGACTATAATCAACCAGTTCTGTTAGCATCTTGATAAACAGTGTCTTGAATTGTGCTTCTGAGAGGCTGGCAATTTCTCAGTTGCTCAGAGTTATTGGCTCTGGGGCTTTGAGTTCTTCTTGCGCCATCTTTTGGGCTGTTCGTGCCTGTTATGTAGCAGGGTTGGAGCCCTAAGGTGTTCACCAGAGCAGGGCAACTAAGTCGCTGGGTTGTGACATTGTATGTGGGGGCGGGGTCAAAGAGGAACAATGGCGTCCCGTCTGCCTTCTGCCGCTGCACCCCTCACCAGTGCCGCAGCTGCCACCGTCACTGGGCCCACACGTTTCATCCCACTGCACGCAAGTGTGCCACCACCATCAGCCCTTGCCCCCTGGGGCCTGCGTGGTCCGTCTCACTGTACGCAAATGTGCGACTGACCGCGGTCAGTCTGCCCCACACCCTGACTGGGTCCGGGCCACTTGCGCGCCTAGGTCTGAGGATCTTTCCTGCCTGACCCTGCTCCGCTGCTGGCTCTGCCCCTCTTACCGTCCCCGTTGAATGGTTAGTGGTCGTCGGACTTCCGTATAATTCAATTTTCTGTCTTTTGGCTGTGTCTTTGTTCTCCAAACCTTTGTTGTATTCAAATTTGGTTGTGGGAGAAGGCACAGTGTTTCTACCTATGCCTCCATCTTGGCGGAAGTCCTCTTTTTTTTTTTAAATAATTTTTAAATTCAATTATTGTTCAAGTACAGTTTTCTGTCTTTTACTCCCATCCCAGCCCACCCACCCCCAGTGCTCCCCACCTCCCTCCCATTTCCACCCCCCTTAGTTGTTGTCCATGTGTCCTTTATACTGGTTCCTGTAAATCCTTCCCCTTCTTCCCTTAAAATTCCCTCCCCTCTCCCCTCTGGTCACTGTCCCCCTGTTCTCTATTTCAGTGTCTTTGGTTATATTTTGCTTGATTGTTTGTTTTGTTGTTTAGCTTCCTGTTAAAGGTGAGATCATATGGGCATCCAGTGTTTTTAAATGGGTGAATAATAGAAGGTGATCTTTTTATGCAGGGTTTTGTCTATAGGCCTAAAATTTAATGTTATGCTGCTAACAGCATACTGAAATAAGTTTCTGAAGAAAACTAGAATTGTCTTAATTTGTATTTTACTTTCATTCTCTTCAGAATAGAAATTTGCTCAAGTTTGTAAGCAGTGTGGGGAAGTAGCACATAGCTGTACATTACTGTGTGTTCAAAGGCCACAATATATTTTGCAGTAGCAACGTAAAAGAAATAGAGTATGTTTTGTTTCTTCTTATTCTCTGATAGATTTACATATTTTGAGCCTTACGCTTGTAGTGCAATACTAGGTTCACTATTACAAAATCCTAACACCTGAGAACCAAGATTTCCATGGAAGATTTTTTGACTGTAAAATCCAACTCAAAGAGTTGTGATGCAGTTGTCTTTATTATACCTAAAAACATTTTCTTTCTTAGAGTTTTTAACAGTAGAATTCATTATAGAATTCTTAATGTTTCTAAATAAATATAGGGTGCTTCTCTAGACCACTCTAGGAATATTATGTAATTATGTACATGCCCTGTGTTTCCTCTGTAAAAATAAAAAAAAATTGGGAATTCTACATCTGGCCTCAGTGGCTCTGGCACAGGGTTTTAGACCTGTGTATGTATTTTCCCTTCCTTTTTTATTATACCTTGTAGTAGAAAAGAGTAGGAATAGCAGTTATGAATATGGTGTAGGTGAATGCATCTCGGTCCTGTAGTATCAGAACAAGTTATTTGTTACAAAATTCCCCTGGGATCAAACAGGAGGTGGGTATTATTTCTTTGTGTCTTATACTAGCTGTCCACATAGACTTCACTTACCTGGATGTTGCCATGACTGTTGCACATTAGACCTATATATCTAGTATGTGTGTATACTTATTTAAGGTAACTTTTTAAAAAGAGAGCATCTATATCATCTTAATAATAGTTCAGTCATTTTATTTTATTTTATTTTTTTTAAATATTTTATTTATTTATCTTTTTAGAGGGGAAGGGAAGGAGAGAGGAAAGAAACATCAATGTATGGTTGCTTCTCGTGCACCTCCTGCAGGGAACTGACTCCTGCCGGAAAGTGGCCTGCAACCCAAGCATGTGCCCTGACTGGGAATCAAACCGCGATTGTCTGGTTCGCAGGCCTGCACTCAATCCACTGAGCTACACCAGCCAGGGCTTATTTTTAATAATTAAAATTTTTTATAGTTTATAACATAGTGATTAGACATTTATATAATTTGTGGCATGATTACCCTGTTAAATCTCATACCCATCAGCCACCATACATAGTTATTACAATGTTATTATTGGCACCATACGAACACAATTATTAGAATATTATTGACTATATCCCCTGTGCTATACTTAACCTCTCTGTGACTATTCTGTAACAACAAATTTGTACTCCTTAATCTCTTCTTCACCTTTTTCACCTGATCCCCAGATCCCCTCCTATTTGGTAACTGTCAAAATGTTCTCTGTACCTATGAGTCTGTTTCTGTTCTGCTTGTTCATTTATTTTGTTATAGATCCCACATATAAATGAAATCATCTGATATTTGTCTTCCTCCGTCTGACTTATTTCACGTTGTTACACAGAGCAAGATTTCCATTTTTTATGGCCGAGTCATATTTTGTTGTGTATATGCACCACTTCTTTATTGTGGCTATTGTAAATAATGCTATAGTGAATATATGAGGCATGTGTCTTTTCAGTTTAGTGTTTTGGGTTTCTTCAGATAGATACCCGGAAGTAGAATTGCTGGGTTCTCTTTTGTCTCTGATTATAACCCTTGTTTTAAAGTCTATTTTGCCTGGTATAAGTATTGCTACCACAGTTTTTATTTTGTTTTCATTTTTATGATATATCTTTTTCCATCCCTTTACTTTCAATCCATGTATGTCTGATCTGAATTGAGTCTTTTGTAGACAATATGTGTAAGGGTTTTGTTTTGTTACCCATTCAGCTACCCTGTGTCTTTGTATTAGAGCATTTAATCCATTTGCATTAAAAGTAATTGTTGATAGATATGTATTTATGATAGTTTTATTCAATTATTTGGGTTTTTTTTCTTCTTAAAGAAGACCTTTTAACATTTCCCTTTGTAATACTGGTTTTGTGATTATAAGCTCTTTCTTATCTGGGGAGCTCTTTTCTGAGCTTCAATTCTAAATTATAGCTTTGCTGGGTAGAGGAGTTTTTCTTTAGGTCCTTATTTTCCATCACTTTAAATCTTTTGTGCCAGTCCCTTCTGGCCTGCAAAATTTCTTTTGAGAATCAGCTGACGGTCTTATGGGGGCTCCTTTGTAGGTAACTTAACTGCTTTTCTCTTGCTGCTTTTAAGATTCTCTCTTCGTTTTTAACTTTTTAATTTTAACATTTTAATTATGATGTGTCTTGGTGTAGACCACTTGGGGATTCATCTCGTTTGGGACTCTGCGCTTCTTGGACTTGTATGTCTATTTCCTTCACCAGGTTACAGAAGTTTTTTTGTCATTGTGTTTTAAAATAGGTTTTCAGTTTCTTGCTCTGTCTCTCTTTCTTCTTCATTTTTGACTCTTTTTTTTGTTTCTATTTACACTTTTGTTGTCTGTCTCTTTGTTAAAGTTCTCGCTGGGATCATTGAGCATCTTTAATAAGCAGAGTTTTGAACTATGCATCTGGTAGATTGCTTGCCTCTATTTGTTTCCTCATTTTGGCTGCCCCAACTGTTTGTTTCTGTGAGTAAGGTAGAGCTGCTGTGTCTGTCTGTCTTGGTAGAATGGCCTTATATAGCAGGTTTCCTGTAGGGCTTAGTAGCATAGTCTTCCCAGTCACCTGATCTGGGCACTCCAGGTACTACCCAGTGTGGACTGTGTTCTTCCTTTTGTTGTAGTTCAAACTTGATTACTGTTGACATGTCAGTGGAACCCCCAGACCGATTGGCTTAGAGGACTGGCTGTGACCAGGAGGAGGAGCTGCTGTGCATAGGCCTACCACTTGGAGCACTTCAGCAGAGCTCTGGTGCCTGAGGAGTCCACCCCTTAGATGTGCTGCTAGTATGTGGTTGTGTGGTGCTCTAGGGTGATCTGAAACTGGTCACTTGGAGAGCACCTGGGAGGTGCAGGCCAAAATCAGCTGTGACCTTCCTGTGGCCACCTTATAAGAGCTATAAAGTGTTTTGCAGGTGACTACTACTTGTACTGGGCTCAGAGATGCCCGGGTTAGGCCAAGCTGTGAACTAGACCAGTTACCGCTAGTGTTGGGTTTGGGGCCACTTAACAAGAGGTATGGGGCACACCAAAGCCAGATGCTACTTGTTGGAGGTTTGTGAATCTTTGACAGATTTTGGGAAAGGCTGTAGCATGAGACAGCATAGGTGTTTTTGTAGAAAAGTCACTGGAAACATTGGGTAGGTCTGAAAGTTGGGTGAGTTGTCTCTGGGAATCACCAGGGCAGGGTGAAGTTAGCTAGATTTATGGAGACTCAGTTATGGTTCCTTCTGCTGTCTGTGTTGGGGGAGAGCTCAGCAAAGGAAGTGGCCTCTGCCAACACTTCTGTCTAGAAGAAAACTGGCCCCTTGAAGCTAGAAAATTCAATTTCCCCCTGTATGTTCCTGGTGCCTTTGCACCAGTTGCTGCCCCAGCACTGGAGCTCAGTGCTGGTTAGTCTGAGTAAGTCTGTGCGTGAACCCTCTAAAAGGAACACCTAGGACTCCGGGAGCCTTTTGTCTAACTCAGCCACAACACCTGCTGGTTTTTATAGCTGGAAGTTATGGAGACTACTTTTCTTGGCACTGGAACCTTAGACTGGGGTCCTGGTGTGGAGCTGGGATTCTCTGCTCCTTAGGAGGGACATCCACAGCTAAGATATCTCTCCTGATTTTCAATCACTACGTGTGACCATGGGACAAACCTGCATCAAGTATGTCCCACTCCTATCAGTCTCTCTGTGGCTGCCACTTTTTATCTTTAGTTACAGAATTTCTGTTCAGCTGGATTTCAGGAAGTTCTTGATGATGGTTGTTCTGAAGTTTGGTTGTAATTTTGACATGGTTGTGGGAGGATGTGAGTACTGGGTTTTCCTGTCTGCGCTCTTGACTGGAAGACTAGTTCAACAAATTTTAGAAGTGTTGAAAATGCAATAGAGTTCTGCCAAGTTAACTTGGAACGAGAGAAATGAAGTTTTAAGCTCTTACTCCTGTTGTTTTAATCCAGCTCTACTTTATGATATGTTGTAGGGTTTCATATCAAGTTTTATTTAAAAATGGCCTATACTTGTAATTAAGCTTAAAAACTCCTATCTACATAATATAACTTTAAATCAAAGAGTAATAAAAGCCAACAGAATGGGGTTCTGTACTCTACCCATCTCTAGTGTACTTAGTTCTTCCTACAAGCTAAAAAGTTTTTGCTCTGTTATTTCCTCTGGTATTATTTGTATATAGGAATACAATTGATTTTTGTATATTCATCTTATGAGGTCTGTCTAGAAGGTATCCATCCATGTACTACGAAAAATAAGAGACATTTATCGAAGAAGATACAAGAAACATTTTACACAGGACAGTGATGCCTCAGTCTCCTTCAAAGTAGGCACCTTGTGGCCTCACACAGTTCTCCCAGTCACCATAGCTGCCCCATGTGTTTTCCTGAATCTTATCAATGGTATGAAATTTCTTCTATTTCAAAGGTGATTTTAGTTTTGGGAAAAGCCAGAAGTCAGAGGGCTCCAAATCTGGGCTGTGTATGGGTGCTAATCACCTGGGCGATTTGATGTTTCTCAAAAAAAAACTGCATGAGATGTGATGCATGAGTGGGTGCGTTGTCGTGATGAAGCTGCCAATCCTCAGTTGCCCATAGCTGCAGCCTTCTGAATCATCTCAATAGTTTCTGCAGAGGAATGTTCAAACTTTATGCAAAATCTAATGCAGATTTGATGGTCTAATCACTCATTTTGAATGCAGCAGCCACACAATACACATGCTAACTCAGTGGTGCCTACAACCCCCACTGACTAGTAC
This sequence comes from Sturnira hondurensis, assembly GCF_014824575.4. Taxonomy (NCBI): domain Eukaryota; kingdom Metazoa; phylum Chordata; class Mammalia; order Chiroptera; family Phyllostomidae; genus Sturnira; species Sturnira hondurensis. Next base: position 8,287,334 of record NW_028095541.1, read on the forward strand.
AATGAAGTTGTCACTGTTCACACATGTGCATTCCAGTCCGCTCTCCTTGGCTGCCAGGTAACATCAAAGTTGCACAAACCGTTCTTGTTATATTAACAATGGCTGGACTTCTCCAGACCTCATATATTTTCTGTATGTACCAATTCACTATTTGTTCTAGTAGGTGGATTTTTTATTCTTTGAATTTTTTATATACAGAATCATATCATGTATGAATAAGGACACTTTATTTCTTTCTACTCTGAGTGTCTTTTATTTCTTTTTCTTGCTTTTTTACATTAATTACTTTGATCTCACAAAAAGGTGAGTGGAAGTGGTGAGAGTAGAAACCCTTTCCTTATATCTGATACTTGGGAGGTAGTTTTTCTCCATTGAGTAGGACGTCCCCTGTCTGTTTTTTGGTAGCTTACTGGTACCAGGTCAAGGAAGTTTTCTTCTATGTCTTAGTTCAGCAAATTTTCAACTGATGTGCCAAAAAAATTTTTTTTAATAGGAGTACCTATTTAGTCATGGGTACTGCCCTCTTTTTCCTTAGATTGTCAAAGAAAAAAAAATGGCAAAAGCCAACACTACAATAGCAATCTTGTATGAGTGCCCTGTCTTGAACCATAAATATGTAGGTCATATAATAGAGTTGCATGTAATTGGTAACATTTCATAATAAACTTGTGTTTAATTGGTTAATTCTTGGTACCAGAAATCCTTCTATACAAGCAAGCACCTGATTTTTTAAAAAAGTCACTTTGGGGGGAAAGGGGTGCATAATTACTACTACTACTACTGTTATTATTATTATTATAAATCAGTCAAAATTATACCAATTTTTTGTCAGATCTGCAAATAATGTATTTTTTTGATGTGTTGCAGAATTTAAGTAATTAGTTTATATGTGCCATGAGATGAAAGAAGTTGAAAATAGCTGCCTTAGTTGGTTGAGGATTTTTCTTAACTTTTTATTTTATTGTTGAGCGTTTTTATCATAACCAATTATTGAATTTTGTGAACTCCTTTTTATATCTTTTGAAACAGTTATATGATTTTCTCCCTTATCCTATTAATAATTACATATCAATTATTTTCAGATGGTGAATCAACATTAAGTTCCTGGGATATAGTCCATTTTATGATACTTTATACTTTCATACATTGCTGTTTGGATTTACCATTTTACTGTTGCTGATTTGTGCAGCTGTTCATGAAGGATATTAGTGCATAGTTTTCTTGTGGTGTCTTCCTGGCTTTAGAATTGGGATAATGGCCTCATAAAATAACAGTTTTCCTTTCTTCTATTTTCTGAAAAATTTGTTCAAATAGTTATTTTTTTTCTTTCTATGTAGGTGTCTCTATGTGCCTCACAGTGGGGACCTGGTCTGCAACCCAGGCATGTGCCCTGAATGGTAATCAAGCCTGCAACCCTCTGCTTTGTAGGCCCGTGCTCAGTCCATTGAGCTACACCAGCCAGGGCGGTTTTCTGTTTTTCTTGAGTCCATTTTGGCAGTTTCATCTTTCAAGAAAGATGTATGTATTTTATCAAAGTTGCAAAGTTTTTGGCATAAATTGATAATATTTCCTTACTGATCTTTATTTTTTCTGCACTATATTATTTTTATTAGTTTCTATACTGGTCATCAACCACCATTATTCATAAAACTTTCTATCATTGCTCATGCTGGTGATTTGTGCCTTCTTTTTTGGTTCTTGAACAATCTATCTCAGAAATCTGCAAACTTTTTAATATTAAATAATTTAGGTTTTGCAAGCCAAGAGGCAAAAATCTAGGATATGCCCTAGCCAGTGTGGCTTATATGGTTGGGCATCATACCACAAACCAAAAAAGCCATGAGTTCAGTTCCTTGTAAGGGCACATGTCTGGTTGCAGGTTTGGTCCCCAGTTGGAGCATGTGCAAAAGGTAACCAGTTGATGTTTCTCACTTACATCAGTGTTTTTCTCCCTCTTTTTCCATCCCTTCTCCTTTCTCTGGAATCAATAAAAGAAAAATTAAAAAAAATTAGGATATTATGAAATTACTTAATAGCAACTTAAAATGTAACCATTTTTATTTCTTTTTTAATTTTCATTGAAATTATTGGGGTGACATTGGATAATAAAATTATATGGATTTCAAGTGTACAATTCTATATTACATTATGTGTATATGTATATTGTATTGTGTGTTTACCATCCAAAGTCAAGTCTGCTTCTATCATCCTTTGCTTTGCAAAAGCACTTTAGTTTGTTGTGGTCACTTTTGTTTTCCTTGTAGGAGGAGACATATCGGAAAAAATATTGCTACAACAAGTACCTGACATTTTACTGTGTTTTCTTCTTGGATTTTTATGGTTTCAAGTTTTACATTTAAGTCTTTAATTCATTTTGAGTTTTTTTTAGTTGTTCAGTTACAGTTGTCCTTCCTTTTTCCACTTTGCTCTCTCTTATCCCATCTCGCTGCCACTCTCAACATTTTAAGTTTATTCTTGTGTATGGTGTAAGAAGGTGATCTAATTTCGTTTGTTTGCATGCATCTGTCCAATTTTCTTAACACCATTTATTGAATAGACTGGCTTTACCTCACTGCATATTTTTGCCTCCTTTCTTGAATATTAATTGACCATAAAGGAGTGGGTCTGTTTCTGGGCACTCTATCCTGTTCCATTGATCTATATATATATGTTATGCTAGTACCATGCTGCTTTGATTGCTGCGGCCTTGTACTATAGTTTGATGCAAGGTAGCATGATTCCTCCAGCTTTATTCTTCCTTCTCAAGATGGCTGTGGCTATTTGGGGTCTTTTGTGGTTCCACATACATTTTTGGAATATTTTAGTTTTGTGTGAAATACTGTTTATTCTCTTGTTAGGAATTATGTTGAATCTATAGATTGCTCTGTGTAGTATGAACATTTTAATGATGTTAATTCTTTTTAACCTTGAACCCGATATATGCTTCCAGTTATTTGTGGTTTTTTTTTTTAGTTTCTTTATTCAGTGTCCTATAATTTTCTGAGCACAGGTCTTTTATCTCCTTGGTTAAATGTATTCCAAGGTACTTTTTTCCTTTTTTGGAGCAATTGCAAATGGGATTGTTTTCTTAGTTTCTTTTTCTGATCATTATTGATGTATAAAAATGCAACAGATTTCTGAATATTTATTTTCTATCCTGCTACTTCATTGAATTCTGTGGTCATTTCTAGTTCTTGGAATCTTTGGGGTTCTGTTTATACAGTAGCATGTCATCTGCAAATAATGGCAGTTTTACTTTTTTCCAATTTGGATGCATTTTATTTCTTCTTCTCTGATAGCTGTAGCTAGAACTTCGGCACTATGTTGAAAAAGAGAGGTGAAAGTGGCCGTTCCTGTCTTGTTCCTGATCTTAAGGGAAATCCTTTTAATTTTTGTGCAATTGAGTGTGTTTGCTGTGGGTTTGTCTCATATGGCCTTTATTATGTAGAGGTATATTCCCTGTACTTCTGCTTTGCTGAGAGTTTTTATCATAAATGGGTGCTGGTTTTTATCAAATGCTTTTTCTGCATCTGTTGATATGATCGTAGGACTTTCAGGTTCGTAGGCTAATGCTCAGTCGACTGAGCCACACCAGCCAGGGTTTCCTTCCTTTAAAAAATTGATTCTTAGCCCTGGCTGGTGTAGCTCAGTGGATTGAACACAGGCCTGTGAAGCGAAGGGTCGCTGGTTTGATTCCCAGTCAGGGCACATGCCTGGGTTGCAGGCCAGGTCCCCAGTAGGGGACACATGAGAGGCAACCATACATTGATGTTTCTTTCCCACTCTGTCTCCTTCCCTTCCCCTCTCTTTAAAAATAAATAAATACAATATTAAAAAGTTGATTCTATATATACTGATAAATGCTTTCTCAAAAAATTTTACTTGAGCGCCGGCCTGCGAACCAGACAATCGCGGTTCGATTCCCGGTCAGGGCACATGCCTGGGTTGCAGGCCGGTTCCTTGCAGGCTAACTACCAGCAGGGGATGCACAAAAGGCAACCATACATTGATGTTTCTCTCCCTCTCTCCTTCCCCTCTAAAGATAAATAAATAAATAAAATAAAAAAAAATTTACTATGAAAATGTACTCTGAAAAATGGTTAATGTGGTAAATTTTATGTTTTGTGTGTTTTTAGCATAACTGAAAAAATTGTTTTATGATTTGTTGTTATTACTGGACATATTTTCACACTTGATTTAATTTTTGTAAACGACTGCATGCTATGTATAAGCAGCTTTAAAAGTAATCTGAAAACTCAGTGTGAAGATAAGCAATCTAAAATATACTTTCCAGCCCTTGCTGGTGTGTGTGGCTCAGTGGATTGAGTGCTGGCCTGCAAACCAAAGAGTTGCTGGTTTGATTCCCAGTCTAGGGAACATGCCTGGCTTGCTGGCCAGGTCTTCCAATAGGGGGCAACCACACATTGATGTTTCTCTCTCTGATTTGTCCCTCCCTTATCCTCTCTTAAAAACAAAAATAACTAAGTAAAATCTAAGTAAAAGGAAATATCTTAAAAATATATATATTTTCCAGGAGTCATTGTTATTTAATGTTACTTCAAGGATGTGTACAGAAATAAAAGCTATTTTTGGAAGAGTGCTTATTTTTGTTGCATTTACCTTTTTCTTCACATGTAGCAATAAAAATAAGATAATGTTGAAGTATGACTTCTCTAGATAGGTCTTTCAGAAGGAGGAATATCTTTAGTTGTAAGGATAAAATTTTGTGAATGTGTCCAGAAGTGGGTAGCCACTTCTGTGTTGTATATTGAGAAAATAAATACAATGATGGATGTTGAACTGATACTTGTGTAAAGGGGAGTATATAGCATATTTTTATCCCTTACAAACAAATAGCTTATTTTTCCCCCTGATTGTATAAGGAATGATGGTTGTTATTAAATGTTCACAAATACAGAAATGTTTGAGGAAGAAGAATTACATAAAATCTTGCAGTCATCATGATCATGCTCTCATATACTCTTTTACATGTGTGAACTCAGTCCTCTCAACAATGGTGACCATTCCATAAACTTCTGCTATTTTATTTTTTAAAAGATTTCATTTATTATTTTTAGAGAAGGAGGAAGGGAGGGAGAAAGAGAGGGAGAGAAACATTAGGATGTGCTTGCCTGTCACATGCTGCCCACTGGGGACCTATTGTGCAACCCAGGCCTGTGTCCTGACTGGGAATCGAACCGGCGACCCTTTGGTTTGCAGGCCAGCACTCAATCCACTGAGCCACACCAGCCAGGGCAACTTCTGCTATTTTAGGTTAACAGGGTACACCTCCTTCCTCCTTTCTTCCAAATCCTACATAACTATCTAGAGAAGTGATGCTTTTATTTTTGTGAGATACGATTCCTGGAAGGGTATTATTGGATCGTAAGATAAAGTATATTTTTTATTTGAAAAGATATTATTAGATTGCTTTCAAAAGGATTTGTGGCTCTTTTATGTTTATTGGTATTTGGATTTTCTTTTTTGTGAATTGTTGCTTTGCCTGTTGGGGGTGGTTCATCCTTTTTGGATTGTGAGAGTTCATTGTTATGGACAGTAATTTTTTGTCACTTTCCCAAAAGTTTTTCCAAGATTTTTTACAGTATTTTAATGTACTAAATCTTTAATCTGGAGGAAGTATTTTTAAAAGACATTGTTAACTCCATTGACTTAATTTAAAAAATATATAAAGTCATATAGCTCATTAGAATTTTGTGTAATTAGATAGTTCCCTGATAGTTAAATTATATTAAAATACTTATAACATTTTTAAAAACGTATTTAATGTTTCTTTGATCCAGAGAAGGGCCTTAAGAATTTGCTTTATGTTTTCCCCCAAAGATGTGGTGGATTTAGAGTTTTGCTAATCCTATGTTCATTGGTTCATTCAGGGAAAACAAGAGTGCTACTTTATACTGGACCCTGAACATTGGAGTAGACTTGGGAGATGACTTTTTTTTTTTGACTATTTATTGCTTTCCATGTACTGTGCTAAGTACTTGGCATGTCATTTAATCCTTTCAGCAACTGTATTGTTACCATTTTTTGTTGAGGAAATATACATAAGAAACTTACCTGAGGTTGTACAATTTAGAACTTTGAATTTAATCTGGTAAGCACTTTGAGTTTAGTCACTGTAATATACTCCACTCAAGGGTTTGAAATACACAAATATATAATATTTAAACAGTGCTATACTCATGGTATGGTGTAATGGCACAGAACTGGGACTACTCAATTCTACCTAAGGCTGTGATCAGAGAAAATAAAACAGTGGAAAAGACCTTTAAATTGAGTTTTGAAGAATACATAGAAATTCACTAGGCAGATAGTATGAGGGAAGAACAGTGGCATTCTGAGGGGAGAGAGAGAGAGAAATAAAAGGGCACCATTTTCTATGGAGAGGCTTGGCATGGCTGTAACTCAGATGAGTGGAGGGTTCTGGGGATGGGTGGAGTGTGAATAAGTCATGTCACAACGGACTTGCATTCCTTGATAAAATGTGTAGACTTTGCCTTTTATCCAGGGTGAAACATGAAAAGCTTTTCTTGGAATATTTTCATTGAAACATAAATTAATGGTGGGTTAGTTTACATTCTTCTTCATGAAACTTGATGCAGATAGCATTCAATAAAACAACCAATTTTAGAGACATATAAGTAGAATCTCTGAACTATATTTAATAGTCAAGTTATGAGTGTCTTACAGTCTCAACATTTTATAAATTATTATGTATATTGTTATACATAATAGATTTCTTATTTAGCTAGCTTTCCAAAACATTCTTTGAAAATACATATTTTCCTTATTTCTGACAATACATATCTAAACAAATATTTTAAAGTTCTGAATGTATTCTCCAAAATACATGCTTTTCAACTGTCTGTTAATTATGTTATATGGGATGTTCATTCTACTTCTAAAAGAACAGTACCAGAATTTCTTCTCAAGTAGGTAGCTGTCTACCAGTGTTAATCCATTGGAAAACAGGCCCTTGAAATGTACCTACTCTGAAATGCTCTGAGTATAAAATACACACAGATTTATAAGGATATAAATTTAAAAATTTTTTAAATATCTTATTTTCATATTACATTGAAACTGCATGTTTTAGATATATTGGGTTAAACAAAATATTTAATTAAACCTGTTTTTTTAAATGTGGCCACTAGAAAATTTAAAATAAAATGTGGATCACACCATATATTTTTTTAATGCATGCTGTATACAGTGAATCTAAAATTATCTGTGGATTTCTAAATAAAATGAAAGACCACTTATAAAGGAATTTATATTTTGAAAAGAGTATGCTTATTAATTGAAACAATTCTGTGATTGAAGACTTTCTGTAAAGGTTATTTTTGATTAAGCTTGCTGCTAATCCAACAGGCCTGTACAGTCAGGGTGTCTTCTCTCGGGCTTCTTTCCAGAAGGTGCTGCTGTCTTGACAGCTTCTCTTTGCTTTGCTTCTGCATCCATTATTTTGTTTTCTCTTTTTTCTTTTTTTAATTTACATTTTATTTTAATTGTTGTTCAAGTGCAGTTTTCTAGTTTTGTTTTTTCTTCACCAGATTCCCATTGGTCACAGGACTTCAGTGGTGGGGCAGATGAGGTGTTTGTCAAGTGTATAGATGAAGTGTTTGTAAATTGGGACTGCCTTTAATGGGAATTAACAATAACAATAATAATATAGTATTGCTTTCCATATACAGCAATGACGAATGAAGCGTATTGTCATTATTGTAGCAATAAGGACAGCAGATCTTTGAATTTATCATGGACTACTTAAGCCTGTTTAGATCTGATTTGGGAGCTTAGTAGTTTTTGGCTTTTGACTTGTTATCAATATCATTTTTGATTGCCAGGCAATTATTGGTCTAATTGTTATCTTTTGTGAAAGATGTTAGAAATTTTTGTATTACCATTTTGAAATTATGCTGGCTAACATTCCTTCTGACAGGTAGGAGTCATAATTGGTCAACTCACATAATAGTACTCTAGTCTTATTTTTGATTAGTATACATGGTATATATTTTTTCGTGCATTTAGTTTTTACTTATCTGGGTCTCCATATTTACATTAAGTGTCTTACAGGCAGCATATTTTGGGGCCTTGCTTTTTTTCCCTTTAATCCAATCTGATAGTATTTGTCTTGGTGTGTTTAGACCAACAAAGTAAAAGACCAGATAGTAAAGACTTTAGTAGAAGTACAAGACTTTTTAAAAATAAAGACCAGATAGTGAATGTTTTAGGCTTTGCAGACCACATTAATCTATGTCATGCAAATTATTCAGCTCTGCTAAGGAAGTATGAAAACAGCCTTGGACAATTACAAATGCTATGTGCCTGTCTTTCAAGGAAGCGTTATTTACAAAAAGAGACAGAGTGGGCCAGATTTGCCTCAAGAATTTTAGTTTGCTGACCCTACTTTAGACCTTTTACATTTAATGTAAATACTGCTATCATTGGATTAAAATCTGTCGTCCTGCTAGTTGTTTTGTATTTGTTATACCTGTTCTTTGTTTGTTTGTTTTTTTGTCTTTTTCTTTCCTTTGTGTTTTTTTAATTCCATTTTTGTCTCCACTATTGGTTTATTATTTATACCTCTTAAAATTTGTTTTTAGTGTTATCCTAGGATTTGCAATGCATCTTTAGTTAATTATTATTTACCTTCAAATATTACAGTACAACTTCATGTAGAATGTAGGAACCTTATACCAGTGTAGTCCTATTCTCGCCTCCCATTCTTTGTGCTGTTGTTACATATTTTACTTTGACATTATTTCATTGTTAAATCCCATTGGAGATGGACTTCGTGAACTGTCATCTTTTAACACCCTAACTGTTAAGGTGTGTCATGGTAAATTACAAGATTGATGAAGTTGTTCTGACTCACAGGAGAGTGAAGCCTAGAGAGGCAGTCAAGAGAAAAACATTAATTAGTTTAACAGAGTTGATGCTGGAGGAGGTCACACAGCTGCAGAGTAACATTTCAGACAGCCCTCACCATTTGGAATTTTTCTTTAATCATTGATAATTTAATTACTCTACTGTCAAATTTAATTTTTTTCCTCTATGTAGTATGTAATGAACTGGAGCTAGAAATTCTGTTTCTTATCTGATAGACCATAGGTTTTCATCCAGTTCTTAACATTCTGGATTCTTGGGTATGTATGTCAGTTTTGTGTGTCTTAAGCAACAAAGTAATTGGTAACTTTGATTCTTTATGATTTGTAGGTATGTAGTGAAAGCCAGTAATCTCTCATGTTTTATAAGTGTGCTTGTTTTTGTTAGGTGTAATCTTTATTTTTCCCTTAAGTAATACAGACTATAAGTAACATTCACTATTTATAAATAGCTGGTTTTCCTTCAAGAAATTTTCTTTCTTTCTCTTTTTTTTTTTGTAGTATTTGTGTAGTAGTAACCGAAAAGACAACATATTTATCGATTCAGGATACCAGACATTTGAGCAAGAATTGAATAAAATTCTTCGAAGTTGGCAACCAAGCATACTTCCAGATGGTAATGCTCTTTTAAAATAAAGCTGTTGTTAACTTGCTACTGGGGACTTTTATTTGTATGGAATGTACATTAAAAATAATTAGGGAATGATTTAAATTAGGGTATATTTTAGACTACTTATGTGTGAACTCAATGATTGATCTTGTGTTGAATTAGAAATTAATGTCAGAGATAACTAGTGTTTATGAAGAGGTTTGTAATGAATGTGACCTTTCTCTGGAGTAAGAAACTGGATGTTTACTTCTTAAGCCTTTAGTGGAGAATCTGATGTAAATTTATCTAAGATTAAACCTCTGTTTTAGATATGTTAATAAAGATTTTTGTAAATGGGAATCACCTGTTTTTTTCAGGTATTCTACAGATTTAAATTTCTTTCTGACCATTATCTGCTTATCCTGTGGAACAGAAGCAAACATCCAGTCCCTTATAGCAGAGATGCTAGTTCCATAGTCTTGTTGTGTTCCCTAGCCTCTGCATTGCTAATGAGCTGCATAAGTAATTCTGAACTTCATTTCAGTTGACTTGGTGTGAGTAGAAGGTGGTGATAGGTTTCTTCTTAACTCTGTCTATTTCTAGGTAGTAAATGAAAACTGTTTTTAATAATTTTTTAAAAATACTTCTCTGTTTAAGGGTCAATATTTTCTCGAGTTGAAGAAGATTATCTCTGGAGGATAAAACAACTAGGCTCACACTCTCCAGTAGCCCTTCTGAACACCCTGTTCTACTTTAACACTAAGTATTTTGGCCTGAAAACAGTGGAACAACACTTAAGACTTTCCTTTGGCACTGTGTTTAGGCATTGGAAAAAAAATCCTTTAACAATGGAAAACAAAGCATGTCTTCGATACCAAGTGTCTTCTTTATGTGGAACAGATAATGAAGGTAGTATAACAGATTTTTATTTGGGGATTGTCTGTGGCAGAGAGAGCCAAACCTTGCCTTACTAAAGACTACCTAGGCCACTTGATAAGAACCTGAGGACTGTCATTTTCATAACATAAGACATCCTGTGTCTCATTAAAACATCTTAGTTAATTTTGTTTGAAATTTATGCATTGCCAGAGCCACACTTAGATCTCTGAAGGATAACTAATACCATTCTTTGGTATAACACTAGGACTGAATAGAGTGGATAGAACTGTCTGTCTTCAAGATTGGGCTTAGGAAGTTTATGCAATTTTTATTTTTTAAGATAAAATTACTACTGGAAAAAGGAAACATGAGGATGATGAACCAGTATTTGAACAAATTGAAAATACAGCCAATCCTTCTAGATGTCCTGTGAAAATGTTTGAATGCTACTTGTCTAAAAGGTAAGTGTTAATCATATTTAATTTTTAAAATTGTATAAGTTAGTTGCCCTGAATTTAACATTACCAAGAGGTGACATTTTTCACTGATCTTTAGATTTCTCTTCTCACTTATATTTAAGTCTATTTAATTAGAACACTTTTAGTCCCATTATTCTAAAATGCCAGCTTATACTTCATACTTGATGTTAAGAAATCACTCTCTCCTAATGAATCTTTTACAGTTGTAATCTTTTTAAGTATAGCAGTTCTAATGACTGTGTAAAGCAGGGACACATCTTTTTTGTAAAGGGTCAGGTAGTAAATATATTAGGCTTTTTTTGGTTACAGAGTCTTTATTGTAGTTTGTCAATTCTGCTTTTATAGCCTGAAAGCAGCTGTATACTATTATATATAAAGAACAGTTATGACTGTGACCATAAAACTTTGCACAAACAAGCGACAGGTTATAATTGTTATGCCATGGAGAAAAGGTAAGTTAAAAAGGTAGGATAGATAACTGCAGAGGATATTTAAGTACTTATATTTAAGAAAAAATTGCCCTTTAAGGTCTGAAAGATCAGAGCATTCTGAAAGCACACTTTTCAGCTAATATCACTGCTTTTTTCCCCAATCTGATACCAACAGACATTTAAAACAATTTTTAAGTGAAATATTTAGAGGCCATAATTATTTTATACTTGTCCATTATTTTAAATATGCACTCTCTACTTTTCAAAAGGTTAGCATGAACTCAATGTATTTTCTTACAGTCAGTTTGTTTTTTTTAAGATTTTATTTATCTATAGCGGGGAAGGGAAGGAGAGAAGGAGAGAAATATCAATGTATGGTTGCCTCTCGTGAGTCCCCTGCTGGGAACTGGCCTTGCAACCCAGGCATGTGCCCTGACTGGGAATCAAACCACGATCGTGTGGTTCACAGGCCCGCGCTCAATCCACTGAGCTACACCAGCCAGGGCTCTTACAGTCAGTTTTATAAATTTTTGTTAGTTCCCCAAGTTAGCTCTCAAGAACCTATAAAAATGGTCATGTCACCTATAGGATGATGGTAATATTTCTGATGATGGTTTTGGGGTGGCCCTATTTGGCTGCAACCAAATCAGGATCTCCCAGAGGTAGTAACTATTTGAAATCCCTATCTCAGTACCATGTTGTTAGTATTTTAAAAATTAAGCTTTGTTGTGTAGTGTTGTTAAGTATTTTTATTTTATATGCTACCATATTTCATCAGTTCTAAGACACTTCATATTTTATCATTTCTGAAATTGGGATGCATGTTATAATTGATGTATCTTAAAATTATTGTTCTCAGTGTTTTACTTTAATGGAAATATCAAAGTAATATTTTAATTATTTCAAATAATGGTGTCTTGGGTTTGGTGAAAAACATAATTTAAATTATGATGGGAAAATAATCTTTTCTCAGAGAAATTAACTTTCAAAATATCTAAATGATAGAATATTTAATGTAGGTGATGAGGTGCATATGGTCTGACCACATAATGTGGTTAGTGGTCATAGAAGATAATCCTGAAGTAAGAACAGAAAGTTGTGGCAAATTTTGTATATATACTGTAAAATTGACTTTCTCCTTTCTCCCAAAGTCCACAGAATCTTAACCAGAGAATGGATGTTTTTTATTTGCAACCAGAATGCTCTAGTTCCACAGATAGCCCTGTCTGGTACACATCTACTTCATTGGACCGAAACACCTTGGAAAATATGCTCGTACGGGTTCTTTTAGTAAAAGACATTTATGATAAAGACTATTATGAACTGGATGAAGACACAGACTAAAAAGGAACGTTTCAGAAGCAGTCGGGATAAAACAGCATTAGATAGTTATGCTGCTAGATCTTCATTATGGAAAACATTTCAAGTTTACTTCTTCTGTTTTAAGTTTTGTAGCAGTGTACCCACACTGGGTATTACCATGTAAATAATCTGTGAGTGAAAGTTGCCATTATTCTATGTAGTGGTTTTAGGATACTTAACAAATACATTCAAATTTTTTTATTATTTATTTGATTAGATATGTTTGTAACTTTTTACATTACAAAATATGAATGAGAATGTGCCATGTATAATTTTTTTTCTTGTAGTAAGAAACATACATATTGCACAATTCTACTGTTGCAACGCTTCCTTGAAAGGGGGCCCTTTTACTGGGTTTTTGACCACATGGTTGTGTATGGATAGCACTACTAAAAGTTTAGAACTTGCAGTGTCTTTCAGAATTTTTAAAATAAACTATAAACTAATAGGCTGGGGTTTTTTGTTTTGTTTTTGGGGGGGGGTTTGTTTGTTTTGTTTTGTGTTTTAGTTACTGAAGCCTTACAAGGTTATGAAGAGAGAGAGAGAGAGAGAGATTGATTGATTGATTGAGAGATCGAGATCTGAGGCCGGCCATCTTCTGTACCAAAAATAGACAAGAAAATGCTGTCAATATTGGTGTACTGTAATGTGAATCTATACTGGTGAAAACAACTTTTGTTCCCCTTATTAAAACCTTATGTCCTTTTCTTATTTGTGGCTTTCTGCATCACTCCAATCAATTATTTAAATGTATATGTATATATGTGTGTGTTTATGTATGTGTGTATGAAGAATGATACTGAAAACATGATCATGAAGACTTTTTTTTGTAAAAACATATGATGAAAGTATAAAATTCTGTTTTCTTTTTTATGCCAACTGTTAAGCATCAAAAATCTTTTACAGAAGCTTGGTCCGCTCCCCCTTACCCTGCGCTACACACACACACACACACTTTGAAGGATATAGATCATATATTACAGTGCCTGCCTGGTGCTCAATAACTTTCTCAATATTAGAATTCTTGCGCCTGCCCTCAAATATGATTGATCTGTACATTGGATAAAATTATTTTTAGAAATGCCACTCCTGAAATAGAAAGTCAGGCTAGTTTTAAAAGATAGTACTGTGTGTTACTATCTTTTAAAGATTACCAGTGTAGGGATTCTGATGTTTCAGATTCTTGGGGAATGAAGTTTAACTCAAAGGAAATAACCTTTGTTGTTAGATTTTTTGGCTTTTAAATTTTAATTACTTCTTATAGAAGATTGCATTAAAAAACATGCTTCTGCCTAGCAGTGTATCTATTCCTTCAGGCCTTTTCTTTTAGTGCTAGCTACAGACTGTCAAAAAGAAACCCTTTGGCTGATTTCATACGGCAGGTGTGTAGTCATGTTTTCTTGTTTCCAGTTCCTCAGCCACCACGGTGACATTACTTTTCTGAAATTGCCAGGGGTGGGGCAGTTGGGTTCTTTCCTACAGCGGGTAGGCTGTGTTGCACGTCCCTTAGATACTGCTCTGTTCTTCAGGATAAATGTTAGCATTCAGAAAGAATTTTCTTAGCCATGATTTGGAAAATTTCACAAGTGTAATCACTATATATTTAAGCAATAATACCAAAAATATTTTTGGCATAAAAATTACTTTAAATGTTCTAACTTCTTTTGTAAGTTTGAATAGCATTTCTCTCTAATTTTATATTGTTCATTTGATAATCATACAGTAACAAATCTGATAATACTAAAATAGATTGCTCGTTGTCTATTTAATGAAGAAAAGTGGGCAGCATATTTAAAATATATAATACAAGTTTCTTCATACCTACCTTTTCCCAGCACTACTTCCTTAACTTTCCCTATTAATGAATCTTGTTGATAGGAGGGTGGTTGATCCTGTCTTTTCCTCTTGAAAGTGGTGCTGTAGTCCATCAGAGCAATAAACTTTTTCCCAAATGTCACTTCATGTGTATTTTACCAAGTACCGCACATTTCTGCCGTGCTCCTACTATATTAAGCACCTTGTCTTGCTATTTACATTTTCCTTTATTGTACACTTTAGCTTTTCTAAACAGAGATGTCTACATAATTTTGACCTTGCCATGATTGAAGATTTAGAGTTCTGTGTTTGTCTTGATTACAGCCCACGGATTGAGTAACTTGGCTCTCAGGTGGAAAGAAAAAAATTACTACTTAATGAGAATTGTTTGTTCTGTGAAGCTTCTCTCACCTAGAATACATTTTAATGGTTTCTGGATCTTCCTACTGTGTGCAGTCACAGCTGCCTGCTGAGCAGAAGATTATAGTTTCTTTTTGCTTCTTAGTGATTTCAGATTATAGCACCTTGTAAATATAACTTTATTGCCTTTAGATGTCTATTGGAGATGCTCTATTTTTCTGTTCTGAAGATTTTGCCACTTAAAATGAACTGATGAAAAAGTTTTTATACCTATGGAGAAAAGTGAATTTTGCATGCAAATTGACTCTTCATTAACACAGTTTTTTGGCTTTTGACTGTATTAGGTAATATATTAATGGATTTTCCTAGACAAGAAGTTTTCCTTGGGGAGGGTGCCAAGAATAATACATTTTGTTTAAATAGTAGTTGATGGTTTTTTTTTTATAACACAGAGTGTTACCAGTGTGTTGAACCATGTTCATATAGGAAGAGGATGTATATTGTACTGTCCACTCAAACTTCGGTCACTTTCTCTCATGGAATTTCCCTTTGTCCTGGCCATTTATAATTTGGTAATGAGGTGTAACCTGTTTATGCATAGTATTAAGTATGACAATGATGAAGTCATAAAATTACAAAATTTTGGTTTGTGCTACTACTCTAATGTGGGTCTATTTAATCTGATCTTAAATAACTTGCAGTCTTAAATCACTATAAAAATTTATACTTTATTTTGCCAGTTATTTCCCAAATGTATTGTTATACCTAATGTCACTTATGTTCTACATTAACATTCACTGTAGGATAATTTTCTTGTTCCCCTCAAACAAAAGTCATGAAAGTGTACGTGAAAAATATTTCTAAAGAATAAATTTCTCTAACTAAATTACAGTATTTTTTGGGTTTTACCCCCTAGTCATATTTAGACTAGTTCTTTGAATTTCAGCTATTCCATTTTTATGTTTTCTTAGGAATAGACTATTCCTAATGTGTTTTCCAACATTAAGTACTTTTTTGTTCTTGGGTATATCATACTAGAAAATGATACTACTAACAAAATGTTATGAATTTAGAAGTTGGTGTTCATAACAGTCTATCTGCATCAGTCTGTGTCTAAGAGTGTAAACACCTGAGGTGGTGCCTCCTTATGCTTTTTTTCTTTACTTAGAAGCTAGGTATAGGAGGGATGCTCCAAATTAGTCACTGTGGCCCCCTGCCTTATAACAAACTGGATTTGAGTATGTTGTTCCTGAAATCTGGGCAGTTTAAACAAATTCACGGATATAGATCTTCTGAGAAAAATGAACCAAAGAGAAGCTGAGATTTCATCTTTAAGAGCAGAACCAAAGAGAAGGCCACACACTATGTGGGTCCACCATGGGAGGTCACACTGAGTGGGGACAGGTATAAATCTTAACAGCAGGTCTTCTGTTACAGTGCAGTGAAAAGAACAGTTAGCTCTTTCTGGAGCATTAGACTGGGTGCTTTATTTTGTCAGAGCTTCAATTTCTTTGAAATGAAGGCATTGCCTTGATTCCTGATTCTGAAGCTTCAAATGAAGCACGGTTGGTATTGTACTTAGAGACTTAGTAGAATATTTTAAAGATTTATGTTGAATCCTTATGATTTATTTAGAAGTGTATTTTCCTGGAGAGGGGGAATATCTTTGCAAAAACAGTCTTAATACTTTACAAGTGATATTCAGATAGCTTCTAAGAAGTAAACTCTTGCAAATTTATTAAACCAAAACTTAAACAACAATTTTTGTTACGTATTTAAACATACATTCTGTTCTAAAGCATATAGTTATGAGCAGTAAATGAGATGTACACTGTTGTTTGAACATACAAAAAATATATTCATGATAGCTTACAAAAGGGAAGATTGTGAACACTCAGAAATACCCTAAAAGGCTATTGTGGGCTGGAATAGGATCATGGATTTACTACCATCTTTGATGATACAAAACATTAGATTCCTGTAATCTTGCTGACATTGCTGTTTTCAGCTTTGTTAAAAATGATCATTGGAGCAATTTCTGGTTATTTTAAAGCTTCTATTTTGATGACATCACTCCTCATCTCTCGATTTTGGATCAACTCAAGATAAGAGTAGTTAAAAATAGCACCCGAAGGGATTATAAAGATAATTCTATCAAGTTGAGGTGAGTAATTCAACTTCTAGGTTATGCTATGTAGATGGAACATACATGGTCCAGTCTATTTTTGATACTTTTTAAAAACAGCCACTTGGAGGATTTTTTTCATAGCAATTGCTTTTGAAAATAGAATCTCAAATATTTTAAAGTCATGGGTATGGTGCTTTAAACCCTCATAAGCAAGGTTAAAATCTTTACATATTTATGTATTTGTAGTTCTGAACTGATGTCAGCAGATGGCAGTAGTACACAGCACAATTGCTTTTTTCTTGGTTTATGCCCTTATATTTATCAGAAACCCTTGAGAGTTTTAGAATTCAAAATCTTTCCTGTTTTAAAAATAAATTTCATAATACGCTGAATGGGGCCTGGGACAGCACCCCATAGTCGAATTATTTCTGTAGCAGTAAATCAGGTATCAGTAACTGAGGTAAACTGTATGGCTATAGGTCAGTTTTTGTCACAAAACAGGAAAAAGTAGATTTTCAGACTTTTTTTTTTTAGTCTCAAACTTGCTGATAAGGAATTGCAGACTTGTGATTGAAGGGGGGGGCACCAATCAGCTAATGTCAGATCTAGTATTTTCCTTTTAATAAAACACCTATTTTTCTCATTGCTTAGTTTTGATAGAGGTAACTCAAGACTTTCTATAAAATTTACATATTTGAAAGAAAAATTCAAGGAATGCTTAGAACAGGCATAATTTAAATAAATGGCAGGTGTGGAAACTACTGGATTTTGAAACTTATAACCGCTTTCCATTTTATCTCTATTAGCATAATTCTATGTAAATATCATTACACATGGCTAGCTGCAGTCATGTCATGGAGATGACACTGGAAAAGTCGGCATTTGGCTGCCTGTCACCTGAACCAATAAGTAGAGACAAGGGTAGAATCTATTGGGTGATTTATGGCCTGCGATCTGAGAAGAGGGTGTACCTTCAAACTGTCTTAACATTTCATCTGAAGCCAGCCTTTTTTTTTAAAGATTTTATTTATTTATTTTTGGAGGGGAAGGGAAGGAGAGAGGGAGAGAAATATAAATGTATGGTTGCCTCTCATGTGTCCCCTGCTGAGACCTGGCCTGCAACCCAGGCATGTGCCCTGACTGGGAATCAAACTGTGATCGTGTGGTTCACAGTCCCGCGCTGAGTCCACTGAGCTACACCAGCCAGGGCTGAAGCCGACCTTTTTATAAGGAGAAGAAAGGGTAGGTAAGAGGTTTGGGGAAAAGGTTCATTGAGTAAGAGTTGTAGTGTAGCCGTGATACCATTTCCACCCACTTACAAACCCAGCCTCCTGGGGCGCAAACATTGAGTTGCCTAGACCTCCTGGAGTCATGCATTGCACTTCCGGAATAATGGCTTTCCACATGCATTAATCACGTAAGCCTGTCAACTGAGGTTAAAATCTTTAACTCTTGAGTTCCTTTATCAGAGCTAGTTGTTTACTCATTTAACAAACCAGTGATTGATTCTTCCAGGCACACTAAGCCAGGTGCTGGTTACAATAAGAGGATCAGTGGTGCTGTCCTTCTTGCAAAGACTTAATTTAATCTTTTAGGGAGATGGGACCTCAGAGTAGGGTAGGGACTTCGGCCTTGTTGCACACAGTCACTTGCATAATAAAGAAACCAGTACTCAAGTCCAACAATTTATTAGGGCCCATGTGAGCACAACTCTAAGGCCACTGCAGTGCAGGTTATGGTGGTCTGCCTCCTGTTCTGGGGTGTCAGCATAAGAAACATCCAAACTTGTCAGATTTTTTATGAGGTTATTTGAGCCAAACTGGTGACAACTGCCGGGAAGCAAAACCCCAGTGGAGTGAGGAAATGCTCTGGAAAATGGCAGTTTTGCACCTTATTTTATACACTACAGTGAAAAGAAGGGATGTAAGGGTGTTGCCTATAATCCATTGGTGATGAATTAGGGAGGCAGAAGAAAGCAAAGTGGGGAAACCTTTGGAACTGGGTAAAAAAAAATAAGGATACTTTTATGTGAGTGGGTACAGGATAGTTAACAGTCCATTAACATGGTAGTAACAATGACAGGGATTTGTCTCTTCTCTAAAGACTGACTTTTGTCAGGGGAGAGCCTAGCCTAGGGACCCGACTGTCCTCCATAAACTTTTTTAAAACCTCTTTCAGGCCATTCTGTGTGGTTGGTTTAGGTCTCTTGAGTTTGTAAGGCTGCCAACATAGGCTTCCCTTGAACTTGTCAGGCTTAGTATGTGGCTCCTTTTTGTCTACATGTCCCTCTTTTGGTCCTAAGTTATTCCAAAGGATGCATTGACCAGCCTTTTGGTGGGTAACATGGTCCCATGGTGCTGCGAAGTTGTACTCCTAAGAAGTGTCAGTGTGAGCATTTGTCTTGCTGAAGGATGGACCGTTGGGGATGGGGAAGGACCGTAACCTTGGGTGCAAGTCTAGACCAAATATTTTTTCTCTAAAGTGAAAGATAAATAGGAGACAATTAGCTTCTATGGGCTTTTATTAAGAAAAACATCATTTCTAACCTACCATCTATTACAATCCAGGTTTTGTTGCCTACCTCACTTTTCTATATTTTGCATTTTGTGTAACAATCACTTACAGTTTGAGGGCACGCCATACATCTCTTCAGCTTCCATAATCTGACCATGAGATTTCTGTTTACTGTGACCCATTTACTTCCCATTGAAAACACTCATGTACTATTATTTATTTGATTTCTGATAGTTGTGCAATTGAAAACTAACCTTAAGGTTTAATCAGGCCCAAAGGTTGTAAGAACACAATGGTTTAAATTCTAACTACCATCTAAAAAATTCCAGAGGCCTCAAGGACCATAAGAGTTGTATAAGTAAGTTTTCTGTGTATCGGCTGCAGTTACAGATGGCCATGTTTTTATAGTTATTTCCATTTGTATTAGTTTTAAGTTAGGGGGTAAGCACATTTAGGACAAACTATCTCCTTTTAACTTGTAAACATCTCCCTTTTGCAATAGCATTCTTTTTAAATTTAAAAATCCCGTAACGTTTTATTTTTGGTACCACTACCACAGTTTACAGGGCAGTATACCTGATGTAATGAAAAAGACAAAGCTACAACAGATAAAAGACGTCAGGAATGTACATCTAATTGACACTACGTGGGAAATGGTGCGTCAATAGCTGCACTGTTTGCAAACTGGCTGTGACAGTCCCGAACAAGAAGGGTTTCCTGTTTAAGCTGCAGTAACTTTCCTGACTGGGTGATTGTTTTTTTGTGGCAGAATTTTACAGTTCCTCTAATGCATTTGGGATCACTGTCTAAAAGTAATCTGCAGCTTTGCTGACAACAACTCGTTCTCCTGCTAAGAACCATGAACCGTAGCTTTTTTCTGCTGAGTTTTTAGAACCTTATACCGTATCTACCACTTCCACCATCAGATCCATAGCTGCCACTATAGGAGCTGCTTGAGCGTCTTCCACCAAAACTACCCCTCTTCATGGCTCCATAATTTGACTGCTCTTGTCCACTGTAATTTCCAAAATCATAGTTCCCACCACCACCTTAGTTGCCAACAGTATTCCCCTACTTTGTTGTAACTGTCATATCCACCATGGCCTTGGTTTCCATGTCCTGGTCTACCACCACTATAGCCTCCCCTACTGCTATAACTAGGACCAGTGCCATAGTTGCCATCATCACCTCCAAATCCATTCTATCCAGCACCACTTCTATAACTACCTCTGCCGCTGCCTCCACCATAACCTCTTCTTCCACCAAAGTTTCCTCCATAACTCGAAGTTGCTAGATCCTCTTTCTGGCCCAGCCTCAGCACTTCCTTGAAATTCTCTGCCGCAGCCACACTCTGCCTTGGGAAGGGGGCTCTTCCAGGTGGGCGCTTTGTGGGCACTCTTCTCCCATCCCAGACAGAGTAACTTCTCCCTGTAGCTGATGTTTCTGTATTCCTTAGAGTTCTCTATCCCTCCCTCTTTGTAGTCACTTTCTTAATTACTAGTTGGTAATTTTTTCTGTTAAATTTTCTTGGTTCCCATTCCTGGACCCTAATGACACACAGTACCGTAAACATTACATCCAATGCATAATGGGATTGTATTGGGACAATGGTAGAGGAGAGAAATCTCTGTGTGGATATAGAAAGGTGTGTGCAGTAGGAGAGGTAGCTCTTCTATGGTGGGACTTGGCGCATTACGTTTAAAATGTAAACAATAAAATACACTACAAGAAAAGTATATTTAGAAATAAGGCTAGAGTAACTAGAAGAAATAGCTAAATGATATGACAAAGGGAGCAACAGGACAGAATCCAGAGAGGCACAAGAGCCTGCTTGTTTTTGTTACATACCTCTTAGTACTACTTTATTTTAATTTAATTTAAAATAATTTATTTTTTTAAGCATCCCTTTTTTTATTGTTGTTAAAGTACAATAGTCTCCATTTTTCCACCACCACTTTTCCCTGCCCAAACCTCCCCCACCTCCCACCCTCGATCCTACCCCCCTTTGGCTTTGTCTATGGGTCCTTTATACATGTCCCTTGACAACTCTTTCCCTTCCCTCTCCATTATCCCCCTCTCCTCTGGGTACTGTCTGTTTGTTCTTTATTTCTGTGTCTCTGGTTATATTTTGCTTGCCTGTTTGTTTTCTTCATTAGGTTCCACTTATAAGTGAGATCTTATGGTATTTGTCTTTCACCACCTGGCTTATTTCACTTAGCATAATGCTCTCCACTTCCATTCATGCTGTTGTGAAGTGTAGGAGTTCCTCCTTTCTTTCTGCTGTGTAGTGTTTCACTGTGTAAATGTACCATAGTTTTTTGATTCACTCATTTACTGATGGGCACTTAGGTTGCTTCCAGCACTTGGCTGTTGTAAATTGTGCTGCTATAAACATTGGGGTGCATAGGTTCTTTTGCATTGGTGTTTTAGGATTCATAGGGTATAATCCCAGCAGTGGAATTCCTGGATCAAAAGGCAGTTCCATTTTTAGTTTCTTGAGGAAATGCCATACTGTTTTCCACAGTGGCTGCACCAGTCTGCATTCCCACCAACAATGTACCAGGGTTCCCTTTTTCCACAACTTCGCCAGCATTATTGTTTGTTGATTTGTTTATGATGGGCATTCTTACTGGTGTGAAGTGGTGTCTTACTGTGGGTTTAATTTGCATCTCTCTGATGGCTAGTGATGCTGAGCATCCTTTCATATGTCTTTGGGCCCTCTGTATGTCCTTCTTGGAGAAGTGTCTGCTCAGGTCCTTTGCCCATTTTTTATTTTATTTATTTATTATTTTAAAGAATTTATGTATTTATTTTTAGACAGAGGAGAAGGGAGGGAGAAAGAGAGGGAAAGAAACATCGGTGTGTAGTTGCCTCTCATGCTCCCTCTACTGGGAACCTGGCCTGCAACCCAGGCATGTTCCCTGACTGGGGATTGAACCAGTGACCCTTTGGTTCACAGGCTGGCACTCAATCCACTGAGCTCACCAGCCAGATCTTTGCCCATTTTTTAATTGGATTGTTTGTCTTCCTGGTGTGGAGTCATGTGAGTTCTTTATGTATATTGGAGATCAAACCCTTGTCTGAGGTATCATTGACAAATACATTTGCCCATATGGTTGGTTCTCTTTTCACCTTGCTGATGTTTTCTATAGCTGTGAAGCAGCTTTTTAATCTGATGAAGTCCCATTTGTTTATTCTTTCTTTTATGTCCCTTGCTCTAGTGAACATATTAGTGAAAATATTGAAAATATCTAGTGAAAATATTGCTGCATAGAATATCTTGAGATTTTCCTGCCTATGTCCTCCTTTAGGACTTTTATGGTATTGTGGCTTATATTTAAGTCTTTTATCCATCTTGAGTTTATGTTTGTGTATGGTGTAAGTTGGCAGTAAAGTTTCTTTTTTTTTTTTTTTGCATGTAGCTGCCCAGATCTCCCAAAACCATTTGTTGAAGAGGCTATTTTTACTTCATTTAATGCCTTTGCCTGCTTTGTCAAATATTAATTGACCATAGAGACATGGGTTTATTTCTGGGCTCTCTATTCTGTTCTGTTGATCTATGTGTCTGTTCTTATACCAGTACCAGACTTTTTTTTTTTTTATTATAGTGGCCTTGTAGTATAGTTTGATATCAGGTATCATGACCCCTTCTACTTACTACTTTCTCAAAATTGCTGTGGCTATTTGGGGCCATTTACGGTTCCATATATATTTTTGAAATGTTTGTTCTCTATCTGTGAAATATGTCATTGGTATTTCAATAGGGATTGCATTGAATGTATAAATTGCTTTTTGCACTGTGGACATTTTGATAATGTTAATTCTTCCAATCCATTAACACAGTATATGTTTTCATTTATTTGTGTTTTCCTTAATTTCTTTTTTCACTGTTGTGTAGTTTTCTGTCTACAGGTCTTTTACCTCCTTGGTAAGGTTTATTCCTAGGTACTTTAGTTTTCTTGTTACTATAGTAAATGAGTTTTTTTTCTTGATTTCAGTTTCTGATATTTTATTGTTGATGTACAAAAATGCCTTCCATTTCTGAATATTGACTTTGTATTTCTCTGCTTTACCAAATTCACTTATAGGTCTAGTAGTTTTTTGGTGGAGTCTATAGGGTTACCTATGTACACTATCATGTCATCTGCATACAATGACAGTTTTACTTCCTCCTTTCCAATTTGGATGCCTTTTATTTCTTTTTCTTGTCTGATTGCTCTGGCTAGGACTTCGAATACTAAGTTGGATAGAAGTGGTGAAAATGGGCATGCTTGTCTTGTTCCAGGTCTTAGTGGGAAAACTTTTAGTTTTTGCCCATTGAGTGTGATGTCAGCTGTAGGTCTCTCATATATGGCTTTTATTATGTTTTGGTATAGTCCCTCTACTATGACTTTGCTGAGTGTTTTTGTCATAAATGGGTGCTGTACCTTATCAAATGCTTTTGTCGCATCTGTTGATATAAGCATGTGATATTTGTCTTTTGCTTATGTGGTGTATTGCCTTTATTGATTTGCAAATATTGTACCACCCTTGCATCCCTGTGATGAATCCCACTTGACCTTTTTAATGTATTTTATATATGATCTTTTTAATGTATTGCTGGATGCGGCTTGCCAATATTTTGTTGAGGATTTTCATGTCTATGTTCATCAGTGATATTAGCCTGTAGTTTTCTTTCTTTGTTGTGTCTTCATCTGGTCTGGGGATTAGGATGATGCT
Organism: Sturnira hondurensis; assembly: GCF_014824575.4. Taxonomy (NCBI): domain Eukaryota; kingdom Metazoa; phylum Chordata; class Mammalia; order Chiroptera; family Phyllostomidae; genus Sturnira; species Sturnira hondurensis. The sequence goes on from NW_028095541.1 coordinate 8,311,516, forward strand.
GGCTTCATAAAAAGAGTTTAGGAGTCTTCCATCTTGTTGGATGTTTTGGAATAGTCTGAGAAGGATATAGGTTAGCTCTTCCCTAAATGTTCTGTAAAATTCTCCTGTGAAGCCATCCATTCCAGGGCTTTTGTGTGCCAGGAGTTGTTTGATTACTGCTTTGATTTTGTCAGCCATTGTTGGTCTGTTCAGGCTTTCTGCTGCTTATTCATTCAGTTTGGGAGGATTACATTTTTATAGAAATTTGTCCATTTCACCTAGGTTTTCAAATTTTTTGGCATACAGTTCTTCATAGTAATTTTTTCCAATCCTTTGTATTTCTGTGGTATCAGTTGTAATCTCTCCTCTTTCATTTCTGATTGTGTTTATTGGGATCCTCTCTCTTTTTTTCATGATGAGTCTCCTTAAAGGCTTGTCGATTTTGTTTATCTTTTCAAAGAACCAGCTCCTGGATTTATTGATCCTTTGAATCATGCTTTTCATCTCTATGTCATTTAATTCCGCTCTGATCTTGGTCATTTCCTTCCTTCTGCTTGCTCTGGGCTGTCTTTGTTGTTGTTCCTCCAGTTCTTGTGGACGTAGGTTTGTGTTGTTTATTTGAAATGTTTCTTTCTTTTTTAGGTAGGCCTGTATTGGTATGAACTTCCCTCTCCGTACTGCCTTTGGTGAGTCATAAGTTTTGGACTGTTGTGAGTTCATTTTCATTTGTTTCCAGAAACTTTTTTATTTCTTTCTTTATCTCATTCTTAACTCATTCATTGTTTAATAACATGCTATTCTGTCTCCATGAATTTGAGTTTTTTGAGTTTTTTGCTTGAGGTTGGTTTCTAGTTTCAAGCTCTTGTGGTCTGAGAAATGCTTGATATGATTTCAATTTTCTGAATATGTTGAGACTTGTTTTGTGTCCTGTTGTATGGTTTGTCTGAAAATATTCCTTGTGCATTTGAGAAGAATGTGTATTTTGCTTCTTTGGGATGAAAGGTTCTATATATATCAGTTAAGTCCATTTGATCTAATGCATCGTTTAGCTCCACAANCCATGAATTTTTTTGAGTTTTTTGCTTGAGGTTGGTTTCTAGTTTCAAGCTCTTGTGGTCTGAGAAATGCTTGATATGATTTCAATTTTCTGAATACGTTGAGACTTGTTTTGTGTCCTGTTGTATGGTTTGTCTGAAAATATTCCTTGTGCATTTGAGAAGAATGTGTATTTTGCTTCTTTGGGATGAAAGGTTCTATATATATCAGTTAAGTCCATTTGATCTAATGCATCGTTTAGTTCCACAATATCCTTGCTGATACTTTGTTTGTAAGATCTATCCACTGTTGACAATGGGGTGTTAAAATCTCCTAGTATAATTGTGTTGCTGTCAATATCTTTCTTGAAGTCCTCTGAGATTTTTCTTATATATTTGGGTGCTTCACATTGGGTGCATAAATATTTACAATATTTATGTCTTCTTGATGGATTCTTCCCTTTAGTATTATGATGTGACCTTCTGGGTCTCTTTATTATGTTTGTTTTGAAGTCTATTTTGTCTGATATAAGTATCGCTACCCCAGCTTTTTGTTTTCCTGTTGATTTGCTTGGAAAATTTTTTTCCAGCCCTTCACTTTCAGTCTGTGTATGTCTTTTGTTCTGAGGTGGGTCTCTTGTGGGCAGCATATGTGTGGATCATGTTTTCTAGTCCATTCAGCTACATATGTCTTTTGATCGGAGCATTTAATTCATCTGCATTTAAGGTTATTATTGATAGGAACTTATTCATTGCCATTTTCTTCCTTTACACCTATGTTCTTCTCTCTCTCACTCTTTTTCTTTATCTTCTTAAATGAGTGTCGTTAGCATATTTTGCAGTGCTGTTTTGGTGGAGGTGTATTCTTTTAGCTTTATTTTGTTTGGGAAACTCCTTAGTTATTCTAACATTTTAATTGAGAGCCTTACCGGGTAGAGTAGTCTTACTTGCAGGCCTTTTCTTTTCATTACTTGGAATAATTCTTGCCATTCCCTTCTGGCTTGTAGTGTTTCTATTGAGAGGTCAGCCGCTAGTGTTATCTGAGCTCTTATGTTACTTCATTTCTCCTCTGCTGCCTTTAAGTTGTCTCTTTTTCTGTGAATTTTGCCATTTTAATTATGATGTGTCTTGGAGTCACATCTTTGGATTCCTCTTGATTGGGACCCTCTCTGCTTCCTGGACTTGTGTGACCTTTTTTCTTATCAAATTAGGGAAGTTTTCTATCATTACTTTTTCCAGTACGTTTTCTATCCTTTTCTCCTCTTCTTTTCCTTCTGGTATCCCTATTATTTGAATATTATTATTTTTAATGATGTCCTGCAGTTCCCTTAATCCCTCTTTGTACTTTTTGAGTTTTTTCCCCTCTTCTTGCTCTGGGAATTTTCTTTCTACCCTTTCCTCCAGCTCACTGTTTCAATACTCTGCTTTATCCAGCCTGTTTATGATTTTTCTACTGTTTTCTTTAATTCAGAAATTCTATTCTTCATTTCCTCTTGGCTCTTGTTGATTGTTTCTATTTCCTTTTTCATGCTAATATAGTTTGCAATAAGTTCCTCATAGCTTTCCTATATTTTTTGATAATTCTCAGCTTATTGAGCTTTCTTATAACCATTGTTTTGGACTCAGTGTCTAATAGTTGACTTTCCTCTATTTCATTTAGCATTCTTTCTGAGGATTCCTCCTTTCCTTTCAGTTGGGGGTTGTTTCTTTGTCTTCCCATTATTCATGAGACTGTTTCTGCTTCTTAAAATAATCTGTTTTTACTTTCTGACTTTGTGGTATGATCTTCTATGGTAGGAGACCTATGAGATTCAGTGATACAGTTTCCTTGATCTCCTGAACTTGCTGCTCTTGGGGTGCCATTTATGTTCACTTTCTGGATGTAATTGGGTTTTGATTGTTGTTGGGTCGTTCTTTGGTGGGTCCTTCCCTCCAGCTGGTTGACTGAGGGTCACTCTAATCACCATGTCTCGTAGTCTGCTGTGCAGGTGCTGCCAGAACAAAACCACAAAGCCCAGGGAACAAACCCACATCTGCAAAAGTAACTCCCCTGTTCCCTGCAATCCCACTATCAACAGCAAATGGGCAAGTATTAATAAGGGTGTAAAGATATTAAAACTATTGTAAGAAAGGAGAGTGAATATGTGATAACCTACTGAAAGAAAAATGATTTTAAGAGGGAGGAGCACTAATAAGAGTTTGGATTTGGAGCAATGCAAAAAGAAAGTAAACTTCATGAATAAAAAAGGGAATGAAGAAGATGGAATATGCACAAACTTGATGGACAAGAAATAAACGTTAAAAAGCTATGGAGGAAAAAAAGTACTGCAAATCATCAGTGGATTTTGTCTCAGTAGGCTCTTGTATTTACCACTGTTTTTTCTTTCTGAATCTGCCTTTGGTGATGTCAGATGTTGACCCCGTCTGACTTTAAGCAGCCAGCTCAAGACTTCCAGAGATGTACTGTCTGTGGCTTTCTCCTTCAGTTGTTAATATAGTCACTCTGCATTCAGCAGTCAGGCTTAAACACCACAGCACCAGGAAAGAGACCCTCCTGGTATTTGGGTTATTGCTTCACCTCAGGCTGATCCTGCTTGGAGGAGAGTGGTCTGCCTAAGCAACATGGCTGCTGCTATATGGGGGATGACCCAGCACTGGGACCCCAGCATCTACTGTCTTAGCTCTCTCCCCAAATCCTTTATTCCCAGTATCTCCTCAGGTGTCTGTAGCCCACTCTGTCCTCCATGTTTGCTGGAGCCCAGTAAGTACTGGGTAAGTGGCTGCAAATAAATATTTCTGTGTTGGCCCTTTAAACAGCTCTTTGCATCTCCAGCCATCCATCTCTGGCAGAGAGCAACCTTGCTGCTTTTTACCGCTGGTTGTTATCTGTGTACTTTTTGGGCTCTGGTGCTCTGGACTGGGGATTCCAGCTTAGGGTTTAGACCCCACACTTTTCAGGGGAATCCAACTGGCCACTTAATTATTCCTCCGGTGCTGCCTCCTCTATGTGCCCAGCCAGTCCTCTCGAGTCTCCACTGTACTCCTTACCAATCAGATTGTGCTGAAGGTGTTTCTTCTGTCTCTCTGAGGTTATGAGGCTTCTCTCTTTCCATTGTTCAGTTGTTTGTTCAGGGTGATTTCTCCACAATTTAGTCATAATTTCAAATTGGTCCTTGGAAGAGGTTAGTGTGATTTCCATTCACTTCTCTGCCATCTTGTCCCTTGAGTGTTGATATTTTTATATTGCTTTATTTCTAGATTTAAGTGTATGAGGTTTGTCTGGAAAAAGTCCAGGCATTGTTAATATAATGAGAACAGTTTGTGTGACACCGATGTAACCTGGCAGCCAAGGAGAGTGGACTGGAATGCCCATGTGTGAACAATGATGATTTTACTGTCTAGTCAGTGGGGACAGTAGATGCAAGCGAGTGAGCATGTGTACTGTGTGGCCATCACATTCAAAATGACTGAGTGAGTAGAGCAACGAGTCTGCATCAAATATTGTGTCAAGCTTGAACATTCCTCTGTAGAATGATTCAGAAAACCACAGCTATGGGCAACTGGTGATTGGCAGCTTCATCACGACAACACACTTGCTCGTGCATCATGTCTTATACAGGGTTTTGTGATGAAACATCAATTCGCCCAGGTGACTCATCCCCTCTATAGCCCAGATTTGGCACCCTGAGACTTCTGGCCTTTCCCAAAACTAAAATCACCTTTGGAATAGAAGAGATTTCGTACCTTTGATGGGATTCAGGAAAATACAACAAGGCAGCTGGTGGTGATTAGAACTGTATGTGGTTCCAATGATGCCTACTTAAAGTGCCATTGTCCTATGTACAATGTTTCTTGTATCTTGTATCTTGTATCTTCTTCAATAAATGTCTCTTTTTCATAGTATGTGGCTGGATACTTTCTGGACAGACCGCATACTACTTAAAAAATTTTAATTTAATCACAATGGCCAAGTGGTGGAAGCAACCCAAGTATCCATGGAACAACAAACTGTGGTCTATCCATACAATGCAATGATTATTGTACCCTGAACCTGGCTTGGTATATGTGAGCTTGCTCCTTGAGTAAGAAAATAGTAGTTTTAACTTACGTTGGTAGGTATTCAAGCAGCTCCATGTCCTCATATTTTAAATGCCTTGTGTGCATTTACAACTCTTTTTTTTCCCAAGGTGTAAAAGAAGGAAAGAGTCTTTGAGATGGGTTACTGCGTTTGAGTGACCCTGACAGCTAGTGACATGGAGAAGCATCCAGAAAGAAGGCAGTGGGTTTATTTTATAACTGGAGTATCCCTTCTGGGCTAGTTCCTAGAAGACCTTGAAACCTTGGTGAGTTGCTCAGAGACTTTTCTATGAAAAAAAGTAAGCCTTCTACCATATGAGGTAACTGTTTAAATTCTCATTTTTCTTTTTTTCTCTGAGTCTCATGATGTGGACCAGAAGCTTCTTTATAGGGGTGCTTGAATTACACACCTGAGAAAGTCCTGTGGTTGAGTTTCCTGCCAGAACACAAAGTCCTGCGGCCCCACACTGGTGCTGCACAAGGAAGGGCCAACGGACACACGTGCTGGTGAACTGTAGAATATACAAGATGCCAAAGAATTTTTGTATCATGGAAAATAGGGATTAATCACTTTTTGGAGTTAGGATTTTTAAATAACAGCTTTCTGGACAATTCTAATGCTTCTTTGTGAAATAGTCTGCTTTAGAGTTTTTAATTTGGGGGGTCAGATTATTTTGTAAAAGTTGAACAAAAATATTAAATTGTAACCATAAAGGGGGATTTTTTTTCATCCTCACCCAAGGATATGCTTATTGATTTTAGAAAAAGGGGAAGGGAGGGAGAGAGTGAGGGAGAGAAACATCCATGTGAGAGAGGTACATTGATAGCCTCTCCTACTTGCCTGACTTAGGCATGTGCCCCAACATGGGAATCAACCCCCCGATCTTTTGGTGTATGGGATTACGCCCAGTCAACAAAGCCACACTGGCCAGGGCAAGGGGGAAATGGTTTTTTTTTTTAAGCTTTTATATATTTATCTTTAGAGGGGAAGGAGAGAGGGAGAGAAACATCAATGTATGGTTGCCTTTCATGCGTCCCCTGCTGGTAGTTGGCCTGCAAGGAACCAGCATGCAACCCAGGCATGTGCCCTGACTGGGAATCGAACCGCGATCCTCTGGTTCGCAGGCTCGCGCTCAATCCACTGAGCTACACCAGCCAGGGCAAGGGGGAAATGTTTTAAAACAACAGCATATCTGAAATTTTATCCTCATAATACATCAGAATTTCCCCTGTGGGGTCCTATCCATATACTCATTCATGTTATTTGTATATAAATATAATAATGTTTGTTTCTACCTTTTCATTGATGTATCACATTGATGTTTTTATATAGTTTCTTAGAGGAATTTTGATTATATAAAATATTTCTGTAGTTTACCATAACATCTTTAAAAATGTTTTTAAGCATAAGGTCATTGCTGTCATTCTTATTAAGATTCATTTTATTATTTATTAAGACCCACTAATGAAACACATGTCTAGGCTAGTCTGTGAAATTGATTAAAACATACAAAAAAGGCAAATCCCCTACAAAGACTTTGGTGGATCTTTTTTTCAGGACTGGTAAAAACAATACCCCTCTGTCACCCATGCTTATGTAATTGATCAGTACTAATTGGATACCTGCAGTGGTCAAGGTGTTGTGTGAGAGATATCATTATAGAATAGTCAGTTACTGCCCCAAACCTTGGTGTCATGTGGGGTGGGAAGAACACAAACTAGGTACCATTTGGTCTCTAGGATAAAGGAAATGTATTGGGTCATAATGACTTGGGGAGATATCAAGGAGGAAGTGGATTTTAAATTGGAATTGAGGAATGGTTAGGAAAAGACTGAAGACAGTCTATTATCAGAGGTTAACAAAAGCAAAGTCACTGAAGTGTCACTATCAGGTGTGTTCTAGCAGTGGATAGTCCACATTCTTTGCAGTGCAGAGTTCACATGGGGAAATGGCTCTGGAATAGCTAATAGTGTACAGGTGGATTATGGAGGGCCCTGAAGCTTTGTTTAAATGGGAAGCCACAGATGATTTTGAAATATATAAGTGACTTCAAGAGATAGCTTTAAAATATTAATCTGAATGGTTTAAAATAATTCATTGATTTTAGAGTGAGAGGAAGGAAGAGAGAAAAACATTGAATAATTGTTCTGTGTATTCATTGGTTGATTCTTGTGTGAGCCTTATCCAGGCATTGAACCCACAACCTTGTGATATTGGGATGATGTTTTAACCAACTTAGCTAACTGGCCAGGGCTTAATCTGAGTGATTTGGTTCAAGATCTGGTGTAGGGGGCCCAGTCTGCAGGCAGAGAACACAGTTAATGGCCAGGGAGTGGGTGGCAGAAATAAGAAGTGAGGGTGGCCAGGCAGAGGTGGGTACAATTTGGAACTGAAGGGAGACATGAATGGTTTATTCTGAATATGTGAGTTTGGGATGATGAAAGATGCCACACGCTGAAAGAGGACAGGCAGGGAGAGTACCCATTTTTAGGCAGATCCTCAGTCCCTCTTTGGATGTTGAGTTTGGGATCCAGATGTTAATACTGAAGCTAAAGGGCAAGGTGGGGAGAGACTGGAGTTGATCACAAAGAAATACAGATCTGGAAATGGATAAGATCTGAGGAGAATTTTAAAGGGAAAAGAGCCCTGGCTGGCGTAGCTCAGTGGATTGAGCGCGGGCCTGCGAACCTGAGGATCGAGGTTCGATTCCCAGTCAGGGCACATGCCTGGGTTGCAGGCTGGTTCCTTGCAGGCTAACTACCAGCAGGGGATGCACAAAAGGCAACCATACATTGATGTTTCTCTCCCTCTCTCCTTCCCCTCTAAAGATAAATAAATAAATAAAATCTTTAAAAAAATAAATAAAGGGGAAAAGAAAAAAGAACAGAAATCTAGGGAATGACCACACTTCAAGAGAGGGGACAAATAGGGCAAAACCAAAAGCTAGATGGTCAGTAAATACATTTCTTTTGGGGTGGCGTGGGGTGGGGTGGGGTGGGGTGGGGTGGGGTGGGGTGGGGGGACTGGAAAAAAAAAAAGGAACAGGTCCAGGGTGCTAGAAGCATGTAAGTAAATGCAGGTGTTGAGTAAATACTTTTTACTTCTGAGAAAGTAACATTGCCCTCTTTCAATAATTTTGCTGATGGAAGGGAGGAGAAGAGATAAGAGGTCATTTTCCCTTTCAAGGCTAGACTGTAAATAGGCACTTCAGTTGTCAGAGATCAATTCATTCTGACTCCTACTCCGTGGAAGTCAGTGGAGCACTGGTTCCTCTCTCTCCTGAGGAGTTGAAGGTTCAATTGGCTGCCTCTTAGGATAATACAGTGTAGGAGCAGATTCAATCAATACATCTGCAGAACTGGAAGAGTTATCTTTACTTGAGGAAATTTAACAGGAATGGGTTAAAAAGAAAACGGAACTCAGTGTTAACACCTAAGCCAAAGAGAAAGGGAGTGAACCCTGCATTTGGCCTTGTCAGACTGGTAGGTCTTCCTGGCCAGTGCCCTGAATCCGCTTGCCACTACAGGTGAGCAGAACTTCCCTCTACCCTCTGTCCAACATCACCCAGTGCTGGACAACCTAAATCCAGTATGCCACGTGCCCCGAAGGCCTAGGGCTAATGACTGAGTTAAAGAATTTCAGGGCTGGAGGGACCTTAAAGGTCACTATTTGATTACAAACAGGGACTGTTAGAATGACTGCCTGCAGGCCAAGTCCTGCCCTGGTGTAAAGCTTTTACTTTTCAGAAAGCTTGAAGAATCCTGGGCTCTATGGCTGACCATCTAGCTAGCTGTGCCGACTGCAAACAGACAAGACTTTCTCTTTCAACCTGGGCAAAGTGCGATGCTTTTAAAGAGCACCAGGAATACTTTTTGGAAGTCCAGATTTTCCATCCAGTGGCTTTGGCTGGATTCCAGATAGTGTCTATTCGGCAGCCGAGCTGGACTGAACACATGGCATAGTATCAATTCTCAGACCTGACTTTTGTTTCTGCTCAATCCCGGACCCTTTGCACTGGCACAATGAAAGTGCCGCAGTAAGCAGGGCAAGTAGGGCACACAGGAGACCAACGTGCAGGCCAGATTAGGGGCTGCGATCAGAGGCAGGCGCTTGTGCGCTCTGTGCCCTTTCGTCACATGGCTGAGCTCAGAGCGCTGTTTATTAGAAAACACACTGCCTGGCTGTTGGAGTCACGGAATCGATGACAGCGCACTTTAACACGTTTTGTTCAGCAAGTGAAGCACAGTCATTTTGAAAAACAGGGAGGCCAAGTTGGGAAATAGATGAAAACAGACTTTATTTACTTTAGTTCTTAAGTGGGTTGTGTGACATGATGCTCTTCTGCTAGTCTGTGAGCATCACAGTCTTTTGGGATAGGTGCAAAAAAGAAAGTCATCAAACATTTGGGGAATAAGTCCACCAAACTATCCTGAATTTACCCAAGTAAAGTGAGGTGAGAAGCCCTCCCACGTGTTGAAATGTGTGACCCAGGGCTGCAGACAGGAGACTAAACTGATACAGTCTTTTTGGGAAGCAGCTTGGCAATGGGCATAAAAAAGCCTGGACTTTATCCTTTAACCTAGCAATTCCACTTCTTGAAATTTGTCCTAAAGCAGTAGGGGATGTGGAAAAGATTTATGTACAACAAGCATTATTTATTTATTTATTTTTACTTTTTTTCTTTTTTTAAATTTAATTATTGTTCAAGTACAGTTTTCTGTCTTATATTCCCAGCCCTGCCCACCCCCGCCAGTGCTTCCCACCTCCCTCCCATTTCCACCCTTCACCTTAGTTATTGTCCATGTGTCCTTTATACTTGTTCCTATGAATCCTTCCCCTTTTCCCCTGTGATTCTCTCCACTCTTCCTTCTGGTCCCTGTCAGCCTGTTCTGTATTTCAGTGTCTTTGGTCATATTTTGCTTGCTTGTTTGTTTTGTCGTTTAGGTTCCTGTTAAAGGTGAGATCATATGGTATTTGTCTTTCACCACCTGGCTTATTTCACTCAGCACAATGCTTTCCAGTTCCATCCATGATGTTGCAAAGGGTAGGAGCTCCTTCTTTCTTTCTGCTGCATAGAATTCCATTGTGTAAATGTACCATAGCTTTTTGATTCATTCATTTACTGATGGGCATCTAGGTTGCTTCCAATTCTTGGCTATTGTAAATTGTGCTGCAATGAACATTGGTGTGCATAGGTTCTTTTGGATTGGTGTTTCAGGGTTCTTAGGATATACTCCTAACAGTGAGTGGAATTGCTGGGTCAAAAGGCATGTTCATTTTTTGTTTTCTTAGAAAATTCCATACTGTTTTCCATAGTGGTTGTACCAGTCTGCAATCCCACCAACAGTGAACTAGGGTCCCCTTTTCCTCACAACCTCTCCAGCATTTGTTGTTTGTTGTTTTGTTTATGATGGCCATTCTAACCGGTGTAAAGTGGTATCTCATTGTGGTTTTAATTTGCATCTCTCTGATAGCTAGCGATATTGAGCATTTTTTCATGTGTCTCTAGATCCTTTGTATGTCCTCTTTGGAGAAGTGTCTGTTCAAGTCCTTTGCCCATTTTTTAAACAATCATTATTTAAAATAGCCCCAAATTGCAAATAAATGCCCAGCAATTAGATTCTGCTTAAAGAAATTGTTGTACCTCTGTATGGTAGACCCTTATGGACCCTTTAAAATCACAGTTTCAAAGAAAATTATATTAACATGCAGAAATGTTCATAATATATTAAGTAAAAAATATCAGAATAAATATGCAGTCTGATCCTAGTTTTGTGTAAGTATACTCTTAGAAAATAGCTCAAAATGTTAGTAAGGAGTATGTGTGGTGGTGAGATTTTAAATGTCTTCTATGTTTTTCTTCATGCTTTGGTGTTTGTACTTTCAGTATAATGTATCTTGGTGTATGTATTTTTTTGACTTGAAATTTATTGGGCTTTTGTATCTATGGATAGGATTTTTCTTTAATCCTAGCAAATCCTCAGGTGTACTATTTTCAAATATTGTCTCTGTTTTCTTCCTTTTAGTATATTGATTAGAAGTCCATGGGACCTTCTTTCTGTATTCTTCATGTCTCAGAACCTCTTTTTCATGTTTTCATCTCTTTGACGTGCCATGCAACAGGGTAGACAATTTCCTCAACTATAGTATTCAGATCATCAGTTCTTTCACTAGCTGTGTGTTACAGCTATCCATTATGTTTTAAATTCAGTTATTATTTTTAAATGTCTAGAACTTTCTCTTGGTTATTATAATTTCTTGTTACATTTTTTCCAGGGGAAAAGGAAATTTCTTTATTTAAAACTGTTTTTTTTCCCTTTGAAACTGCAAGTTTACAAAGGAGAACCGCTCCTGGCCTGTGCCTTCTGCCCCCAACCCCCACCCACCACACTCCCAACCTGCCCCACTCTTGTGCAGACCTTTGACGGGAGGTTTTCCCCATGATGACAGTCTTCTGGAATCCTGACAATGTTTGAGGGGTTCAGGGCCAAGGATGGGGCAGCAGGGATTTTACTTCTCTCTGTACCTGGCGTTTTGCAACCTCCCTCTTCTCCCCACCCTCTTGATTTTGGACTGAGTGAAAAAATACCTAATTTCTGGGGAAATTGAGGGAAATACATACACAAGCACCCCAACCCATACTTAACATATTTTGCAACATGCCCCTCCACATTCTTACCCCTCCAAAGTGCAGATAGTAGTTTTTTAAAAAAAGATTTAAGGACATGTCACAAGGGAAGGTGACATTTCTTCAAAATTACTGCATCTAGCCCTGCCCAAGCGTTGTGGGAAGAGGGAAAATAGGCCAGCCATGCAAGCATGCGATGGCCTCCATACCAAATGCTGTGTGAAGCTGCCTGAACAAGTGAAGAACACCTGGGCTTTACAAAGCAAAGGAGAATACTTAATTGATTTAAGGGGGGCAGGCTTGGTGCCCTGATAAATTTATTTCTTGATGGATAGGACTGGAGCTCGGTGAACCTCTTCACCAGTTCTATGTGTTTCCCTGTGTCTTATCATGACCCCTTTGGCTATCACCTCTAATATGAGAAAGTGAGAAATTAAAAAAAAAAAACAACTAATTTATAACAATATCTATTTCCCCAAACTAAATGAAGAACCATTATCGATGGCACCTTACCTCCTCCACCCCACCCCCAAAATACAAATGGATCTCAGGGTTTCTTTTTCTTTAAAAAAAAAAAAAAAGGCCCAGTCAACAATTTCCTGGAGTAGCAGAACCTCCCTCTGAGGTAGACATCTGAGTCAGACTCTTGTCCACTCCTAGGGCTTCTGTCTAGGATTAGCAGGCAAGGGGTGGGGAGGCAGAGTGAGGAGGAGAGAGACAGAGAGACAGTTCACATGTAGGTATGAGAGAAAGAGATTTTGGGGGTGTGCTTCTGTGTGAGAAAGGGGGAGAGAGAAAGACTGAAAAAGCAAAAGCAAAAAAGGGACAGACAGAGCTCACTTTTCCCTTAGGAGACCCCATCTTCCCTGCCACATCGTCAGCACTCTCAGCACCAAATTTGGTGGGGGAGGGGACAGTCCCATTTGCCCTTCTGTTTGTGCTTTTCCTGTGTCTGGGATTTGTCCTCTGGATGCCTGTGTCCTCTTCAAAATTCACCTTGTGAGACCCATCCCTGTGGCCCTGATGGGTGAGATCAGTTGGAAGTGTCCACATGAATGCTGCCTGGTTCCTCTGTTGGGGATGTCATTAAGGATAGGGTCATACCTCCTTATTTCTGGAGAGCTAGACATCTGGCCTCCCCTGAAGCTAATCCCATAGCCCTGCCCTCATCCTGTGGCCTGCTTGTTGACATTGTGGACTTCAGGCTTGGCCTCCAGGCAGCAGGGGCTCCACCTGAGTTGTGTCCAGGTGGTGCTGTGCTTCCCCTGGGTGGTGTTCACCATGCACTCCATGTCCCCGGGTCCTTATGGGTGGTGAACTTGTCATATGCCCACTCACACAGCCCCAGCTCTGAATGCCGGGCATAGTGCAAGTTTGCTGTGACAGCCCAAGTATTCGATGGCTTTGTTGGGGATATACTGCTCCCTCCTTGGGCCCAGCCCTGCCTGTTGCCAGGAGCATGTGTCCATGCATACCAGCTGGGAGTCTGCCGGCCCTCCTCCTGGGGGTTTCTAACAGTCTGTCTCATGCACAACATGTTTTAGGCTTCCTCCAGGCTCTGGTTGGTGATGATCATTATCTCCTGCAGAATGTCCCTGATGTCTTGCTTCATTTGGCCTCCTGGGATCCCTACCACCCTAAGGCTCCTCAGGCCTCCAGGCTCTCCATCCACTAATCCCAGGACCCAGGAGCTGCTCGTCTCTAGTTGGGGGTATCCTCCTCCCTGCCCTGACCCCCCAACCTGATTATTGTCCCCATACTTGCTGGGAGCGCTGCTTCCTCCTCTGTAACCCCTGCCCATGCTCCTGGGAGTTCACTCGGTCCTGAAGGGAGGGCTGGGGTTCTGGCTGCTCCCTAACCCCACCCCTAGGAGGTCCTGGACCCCTGGTGGAAAAAATGGAGCCAAGACAGTATCTATTTTTCTCTATATTTGCAGTTTCATCTTTAGTTCTTTAAACATAGTAAACATAGTTATTTTACATTCTGTGTCTGATAATTCTAAAATTGGAAGCCTTGATAAGTCTATTTGTGCTGTCTGTTTCTGTTCTCACTTACCAAGCCTCATTTCTTTTGTACATGTAATGGGTTTTATCTGTGATCTGTGTAAGGGTAAATAATAAAATTTTCTGGCTGCTGAAAGGGAAAAGACCAATACCTCTTTCATAGCTACTCACTAGAAAATTATTTGTGAGTTTGAGATGAGGATGAATATTATTTTCTCTAGATAAAATTTATGGGTGCTTTTCCCAGTTTAGAGGCACCTTAAATCCAGTTCTCAATGTGAAGGGATTTTGTTGAACTAGTAGGTATGAATTTAGGCTGCACATCTTTGTGAAGACTAGCTGCGGCCATAAGTTTTCTGGAGTTCCTGTCCACTTAGCACCAAGGATTAAAACAGGAGGTTTCTTGCAGTCTTTGTAGAAGGAAGAGATTTATTTTATTTTTCCTCCTAATTTTAAAGCTGAGTTGTAGTTCTTTGCAGTGCCAGCTTTGGGGTGCCAATTAGACTCCTTGGATGGGCCCTGGACTTCACTCTTAACCCCAGTCCCTCTCATGAGGCTGTGGAAACTGAGACTCAAATTAATCCTCAGTCCTTTCTTTCTCTACATTTCGCACAGTGAATCTGATAGGATATCACAATGTCTCTATCTGTAACTATATCTAGAATCTGACCCCTTCCCATCACTTCAGTGGTCTGAGCCACCATCTCTAGCTTGGGTTACCACAGTCACCACCTAACTTGTCTTCTTGCTTCCCCCTTATACACTAATAGTCTTCTCTCAACACTGCAGCAAGAATGGCTCATTTCTAAATCGTATCACTTCTCTCCTCCAAATCCTGAAATGGTTCCTCACTTTACTTAGAGCAAATACAAAGTTATTACATTGTCCTATTAGATCCCTTCATCTCTCCAACCTTATTAACTACTATTGTCCCCTGGCTCATGCTGCTCAAGCCACATGACCTCCCTCATGTTTCCTAGGCCACAGAGGCTCTTTCTTCACTTAGATGTTCTTTACTTCTTTTACTGCTTTGCTCGGATGTTGTCACTTTTTCAGGAAGGAACCCTGTTGAATCTAGTAAATAGGGCAAACCTTCCCATCCCACTGGACTCCCAGTCCCCATACTGGGCTGTACTTTTTCTTTGCATGCACTTATCAGATTCTAGGTATTGTCATTTTCTCATTTTTATGTTTTTAAAACATTATTCATCTCACCCCACTAGGTTGTAAGGGTAAGGATCTTCATTTTACTCTCTCCTGAGAAATACAAACCACAAACTCTCATTCACATGGTGCGTGGTCAGAATTTACACTATTTGAATGGTCTGAGAAAAACTTTAGTCAGAGTATAGAACCAAGTGTCCCTGAGCTAGGAATGCCCCCAGAATTCAAAACTACACCTCGAAAACATTTCAACATAAAAAGTTTTATAGAAGAAAAACTCACAAATACGTATTACTAAATGCACAGGAAAAAATGAGAGTCAGCAGAGATAAATTACAGCTGTAGATCCATGAAAAATGAAGATACTTGAATTTACTATATGAAAGCATAAAGTGATTATTTGAAGAAATACAAAAGATGAGTATATGGCAGTCGAAATATACTTATAAGACTAAAACAATAAAATGGAACTTTGAGGACTGAAAATTATAACAATTGAACTTAGAAACTCAGTGGGTGGATTGAATAGCAGATCAGACACAGCTAAAAGTGAGCTAGAGGAAATTCACAGCACAGTATTGACAGAGAGACAAGGTTAAGACAAAGAATCGTAATGAAAATGTCTGATAGAAGTTTAATTGTAGTTCCAAAAGTTAAAAACCTAATATTTGAAGAGAATGACTACAGGACTACAGATTGGTGAAGGACAGCTATCCTCACATTCAGGGACCAGAAATTCAAAAGGGAGACTCGTGTAAATTCAGTATAATAAAAGTGCTAACCATCAAAGTAAAGAGAATATAATTCTTTTTTTAAAGATTTTATTTATTTTATTTTTAGAGAGGAAAGGAAGGCGAGAAGGAGAGAAATATCAATGTATGGTTGCCTCTTGTGAGTCCCCTGCTGGGAACTGGCCTGCAACCCAGGCATGTGCCCTGACTGGGAATCGAACCGCAATCATGTGGTTCGCAGGCCCACACTCAATCCACTGAGCTACACCAGCCAGGGCTGAGAATATAATTCTTCAAAGCAGTTATAAAGAAAACAAATTAATTTCAGATTTCTATGTACATTGAAACTTTGATATTGTAAGGACGAAATAAAGATATTTCAGATCAATTAAAACTGAGCATTTACTGCCCTGGTTCATTTACTGCCCTGGTTCATTTACTGACATCGTCTCCACTAGAGTATAGTGTATACACTATAAGGTGTATGTGTCAGGAAGCAGGAAAAGTTCTGAGATGCCAGAGTGAAATGATAAATATGATAAATCTAAAAAGTGTATATAGAATTACAATGATGTGTTCTATGAATATCTGGTAGAGTTCTCTTATGACTAACAAAGGCTATTGTGTTCTTTGTGGCAAGGTTGGTAGCCACTGGTTCAATAGTTTATTTAATAGTTCCATGATGTCTGTCCAGAAAGTATATAGTCATGTAATATGAAAAACAGAGACATTTACTGAAGAACATATAAGAAACATTATACACAGGACAATGATGCCTCAGTCCTCTTCAAAGTAGGCATCTTGGGACCTTACAGAATTCTCCCAGCGTCTCTTTCACTGTTCAAAACACTTTGAAATTCCTTTGTTGGAATTGCCAGCAGCTGCCCTGTCATATTTTCCTGAATCTCCTGGACAGTCTGAAATCTCTTCCTCTTCAAAGTTGATTTTAATTTTGTGAAGAGCCAGAAGTCTCAGGATGCCAAATTTGGTCTGTAGCGGGGCTGAGTCACCTGGGTGATTTGATGTTTCAGCAAACCACTCTGCGCAAGACGTGATGCGTGAGCAAGTAAGTGTGTTGTCGTGATGAAGCTGCCAATCATCAGCTGCCCATAGCTGTGGCCTTTTGCACTGCATTGCATCTCTCAGTTGATGAAGAACGCTGAGGTAGTGCTCCTTATCAATTGTGTGGCCTGGAGGGGTATACTAGGAACAACACCCTCCCAGTAAGAAAAACACAGTTAACATGGTCTCAATCTTGCTGCAACTTTAGCACACTGTCTTAGGGCATGGAGAACGAGGCGACTTCCATTGGGATGACTGGGTCTTCATTTCAGATGATAGTGGTAGACCCACCATTCATCTCTAGTTAACACCTTCCTGAGGAAATCTGGTTCACTGGAAATGATGGTATGAGTCAAGTCATGAGCAACTGCAGCACAGTGTTCCTTTTGGTAGCAGAAGTTGTTGAATGAATCTTGCCACAACACATTTCATGTCAAGATCCTGCGTCAGCATCTTGGACACAGTAGTTTCTGGAATCCCCACATCAGCTTCTAGTTCTTGTACTGTCAGTCATTGATTTTCATTGATTGCTGCTCATACATATCAAAATTCTTGGATGTTCTGCTTCCTTCCAGAATGTAGATCGCTTGAAACAGATTCTCGACTACCTTTGGAGCACTTGTGCCACACTTTTATTTGCACTGCACTCCTTGCATCATCCCCAAAAGCCTTCTGAATTATCCAAATAGTTTCCACAAGCAATGTTCAAGCTAAATACAAAATTTGATGCAGATTCGTTGCTCTACTTAGTCATTTTGAATGCAATGGCCACACAGTACACATGCTCACTCAATGGCATCAACAGCCCCGAATGACTAGTACAGTGAAGTTGTCATTGTTCACGCATGCTCATTCCAGTCCACTCTCCTTGGCTGCCAGGTTTCAGTGATGTCACACAAACCATTCTCGTTGTATTAACAATGGCTGGACTTTTGCCAGACAGACCTTGTAGGAGCATTTAGTTGTTTTGGGTTTTTTTTTTCTGGAGTAATTAGTAATTACTAATTACTAATTACTAATTTCTAGGATTTTCTTATTTAATTTATTAAATTTACTGTCATACAGCTATTCATAATATTAGCTCTTTATTCATTACTGTTTATCTGTAGCTTGCGATCATTTTGTAAAACGATTTGGCATTGTGCCAAAGCAATTTTACTTTGTGTATAAAATCAAGGTTTGCTGACACATGAGCCCTAGAAGCATGTACAATTATGTTCACAGCATCATTTTTACATTAGCCTAAAGATAAAAACAACCTGCATGCTCACTAGCAGTTGAAAAGATAATGAATACAATGGATATAGCAATACAGCATATAACAACTAAAATGAGCAAACTACTGCTTAATTCAACAGTATAGATAACTCTCAGAGACTTAATGTTCAAAAGCAAAAAGCACATTTCAAGGGAACATATAGATATGCACCCCACAATGGCATTTTGTTCAATAACAGACCTTGTATATGACAGTGATCCCATTAAGATGAAAATAGAGCTAAAAATTCCTATCTCCTAGTGATGTCATAGCCATCAGGACACTGTGGCACAACACATTACTCGGGTGTTTGTGGTGTAAACAGACCTACTCTATTGCCAGTCACATGAAAGTACTGCACATACAATTATATATAGTGCCTAATACTTGATAATAATAATAAATGGCATGTTACTGGTTTATGCATTTAGTACATGTTACTGGCTTATGTATTTAGTATACAGTTTTTTCTGCTTATAAAAAAAGGTGCTGTGAATAGTATCTACGTTATGCTGGCAGTAACCTCATACATCTTATGTTTACCATGTCTCTGATATCACTTTATCTTGTTCTTGATTTAATTCCAAATTGTTTTCTACAGAAACGTGCTGTACAGGTTGTCGCCCAGAAGCAATAGGCTAGACCACATAGCCTACCTGTGTAGCAGGCTATACCATCTAGGTATAGACACTCTATGTAAGCACCTTCTGTGTTTTTGCACAGTGATGAGATTGTCTAATGATGCATTTCTCAGAATGTGCCCCATCATTAAGCAACGCATGACTGTATATACACTGATTCTATTTACATAAAATCCAAAATACAGTTGGCCCTTGAACAATGTGTGTTTAAACTTCGCAGGTCCACTTAGTGGGTTCACTTATACACAGAATTTCTTCAGTAAATATGTACAGTACGATAAATGTATTCTTCTTATAATTTTCTTACTGTTTTCTTTTTCTAGCTTACTTTATTGTAAGAATACAGTATATAATACATATCACATGCAAAGTATGTGTTAATTGACTGTATATGTTATCGCTAAGGCTTCTGGTCAACAGTAGGCTGTTAGTAGTTAAGATTTGGAGAATCAAAGTTATATGTGGATTTTTGACTGCATGGGGTGTTGGCCTCCCAAATCCCATGTTGCTCAAGGGTTAACTGTAAAAAGGAAACAAAACATTATTTACTGTTTAGAGATACGTACATACTTGTATATTGTAAAACCATGAAGAAATAACAAGGATGTTGTTAACATGAATTTCAGGATAGAAGTTACCTCCAGTGTGGAGGGTGTTGTGATGAGAAGGAGGTAAATGAGGGCTTTGTAGGTGTTAGTAATGCTGTATCTCTAAATCCAGATGGTGGGTACCTGAGTGTTCAGCTTTTATTAATTTTTACATTAGATTGATGGAGCTGACATGTACTCTTCCAAGTGCTGAATATAGTGGGCAATACAAATTTTTTTAAAAGTAGCAGCACCTCCAGTAGCTTCAGTTCAGGCTTATTTCTAGAACTGCTTATCTACTTATGATAACTGGCTGCACTGACGTCAGAGACACAGACGGAGCAGGCCCCCCTTCTGTATCCTACCATCTTACCTCTTGGTGACTTTATTTTCTTGAGAGACTTTTGAAGTTTTGGTATTATCATAGTAAATGTGGCAGGTTGATTTCCTTAATGATCTCTGCCTTTTGTCTGTGTTCTTTACCATGTGAGCCTGTGGTTCTCACTAAACAAAGAGATGATGCTTCTACTGATTTACCCCTTGATCTTGAGTTTGGCCTCAGGACTTGCTTTGGCCTGGGATGTTAGCAAATTGGACCCAAACAGAGGCTTGAAAAAGGGCTGGTGTGTCTCCACTCCTACTCTTCCACCCCACTCAAGGTCTGGAGAGCATGGCTTGGTTAGCATGCTGGGAGATGGAGCATGTGGAACAGAGCAGAGCTGCCCAAGTCTCTGCCAGTAATGCGTCTTATGTCAGGAAGCCAGCAACTTGTCAAACTTCTGTGTGAGCCTGGTCACGATAAAAAGGCTGCCTGAACTACTGGCCAACCTGCAGGTAACCACATCCCTAACAGTACAAACAGTCCCTTTCAGATAGGCTGGACCCTGCCATCTTATAAATGAAACGAACGTTTATTGTGTCCCCCACTGTTCATTAGGCAACATTGCTATGGCATCCATACCTGACACACTCAGGTATGTTATGGCTCCCAAAAGGTAACTCTAGATTTTTCCACCGAACTAACAGCCAAAATGATGTAATCAAGTGAGTAATATAAAAATAGCATTTGAAAAAAATCAAATCTCTTTGTGTATATTTCACGATTCCTCTACTTTCAATAAAAATATTCTCTTCTGTTTTTTTTTTAAAGATTTTATTTATTTATCTTTAGATGGGAAGGGACGGAGAGAAGGAGAGAAACATCAACATATGGTTGCCTCTTGTGAGTCCCCTGCTGGGAACTGGCCTGCAACCCAGGCATGTGCCCTGACTGGGAATCGAACCGCGATCATGTGGTTCGCAGGCCCGTGCTTAATCCACTAAGCTATACCAGCCAGGGCCTCTTCTATGTTTTTATCTAAAAAGGATTAGGCAGCTATACTTGAAACTCTCCTACTCTATTAGTGGTGTTCCCCAGTTTATTATCTACCACTTTGGCACACACTTGACAGCTTATTTAAAAAGTTAAATATGCACTTAGTGTAAAGCTCAGTTGCTGCACTCTTAGAACTGAAAATATGTCTCCATAAAGACTTGTACACAAATGCCAAAAACCTGGACACTATTTAGGATGGTTAATTTTATGTTTGAAATGGACTGGGCCATTTGGAGCCCAGATATCTGGGTTTTGGATGCGTCTGGATGAGATTAACATTTGAATTAGTGGACGGAATCGGGCAGATTGCTCTCCGTAATGTGAGTGGGCCTCATCCAATCAAAGTTCTGAAGAGAACCAAAAAGCTGACTCTCCTGTAAGAGAACATTCCCCTAATTGCCTTTGAAGTGGGATGCTGTTCTTTGTTTGTTTTTTTCCTGCCTTCAGACTTGAACTAACACAATCGGCTCTTCCTGGGTTTCACACCTACTGGTCTTTAGACTGGAACTCACACCACTGGCTCTCCTAGGTCTCCAGCTTGTGGACTGCAGATCTTGGGACTTCTAGGTTTCTATAATCATGTGAGGAAATTTCTTATTGATACACACACACACACACACACACACACACACACACAGAGTTGACTCTTGAACAATATGGGGTTTAGTGGTACATATCCCTTGCCCAGTTGAAAATTCACATATAACTGTTGACCAGAAGATGTACTGATAATATAAACAGTTGATTCACACATATCTTGTAAGTTAAATGTATTATATATTGTATTCTTCTTTTTAAATCCTCACCTGAGGATATCTTTATTGATTTTAGAGAGACGAAGGGAGAGAGAGACACTAACATTGATGTGAGAGACAAACATTGATTGGTTTCTTCCCATATGTGCTCCTACCGGGGATCGAACAGGGGATTGAAAATGCAACCTAGGTATTTGCCCTGAACAGGAGTCAAACCTAAAACCTTTTGTTTATAGGACAACCTCCAAACAACTGAGCCACTGGCCAGGGCTATATACTGTATATATTCTTACAATACAGTCAGCTACAGAAAATAAAATGTTATTAAGAAAATCATAAGAAGCCCTGGCAGGATGGCTCAGTTGGTTGAAGCATTGTCTCATAAACCAAAATAAAAAAGTTTGCAGGTTTGATCCCTGGTCAGAGCACACACCTGGGACTGGGGCACATGCAGGAGACAACTGATTGATGTTTCTCTCTCACAACAATGTCCCTCTCTCTTTCTTTATTCCTTCCTCTCTCTTTGAAGTCAATGAGCATAATCTTAGGTGAGGATTAAAAACAATTAAAAAAAGAAGATCATAAAAATAGAAAATACACTTTCAGGGTTTATTGCAGAAGTCTGCATATCAATGGATCTGTGCTGTTCAAACACCATGTTGTTCAAGGGCCAACTGTATGTATCTGTGTGTGTGTATATATTATATATACAACCCACTCCTCTGGAGAGCACTAATACACCACCCCAAAATTTATTAACAGGTGAATGGACAAATAATGGAATTCTCAGCAATAAAAGAAACACTGCTGAAATCTGTAATCGTGGAGACGAGTCTTGAAAACATTATGTTAAGTGGAAAAGACAGAAGAGTTCATATTGTATGCTTCCATTTACATGAAATTTTAGCAAAGACTGATCTATAACAGGAGATAGCAGATTAGTGATTGCCTGAAATTGATGAGAATTGACTAGAAGAAGCGTAAGTGACCTTTTGGGGTGATAGAAATGTTCTTGATTGTGATGAGACAGTTTTGGCATATCCATGTGGCAAACACAAATTATATTTCAATAAAGTCGATTTTACAGACAAAATTAGCCTGGCAAGGGGATAAACTTTTCTGATATAGTTATTGATACTTTAATCCATGTCAAATGAGTTTAGATGAGCTAGCAGAATCTAAGTTTCATTCATTCATTCATACTTTCACTCCCTCATCCATTCATTCAGTTATTGGGTCACTATGAGTTGCCTTCTATGTGCCAACCCATGGTTCATGCAGATTTGGCCCAGGGCCATCTGAGGCACAGAGGGCTGATGAGGAGCAGTCCTCACTGGCCTTCTCTCTACTTGCAGGCAGTGATACCAACCATTCTCGCCCTTCCACTCTTCCTCTTCATAGCTGACTCACGATAGAACTGACACGGCAACTTAGAAACTGGGCTGGTATCAGAACTTGGCATGTTCTGGGCTCCTGGTCTTATACCAGTCAACACAATATTTTCTCAAATACAGCTGCCTGGGTGTCTGAGTGGAGCTCGATTTCCAGATTAAACATAAACTCTGCAGCCACTGTCTCTATATGCACAACTGCAAACCCCAAAAAGCAGCATAATTTCCAAGCAGTTTTTCATCCGGAAATGCTCCCCAAGATAGTTTTGAAAGGACATTTAAAAAATAGACTTAAATTTCATGAAGTCTTCCATGCAAATGAGTTGGAAAGTCCTCTTGCCAGCTTCAGCTGGATTTGCCAAATGGACACGTTCCAAATTGTTAGTATTCTTATAAACTGTTTGGCTCTTAGCCTAGTTAGCTAATCTGTGTCTAATAAAGGCAACTAGAAAATATATAGTCTTGCAGCCAGTAATGATAGTGACCTTACTTTTGTATTTTAAGAATTCACTTCTGAATGCTTTCAGTGATGTTAAAATTGCTTCTCAAACTTCAGAATTCATTAAAAGAGAAATGTTTACTCATAAATCAAATATTTGAATTTTGTCAAGTGTACTGTTTCTGAAATTAATTATAATGGATATATATGAGAGAGATACACATATAATTGTATATACAATTATATATATCAATTATATATGCATCTCAACTATATGTAATACATATCACATACATATATAAAATTGAGATATATATAGTTATATATACTATATATAATTATATATAGCATATATAGTATATATAATTAGTGTATATATAGTATAGTATACACAGTATATATAGTATGTATAATTATATATAGTATATATATAATTGAGATATATATATATATATCTCTATTGTTGAAAATGTTATGGTGTGCCCTTTTGTGTGAAAGAGGTGAGACCCTGTTGAGGGGCATAACTGAAATTCCAAAAATGGCACACATTCCTTAATAGGGGTAGTGTCGTGAAGGAACACTTACAAAGCACACATGGACAAAGCCAAAGGAAGTAGGATTGAGGGTGGGAGGTGGGGAGGGGTGGGGGACAGGAAATGGAGACAAGTGTACTTGTACAACAGCAAGAAAATTACTTGAAAATTACTAAAACAAAGAGAGTTCTGAGATGCACTGTCTGGGAGAGGCTGCCGTGTATGGGAAGTGAGCACAGTTCAAGCCAGGGCAGTGGTCCAGTCAGTCAGTCCCACAGCGAGCTGAACGCACTGGCGTACTCTCTGCTCACATCAGTCAGAGGGCAGGAATCAGAGTCTGCTCATCAGACTGTTAGAGAGGCACAAAAGAATCCTCAGAAAATGAAGGAATCCATAAAAAGAAACAGATCAAATAGACAGTGTACAGTGTTTGTCCGAATAAGGGATAACTACAATGCGTGACTGGGGTGAAAAGTATGACGAGGACCAGGCTCAGCATGACCACTGCTGGTCCGATCAGACAGACGGGGACTGAGACAGAGCAGCAGCATGTGTGCAGTACAGAAGATGCTGTCGTCTTCCAGCCACACCCACCCACACAAGTAGCCTTCCCCGTCACAGCGGCCATCTGCGTGGATGTCAAAGCAGCGCGCGCACAAAACCACACATGCACTTCCATGGGGAGCAAACCCAGACACTTTTATTTACGCTTTAGAAAGCAAACAAGCGGCCCAAACAGAATGGTTAGGAAACAAAAACAGATTCATTTGTGCTGTTAGAAAGCTGTAGGTCATGCATTCACCTGTATAAATAATTTTTCTGGCAACAGCGGCTAACTCTTCCCATCGAAAAACTTGACAATTTCAAGTACATAAAAGTCGCGCACATTTTTCTCTGCTTTTATTTTATCTGGTACATTGTCATAGTAATACACTGACTTGTGCACTCAACCCATTTCAGGTAAAAGAAATTCAAATCTTTACTAGTAGGAAATGGGAAACGTGAGTACTCCCTCCATCAGCATCGCGTAACAGTACTAAATTTCTCTCGTTTTTGTCCTGAAAGGGAGAGTGGGGGACAGAGGCCTGTCTGTACAATTGAAAGCAGAAACATATCATCTGAAAGCAAACACAAAGGTGGGCCTGCCACACTTTTATTTCAGTTTCCTCAGCTGTTCAAAGTGATGTCAAGTGTGGCTGCATTTCCACCTGCTTTCTTCCCAGCTGCCTCTGTGCCCTCACCCACGAATCTGTGCCTCTGGGGAGCTGCTCATTATTGTCACTTGTCATACAGCCTGCACTTGCATATCCTGGGCTTCATGTGAAATTTCAGAA
This sequence comes from Sturnira hondurensis, assembly GCF_014824575.4. Lineage (NCBI taxonomy): Eukaryota > Metazoa > Chordata > Mammalia > Chiroptera > Phyllostomidae > Sturnira > Sturnira hondurensis. The sequence goes on from NW_028095541.1 coordinate 8,336,508, forward strand.
TCTCAAATGACACTACACAGGATTGCTCTAAGTCCTGTGAGTGCAGTTTGGCAAATATTCCGAATTAACTTCAACTCTGTGTTACAAGTGTTGAATAGAAGATAGGGCTAAGTGCAGCTGTGGCCTCCTGGGCTGCCCAGAGGCTCTTTAGAGCTCAGGACAGAAAACCTAATGCCCCCAAAATGAAGTGACTACAGACACCTGCCTCTTTGTCACTGCAGAACAGTCCCCTGAGAGTCAGAAACACCTGAGAGAGTGGCTGGATTCTGGGCTAATGGGGTGCAGTGAATATCTTCAAAGGCCATCATCAGCCCCTGCGCCCCACTTTCCCCCACCCCCCATAGAAAGCATCAATGTTCTCCCCACCCCACCAGCATGAAGGACAGCAAGCACTGACACAGAAACCAGGCCTCTCTGATGATCTTCCCCCTCCCCTGCTCCAGTGCCCTCTGTCACTCTAGGCTCTCTACCTGCTCATTTGAAGTGCACTTTGGTTTTGGTTGCTGGAAACAGGTCATCATAGAGCTGACTAGATGGCCAAGTCATTGGCTCTGGCCCGACTGCCACTGGACTTACTGGCTCTGCTTGACTGTCTGGGGTCCGTGGGGGGAAAGGGGGGTGTGTGCATCTCGACAGCGGTGGTCACTGCCTGCTGCCCCTCATCAGGAGTCACTCTCAGACTGCTCTCTCCCAAGCTGCTGCCACCCCCATTCTCCAGCAGGACAGACTCCTTGCTGCCTGCTCTTCCCTCCTGTGGGGGTGGCTGGGGGCTGCCTGGAGGGTTAAAGGAGGAAGATGTGGACACAGGCCGGGAGACCTTCCTAACAGATGTCTGCTGCTTGGTCTCCTGGTTGGCCCAGTTCTCCTCTGTCATTAGCAGGTGATGGTTACTATTGTACAATTTGTCAGGGAGGCTCTTCCCCCGTGTCAGGGATGGGACTGCCACATTGAAGTTTGTTGCTGGTGGAGGGGAGCCGGGACAGGCTGTGGCCACTGCCTGTCCCAGGGAAAAGGCAGAGTGAGTATAGTAAGGAGGGCACCCCACAGTACCAGTGGTGGGAATAGGGTGGGAAGGCAGTGGGCTCACACCCTCAGGTTTTGTAGCCCCCATCCTTGAATCAGGAGTGTCAGGGCCATAGTGGTTGGTCATGCCCTGTTTAAGCTTCTTCCAGCCCAGGTGGTATATCTCCAGCATGTTGAGTAAGAGGGACAGGCAGGCCACAACCAGCATGAAGATGATGAAGATGGTCTTCTCTGTGGGCCTAGAGATGAAGCAGTCCACTGTGTTGGGGCAGGGCCACCTGGAACAGCGGTAGAGTGGCTTTAGCTGAAAGCCATACAGAAAATACTGTCCAGCAATGAAGCCCACTTCAAATAGTGTCTTAAAGATGATGTTGAAAACATAGGTCCGAAGCAGGGCCCCGGTGATGCGGACCTTGCCAAGGTCATTCCACACAGGGTTCTTATCCTTCTGGCTGTGGTCTCTGGGTGAACACTGTCCGGCAGATCTGAGACTTAGGCTGCTTCCCTCTACCTGCTCTTGTTCCTTCCCTCTCTTCTTCTGTTCCATGCGCACAATGTGTAGCACATGCCCCAGGTAGATGAGGGTGGGCGTGGACACAAAGATGATCTGCAGCACCCAGAAGCGGACGTGGGAGATGGGGAAGGCCTGGTCATAGCAGACGTTCTCACAGCCTGGCTGCTGAGTGTTGCAGGTGAAGTCTGATTGCTCATCTCCCCATACTTCCTCAGCAGCAGCTCCGAGCACCATGATCCTGAAGATGAATAGGACTGTCAGCCACACCTTGCCAATGACTGTGGAGTGTTCCTGTGCATTCTCCAATAGTCTCCCCAGGAAGCTCCAGTCACCCATTGCTCCACACTGTCAGCCTGTAAGGAAACATGCTTGTTGATATGCAGGTAGGACTGGTGAGTTCAGGTCCAACCACCTGAAGGGGCAGGTGTGGCCATGCATCGGGTTTGGAATGGAGTGTCATTGGGTGCTGTTCTCTCACTTCCTAAACTGGGCTGTGCTGCATAGCTCCCTCCAAAGCCCTATGTGTTTATGCTTAAACATGTTTGTGTACACATGTACACACATGGTCCCATGCGCATGCGCACACACATAAGTCCCTGTACCTGCACATAGCTGCACACCATCGTACATGTGTGTCCGTGCACATACGTACAGGTGTCTGCTTGTGCATCCACGTGCACACACATGTAAGCACACACGTATGTGGGCACAGCCGTGTGTGCACATGTGTGTACCTGATTATGTGAGCATGTGTGTGTACTGTGTCCACATGCATCTGTACATGTTTCCATGTGTACCATTCTTGCACTCATGCATCGAAAGTTTGCACACATGTGCATTAGTGCATGCACGATGTGTTCATATGTGTGCATGCACAGGCACATTGTGTATGTGCATGTGCACACGTTATATATGCCTACATGTATGTACATGTGTGTGCCCATTTGTGTACATGCAAATGCATATGAATGTATGTGTATATGGTATGTATACCTATCTCTGTGTGTCTGTATATATCACCCTCTAATGTTCCATCCTGACTTCAACCATGGTGTATGGCACCAATACATTACAGACCTATGTTATCCTACATAGCATGGATTAAATTAGAGAAACAGATTACTTAACTCTGTTCAGAGATGAGGAAACAACAGCTAAAAATATAAGTGACTTGCCTAAGGGACACCGACCTCCCCCGACTCTTCACTCCTCCCTGGGCTCTTCCAGGCTCTGTCTCTACAGGAGCTCTGGGGATTCCAGTGCTGTGGGCTATTCCTAATCTTGCCCGTCCTGCTCCTGTAAGGTTAGAGCAGCTTTCTTTCAAGTTGCACCATGCCCATTCCACCTTCATAACTACTGCCTTGTTAATCTGTTACCTCCTCCACTTCAGACTTCCCGTTTGACTTTTTGTCTTTGCAAATGTTGCATAAATGGTTCACTCAGCTCACACAAATTCCCACCATCTGTGGCTCCATCTGTAAAGTAACGACATGGTTATACACAGTGAACTGCACTCGGATGGAGGGAAGTAATGGACCCTCTTTGTGAAGGTGACAGTGCTCCTCGGACACAGGGGACCAAGCCTACATGGAGTCCTCCATGTCACCTCTGCTCAAACAGGCCAGATGCTCCGACCAGAAGTAAGGACTGTGCTGCTGTTCTCGTGGCCAGTCTGTGCAGTAAGGAAAGTGGGCTAAGCTGTGAGTGTGCATACAATTCTCCAGGGCAATGAACAAAACTCTATCCTGTTGAACCTTAAAATGCTTAACAATATGACTTTTTAGGAATTGGTTTAAATGCAAATAAATAAACAAAACCTTACTATCTCTGATCTAAAAAAAATAGGTCGATGTTAACCCTCTTTTAGAATAAACTTCCAACTCTTTGTTTTGCTCACTGCAGAGAAATCTTAGTCTTCACATATCTAACCAGCCTTCTTGCCCCATATTGTCACTGCCGTTTGTTCTACCATCCATGATCTTAGGCAGTAGCAAGTTTTCACTGAGAAACTTAATTATTAAACATAAAATCACCCACTCTCCTGTGAAGGATGTCAGATGTCAGGGAACTGTTCTAGGTTACATCCTGTTTCTTCTCCAAGCTATCAATTCTGCCTGCTTCACAGAACCCACAGCCAACCCTCTGGGCTTGTGGGAACGCTATCAACCCAGGCTGTCACAAGGCCCGTAACTGGTCCCTTGGCCCTAGCCTCACCTTCCACTCTCTTATATGTCTGCCTCTTGGGCACAAGGCTAGTGCCATGGCCAGGGTACATGACCCATGAGGACCTGAGGGCAGACCTAACTTCCTGGGGGTCCTGAAACTCTACCTCTATGCCTTTGCAGGTGTTGTGCTTTGTATTTTAAACACAGAGTCTATCTTGAGATCTATTAGTGGAGATGGAAAAATTCAGAAGAATGGAGAGCTCTACAATGGCAGAGTGATTTCACTGAAGAAAAATATTAATATTAAAAGGTGTAGCCAAGGTAGAGAAGGATTTGAGCTGGGCTTGGAAGATGTGGTTTTGTATAGAAGGAAAGGTGAAGGGAGCGCACTTCAAGAGCAGAATGATGTTCCCACGGCGGTGGGGATACATGTGATCATTGAAACAGGGCACTGGGTCAGAAAGCAGTGAACTTAATGCCTGCTTGAGCACATGGAGCTAGGCTGTGGCCATGTTTGCACACAGTAGGCATTCAGTAAGCACTGGTGGTGCACATGAACCAAAGCCCTAGAGAACCACTAATGCACATAGGGTAGAGAGATGCTGAAGTGTTGTTGAAGAAAGAAGTCCACAGTGACTCAGGGAGGATGTGGTGACCTCAGAGTGAGTGTTGAAGGCTGAGCTGGATGACAGGAGGGTGAAAGAAAAAGAGAAAAAACAGAGAGGAGACACTCTGAGCATAAAAGCAGCGTTGTAGTGCCTGACTAGAGCCAGGGATGAGAGAGTATGAATGAAAGACAAGTCTTACATGTCCAAGCCTTTTGAGTGGGAAAGTTATGGGGGGAGGGTGCAGGGGGAGTATTTAAAAAGAAGGACACTGGGGGAGAGGTGCTAACTTGAGAATGGAAGAGGAGATGAAGACTGGTTTGGTGACTGTGTGGATTAAAAGCAGTGGTGGGAGATTTGAGTGAAAGTGTTCAGCAGGAAGCCAGAGATGAGGGGTTGGAAGCAGCGGGAAAGAGGGTCCACAGGGTGGCTCCTCCTCTCCTAGGTGAGGACCAAAGTGCAAAGAACAGTTTAGAGACACAGGTCACAAAAAATGCAGCACAAAGGGAAAAAAAGGATACAGAATCGACTCATTGCCCCTGGGGCCTGTAAAGGTGGTCTACGTGTGGTGGGTGCTTTGTGAAGGGCACCTGATCTGACAAGGTGGGTGAGGGCCAAAGACTGAGCAGAGCTGGAGACCAGAGACCCTCTCTGTAGTCCCTTCCCAGTGGAGGGAAGGGACCACCCTCAGGGTGCCCTGACAGGTTCTGCCAGAGAGTCTACCATGTTTGTGTTCTATTAGATTCTTGGAATTTGTGCCTGGAAACTTGTTTTATCCTTTACATTTTATTTTCATTATTGCTTCCCTCTTAGTCTTCTTGCAGAGTTCTTTTGGGAAATTTTAGAGATAGGAGGAAAATGGTTGGATAGTTCCTGAGTGCTTGTAAAGACCAGACACCTCAGGGCCAGAAGATGCAAGGAAATCCAGAGGGGCTGGGAGGGAGAGAAGTCACCCAGGACCCGGAGAGCCTGCCTCCCCTTCAGGTCTCAGAAGGCATATTCCCTTGAGAGCAAGAGTGAGAATTGGGGTGGCTTGTTGGAGTTGAGGAGGCTTGTGGAGGACTTTGCAGAGGGGACTAACGGTGTCAACATTCTTCTGAGCCTTCAAGAAGGAAGGGAATGAAAAAGAGACCCCGTGATCTTACATAAGAAGGACATGGATGGTCCTCAAGTGACCAGTCAATGACAAGACAGGGATAAAACCAAAAGTTTGGAAAGGGGTTAGGAGGCAATATACTGGTGTAATGGAGGCAAGATTTAGACAGCACTTGCTCATTGAATCTAGAACTTAAAGAAAGGAGATACCAAAGGATTTCCTAAAATTGACCAAAGTGGGGCACAGGTCCAATGGTGGTGTTTTAGGGATAGAGAAGGCTATAGGTATTTGACATCAGTGGATTGATTCCTGAGGGATGAAGAGCATGAAGGGAGGGTCAGGCTCCTCATCAAACCTCCACAATGAGGGATAGATAGTACAGGTGGGAGTTTGAGATGGGAGGTGTAAGACAAAAGTTCTCCAAAGTGTTGCCCTGAATGGGTGGCTCAGTTGCTTGTACCATCATCCTGTAAAGGTTGCAGGTTTAATCCTTGGGTGGGGCATATACCTCGGTTGTGAGTTTGATCCCTGGTTGGATCGTGTGTGGGAGGCAACTAGTCAATGTTTTTTTTTCATATTCACGTTTCCCCCTCTCACCCTGTCTTACTCTCTCAAAAATCGATAATGATGTCTCCTCAAGTGAGGATTAAAAACAATTACAAAAAGACTTCTCCAAAGTGCTGGCATAACTCCTCTCAGTGAGGTCAAAAGGGAGCTCACATTCTCAGGCAAGGGCAGGACTTGAGACCTGAGAGGAAAGTTGAGTTTGATTGCAAAGGAATAGGAAGGATGAGAAATGAACTGGATTCCACCTGCCTTCCCTTTCGCTGATGCCACATCTGTGACAGGCTGCAGCCATACAGCAGGGACTGAGGGAGGCCTACTATGTGTGAGGCCCTGGTTCTGAACAGAACAGACCACAGCTGGAGCGATGTAACTCTTGTGGGAGAGACATTCCACACAAGAGATGATGGATGCTGAAAATGTCATGGAGAGACAGAAAGCTGGGAAGGAGCATGGAGGAAAGTGTAAAGGTCAGATAAGACTGTAGGTCCCCTGAGAGGGAGGGACACTAAGTGGCTACAATTTTAGATCAATGCGATACCAGGTCATACACAACTCCCACTGTGATGTTCAAAGTTGTCTCAAGATGGTTTAGCCTTTTATTTCTTCCAGGTGAAACTTAGAAATAGTTTGTCAATTTCCACAAAAATGTGGAACATGATTTGGACTGAAATTGCAATCAGTTTATAGATGAACCAAAGTGACTTTACAATCAAGTTTTCCCACCATTAAGCACCACCAGTGCCCTGATGCAGAGCTTCTGTTCTGCCCTTCAGTGGGGCTAGAGGACACTGCCCCAGAGGTCTCATACACCTTTTGTTACATTTATTCCTAGATACTTTATTGTTTTTCTAATTTTTTAAAAGATTTTATTTATTCCTTTTTAGAGGGGAAAGGAAAGAGAGAAGGAGAGAAGTATCAATGTATGGTTGCCTCTCGTGAGTCCCCTGCTGGGAACTGGCCTGCAACCCAGGCATGTGCCCTGACTGGGAATTGAACCACGATCGTGTGGTTTGCAGGCCCATGCTCAATCCACTGAGCTATACCAGCCAGGGCTGTTTCTCTAATTTTTTATTATAAATGGTTCTTGTATTACAATTCTTGATTGGTTATCACCGTCACTTGGAACTTATCTTAATATATTAGTCTTATATCTAGCAACCTGTTAAGAAGTACTTATTAGTTCTCATGGTTAGGATAGTTCTGTGGGTGTCTGTGGAAGACACACATCATATCATCTGCTTGTGTCTTCCTCTCCTAATTCAAATTCCTGATGTTTCTTTTTCTTGTCTTCTTGTACTGGCCAGGATATTTAGCATGTGTGGGCTAAAATTTTTATACTATTATTAGATTGTACTGTGAAAGTTATTTTTAGCCTGAAAAATTATGAATTCCCTAAATGAGTTTTTACAAGAATCTCCTATAAAAGAGTTTGGGGACTAATATTATTTTTTGAGTGGGTTTGAAGGAAGATTTGATTACAAATTCAATTTTATTAACTGTTACTGACATATGAAGATTTGTTATTTTTTAAGTCAGTTTAGTCAAATTTAGTATGTTATTTCTTAAGTCAAACTTTTGGAAAAGTTTCCATTTCACCTAAGCTTCAAATTTGCTGTCATAAAATTATTCATGGTGTTTGATTATAGTCGAAATTGTATTATAATTATATTTCTTTGGTTCTAGATATTATTTATTTTAGGTTTCTAAACTATTAGTCTTTTTAGAAGTTTATCTTTTATTTCATATATGCTTAAAAAGAATTAGGGTTTATTTTGTGTTTTTCACTGTCTTACATATAGTATATTTATAGTATATACATAAATCTAAAAAAATTCCTATGGATTTTTTAGAACCTATGCACCCCAATGTTCATAGCAGCACAATTTACAATAGCCAAGTATTAGAAACAACCTAGGTGCCCATCAGTAAATGAATGGATCAAAAAGCTATGGTGCATTTACACAATGGAATTCTATGCAGCAGAAAGAAAGAAGGAGCTCCTACCCTTTGCAACAGCATGGATGGAACTGGAAAGCATTATGCTAAGTGAAATAACCCAGGCGGTAAAAGACAAATACCATATGATATCATTTTTAACAGGAACCTAAACAACAAAACAAACAAGCAATCAAAATATAGCCAAAGACACTGAAATAGAGAACAAGCTGACAGTGACCAGAGGAGGAGGGGGAGGGAATCTCCGGGGAAAAGGGGAAGGCTCTACAGGAACAAGTATAAAGGACACATGGACAAAAACTAGGGGGGCATAGAAATGGGAGGGAGGTGGGGAGGGCTGGTGTGGCTGGGATGGGAGTAAAAGATGGAAAACTGTACTTGAACAACAATTAAAATAAATAAATAAAATTCCTATGGATGCTTTAAATAGACATAGATTTTAGTATTTTATATTATTATTATAAAATATACACATATAACTTGAGGGTATCCTTTATCTTAGTACAAACTTCATAATTACACAGCTTCTCTTCCCTAATTTTAAATGGAAAAATAGATGAGTTTTATTTGCTTAACTTTTCAATAATCTAATATCTAGTAGGAAACACCATTTTCATCCAGAATGAACTATTAGTGAAATTATAAAGCATTAATTTTCCAAGTTCTTTATTAATAATCCTAAAGCACTGCTGAGATCATATAGTTTTATATTGTCAGAGACTAGATATCCAGAAGCATGAAATAATTTTAAAAAATTAAATCTGCTTATTTTATTTGTTAAATAAGAATGTATGGAAAGCACTTATAATAGTGCCTGCCATTCATATATTATTATTATTATCCTTATATTTTCTCTTTTGTGTGGGGATTTCCATTATTTGTGAGTACCTGAGAACTCATAAGCTCTTATTAAGAGCTAAGGTAAACATGTTTACACTTTTCATCTTTAGTCAAAAGAAAGAACTTGCTAGCTTTTCCTCTCGATAGAACCTTCAGTGACCCAAAAGCTTAGTGAGAGCTAGTTTTATGTTGGAAGTAATTTAAACAACTGTTTTAGCTTAAAAGCAAATGTCTTGCCCTGGCTGGTGTAGCTCAGTGGATTGAGTGCAGGCCTGCGAACCAGACGATCGTGGTTCGATTCCTAGTCAGGGCACATGCCTGGGTTGCAGGCCAGTTCCCAGCAAGGGACGCACTAGAGGCAACCGTACATTGATGTTTCTCTCCCTCTCTCCTTCCCCTGTAAAGATAAATAAATAAAATCTTAAAAAGAAAAACAAAACAAATATCTTTAATTTTTTATATTCAAGATAGGTAAAATTAAAAATACACATAACTTTCTATTCACACCATTTCTTCTTGAAATATTTGAATAAAGTAATCATTCCCTCTAGAAATTCATATTAAATCATCTTTTTCACAATTAGTGTTTTAATATTAACCAAGAAAATGAACCTCCAGTCTAGCTTCAGTTCGGCTGACAGGAAGATGTAGATAATCTGAAATGTAATTGGATACATGACTGTCTTCCAAGGCTATTCATGCCATTCTGGGCTTCCTTTCTAACAATTCACATATCTTCCCTGCTCCATTACTCTGTTTACCCTCAAGTTTCTCCTGTCAATCATTAAATTAATAAGATTTTTAAACAATGTCTTTGAAAGACCTACAAATGCCATTAGAATTTTTCACTTCTTCAAACATTTTATTTAAACATTTCAGTAATGTGTTCACTTTCATGTACTTTAATATTAGTCTTCAAAGTTTTAATAAGTGAATAATTTTTCAAAGCCAATACCCTTAAATTAAAAATGAATTTACTAGTACATAACTTTCTGAAGGGTGGCTTGGGGTAAGGGTAAATTACAATAAAGAAAATTATAGGGGCACGCCAGTGTGCCACTGCTCTGAGCAGGATCTAGTTACATCAGCAACACAAGTAAGCCAGCCTGAAGAATATGCCAGGCCCTGACTTTATAACCACAGCATGGTCAGTTAAAAGGTACTCTCTCTATATAAATCCAAATTACACCCTTCAGGAATCGTACTAATTGCCCATGGAAGAAACATGGGATCATAGCAGTTTAGAGCTAGGATACCCTTAGAAGTGGTCTAGTTTAGCCTCCTCATTTTGCAGATTAGAAAATGAAGTCCAGAGAGGGGATGCGATTGTCTAAAGTTACATAGCCCTTGGTTCTGAAGCGGGCCCAGTGCACCTTCCCTGTTCACGTGCCTGCATGGGAGTATACACCAGGCTGACTCTTCAGATTATAACTGTCACCTTTTGAGTTATAACTCTGTAGTACACATTAAAACATGTCTAGAACCATAGATTGAAGTATATTTTAATCTTTTGACTTTTCTTCCAGTCCAGAGTGTTTAAAGTTGTTAAATATTAGTCATATGGTAACAACAGTCTAGTTATTTCAGACAGTGTTTTTACTCTTGCTTGGTGAGCAAAACCTCACAGCCTTAAAATTATGGTATTTTATTACTCTATATTACAAATCATATCTGTCAAAATGTTTTCTGTGTTTGCAGAAGTAACAATTTCTATAGTATATAGAGTAGTATATAATTTGAATTCTTATTCAACTCTACTTCTACCAGTATATAACCAGAAATCTCTTCCAAGTTCTATGATAAAAGATTCATTTTAAAGCTAATAGGAAATGTAATGTCAAGAATAAATGAGCAATAATTCATGAAGCTAATCAGATGGTCTGAACGAAAAACATTAAGTGATTTTTACATTTAGCATCATTCTTTTGTTAACAGCAAATTTAAAGCAAATCACTATTTCTTCAGATTAAAGAAAATGGAAGAGTGGAGAAACTGCTGACGTCAATGGTCACCAAGTCATACCTTTGAAGATACAGAAATTTTACAAAGCAAGCAGTAGTACTAGAAGAATTTTCCACCACTATATAAATGAAAATTAAGATTAAACTTTATCACTGTTTTATTAAAATAACAAAAACATACTGTTTTTAGAGACACGTGTATGCTGTATAAAGTTACATGTATTGGATATTTTTTCTTCAATTAAGAAAACATTAATCAAACACCTATATGTCTGAGGCACTGAGGATACCAAAATAATTAAGTCCTTACCCTCAGGAGGTTAATTCACAAACTATAGAAGATGCAGATTTGTAAAAAAAATTGATCAAAATAATATAAAAATGCTACATAGTGTTGATAATGGTCATGATCTAGTGGAGGGGGAAGGAGGAAGATACTGTACAATAATCAAGATGGACCCAGGGTTTCTGTACAGGGTCAAGTGCTTCTCAAAGGCCATTCCACTGCTTAGAATGTTCTGATAATATTTTAGCCCATTACATAAACTATGTATTTGCTAATGTATTATGTGCAATATTGAAGTAAAATCCCCCAAAATGTGTATCTTATTTAATATCTGTTGGGTGCATTTCAAGTAACAGTGACATCCAAAAGACTAATTACCAGTTAAATTTGTTACATGCATGAGATTTTAAAAAGTGGCTGTGATAAGTACAGAGAATTAATTTTTTTAAAGATTTTATTTATTTATTTTTAGAGGGGAAGGAAAGGAGAGAGGGAGAGAAATATCAATGTATGATTGCCTCTCATGCATCCCCTGCTGGGAACTGGCCTGCCCTGACTGGGAATCGAACCACGATACTCTGGTTCGCAGTCCCCTGCTCAATCCACTGAGCTACACCAGCCAGGGCTTAATTTTGTTTTAAATGTATAGTGTAAAACTTATTTTAGTTAAGAAAATGAACACCAGGATAATTTGGACTTCTGGCCAAGATGGAGTCATAGGTAGATAAACTCTGCCTCCTTACACAACCAGAAGAAGGACAACAAATTAAAAAAAAAATAACCAGAACTGCCAGAAAATTGAACTATATGGAAGTCTGACAACCAAGGACTTAAAGAAGAAACATTCATTCAGACTAGTAGGAGGGGCCGAGATGAGCAGCTGGGCATGGAGAGGATGCTTGGGAAGCCGGAGGTGGTGGTGGAGGACCAGGGCAGGCAAGGGGGTGGCTGGTGGACCAGGTGGTCCCACGTTTCCATGCAGATAAACTGGTAGAAACAACTGGGGAGTGAGACAGATTGCACAACCCAGAGTTCCAGAGCAGGGAAATAAATCCTTTCCCTGTGGGGGCTGTGGCAGCAGGAGAAACTCCCAGGATCACAGGAGAGTTTGCTGGAGAGACCCACAGGGTCCTAGAATGTACACAAACCCACCCACCTGGGAATCAGTACCAGAAGGACCTAATTTGCTTGTGGATAGTGGGGAAGTGACTGAAGGCTGGCTGAGGAAGCAGCATTGTCCCTCTTGGACCCCTCCCTGACATACAGCACCAAAGCAGCCCCTTGGGTTGCCTTGCTCTGGCAAATACTTAAGGCTTCACCCTTATAATGTTACAGGTGAAGACAAAAAAAATTAGCCCAAATGAAAGAACAGATCAAAGCTCCCCAAATAGAATTAAGCAATGAAGACATAATCAACCTATCAGATACAGAGTTCAAAACACTGGTAATCAAATACTCACAGAATTTGTTGAGCATGGTCATAAAAACAGAGAAAAAGTGAAGGCTATGCAAAGTGAAATAAAAAAAATGTACAGGGCACTAATGGTAAAGGGAAGGGAATTGGTACTCAAGTCAACAATGTGGAGCAAAAGGAAAAAATTAACATTCTACCATAACAGAATGAAGAAACAATTATACAAAAAAATGAGGAGAGGATTAGGAACCTCTGGGACAACTTTAAGTGTTTCAACATCTGAATCATAGGGTGCTAGAAGGAGAAGAGGAAGAGCAATAAATTGAATACTTATTTGCAAAAATATTGAAGGAAAACTTCCCCGATCTGGCAAAGGAAATAGACTTCCAGGAAATCTAGGAAGCGCAAAGAGTCCCGAAGAAGTTGGACCCACGGAGGAACACACCAAGGCACACCATAATTACATTACCCAAGATTAAAGACAAGGAAAGAATCTTAAAAGCAGTAAGAGAAAAGGAGACAATTACCTACAAAGGAGTTGCCATCAGACTGTCAGCTGATTTCTCAAAAGAGACCTTACAGGCAAGAAGGAAAGAGGTATTCAAAGTCAGGAAAGGCAAGGACCTACATCCAAGATGACTCTATCTAACAAAGCTATCATTTAGAATGGAGGGACAGATAAAGTGCTTCCTAGATAAGGTCAAGTTAAGGGAGTTCATCATCACCAAGCCCTTATTATATTAAATGTTAAAGGGATTTAACTAAGAAAAAGAAGATGATCAAAGCTATGAACAGTACAATGACAACAAACTCACAACTATCAACGATTGAGCCTAAAAAGACAAAAACAAAAACAAACACAAACTAAGCAAACAACTAGAACAGAAACAGAATCACAGAAATGAAGATCACATGGAAGGTTATCAGCAGGGAGGTAGAGGCGGATAAGGGAGGAAGAGGTAGAGAGAAAAAGAAGCATAAATGGTAGGTACAAAACAGACAGGGAGGTTAAGAATAGTATGTGAAATGGAGAAGCTGAAGAACTTATATGTACGACCCACGCAGATGAACTAGGGGGGGCAATGCTGGTGTGAGAGAGGGATGCAGGGTGGAGGGGAATAAAGGAGAGAAAAAATGGGACAACTGTAATAGCATAATCAATAAAATACATTAAAAATAAACAGCAATATTGTAATAAGTATACATGGCATGAAATGGGTAACTGTATTTATTGGGGTGACCACATAATAAGTTGTGTAAATTTCTCATAACCTGGTTGTACACTGTAACTAATATAATCTTGTACAACTATAATTGAAAATCAAAAATATTTTAAAAAGAAAAAGAACACCTCTTAGAATATAACCTCTTAATTTCTATTAAGGAAATTGGGTCAAAATTCACTTTCTCATGGGGAAACCATGAAACTTTCTCATGTGCTGTTACAATTTGGTGCCACCAACCTTTGCTGGTTGACTCACACAGCACACCCACTGGTGCTAATGGCACAGCCTCTGTGAGTTACTTCACAGGAACACGCACACCCCTCTCAGTGGATGCTCACCTCAACATGAACTAAACTGGGCACCCATAAAGTATGGGCTGATGTGCACTTTGAACACACCAAGCTTTGGGATTGATCCCCCTTTTCCTCTTAGGCTTTTAATGTCTGTTTTGTAATGGTTCTCACAGCACAGAAATGGATGGCCAGGGAAGTGACTCACATGTCATGTCACCATCATTCAGAGTTCTTGGGTCTAGGAGACCAATGTTTGCATAGAACCACTTTTAATGGCATATTTTGGCAGTATCTTGATAAAACAAAACTGTGGAACTCCACTTATCTCTAGAGCCCAAGTCACAGGTATTCACGTCTGGGAGCTCTGCATTCTAGGTCGAATTCTGTCCACACAGCACAGACAGCAAAGCAAGTCCCTGCATGTCCCTACTGCGTACAGTCAGGTGAGGCCCTGAAAGAAGGGATCACTGTGGAGTCAGGTAAGTGTTTTTCCACTCTTGTACTTGGATTCAGAGTAACCAGCATAAACATCAAGAATCACTCCTGGCATTCACAGCTAAAGGGAATCTTTAGAAAAAGAAGTTTTAAAACGTCCCTTAAAGGGAAGTAGGAGGCAGCATCATTCCTAACAAAATCAAGAAGCTGTGCAGAGGGCCTGATGCTGCTGGACCAGCTCAGGGTGTCCCTCCCTCCGTCCCCGGGCTCTGTGTCCTCCTGAGCCTCCAGGGTTTACAGTCCTTGGAGCCCTCAGACAAGAAGTTCTAGAGCACGTCCTGCTCCCCACCCATGGGGGAGGGCATCGGCCAAAATCATTTCTCCCAGCTCCCCTGGCCACCCACTAGGAAGGAACCTTACACTCAGCTGAGAACCAGGCTCTTCAGGGACCTCCACATCACAAGAACCTCAACCACTGCAAAGGGACCTCAGGAAGTCTCTGAATCTCGCTCTCCAGTCCTGCTGCACCCACAACTTCCAAAGATCTCCAACAGAATTCTCAGAGGCCAGTTTCCACTGAGCTGTCCAGGTCCCGGGTCCCGCCCGTGTCTCCCAAGCCTACCCTCTCTGTCCGAGGCTCTGGATGGAGACTTTCTCTACCTGCTCGCTGCGGCTTCAGGCGTGTGCCCCGAGCCAGGGTCCGGCCTCTCAGCCCCGACGGCTATCCCGTAGGACACCGAGCGCTGCTCCCGGCCCTGCCGCAGCCGCGCCACGCCCCAGCCCCCAAGCGTCCACCCCACTTCACGCCCGGTGGCGCCAGGAAACGGCTTGCCCCAGTGCGGGCCACACCCCGCGACCATCTCTTCCCGTCTCCCGCTCCCGCGCCCCTTTTAAGCACCCCTCGCCAGGAAGTCCACATCCTCTCATCCAACCTGCTCTCGCACCCGCACCCTCACCTGCATCCCTACTCTGGCCTGCCTATCAGTCTGCATCCCCCACCCCCATCCCCTCCAGCCCCGTGCCCTGTTCTGGACCAGCCCCAGCCTCATACCCCACCCCCACCACCTTCTCACTTGGCAGGGCTCCAGGACATTGGTGGCTGCTGTCCCCTGACAGAGGAGGGGGGAGGTGCAAGGGCACTAATGAGAGGGTACAGCAGGAGTGGTCAGCCCGAGGCACTTACTGGTGGTGGGGCGGGTGGCAGGGGCGACTGGCGGTGGTGCGCTGGGGACACGGCCCGGGGACTTTAAATAGCTCAGCCAGCCTGGGCCCCTCAACCACACTCACCCGGACCACGGTCAGAGAGGCCCTTGTGCTTTTCAGAACTTGTTCCCATGTGCTTGAGACCTGGTCCCGCTGAGGGGACAGGGAAGGTCCCCATGGTCACTCATTCCCATGGGTCCTGGTGACTGTGCAGGGGCCTAACCTGCTGGCCTTGTGATGGAAGATTAACGTCTGTCTTCTTTGCTCCTCAGTGTTGACATCCCACCACTTGACAGAGAAGCTGGGACACAGGCCAAGAGCAAGGAAGGACCCGCTGTGACTGTGCCAGCTCTGCTGGTGGTGCTCGGCTCAGGCTGGTCTGCACTGCGTTGCTCCCCAGGGTCCAGCATGAGCCTGGAGCACAGGGGTCTTTCAAAGTTATTAGGGGACTGAATTTCGTTGGCCATTCTAAAAGCTGGAAATGAGCTTCCATGGGCTGCTGCCTTCATCAGGGCTGAGATCTGTCCCGATTAGCAGTCTGCCTGCCCTGGAGAGTTTACCTGCCCACATGTCCCAAGGAGAAAGAAAACCACGTGTCCACAGGCACATCTGGAAACTTTTCCCCTTGTGGAACCCAGAGGAGTATGTGTGTAGTAGGTGGTGTTTTGTAGACTATTTTTTTAATTGACAGATATTACTTGAGAAGATTTTCAATTTTTAAATTCCTTCTGAGAAGCGTGAGTAGTTTCTATTTATTTTTTTGATCACAAAAGAATTAAAGTTCTTGCAGTACTTGCAGAGTAGTACTTGCAGTTTCTTTACCAGTATTATTGGTATTTCTGGAGTAATAAATGGAAATAGAATATGGCCATTGTTTTAAAACTTTCATTAAAATATAGTTAAAATAATTTGCTTTAAGTAGTAAATACCAAAGAATATAGTCAAAGTGGGAGTTCCATTCCTCAGCTCTGCTCTGAAGTGTCAGCATGAACGTCCAGGTGTCTATCCTCCCAGTCTTTTCTATGCCACTGAAAGAGTTTCTTTGGGCGGGCGCAGGAGGGGGGGCGGGCAGTTAGAAGCAAAAAGCTAAACCGTGAAAAATAAAAGGTGTTTTGCCAGGAAAAGACTGTAGACTAGTGGTTAGTTTGGCCTCTTTTGCGTCTTTGAAAAGCTGAATAACCATTCAAGGGATGCATGGCATTTGGTCATAGTACTGGGTGACTGGGTGATCCAATGTCCGGATAGGAATCCACGATGACAAGGAGCTACTCACTGCTGCCACCTGCTGTCATGAAGGGTCATTGCAAGGCACTGCCTCCTTCCTGGCCCATGGGGCTCCCTGAGGATGGCAGGGCCCAGCCAGGACCCACCCTTAGGACCTCCTGCACCTGCACAGAGACAACCCCTCTCTGTAAATCCTGACCGTTTTCATTGCTCTGGAGTTTGTATTTCCAATTCGTAGCCATCTAACCATTATTGACTTATTGGGTAACCATGAAAATGAAAAACAAAAACACACATAAACCTACACTACTTCCTCTCATAAGTGGTATGTGAGCAATATTAGCACACTCCTACAAGCCCATGGTTATAGTAAGTGGCTTGTCACAAGGTTGTCAGGTAGGTTTTTCCTCGGGTTTCTTTAACTACTCTGTCACCTGGATTTTGGAATTTCACCATCTAGGCCTATAACTGCCAAGGTCCGATGATTTCTTAGTCATCACTCATCTGTGACGGTATCACTTACTTTAAAAAGCATTTTAAATCATCATCTCAGTATTAACACAACAATTCTTTAAAGATTCAGTGTTATTTGGCTTTGCTTTAGTGAAATCACCTAACGTATTCCATTCAAAAAATTTAGTCTCCTTATTTACGGTGGTAACTACTTTCCCAAACTAAAAATACAGGTATAGGCCAATTTTAAACAGCAATAACTCAAGAAAGCATGACTCTTTGCATTTGCCCTGCTTTTTGCAAAAGAGAGAGATTCCCATTTGAATAGGTGTTCACACACCTGTGTTTGCAGCACTGTTCACAATAGCCAAAAGGGGGAAACGACCCAATGGTCTGTTCACAGACGGATGGCTCAGCAAAACACGGTCTGTACGTGCAATGGAATACTATTCAGCCATAAAAGGTTAGGAAATCATGCCCTGTGCTACAGTATAGATGAGCCTTGAAGACATCATACTCAATCAAAAAAGGACCAGTACTATAGGATTCCTCTTATATGACAGTCCCAGAGCAGCCAGATTCATAGAGACAGAAAGCAGGTGGTTGTGTTCCAGGGCAGGGACATGGGTTATAGAGAATTAGCATTTAATGGGTACAGAGGTTCAGTCTGAGAAAATGAGAAAGTTCTGGTAGTGATGATGGTTGCTCAATATGTGAATATACTTGGAAATGTACACTTAAAATTAGTTAAGATGATAAACTTAATGTTACATATATTTTACCATAATTTTTAGAGTGAGAAAAATCTTTTTTCTCATCATTGACAGATGCTGACTGATCACAAACATGTTAAAAGTATTCTGGACTCAAGCACACATCAAACACTGTTAATGTCTCCATCCTCTTTTATTACAGCTATAATGCACCAAAATAAATCCCTGGGCCTATATATATTGACCATAAACAGTAAACTAATCTGGCAGGTCTGAGCACACAGCTGTCTTTCCCTGCCCCATGAAAACGTGTCATGTTCAAGTCTGGTCAAGCCATCTAGGGAAGAAGTACCAGGAAATTGGTCTTCCTGGCACACAAGACCCATTTGAAGGCAGGAAGATGGTGACAGCTGGCAGTCACTCGCTATGTATATGGAAGCACTTCTCAGCTGAGTGAGGCCTGAGGGTCCGGAGGAGGCTAGCTGTTCTTTCGAATAATAGGGACTCAGGGACAGGGACACAGTTTCCCACAGGAGCCACTCTCCCAGGGCTCCCTTACCCAAGTGCTGTGCCTCCCTCCTTCTCTGATGTTTCCTCTCTCTCCTCTCCTCCTCCAAATTCCCTTCTTCCCCTGGGTGGGACACCTCCCTTGCTGCCAGCTCTCAGGTTTGCAAAGAAGGTTCAGGATTTCCTGAGCTGACTTCACATGGTACAAACTATTCACTGTGGAATGAATAGTAAATCAGTGGCTACTTTAGTTTCTTTCACGAGAATTAGGATTCTCAAGATAAAAGATCCCAAAGCATGTTTTTCTTAAAAACAAAAGCAAAAACATGAAAAACCACTCAGACCTATTTTCAGAGAAGCAGAGCTCCGCCTCCAGAAATTTGGGGTGGCAGCCTCTGAGCTCTCTTAAAATTGACAGTGTGCTCCAACCAGAGGGTGTATTTAAAGCCTGGGATGGATAAAAGGATACATAGATCTTCTGTCATTGGCTATGTCATTAGCTATGTCATTAATGATGCCACTGCCTAGACTGGTTTTGCCCTTTGGGAAAACTATAGAGGTTATTATCAAGCTGCATTTTAAAAATATATCAACATCAACACTAATATCTACTCATTTTCCCTTTATTTTTATTGTTGACACTATTCCAGATGTCTCTATTTTTACTGCCTTTGCCGTCCTCCACCCAGCTCCCAAACCCCTTTCCTTCTGGCCATCACCACACTCTTGTCTGTGGGTCATGCATATATGTTCTTTGGCTAGTTCTTTTACCCAGTCCCCCTCTCACAGCTTAGTCATGTATCCATACCTTTGTTCTATTTCATTCCTTAGATTTCACATATAGGTGAGATCATGCAGTATTTGTCTTTCTTAACCTTCTTTATGACTTCTACTCAGCACTTTTACCTCTGAGAACTCATATAAGCCTTATACAACACTTTGAGTTTGTTGGAATTATTTAGGGTTCACAGGTAAAGAAATTAAATTCAGAGACATTAACAGACTTCCCCCACAGTTATTTTTATTATTATACAACTTATAAAAATAACCAGCATTGCATGACTTTGTAAGTATCCAGGCTAATTTAAAAAGATACCAATATGACACAGTGCTTGGCCACAGAGGTGGCCTCAGCAGATTCTATTGTCTCTTCTCCAGGCACATCCTGTCATCTCTACAAGGCTATTAAAACAGGAGTGATCTTCCCTAAGTCACAGATGAGCAAACTAGGCTTAACAGACCCAGAAGGCTCCATCGAAGTGATACAGCTAACAGGTAGTCACATCAGGGTTTGAAAGACCTCAGCTTTTTGTGAGATTGAAACGCGTAATTTGATTTGAATATATGCCCAAGAGAGCTTTCATGTAACAGGTTAATTATTTTAAATTTCCCTAGTACTTCAACAACTGGCACTCACATAAGTATACTCTGTTTTTAAAAATGTTGTAGGACCAGCGACTTTAACTAGAGATCGTTTGAGAGAGAAGTATTTTCCAAAAACCTCCCCATTGCAGGGTCAAGACGTGTTTGAATATGAAATGCTTATGCCAAGACAAATAGAAGGAAGATGATCTTCTCCCAGGGCAGGGAGGGGCCCTGTGTTGTGAGCTCTGTGAAAAGGGGACTGAGCTGTGCTTCTTAAATCCCCCTGGCATCTGGGGTGCGCCCTCGAATTCCAGCGTCCTCGGGCTGGTGATTCACCACGTGGACGGGAGGCCTGAATTAATGGAGACGCTGGGTGTTGGAGGAAGTGGCAGTGACTCAGCAGCGTTTTTCCTTCTTTGAGTCAGTCCCAACACTGCCGAGACCGGATAGGCTGGTAAAAGGGAGTGGGTCCTCATCCTCAACCACCAGCGAAGAAGCAGACCAGTCCTCAGTGAGGAAGGAATAACAGGCTGCTGCCTTGAACTTGACATAGGAGTGGTGGGGGATACTAAGGTGATGGTGCCCAGACCCTGGGCAGACGGCAGGCCTAAGATGCTCCAATCCCTGCAGACAGAGATGGGCCACTAGGCCCTGACCTGCAGGGCTGGATGAGACAACCAGGCTCCAGGCCTTGTGGATCCAGGTCAGAAAGTGGCCAGGCTAGACACCACGAGGAGCTCTCTGGAAACCAGAACCTCCTGTCAACTACATTTTGGTTGTGGCCTCAGGAGGCAGCAGAGCAGCCCGGGCCCAGGTCCTAGCAGTCTGAGAATGGGAGATGCAGGCATCTCCAACCCTAAATTCTGGAAAGATTTGTTCTTACTTCCTTCCCATTTGCTTGCTCAACCCCATCCTGGGTGGTAACAGGTGCCAGTTCTCCACGAAATGCCTGAGACAGGTGAGGAAGACGAGGGTGCTGCTGGGGAAAGCTTACATTCAGATAAAAAGTGAGACAGCAATTCTCACACAGAAGAAGACAGTCCCGGTGGGCCTTGGCACTGTACTCATGTTCCCGCCAGGGTGCTCCTTGCCCCTCCCTCCCTCAGTCCTTTCCCCTCTATTGCTCCCCTCCCGTCCCCTCCTTCATCCCCTCCTTTCCATGAGAGGACAGATCTCACTCACCCATGAGTTTGGGAGATGGTATTGGCCCACAAGGCTGAGCGCCCTCTGGTCCCTCCAGTGTGGCTTTGGCCTGCCCTGTGCTGGGGGTCCATTGACTGGTCAGGCTGCACCCCTGCAGGAGAGGCCAGCAGGCAGTGAGCAGGCAGCTAATCCATCAGTTTTGGAAAGAGCCGTCAAAACCACTTTATCCTGCCTCTATGAAGCTAACATATGATTTCCATCTGCCCGTCCTGTGTCTTCTCATTTTGTTCTGAACTTGGGAGGGAGTCCCCATGGAGCCCTAGTAAAGACCTATGATTAAGTGCAAGTTTGTGAAAGTCCAGTGTCTGTTGGATCTGTGTCCACAGAACAAAGGCAGGAGTGGCTCACTCTGCCTCAGGTAGCTGGGGTGAAGACATTCCAACAAAGCCTGGACACAGCCTGGCTGAGGAGAAATAGAACCTCACTGGGCAGAGGTGGGACAGTGAGGCATGCTGGACCAGAGTGACAGCGAGCTGAGAGTGACTCTCCCAGTGTGCCAGGTGAGTGCCTTCTGGAACTTGGTGCCGGACAGACCCTCTTCGTGGGTCATGGGTCCTCCCTTCATGGGGACCATAGACCAACCCCAACCAAGACTTCCCTCAAAGATCCTCTTACTTCCCACACCCTTGCCCAGAACCAGGGCCAACGCTCTCCAGCTGAAATCTACAGCCACCCTCTTCTGTCACCCACTATGGCCATGAAGGACCCCCTTGGTTTTCCTCATTGTCTTTATTCACCCAAGCTCATGTCCCATCATTTCTGGAAGACTCTGAGTGTTCCTGTCCAGCTGACCATCACTTCAGGAGCACCAAGTGTGGCTGGATCATCTCCCCGATGTCACAGAGTAGATGTCTCATGACCTCTGCCCGCCCTCATGGGTCACAGTCACAGTACAGCATGCTCCCTCTGCTGCTGCCAGAGATTCCTCTCTGTTTAGCACTTGCTCTATTCAGGGGATTCCTGGCCAAAGAGTCACGGAGATACACACTGCATTCTTTCAATCTTCAAAGCAAAGAATAGGTCAGTTTTCCAAGTTATTGTGAGAAGCCGAGCTTCTCAGACAAAGAACCAAGCTCAGAGGTGTTCAGGAAACTCCTTTCATCTCCTAAGTCAGATACGTAGCATCTGGGAGTCAAGTTCAAAGAGACCAAAGGTGTGATGGTGGCCACCAGGGCTGGGGAAGTGGGAGTTGGGGGTGACCCTCCTGATTTCTCAGCCCTTTAATGGCCACCCTCTCAGAGGGCTCCAGAGCCACCACCACAACCCACTCTGGAGGCTGGTCAGTAAGGGTTGGTCCAAGCCAAGTGCTGGGGACACTGTCAGGCAGTGGTGTGTGCCCTTCTCTGGTTCATTCCTGACAGTACTGTCACTCTGTCACCATTTCCACCTCTGGGGTTGAGATAGAGGAGCATCCTTCTCATGGAGACAGTCCACCTATGAGGTTTGTGGCTCTTGTCAGCACTTGAAAGAAAGTATGGGACCTGCTCCATCCCTTGTGATCACTTACACAGGGTCCCCTGGGAATGCAACAGCCTATTCTGGGCTGTGTCAGTTTCTCCCGACAGCATTCCTCCTTGGGCACCGACCTCAAATGCTGATGTCCCCACAGGGTCCAGAACTCTGTCTATGTGACTTCACCACTGTCACTCACTTAGATCTCCTCACCCACCTTAGAGACTCTCAGCGTCCCTGCCTCCACCCTTCCCCACCCAGACCTCATGGCCAGTTCCTCAATCCCTGGCCTCACTGGCCTTCAGACACAACCTCACACATGATCTCCAGTGCTGGTTAGCTCACCCTGGGTTCTCTCTTTATCTGCTCCTGCCAGGGAAAAGTACCCATCTTTGCATGTCACCTGCAGTCCAAACTGGGACTGCCAGTCTGTTCTGTTATTTAAGGCCTTGCACATCTGGTCCAAGTCCACAATGCCAAATTCGCCTTTTATTCCTTCCCTAGTGAAATCCTCCATGCAAGCCCAAATGGTCTCTTCCTGGACCTGTGCACACATCCCATTATCTTTTTAAAAACTGTGATAAAATATACCTAAGATAAATTGACCATTTAAATGTCCGATTCAGTGGTATTATATACCTTCATATTGTTGTACCATCATTGCCTCTGTCCCTCTCCAGACCTCTTTTCATCTTGCAAAACTGAAACTGTCCTCATTAAATACTAACTCCCAATTCCCCCACCCCCAGCCTCTGGCAATCATTATTATACGTTACAAGAAATGTCTCTATGAGTTTGATTACTCTCAGTACCTCATATAAGTGGAATCATACAGTTCTGTCCTTTGTGGCTGGCATATCTCACTGAGCATAATGTCCTCGAAGTTCACCCATGATGCAGCATATACATGAATTTTCTTCTTTTTAAGGCTGAATATGTACAAGGTCTGTCCAGAAAAGTATCCAGCCATGTAATGTGAAAAAAGAGACTTATTGAATAAGATACAAGATACAAGAAACATTGTACACAGGACAATGATGCTTCAGTTCCCTTGAAAGTAGGCAACTTAGGACCTCACAAAGTTCTACTAATCACCACCAGCTGCTTGCCATATNGGATGTTGGAACGTTTAAAGATGTCCTGGAGGTTCCTAAGCCTCTCCTCATTTTTTTGAATTCTCATTTCTTCATTCCTTTCTGGTGGGATGTTTTGTTCTTCCTTCTGGTCCATTCCATTGATTTGAGTCCCAGTTTCCTTTCCATCACTATTGGTTTCCTGTGCATCTCCCTTCATTTCAATTAGTTTAGCCTTCATATGTTCCTCTAATTTGTGACTATGTTCCTCTAATTTATGACTATAATCTACCAGTTCTGTGAGCATCCTGATAAATAGTGTCTTGAATTGTGCTTCTGATAGGCTGGCAATTTCTCGGTCGCTTAGAGTTATTGGCTCTGGGACTTTGAGTTCTTCTTGCGCCATCTTTTGGGCTGTTCGTGCCTGTTCCGTAGCAAGATCAGAGCCCTAAAGTGTTTACTAGAACAGGGCAACTAAGTCGCTGGGTTGTGACGTTGTATGTGGGGGCGGGGTCAAGAAGGGACAATGGCTTCTCGTCTGCCGCCTGCCGCCATGGCCCCAGCGCTGCAGCCACCACCGTCACCAGGCCCACGGGTTTCGTTCCACTGCACGCAAGTGTGCCACCACCGTCAGCCCTCCACCACTGGGTTCGCCCCCTGGGGCCTGTGTGGTCCGTCTCACTGTGCGCGAATGTGCGACCGCGGTCAGTCTGCCCCACACCCCGACTGGTTCCGGGCTGCCTGCGCGCCTAGGTTGGGGGATCTGTCCTGCCTGACCCAGCTCCGCTGCTGGCTCCACCTCTCTTACCGTTCCCGTTGAGCGGTTCGTAGTTGTCGGACTTCCGTATAATTCTGTTTTCTGGTCTTTGGGTGTGTCCTAGTTCTCCAGACCTTTGTTGTGTTCAAACTTGGTTGTGGGAGAAGGCACAGTGTTTCCACCTATGCCTCCATCTTGGCGGAAGTCCACAACCACCATTATACATTACAAGAAATGTCTCTATGAGTTTGTTTACTCTCAGTACCTTATATAAGTGGAATCATACAGTTTTTGTCCTTTGCGGCTGGCATATTTTACTGAGCATAATGTCCTCGAAGTTCACCCATGCTGTAGCATATATCAAAATTTCCTTCCTTTTATTCTTTCAGTTTTATTTTGTATTGGTTTTGGGTGTACAGCATAGTGGCTAGACAATCATATATTTTACATAGTGTTCCCCTTGATATTCCCACTACTCAATTGGCATCGTACATAATTATCACATTATTATTGGCTATATTCCTTATGGCTTCCTCACATCCCTGTGACTATTTTGTAAATACCAATTTGTGCTTTTTAATTCCTTCCCTTCATTCACTCAGTCCTCCAAATCTCTTCCCCCTGGAAACTACAAACTCATTCTCTGTGTCTATCAGTCTGTTTCAATTGTGTCTGTGTCTGTGTCTGTTTATTTATTTCATTCTTTAGATTCCACATATAAATGAAATCATATGGTATTTTTCTTTCTCTAACTGATTTACTTCACTGAGCATATCACCCTCTAAGTCCATTCATGCTCTTGCAAATGGTAAGATTTCATTCTTTTTATGGGTGAGTAATATTCCATGTACATATGTGCCACCACTTTTAAAAAAAAATACATTTTATTGATTATGCCCTTAGAGTTGTTCTAAATCCCTCCCTTCATTCCCCTCCACCCTGCACACTCCCTCCCCCACCATTCCCCCCTTTAGTTTATGTCCATGTGGCTCAAGTTCTTCAGATTCTATATTTCCCATATTATTCTTGCCCTCACCCCTGTCTATTTTCTCCCCACTGTCTATGCTACTTACTTTCTGTACCTTCTCCCCTCTTCTCCTCCTCCCACTCCCCTGTTGCTAACCCTCCATGTGATCTTCATTTCTATGGTTCCACTCCTGATCTAGCTGTCCTCTTGGTTTGCTTTTGTTTTAGGTGTGGTTGTTAATAACTGTGAGTTTGCTGTCCTTTCACTGTTCGTATTTTTCATCTTCTTTTTCTTAGATAAGTCCCTTTAACACTTCATATAATAAGGGCTTGGTGATGATGAACTCCTCATATAATAAGGGCTTGAACTTGACCTTATCTGAGAATCGCTTTATCTGCCCCTCCATTCTAAGTGAAAGCTTTGCTGGATAGAGCAATCTTGGATTTCATGATTTGGAATACTTCTTTCCAGCCCCTTCTTGCCTGTAAGGTTTCTTTTAAGAAATCAGCTGACAGTCTGATGGACACTCCTTTGTAGGTGACTGTCCCCTTGTCTCTTGCTGCTTCTAGGATTCTGTCCTTCATTTTCATCTTGGCTAATGTAATTATGATGTGCTTTGGTGTGTTCCTTCATGGGTCCAACTTCTTTGGGACTCTCTGAGCTGCCTGGATTTCCTGGAAGTCTATTTCCTTTACCAGACTGGGGAAGTTCTCCTTTATTATTTGTTCAAAGAAGTTTTTCACTTGTGGCTGTTCCTCTTCCCCTTCTGGTATCCCTATAATTCAGATGTTGGAATATTTAAAGATGTCCTGGAGGTTCCCAAGCCTCTCAATTTTTTGAATTCTTATTTCTTCATTCTTTTCTGTTTGCTCATTTTTTTCCTTCTGGTCCACTCGATTGATTTGAGTCCCAGTTTCCTTTCCATCACTATTGATTTCCTGTGCATTTCCCTTCATTTCAGTTAGTTTAGCCTTCATTTGTTCCTCTAATTTGTGACTAAAATCGAGCAGTTCTGTGAGCATCCTGATCACCAGTGATTTGAACTGTGCATCTGAGAGGTTGGCTATTTCTTGGTTGCTTAGATTTATTGGCTCTGGGGCTTTGAGTCCTTCTTGAGACATATTTTCGTCTGTTCGTGCCTGTTACATATGAGGAGCAAAACCCTAGGTGTTCACCAGGGTGGGGCAACTCAGTTGCTAGGTTGTGATGCTGTATTTGGGGGCCGGGTCAGAGAGGAGCAATGGCGGTCCCCTCTGCTGCTTCCCACTTCTTGGGCCTGTGCTGTCTGTCTCACTGCTCACTCCTTCGCTGGTTTATCTGCACGTGAATGTGTGACCACCATCAGCTTGCCGCCTTATGCCCTCACTGGGTCCAACTGTTGCTACCCCACACCTGGGATCCTCCCTCGGCTGCCTGGGCACCTCGGTTGGGAGATATTTCCTGCCCTAACCTGCTCTGCTGCTGGCTCTGCCCCTCTTATCGGTCTGGGTGAACGGTTCGTTGTTGATGGACTTCCGTATAGTTCAATTTTCTGTGTTTTGGCTGAGTTTTTGTTACTGAAACTTTGTTGACTTTAAACTTGGTTGTGAGAGGAAGCACAGTATTTCCACCTGTGCCTCCATCTTGGTGGAAGTCCACTCTGTACCACCACTTTTTATCCATTGGCCTGTTTATAGGCACTTGGATTGCTTCCATATCTTGGTATGTAAATAGTATAAAAATGAACATAGCTGTACATATATCCTTTCAAATTAGTGTTTTGGTTTTCTTCAGATAAATCCCCAGAAGGGAAAATGCTGGGTTGTAAGGCAGATCTATTTTTGATTTCTTGAGGAAATCCCATACTGTTTTCCACAGTGGCTCCACCAGTCTACATTCCCACCAACATTCTATTCAACTTATTGATAATAGCCATTCTAAGAATTTCTTTTCTTTTTTAAATTATATTTTTATTGATTATTGTATTACAGTTGCCCCAATTTTTCCCCTTCTGTCCCCCTCCATCCAGCACCCACCCACTCCCTCAGGCAATCCCCACACCTTTGCGTGGATTATGTGTATAAGTTCTTTCATTATTCCATTTCCTATACTCTACTTTACATCCCCATAGCTATTCTGTAGCTACCTAATTGTACTTCTTAATCCCCTCACCTCCCCTCCCCAACCCCTATACCATCTGGCCAACATCAAAATGCTCTCCATATCCATGATTCTGTCTCTGTTCTTGTTGTTTGCTTAGTTTGTCTTTTATATTCAATTGTTGGTGGATATGTATTTATTGTCATTTTATTGTTCATGGATTTCATCTTCTTTTTCTTGGATAAGTCCCTCTAATATTTCATATAGTAATGGTTTGGTGATGATGAACTCCTTTAGTTTTTTCTTGTATGGGGAACTCTTTTTCTTCCCTTCCATTCTAAGTGATATCATTGCTGGGTAGAGCGATTTTGGCTGTCATTCCCTGCTTTTCATGACTTTGAGTATTTCTTGCCAATCCCTATAGCCTGCAAAGTTTCTTTTGAGAAATCAGCTGACAGTCTTATGGGGATTCTCCAGTAGGTAACTAACCTCTTTACTCTTGCTGCTTTTAAGATTCTTTCTTTATCTTTAACCTTTGGCATTTTAATGATGATATGTCTTGGAGTGGGCCTTTTCGCATGCATCTTGTTTGGGACTCCTTGTGCTTCCTGGACTTGCATGTCTATTCCTTCACCAAATTATGAAAATTTTCTTTCATTATTTGTTCAGATAGATTTCCAATTTCTTTCTCTTTCTATTCTGGCATACCTATGATGCAAATGTTGGAATGCTTGAAGTTGTCCCAGAGGTTTCTTATACTATCACCATTTTTAAAATTCTTTTTTCTTCTTGTCATTCTGTGTGGTTGTTTTTTGCTTCCTTATGTTCCAACTCATTGATGTGATTCTTGGTTTCATCCACTTTACTGTTGATTCCCTGTAAATTGTTCTTTATTTCAATTAGTGTTTCCTTCATTTCTGACTGGAGCTTTTAAAGCTGTTGAGGTCCTCACTAAGTTCCTCAAGCATGCTTATAACCAGTTTTTTGAACTCTTCATTTGATGGATTGCTTATCTCTGTTTCATTGAGCCATTTTTTTTTGAGTTTTGATCTGTTCCTTCATTGGGGCCATGCTTCTTTTTCTTTATCTCCTAATTTTGTCAGCCTACATGTATTTGTTTCTATGTATTAGGTAGAGCTGCTATGACTCTGTGTCTTGGTAACTTGGCCTTATATAGTACGTGTCTGGTAGGATCCAGTGGCACAGCCTCCTCTATCACCCAAGCTGGGTACTTGAGGTGCATCCTTCATATGGGTTGAACACATTCTCCTGTTGTATTTGAGCCTTGATTGCTGTTTGCAAGTCAATGAGAGGTGTTTACCCAGGCTGGTCAGTTGCAAGCACTGACTGTGACTACTAATCACCAGCCTCTGCTTTCTGTGGAGGATCAGCTGTGTAGGGGCAGAGTGGTGGTGCTCTGACATGATCTGTAGCTGTCTACTGGGTGTGCAGGCTCTGGGGTTTCCTGGATGGGGCGGACCAAGGTCAGCCCCAGCCTGTGTTCTTCCTAGGGCCACCCTGCATGAGCTATAAAGCAATCTGTGATGGCTTCTAGTTATGCTAGGCTTGGAGATTCCCAGGTGAATCCAAGCTGAGAATCTGGGCTGGCTGCTGTTAGTTCCAGGCCTGGGACCACTTAGCAAGAGGAGTGGGGGTTGGAGGCTCAATGAGGTTGGCTGTTGCTTTTTGAATAGAATTTAAGAAGTTGTGAAGCATGAGCGAAGACCAGACATTCATACAGAAAAGTCACCGTTAACAGCTTGGGAAGGTTCATAAGTGGTTGGCATGGAGTCTCGGGGATCCCTAGGGTGGAACAAACAGTGTTAGGGAGGTTGATGGAGTCTCAGATATGGTATCCACTTGCTGGCTCTGTGGCTCTGTGGAGCAAGGGTTCAGAAAAGGGACAAGGTATCTGCTCCACCTTTCTGTGTGGGAAAAAGCTGTGCTCCAGCTTTTACCTTGAAGCCAGACACTTCAGTTCCTCTCTGTATGCCACTGGTGCCTTTCAAGCTGCTACTCTAGTGCTGGAGCTCAGAGGGAGTGAGTCTGAGTAAGTCTGTGTGTGAGTTCTTAAAGAAGAACTGCTTGGGACTCTGGATGTTTCTTCCAGTGACTCAACCCCTCCTGGGTTTCGCAGCTATAAGTTATGGGGACTTATCTTCTTGTCACTGGAAACCTGTGCTGGGGGGCTTGATGTGGGGCTGGAACTCCTTGTTCCCAAGATATCTTTCCCAAATATTTGTCCACCACACATGGATGTGGAACCATCCCATTCTGTGTTTCTGCTACTACTACCAGTCTGCATGGATGTGGTTTCTTTAAATCCTTAGTTGTCAAGATTTCCATTCAACTTGATTTCTGATGGTTCCAAGTGATAGTTATTCTATAGTTTAGTTGTAGTTTTGGTGTGGTTGTGTGAGGAAGTGTGTCACATCTTGACTAGCAGTCCTGAGAATTTCTTTTTTTAAGACTGTATAATAGTCCATGTATAATAGTCCAGACTGTATAATAGACTGTATATAGACCTAATTTTGTCTAACCATTTATCTGTTGATGGACACTTAGGTTGCTTCCACATTTAGTTATTGTGAATAATGCTATGAACATGGGTGTATGTATATTTCTTGTAAACTCTACTTTCAATTATTTTAGGTATGCACCTAGAAGTAGAATTGCTAGATCATAGGATAATTTTATTTTTAATTGTCTGAAGAACCTCCATATTATAGTCCACTGTGATAGCATCATTTTGCATTTCAACCAATAGTGCACACAAGCATTCCAATTTCTTCATATCTTCTGCAATACTTGTTATTTTCTGCCTTTTTTGGATAGTAGCCATTCTATTGTATGTGAGGTGGTCTCTCATTGTAATTTTGAATCAATTTCTCTAATAATTAGTGATATTGAGCATCTTTTAATGTGCTTATTTGCCACTTGTATATCTTTTTTGGAGAAATGGTTTTTTTTTTAGATTTTATTTATTTATTTATCTTTTAGAGGGGAAGGAGAGAGGGAGAGAAACATCAATGTATGGTTGCCTTTCGTGCGTCCCCTGCTGGGAGTTGGCCTGCAGGGAACTGGCCTGCAACACAGGCATGTGCCCTGACTGGGAATCGCGATCCTCTGGTTTGCAGGCCCGTGCTCAATCCACTGAGCTACACCAGCCAGGGCAGAGAAATGTTTTTTTGAGGAATTTGTTCATTTTTATTTTATTTTTAAGTTTCTTTTAATAGTTCATTTTTTGGTATTTTTTACATTAGCATTTATCCCCACTATTCCCTCTTCCACCTCCACCCATCCTTCTTCCTCTCTGCAATTGACATACTGTTGTCTGTGTCCATGAGTTCTTTTTCTTTTTTTACTTGATCACTCCGCCTCCTCCCCCTGCCTCCCAGAATAGTCAGCCTTCTCTCTATCTATGAGTGTGTATCTATTTTGCTTGCTAGTTCAATTTTTTCATTAGATTCCACATATGAGTGAAACTATTTGGTACTTGTTTTTTTCTGACTGGCTGATTTCACTTAGCATAATGTTCTTTAGGTCCATCCATGCTATTGCAAAGGGTAAAACATTCTTTTATTTTTTCTGCTGAGTAGTATTCCACTATGCAAATGCATCAGAGCTGTTTTATCCACTCATCTACCGATGGACACTTGGGCTGCTTCTAAATCTTGGTGATTGTAAATAATGCTGCAGTGAATATAGGGGTGTATTTATTCTATTAAATTAGTGTTTTGGGTTTCTTTGGATAAATACCTGGGAGTAGAATAGCTGCATTGTAAGGCAATTCAGTTTTTAATTTTTTAAAAATATTTATTTTCAGAGAGCTGGAAAGGGAAGGAGAAAGAGAGGGAGAGATACATTCATGGGTGAAACATCCACTGGTTGCCTATTGCATGCCCCCACCTGGGAACCTGGCCAGCAATCCAGGCAGATATCCTGACTGGGAATCAAACAAGCAACCTTTCGTTTTGTGGGATGATGCCCAACCCCCTGAGCCACACCAGTCAGGCTCCATGTTTAATTTTTTGAGGAAACTCCATACTGTTCTCCATAGTGGCTGTATCATTTTGCATTCCCACTAATAGTGCACTAGGGTTGCCTTTTCTTGGCATCCTCCCCAGCACTCGTTTGTTGATTTACTGATGATAAGCATTCTGACAATTGTGAGGTGATATCTCATTGTGGTTTTACTTTGCATTTCTCTGTTGACTAGTGATGTTGAGCATCTTTTCATATGTCTATTGGTCATCTGTATGTTCTCTTTGGAGGAGTGTTTATTCACACACTTTGCCCATTTTTAATAGGTTTGTATATTATTGTGGTGCTGAATTTTGTAAGTTCTTCATAAATGTTGCATATTAACCCCTCATCTAATGTGTTGGAGAATATATTCTCCAATGTAGTTGGTTGTATTTTCATTTTGTCAATGGTTTCTTTTGCTTCGCAAAACCTTTTCAGTTTTATATAGTCCATTTGTTTATTTTTCTTTTGTTTCCCTTGCTTGAGAAGATATATCAGAAAAATTATTGTTACAAGCAATGCCAAAATCAAACTGCCTATGTTTTCTTTTAGGATTTTTATGGTTTGAGTCAAACATGAAAGTCTTTAATCCATTTTGAATTTATTCTGTGAGTAGCATATGAAGGTCTAGTTTCATTTTTCTGCACATATCTGTCCAGTTCTCCCAACACCATTTATTGAGTAGACTATCTTTAGCCCATTGTATATTTTTGCCTCCTCAATCAAATATTAATTGGTTGTATAGGTAGGTGTGGGTTCATTTCTGGGCTCTCTATTATGTTCCATTAATCTGTGTGTTTGGAGACTTCCAGCCAAGGTGGAGGCATAGTTAGATACACTTTGCCTCCTTGCACAATCAAAAGAAGGACAATAACAAATTTAACATAAAAAGAACTATAAATTTCAGAATGTCAAACTGTATGGAAGTCCAACAATCAAGAAGTTAAAGAAGAAACATTCATTCAGACCAGTAGGAGCAGTGGAGATGGGCAGCTGGGGCAGAAAGGATGCGGGGCAAAGCAGTGGCTGGTGGACTGGGTGAGGCGGGGGCTGGAGGACTGGGCAGTTCCACATGTTGTCAGCTTCATGTTGTCCCAAAAGTCTCTTAAACTATCCTTATTTTTTAAAAAATTCTTTTTTCTTTCTGCTGCTCTGATTGAATTTTTTTACCTTGTCTTCCAAATCTCTGATTCAGTTTTCTGCTTCACTTCATCTAACCTACTGTTCATTCCTTCCAGAGTATTATTTGTTTCAGATACATTTATTTACTTTTTTACTAGTCCTTTTTAATGGTTTTTATGTGCTTTTCCATGCTGTTGAGCATCCTTATAATCATTACTTTGTACTCTATATATGATAAATTGCTTGTCTCTGTTTCATTTAGCTTTTCTTCTGGAGAATTATCTTGTCCTTTCATTTTGAGCCTGTTTCTTTATCTCCCTATTTTGGATGTCTCTGTGTGTTTGTTTCTGTATATTAGGTAGATCTGTAAAGACTCTGGTGCAGACCTATGTCAGATGCTGCCTGTGTTTGGCCCTGGGCAACTTTTTTGGAGCTATCAGTGATCCATAGCTTGTGGTTCCTTCTGTTCAGCCTGGGTATGTGCAGAAAGGACCAAGCTGCACACCAATGCTGATTTTTATCAGCACTCAGGCCTGGGGAGGGTCAGTTAAAGTCTCAAAGCTCCCAGAGGTTTGCCTTCACCTGTAGGCTTTCTATTAGGCTCACTCACTGAAATAACCTCCAGCTATGCTCCTTAGTATAAGGAGCTTATGCTCCACAGGGTGGAGTGAGAGAGATTCCTGTGGTTGGGGTTATTGCTTCCCCCCAGACTTCCTGCCACATGGAGGGCAGTGCTCTGACCAAGAACTATGGCTTCTGTGGTAAGGGCAAGGGTTGAGTGCAGGGATACTGGTGGCTGACGCTTCAACTACTTCCACAGAGCCACAGACCCCAGAATCTTCTCACGTAGCTCTAGTCTGCTCTGCCCTCCCTCTGCTGGGACCCAGGGTGAATGGCTGCAAACAGAATTTTGTGTATTGGCTCTTTAAGAAGGTGGCTACTCTTCTTCCAGCTGTCTGTCTCTGGTGGACTGAAATCTAGCTGGTTTTCATAGCCATATGTTATATGGGTGTCTTTCCCATTTCTGGTGCTGTAGGCTGGGGAACCCACCTGTGGGTTTGTACCCCACACTGCTCAGGGGGAATCTCTTGGCTGCTGAACTATTCCTCTGGAACTTCAGCTGTCACCTGTGGGAGATAAGCACTTTTTACTCGTCTTGTGGTGATGTGATTTCTTCTGTATGTCCTTGGTTAAAAGGCTTCTCTCCAGGTAGTCTTCAATTGGTTATTCATGATGACCTTTCTACAATTCGGTTGTAATTCCAGTTTGGTCCTGAGAGGAGGTAAGCTACACCTATACCACTGCCATCCTTGATCCTCCTTTAGTTTTCTATTTAAAATCAGCTTCTAAAAAATTGTTGTTGAGTTTTAGGAGTTCTGTATATACTCTGGTTAGTAATCCCCTATCAGATATGTGGTTTGCAAATATTTTTCCATTCTTTCATCTTCTTTTTTACTGTGTAGATAAAAATTTAAATTTTTTATGAAGTCCAATTTGATGTATAAAAATTTAAATTTTTATGAAGTCCAATTTAATTCGCCCAATTTTTCCTTTGTTACCTTTGCATTTGGTGTCACATCCAAGAAATTATTGCCAAATCCAATGTCTTGAACATTTTTTGCTATGTGTTCTTCTAAGAGATTTTATTGGTTTATATCTTATATTTAGCTATTAGATACATTTTGAGATAATTTTTATATATGGTATTAAATAAGGATATAACTTCATTTATTTATTTTTTTTTGCGTGTGGGTATCCAGTTTCCCCAGCTCCATTTATTCAAAAGACTGTCCTTTTTCCTTTGGATGGTCTTGGCACCCTCATTTGCTCATACATGTGAGGGGCTATTTCTTAAATTTCTGTTATAATCTATTGGTTTATAAGTCTGTCTTTATACCAATACTACACTGTTTTTTATTGTATTTTTTGGTAAGCTTTGTGATCAGGACATGTTTATCTTCCAGTTTTGCTATTTTTTTGACATGTTATAGTTTTGCTCTTTTAAAATTTGTTTTGGCTCTATAGATTCCTTTGAGATTCCATATGAATTTTAGTTTGGGCTTTTCTATTTTTGAAAAAAAGTCATTGGATTTTTAAAAAAGATTTTTATTTATTTATTTCTACAGAGGGGAAGGGAGAAAGAAAGAGAGGGAGAGAAACATTGATATGCAAGAGAAACATCAATTGGTTGCCTCCTGCATGGCCCTAACTTGGGACCTGGCCCACAACACAGGCATGTGCCCTCAACTGAGAATTGAACTGGAAACCCTTCATTGTGGGATAACACCCAAACCACTGAACCACACACCAGTCAGAGTAGTCATTGGATTTTTGATAGGGATTGCATTGAATCGGTAGATTGCTTTGGGTATCACTGACACTTTAACAATATTAAGTCTTTCTCTCATTTATTTATATCTTATTTAATATCTTTTGCAGTGTTTCATAGTTTTCATTGTACAATTCTTTCAACTCCTTGGTTAATTCCTAAATATATCATTCCTTTTGATATTATTGTAAATGAATTGTTTTTTAATTTACTTTTCAGATTCATTGGCAGTATAAGAAATGCAACTGCTTTTCTATGTTGACTTTGTATCCTGCTACTTTTCAGAGTTCCTTTATTAGTTTTAATAAGGCTTCGTGTGTGTGTATGAGTGTGTAATCCTTAGGGTTTTCTACATATGATCATATCATCTGCAAACAGAGATAATTCTACTTCTTCTACAATTTGGTTACCTTTTATCTCTTTTTATTGCCTAGTTGTTCTGGTTAGAACTTCCAGTACTATGTTGAAAAGCAGGCATCCTTGCCTGTTCCTGATCTTAGAGGGAAAGTTTTCATTTTTTCACCATTCAGCATGTTTGCTGTGGGTTTTTCATATATGGCTTTTTAATGTTGAGGTAGTTTCCTTCTATTCCGGGTTTATTGAGTGTTTTCATCATGAAGGAATGTTAAATTTTATCAAATGATTTTTCTGTGTCAATTGAGGTGATCATGTGGTTTTCTTCCCTTCATTCTATTGATGTGGTGGATTACATTGATTGACTTATATATGATTAATCATCCTTGCATTCTGCAATTAACTCCACTTGATCATGGTTTTAAAAAATATAAATTATTTTATTGTTGTTCAATTACAGTTGTCCATATTTTCTCCCCACCCCTACCCCCTCCAAACCCACTTCTCTCCCTTTCTTCCACCCTCCCCCTCGGTTTTGTCCAGGTGTCCTCCATAGTAGTTCCTGAAAATCCTTCTTCCCACCATCCCCTCCCCGCTCCCCTCTGGCTATTGTTAGATTGTTCTTAATTTCAATGACTTTGGTTATATTTTGCTTGCTTTTTTCTTTTGTTGATTATGTTCCAGTTAAAGGTGAGATCATATGGAACGTGTCCCTCACCACCTGGCTTATTTCACTCAGCATAATGCTCTCCAGTTCCACCCATGCTGTAGCAACGGGTAGGAGCTCCTTCTTTCTCTCTGCTGTGTAGAATTCCATTGTGTAAATGTACCTTAGTTTTTTTACCCATTCATTTGCTGATGGGCACTTAGGTTGCTACCAGCACTTGGCTATTGTAAATTGTGCTGCTATGAACATTGGGGTGGATAGGTTCTTTTGGATTGATGTTTCAGGGCTCGTAGGGTATAATCCCAGCAGTGGAATTACTGGGTCAAAAGGCAGTTCCATTTTTAGTTTTCTGAGGAAATTCCATACTGTTTTCCACAGTGGCTTCACCAGTCTGCATTCCCCCCAACAGTGCACCATGGCTCCCTTTTCTCCCCGACCTCTCCAACACTTGTTTGTTGATTTATTTATGATGGCCATTCTGACTGGTGTGAAGTGATATCTCATTGTGAATTTAATTTGCATCTCTCTGATGGCTAGTGATGCTGAACATCCTATCATATGTCTCTGGGCCCTCTGTATGTCCTTCTTGGAGAAGTGTCTGTTCAGGTCCTTTGCCCATTTTTTAATTGGATTGTTAGTCTTCCTGGAGTGGAGTCCTGTGAGTTCTTTATATATTTTGGAGATCAAACCCTTGTCTGAGGTATCATTTGTAAATATATTTTCCCATATGGTTAGGTCCATTTTTATTTTGCTGATGTTTTCTTTAGCCATGCAGAGGATTTTTATTTTGATGAAGTCTCCTTTGTTTATACTTTCCTGTATGTTCCTTGCTCTAGGGGACATATTGGTGAAAATATTGCTGTGTGATATAGCTGAGATTTTCCTGCCTATGTTTTCCTCTAGAACTTCTATAGTGTTACAACTTATATTTAAGTCTTTTATCTACCTTGAATTTATTTTTGTGTGTGGTGTAATTTGGTGATAGAGTTTCAGTTTTTTGCATGTAGCTGTCCAGATCTCCCAACACCATTTGTTGAAGAGGCTATTTTTCCTCCATATTATACTTCTTCCCCCTTTTCAAATATTAATTGACCATAGAGAATTGGGTTTATTTCTGGGCTCTCTGTTCTGTTCCATTAGTCCATGTGCTTGTTTTTATGCCAGTACCAGGCTGTTTTGATTACAGTGGCCTTGTAATACAATTTGATTTTATTATGGTTTTAATCCCTTCAACATGCTGATGATTTTGTGTGCTAGTATTTTGCTGAGGATTTTTGCACTATTGTTCATTAGGTATGTTGGTCTCTAGTTTTCCTGTCTTGTAGTGTCTCTATGTGGCTTTGGTATTAGGGCATTGATGACATCAGAAATCAGTAACAAACTCTTCTCTCCTCTTCAATTTCTTGGAAGAGTTTGAGAAGGACTGACATTTGTTCTTCTTTAGATGTTTGGGAGAATTTACCAGTGCAGCAAACAGGTCTAGGGCTTTTCTTTGTTGAGAGATTTTTTATTATTCTTTCAATTTCCTAAGGTATATTCAGATTTTCTATTCTGTCATGAGTTAGTCTTGGTAAATTTGTATTTCTATGAATTTGTCCATTTATCCAGGTTATCCAATTGGTTGGCATATAATTGTTCATAGTGAGGCAGGCAGATGGTTAGAAATGAATAAGTTCTTAAGGCATCTGCAGCAAACACAAAATACGCTAAAAAAGATAAGCAAAATAAAAATGAGGAAGTCCTGGGTGGCTGAAATCAAAGTAAGTAGCTTTGACAGTAACCAACATCATGAATTCTGGAAATACTCTTGTAAAAGCTTAGTAATACTTAAAACCACAGTTGGACTCATGCGCTTTGCTCTTAAATAACCAAAATCCACGTTAGTATCATTATAATCTAACTGTAATAAATTAGCATTGCAGTTTCTTCTCCCCGAGTGGGAAATCAGGGAGAACTATGGGTAATTGCATGCACCATAGCAGAAAAATTATACAACTTTTAATGCAAGTACAGTAGAAAGTAGATTAAGAATAGGGACATAAAAAGCCTTATAAAATTATAACCCCTCAGACAACAAGGGGCCATTCTTCATTGAGGGGATCAGCCTGCTCCCATATTTTCTGGTGTGCACTATCTTAACAAAGCTTGCTTGCTTTACTTCAGTCTGTTTGTGTTACTCATTCAATTCCTTGTTCGAGATCACCAAGAACCCGATTACTTGTTCACACCTGTGACAATAGTACACCCTTAAAATTCTTATTTTAATAGATTTTATTTACTTATCTTTAGAGGGGAAGGGAAGGAGAGAGGGAGAGAAATATCAATGTATGGTTGCCTTTCGTATGTCCCCTGCTGGGAACTGGCCTGCAATCCAGGCATGTGCCCTGACTGGGAATTGAACTGCGATCATCTGGTTCGCAGGCCGTGCACAATCCACTGAGCTACACCAGCCAGGGTTAAAATTCTTTTACTGTTATAGCTTTGACTTCCCCACTTTTGCTTCTGATTTTAGTCATTTGAATTTTCTCTCTATTTTTTTTATTTAAGGTAGCTAAAGTTTTGTTAATTTTGTTGATTTTTTCAACCAACTTTTGGTTGCATTGATTTTTCTCTATTGTTTTACTATTTTTAAAGTGTATTTTATTGACTATACTACTACAGTTGTCCCATTTTTTCTCCCCTTTGTTCCCTTCTGCCTTGCACCTTCCCTCCCACTGACATTCTCCCCCACCTTAGTTCATGTCCATGGGTTGTACATATAAGTTCTTTGGCTTCTCCATTTTCTATACCGATCTTAACCACCCCTCACCCCCGTGTATTTTGTACCTATCATTTATTCTTATTGCACGTACCTTTTCCACAATTATTCCCCCTCCCTCTCCCACTGATAACCCTCCATGTGATCTCCATTTCTGTGATTCTGTTCCTGTTCTAGTTTCCTCAATTGTTTTTGTTTTTATTATTCTGTTGTTGACAGTTGTGAGTTTGTTGTCATTTTACTGTTCATAATTTTCATCATCTTCTTTTTCTTAGATAAGTCCCTTTAACATTTCATATAATAAGGGCTTGGTGATGATGAACTCCTTGAACTTGATCTTATCTGGAAAGCACTTTATCTGCCTTTCCATTCTAAATGATAGCTTAGTTGGATAGAGTAATCTTGGATGTAGGTCCTTCCCTTTCACGACTTTGAACACTTCTCTCCAACCCCTTCTTGCCTGCAAGGTTTTGTTTTGAGAAATCAGCTGATGCTCATGTGAGAACTCCTTGGTAGGTAACTGTCTCCTTTTCTCTTGCTGCTTTTAAGATTCTCTCCTTAATCCTTCATCTTAGGTAGTATAATCATGATGTCCCTTGGTGTGTTCCTCTTTGGGTCCAATTTCTTTGGGACTCTATGAGCTTCTTGAACTTCCTGGAAGTCTATTTCCTTTGCCAGATTGGGAAAGTTCTCCATTACGTTTTCAAATAAATTTTCAGTTTCTTGCTCTTTCTCTTCTCCTTCTGGCACCCCTATGGTTCAGATGTCGGAACATTTAGAGTTGTCTTGGAGGTTCCTAAGCCTCTCCTTATTTTTTTGAAGTTTTGTTTCTTTATTCTGTTCTAGTTGTTTGTTTATTTCTTCCTTCTACTCCAAACTGTTGATTTGAGTCCGGTTTCCTTCCCTTCACTGTTAGTTCCCTGTACATTTTCTTTTATTTTACTTTTCATAGCTTTCACTTTTTCCTCTATTTTGTGACCATACTCAGACTTTTCTGTGAGCATTCTGATTATCAGTGTTTTGAACTGTGCATCTGATAGGTTGGCTATCTCTTCATCACTTAGTTCTTTTTCTGGAGCTTTGATCTGTTCTTTCATTTGGGTCATATTTCTTTGTCTCAGCACAACTGTTATGGGACTTCTGGCTAAGATGGAGGCGTAGGTGGAAACATTGTACCTCTTCGCACAACCAAGTTTATGAACAACAAAGATTTAGAAACCAGAAAGCAACCAAAACAGACAGAAAATTGAACTGTACCAAGTCCAACAACAACAATCC
This sequence comes from Sturnira hondurensis, assembly GCF_014824575.4. Lineage (NCBI taxonomy): Eukaryota > Metazoa > Chordata > Mammalia > Chiroptera > Phyllostomidae > Sturnira > Sturnira hondurensis. The sequence continues at coordinate 8,376,419 of NW_028095541.1, forward strand.
TTTAATCCAGACTGGTAAGAGGAGCAGAGTTGGCAGCAGGTGGAGAGGGATTGTGGCAGGAAAAAGCAGCTGGACCAACCCAGGTGCACAGACTGTGGTTGACACATCCCAGGCATGGGGTGGCAACAGGCAGACCCAGTGAGGGCACCAGGCGGCTGGCTGACCGCAGTCACACATTCGCACACAGATAAACCAGGCAAAGGAGCGAGCAGTGAGACAGACAGCGCAAACCAGGGCCCCAGTACCAGGAAATAAAGCCTAAAAGCACCAATTGGAAAAACTTTCGGGGATCAAGGTTCTGAGAGAGGCTCCCATGCTCACAGAGAGTTTGTTTGAAAGACCCACAGGGTCTTGGAGGGTGCACAAGCCCACCTACCTGGGAACAAGCACCAGAAGGACCCAATTTGCTTGCAAGAGGTGACAGAGGGGACTAAAATCCAAGAGAGAGCAGAACAAGTGCCATTGCCCCTCTCTGACCCCGCCCTCATATACAGCATCACAACCCATCAACTGGGTTGCCCTGCCCTGGTGAACACCTAAGGCTCCGCACCTCATACATAACAGGCTCATACAAACCAAAACATTATGGCTCAAGAAGAACAGCTCAAAGCCCCAAAGCCAATACTTCTAAGCAACCAAGAGATAGCCAATCTATCAGATGCACAGTTCAAAACACTGGTCATCAGGATGCTCACAGAACTGGTTGATTTTAGTCACAAATTGGATGAAAAAATGAAGGCTACACTAAACGAAATGAAGCAAAATGCACAGGGAACCAATAGTGATTGCAAGAAAACTGGGACTCAAATCAAGGGAGTGGACCAGAAGGAAGAAAGAAACAACCAAACAGAAAAGAATGAAGAAACAAGAATTCAAAAAAAAAGAAATGAGGAGAGCCTTAGGAACCTCCAGGACATCTTTAAATGTTCCAACATCCAAATTATAAGGGTACCAGAAGGGGAAGAGGAACAGCAACACGTGGAAAACTTATTTGAACAAATAATAAAGGAGAACTTCCTCAATCTGGCAAAGGAAATAGACTTCCAGGAAATCCAGGAAGCTCAGAGTCCCAAAGAAGTTGGACCAAGAAGGAACACACCAAGGCACATCATCATTACATTAGTCAAGATTAAAATGAAGGAGAGAATCCTAGAAGCAGCAAAAGATAAGGGGATAGTAACCTACAAAGGAGTGTCCATCACACTGTCAGCTGATTTCTTAAAAGAGACCTTACAGGCAAGAAGGGGATGGAAAGAAGTATTCCAAGTCATGAAATCCAAAGACCTACATCCAAGATTGCTCTATCCAGCAAAGCTTTCATTTAGAATGGAGGGGCACATAAAGTGCTTTCCAGACAAGATCAAGTTCAAGGAGTTCATCATCACCAAGCCCTTATTATATGAAATGTTAAAGGGATTTATCTAAGAAAAAGAAGATAAAAATATGAACAGTGAAAGGACAGCAAACTCACAGTTATTAACAACCATGCCTAAAACAAAAGCAAACTAAGTGGACAGCTAGATCAGGAGCAGAACCATAGAAATGAAGATCACATGGAGGGTTAGCAACAGGGGAGTGGGAGGAGGAGGATGGGGGAGAAGATACAGAGAATGAGTAGCACAGACAGTAAGTAGAAAATACACAGTGGTGAGGGCAAGAATAGTATGGGAAATATAGAATCTAAAGAACTTGTGACACATGGACATGAACTAAAAGGGGGGAATGGTGGGGGAGGGGGTGTGGAGGGTGGAAGGGAATGAAGGGAGGGAAATGGGGCAACTGTAATGGCATAATCAATAAAATATATTAAAATAACAGAAAAACAAAAAACAACTGTTATGTTGTAAGGAGCGGAGCCTTAGGTATTCACCAAGGTGGGGCAACCCACTCCCAGCACTGTGGCTATGTATGTTGGGGAGGGATCAGAGAGGGAACAATGATGCTTGCTTGGCTCTCAGCTGGCTTTCAATCACTTCCCCTACTACCCACAAGCAAATTGGACCCTCCTGGTACTGATTCCCTGGTGGGTGGTTTTATGTATATTCTACGATCCTGTGAGTGTCTCCAATGAACTCTCCTGTGAGGCTGGGAGTTTCTCCTGCAGCCGAACCCCCCTAGATTTTTATAGCCAGATGGTTTGAGGCTTTCTTTTCTCACACTGGAACCCTGGGTTGTGAGGTCTGTTTTGCTCCCCAGTTGTTCCTCAGTTTATCTGCCCACAAATGTGAGACTACCAGCTGCCTCCCAACACTGGGTCCTCCAGCTACTGCCTTGCCATTCATCCTCTTCACCCCTCCTACCAGTCTGGATGGGAGATGTCTTCTTTAATGCCTTGTTTTTCACACTTCTACACAGTTCAAATTTCTGGCAGTTCTGGTTGTTTTATTGTTTTTAAATTTGTTGTTGTCCTTCTTTTCACTGTGAGAGGAGGCAAAGGGTTTCTACCTATGCCTCTATTTTGGTCAGAAGTTTATTTTCTATTTTGTTTACACCTCCTCTAGTCTTTGTTATTTCCTTTCTGCTGCTAGCTTTGGGATCAGTTTTTTTTCTAGTTTCTCCTCTATCACACTTGTGTACAGCTCCCACAAGGCCCATCATCCATCCAAACACATGGTTTCTTTTTCTGCCTTCTCTGGACATTTTTCCAACATAGTTTGCCCAGCCTCACTTCATCCTGACTAACCAACCAAGGCATTATAAAGACTTAGAAAATGTACATCAAACAAAGGAAAGGACAGCCACAAAGAAACTTTCTAGTAGATTAATCTAAATTTTTTCCACAGAACACACTACTTTCATAAAGAAGGTACACTTCATATACTCAAACTGCTTTTATTTATTGGATAGTCATTTGAGTAAGAATAATACAATTCTTAAAGTATTCATAAGATTGTATGCTGCAGTAATGAGATTAGTAGTCAAGTGTGATTTCTTCACCTTGGCATCACTATGTTTACAAAGCAAATTCCCATAGGAGATGGAATCTCAAATTATTAGATTAACACTCTACAAGAAAGGATTCTTTATAATGAGTACCATTTTGATAAATAACTGGTATCATCCTAGTGTTCTGGATTAAAATTTTTGGTACTTTAACTTTTGGAAAAATTATATCTGAACAGATTACTTTTTTCAGTTCAATAGTTCTAGAAAGCTCTACTTCTGATTCTGCTTTCACTTATATCTCTTCCTCTGCCCTTTTTGCTAAGCCAATTTTTTGGGAATTAAGTAAATCCTCTAACAAGAGTGAGAAACAGGTCATACAGTTGTACAGCTCAGAGAATTTCCACATTGCACACTCCCACAGTCGGCATAGCCCACACGAGACTAATAGATCTCATTTTTTCACATGCAAAATAAGAGACTGACTACTACATACATGTTTATATTATTTTTCCAATAGTAATCCCTTTATAGAAATTATTTCATGGATCCCCATAATTTTGCAAGAGTTGAAAAAGAAAACAAAAACAGAAACAGGTGCTTTGAAAACTGAAGAACTAACTTCTAGTGAACTGGAATGTGAGGTGATTGGATCATGAAGTTGGGTCTGTCTGTTTGGATGGGGAGTCATGAAGACTGACGCTCCACAGCCTGAGACAGTTCCAGTGCTGATTTAAGAAGCAGAAATCCTCTCCTGTGTCCCTTTTTTTTTTTTGTAGTGTAACCTCTGCTGTGAGTACTCACTAGCACAGGGGCATCAAATTAATTTTCACCTAGCGGGAGGGTGGCAAACCCTTTGAATGTGGCCCCGTGAAAAAGAGTTTGAAACCCCTGTACTAGAGAGTAAACATGGATATTTCTAAACCATTATTAGCATAAGGAAAAGAAGTTCCATACTCTTTCCACACCCATCCATTAAAAAAATATATATTTTATTGATTATACCATTGCAGTTGTTCTATTCCCCTCTTCATGCCCCTCCACCCTGCACACCCCTCCCCCACCATTCCCCCCTTTAGTTTATAACCACGTGTCTCAAGTTCTTTAGATTCTATATTTCCCATACTATTCTTGCCCTCCCCCTATCTATTTTCTATCTACTGTCTATGCTATTTTCTGTGTCTTCTCCCCTCTTCTCCTCCTCCCACTCCCCTGTTGCTAACCCTCCATGTGATCTTCATTTCTATGGTTCCACTCCTGATCTAGCTGTCCTCTTAGTTTGCTTTTGTTTTAGGTGTGGTTGTTAATAACTGTGAGTTTGCTGTCCTTTCACTGTTCATATTTTTCATCTTCTTTTTCTTATATAAGTCCCTTTAGCATTTCATATAATAAGGGCTTGGTGATGATGAACTCCTTGAACTTGACCTTATCTGAGAAGCACTTTATCTGTCCTTCCATTCTAAATGAAAGTTTTGCTGGATAAAGCAATCTTGGCTGTAGGTCTTTGGATTTCATGACTTGGAATACTTCTTTCCAGCCCCTTCTTGCCTGTAAGGTCTCTTTTGAGAAATCCGCTGACAGTCTGATGGGTACTCCTTTGTAGGTGACTGTCCCCTTATCCCTTGCTGCTTCTAGGATTCTCTCCTTCATTTTGGTCTTGGCTAATGTAATTATGATGTGCCTTGGTGTGTTCCTTCTTGGTCCAACTTCTTTGGCACTCTCTGAGCTTCCTGGATTTCCTGGAAGTCTATTTCCTTTGCCAGACTGGGGAAGTTCTCCTTTATTATTTGTTCAAATACATTTTCCACTCGTGGCTGTTTCTTTCTCCCTTCTGGTACCCCTATAATTCGAATGTTGGAATGTTTAAAGATGTCCTGGAGGTTCCTAAGCCTCTCCTCATTTTTTTTGAATTCTCATTTCTTCCTTCCTTTCTGGTGGGATGTTTTGTTCTTCCTTCTGGTCCATTCCATTGATTTGAGTCCCAGTTTCCTTTCCATCACTATTGGTTTCCTGTGCATTTCCCTTCATTTCAATTAGTTTAGCCTTCATACGTTCCTCTAATTTGTGGCTACAATCAACCAGTTCTGTGAGCATCCTGATGACCAGTGTTTTGAACTGTGCATTTGAGAGGCTGGCTATTTCTTGGTTGCTTAGAGTTATTGGCTGTGGGGCTTTGAGTTCTTCTTGAGCCATCTTTTGGCCTGTTTGGGCCTGTTACGTATCAGGATCAGAGCCCTAGGTATTCACCAGAGCAGGGCAACTAAGTCGCTGGGTTGCGATGCTGTATTTGGGGGAGGGGTCAGAGAGCAGCAATGGCGGTCCCGTCTGCCGCCTCTTCTGCTGTGGCCGCAGCTGCCACTGTCACTGGGGCCCGCATGTTTTGTCTCATTATGCAGGAATGTGCGGCCGCAGTGAGCCCTCCGCCACTGGGTTCACCCGCTGGGGCCTGTGCGGTCCGTCTCACTGTGTGTGAATGTGTGACTGCAGTCAATCTGCCCCGCACCCTCACTGGGTCTGTGCTGCTACCCTGCTGCTACCCCAGCTGCCTGGGCACCTGGGTCAGGGGATCTTTCCTGCCCGATCCTGCTCCGCTGCTGGCTCTGCCCCTCTTAGCGGTCCGGTTGAACAGTTAGTTGTTGTTGGACTTCTGTATAGTTCAATTTTCTGTTCTTTGGCTATATCTTTGTTTACTAAACCTTTGTTGTATTCAAACTTGGTTGTGGGAGAAGGCACAGTGTTTCCACCTATGCCTCCATCTTGGCGGAAGTCTTCCACACCCATCCTTGACTTCAGTCAAGCAGTGAGTAGTTAGTGACTCTGAACAGCTGAGCTGGGGTCAGCAGGGTGGGAGAGGAATGTATGGGGGTCAAAGGCAGAAAAGGGTAAATACTATCTTCTTCATAGTGTTTGAAGACTTTAAGATGAGAGTTTATTCAAGGCACTCATCCATGTGTGTGGAGAGCTAAGATGATGGCTCTCTCCTAAGAAAGCCTCAAGAAATATTAAAACACTAACCAAAATGTTATGTAACAAATACAGACATTATTAATTCTCAGTAGTGCAGGCTCCTGGGGTGATGTGAAGGCAATGGGCTCCTCAGTGCTCTTGGGAAAATACTGTTCTGGGGTAGAATTTAAATATGTGACATTGGCTATATGTAAACTTGTGACTTAATTGAGGCAGGCCACTTTTGTAAGGCGAAAGTGCCCTAAAATCAAGAAATTAGATTGTTGTTGTGAAATTCAGCAGAGAATCACAGAGATGGAGGCTTTCACATTGAAACAGAGTTCTGCTGCTAGCTTGCCTCCACTATGTGCCTTAAGAAATGTATACAGAACATTTACAGTCATGTCAGAAGCTATCGGAATTACTATGGCTTGTATTTACTACCACTGCCTTCTTATGAGGTAGACCATGTTTCAAGTCTATATCTGTAAATTAATACTTTATAATTCAGAACAAACATTGTAAATTATTTCAGTGGACAGACATTAGCACAGACCTCAGCACAACGATTTCTTTGAGGGGAGAAAGTGGGACTTTCTCCTTTTCCCAATACCCAGTTTGTGGCCTTGTCTGTGTAGACGTTCAGTACATAGTTGAATTAATTTTCAAAAGTACTAAAAAAGATATGTTCAACTCACAGAGTAACTGAACACTATGCCTTGCAAGATAGCAAGTAGGTAAAGAACAGTACTGACCAGATTAGTAACTTTATTTTTATTTTTTCAAATTTCAGTTTATGCAAAAGAAAAAATTTATACCATAAAAAATCAGGTGTCAGAAAGACTCAAAGGCTGTTTCTCAATTTGCTCAAGTTTTGTTTCCAGGTTCTGAGTATGTCATACAGGTGTTGCCATTGCTGTTTTCCAAATGTCTGCTTCTCTGGGTGTGATCGATTTTGAAGTTGACCATTTTTGTTTTCACTGCATCAGTAACAAACGTTTCAACATCATCAGCTCCTATCTGAAGTTCTGTTGCATTGTATCAAAGGAAATTTCTTTATTTTCCAATGCCATTCCCATAAAAGTAAGTAGTCTCATTTTTGTTATATTTTGTTCATGTAATCATCCAAGTGAATCTATGAAGTCTTTGTTATTCTGACAAGACTTGACATATGATGCCAGTTTAGCACTAAAAAAATAATTTAAAGATCATGAATAAGCGCGCCTTCCAAAAACTGCACTGGTTTTAAAGTGAGAAGATGGTAAAAAAGAAATGCATATGGATCTTTCAATGCTTGTACAATACACCTGTGGGCACCAACTCGAGCCTGAGGAGCATTGTCCTTTGTGTAACTTCCTAGCAATTCGACCTTGACTTTTGAAGCGACATCACTCTTATAATCCACAAGGGCCTCATAAAATATTCTCAAAAGGGTATTTTTTTTCAGTGGAGAAGTTCCAGTCACAAATCTATTTCTCGACCTGATCCAGCTCAGTTGGAATATATTGCATGGACCCACAAGATGCTGCCACTTTAATGAGGCTGCACTATGCTGTATATCTTACAGGAATATTCTTATCTAACCCATGGAAAACATTGCTTAGCAACTGCAGTTGCAGAAATGGGCATTCACCCTCCTGAAAGTTGAGCAACTTTTCACAGATGTTTTCAACTTTTCGCAGATGTTTTCAATCAGCTTCCCGCTGTTCTGGTTCCAGGATCATTAGGAGGAAGATTAGGATGCTGAGCTTTGAGCTTATCCGAAATCTAAAGGAGCTGAAATTTCTGAAAAGAACCCAGAAGGTAGAATTCATGTAGATTTAGCTCAGATTATTAAAGCCTGTGATGTATGTCTGAAGGAAGTTGATAAAGATGTTGAAAGCATGAACACTGTGGTATTCCTCTTATTAATCCTGAGACAAGGCTAGTAATTTTAAACTAAAAGGAAAAAAATCAGGTATTTTTTACACATCTTAAACTTGGGTGCTTACAGAAAAGTACCATTAAATGCTGCTCTTACATGACCTTAAAGAAGATTAATGCATTTACTCTGGACTACCATATTTAGGAAAGACACAGGCATTCAACAAATATTTCTTAGATTTGCATTATGTTTACAAAGCACAGAGATTTATTCCAATTGTATGCCCCCGAGAAGCAGTTCTGGTTTGGAACATGAGAGGGCACCCTAATCAATTCCATCTTGGTGGGTAGAAGGGAGAAGAAAGGTGGAGACGGGTGGTGCCTCCATCATCTGTTGGAGGGGCACCTGGCGCAGAGAGCAGCAGGGTGACCACAACTCTCTTCATTGTGTGCCCCTTTTTTTCCTTTTTGCTAGAGATCTTACTAGAACATGGAAATGGCACCTACCATTGAGAGTTCAGTTCTAATCAACTTGGGATATGGGTATACATACATATAAATATATTTCCCCCTGAAATTATCCTAAACACTATCTTTTTTTAACACTATCTTTATTGAAGTCAAATAAGAAGGAGACAATTTTAAAAAACTAAAACAAACACCAAATGAACATCTTAGTAATCTACCTGAAAATACACAATGTGACAGGTGTAAAGAAACAATTTTTTTGAATTTTTACAATCTTAATTTTTAAACGTTTTACTGTATTAAAATATACATAACATAACATTTTTTAATATATTTTATTGATTATACCATTACAGTTGTTCTATTTCCCCCCTTCATTCCCCTCCACCCTGCACACTCCCTCCCCCACCATTCTCCCCCCCCTTAGTTTATAACCACGTGTCTCAAGTTCTTTAGATTCTATATTTTCCATACTATTCTCGCACTCCCCCCCTATCTATTTTCTACCTACCATCTATGCTATTTTCTGTGCCTTCTCCCCTCTTCTCCCCCTCCCACCCCCCTGTTTCTAACCCTCCATGTGTTCTTCATTTCTATGGTTCCACTCCTGATCTAGCTGTCCTCTTGGTTTGCTTTTGTTTTAGGTGTGGTTGTTAATAACTGTGAGTTTGCTGTCCTTTCACTGTTAATATTTTTCATCTTCTTTTTCTTATATAAGTCCCTTTAGCATTTCATATAATAAGGGCTTGGTGATGATGAACTCCTTGAACTTGACCTTATCTGAGAAGCACTTTATCTGTCCTTCCATTCTAAATGAAAGTTTTGCTGGATAAAGCAATCTTGGCTGTAGGTCTTTGGATTTCATGACTTGGAATACTTCTTTCCAGCCCCTTCTTGCCTGTAAGGTCTCTTTTGAGAAATCCGCTGACAGTCTGATGGGTACTCCTTTGTAGGTGACTGTCCCCTTATCCCTTGATGCTTCTAGGATTCTCTCCTTCATTTTGGTCTTGGCTAATGTAATTATGATGTGCCTTGGTGTGTTCCTTCTTGGGTCCAACTTCTTTGGCACTCTCTGAGCTTCCTGGATTTCCTGGAAGTCTATTTCCTTTGCCAGACTGGGGAAGTTCTCCTTTATTATTTGTTCAAATACGTTTTCCACTCGTGGCTGTTTCTTTCCCCCTTCTGGTACCCCTATAATTCGGATGTTGGAACGTTTAAAGATGTCCTGGAGGTTCCTAAGCCTCTCCTCATTTTTTTGAATTCTCATTTCTTCATTCCTTTCTGGTGGGATGTTTTGTTCTTCCTTCTGGTCCATTCCATTGATTTGAGTCCCAGTTTCCTTTCCATCACTATTGGTTTCCTGTGCATCTCCCTTCATTTCAATTAGTTTAGCCTTCATATGTTCCTCTAATTTGTGACTATGTTCCTCTAATTTGTGACTATAATCTACCAGTTCTGTGAGCATCCTGATAAACAGTGTTTTGAATTGTGCTTCTGATAGGCTGGCAATTTCTCGGTCGCTTAGAGTTATTGGCTCTGGGACTTTGAGTTCTTCTTGCGCCATCTTTTGGGCTGTTCGTGCCCGTTCCGTAGGAGGATCAGAGCCCTAAAGTGTTTACTAGAACAGGGCAACTAAGTCGCTGGGTTGTGACGTTGTATGTGGGGGCGGAGTCAAAGAGGGACAATGGCTTCTCGTCTGCCGCCTGCCGCCACGGACCCAGCGCTGCAGCCACCACCGTCACCAGGCCCACAGGTTTCGTCCCACTGCACGCGAGTGTGCCACCACCGTCAGCCCTCCACCACTGGGTTCGCCCCCTGGGGCCTGTGTGGTCCGTCTCACTGTGCGTGAATGTGCAACCGCGGTCAGTCTGCCCCACACCCCGACTGGTTCTGGGCTGCCTGCGCGCCTAGGTCGGGGGATCTGTCCTGCCTGACCCAGCTCCACTGCTGGCTCCACCTCTCTTACCGTTCCCGTTGAGCGGTTCGTAGTTGTTGGACTTCCGTATAATTCTGTTTTCTGGTGTTTGGGTGTGTCCTAGTTCTCCAGACCTTTGTTGTGTTCAAACTTGGTTGTGGGAGAAGGCACAGTGTTTCCACCTATGCCTCCATCTTGGCGGAAGTCCAACATAACATTTTTTATTTCAACCATTTTAGTTGTACACTTCTGGGGCATTAAGTATGTTCGCACTGTTGTGTAATCATCACTATCATCTGTCTCCAGAACTTCTTTGTCTTCTCAAATTGGAACTCTCTCTCCACTCAAAACTAATTCCCATTTCTCTCTGTCAGCCATGACACTCACCACCTACTTTCTGTCTCTATGAATCTGGCTGCTCTGGGACTGTCATATAAGAGGAACCCTATAGTACTGGTCCTTTTTTGATTGAGTATGATGTCTTCAAGGCTCATCCATGCTGTAGCACAGGGCATGATTTCCTAACCTTTTATGGCTGAATAGTATTCCATTGCACATACAGACCGTGTTTTGCTGAGCCATCCGTCTGTGAACAGACCATTGGGTCGTTTCCCCCTTTTGGCTATTGTGAACAGTGCTGCAAACACAGGTGTGTGAACACCTATTCAAATGGGAATCTCTCTCTTTTGCAAAAAGCAGGGCAAATGCAAAGAGTCATGCTTTCTTGAGTTATTGGTGTTTAAAATTGGCCTATACCTGTATTTTTAGTTTGGGAAAGTAGTTACCACCGTAAATAAGGAGACTAAATTTTTTGAATGGAATACGTTAGGTGATTTCACTAAAGCAAAGCCAAATAACACTGAATCTTTAAAGAGTTGTTGTGTTAATACTGAGATGATGATTTAAAATGCTTTTTAAAGTAAGTGATACCGTCACAGATGAGTGATGACTAAGAAATCATCGGACCTTGGCAGTTATAGGCCTAGATGGTGAAATTCCAAAATCCAGGTGACAGAGTAGTTAAAGAAACCCGAGGAAAAACCTACCTGACAACCTTGTGACAAGCCACTTACTATAACCATGGGCTTGTAGGAGTTTGCTAATATTGCTCACATACCACTTATGAGAGGAAGTAGTGTAGGTTTATGTGTGTTTTTGTTTTTCATTTTCATGGTTACCCAATAAGTCAATCATGGTTAGATGGCTACGAATTGGAAATACAAACTCCAGAGCAATGAAAACGGTCAGGATTTACAGAGAGGGGTTGTCTCTGTGCAGGTGCAGGAGGTCCTAAGGGTGGGTCCTGGCTGGGCCCTGCCATCCTCAGGGAGCCCCATGGGCCAGGAAGGAGGCAGTGCCTTGCAATGACCCTTCATGACAGCAGGTGGCAGCAGTGAGTAGCTCCTTGTCATCGTGGATTCCTATCCGGACATTGGATCACCCAGTCACCCAGTACTATGACCAAATGCCATGCATCCCTTGAATGGTTATTCAGCTTTTCAAAGACGCAAAAGAGGCCAAACTAACCACTAGTCTACAGTCTTTTCCTGGCAAAACACCTTTTATTTTTCACGGTTTAGCTTTTTGCTTCTAACTGCCCGCCCCCCCTCCTGCGCCCGCCCAAAGAAACTCTTTCAGTGGCATAGAAAAGACTGGGAGGATAGACACCTGGACGTTCATGCTGACACTTCAGAGCAGAGCTGAGGAATGGAACTCCCACTTTGACTATATTCTTTGGTATTTACTACTTAAAGCAAATTATTTTAACTATATTTTAATGAAAGTTTAAAACAATGGCCATATTCTATTTCCATTTATTACTCCAGAAATACCAATAATACTGGTAAAGAAACTGCAAGTACTACTCTGCAAGTACTGCAAGAACTTTAATTCTTTTGTGATCAAAAAATAAATAGAAACTACTCACGCTTCTCAGAAGGAATTTAAAAATTGAAAATCTTCTCAAGTAATATCTGTCAATTAAAAAAATAGTCTACAAAACACCACCTACTACACACATACTCCTCTGGGTTCCACAAGGGGAAAAGTTTCCAGATGTGCCTGTGGACACGTGGTTTTCTTTCTCCTTGGGACATGTGGGCAGGTAAACTCTCCAGGGCAGGCAGACTGCTAATCGGGACAGATCTCAGCCCTGATGAAGGCAGCAGCCCATGGAAGCTCATTTCCAGCTTTTAGAATGGCCAACGAAATTCAGTCCCCTAATAACTTTGAAAGACCCCTGTGCTCCAGGCTCATGCTGGACCCTGGGGAGCAACGCAGTGCAGACCAGCCTGAGCCGAGCACCACCAGCAGAGCTGGCACAGTCACAGCGGGTCCTTCCTTGCTCTTGGCCTGTGTCCCAGCTTCTCTGTCAAGTGGTGGGATGTCAACACTGAGGAGCAAAGAAGACAGACGTTAATCTTCCATCGCAAGGCCAGCAGGTTAGGCCCCTGCACAGTCACCAGGACCCATGGGAATGAGTGACCATGGGGACCTTCCCTGTCCCCTCAGCGGGACCAGGTCTCAAGCACATGGGAACAAGTTCTGGAAAGCACAAGGGCCTCTCTGACCGTGGTCCGGGTGAGTGTGGTTGAGGGGGCCAGGCTGGCTGAGCTATTTGAAGTTCCTGGACTGCATCCCCATGGTCCCCCTTAGGGTTGACCACTCCTGCTTAGTTAGTGCCCTCACCTCTCACCTCCATTGTCAGGGGAAGCAGCCACCATGATCAGGGATCCCCGTGCCTCACTCTTCTCTGTAAGGAGCAGCAGCTGCCAGGACCTGGGGCCCATGGCCTTCCTACCAGTGTCAGGGGCTTTGCCCTGCCCACATGCCCAGAGCTAGCTGGGGCTTGTTCCAAAAACGAAGGGTGGTAAAGCAGGTACAGGTGTGGGTGGGAATGCAGATGCAGGTGCGGACCTGGTTGCAAGTGAGAGTGGGGATTCAGGTGCAGGTGGGGATGTAAGTGGGAGTGGGTATGCAAGTGCAGGTGAACAAGGAGGGTGTGAGGATGTGGAAGGCGGGGCTGGGTGGGCTGTGGGTGTGGCCTACGGTTACCTTGCACTTCCTGGCCACTCCAGGCCCAGGCGGAGTAGAGAAAGTCTCAGTCCAGAGCGGTAGGAGCCCAGTCCTGAGAAGCACCAAGCAGCGCAGCAGGTAAGCACAGGGCCTGGGCTGGACCCAGAACACAGATGGCTGAATACAAACCAGCCTCTGCAAATTCCACTGGAAATCTTTGGAAGTTAAGGGTGCAGCAAGACTGAAGAGTGGGGTTCAGGAACTTGCTGAGGTTCCTTTTGGGTGACAGAGGTTCCTGTGATATTGGAGGTCCCTGCAGAACCTGGTTCTCAGCTGAGTGTAAGGTTCCTTCCTAGTGGGTGGCCAGGGGAGCTGGGAGAAATGCTTTTGGCCGGTGCCCTCCCCCACAGGTGGGGAGCAGGATGTGCTCTAGAACTTCTTGTCTGAGGGCTCCAAAGACTGTAAACCCTGGAGGCTCAGGAGAACACAGAGCCCGGGGACGGAAGGAGGGACACCCCAGGCTGGACCAGCAGCACCAGGCCCTTGATTGCACAGCTTCTTGATTTTGTTAAGAATGGTGCTGCCTCTTGCTTCCCTTTAAGAAACGTTTTAAAACTTCTTTTTCTAAAGATTCCCTTTAGCTGTGAATGCCAGGAGTGATTCTTGATGTATATGCTGGTGAGTCTGAATCCAAGTACAAGAGTGGAAAAACACTTACCTGACTCCACAGTGATCCCTTCTTTCAGGGCCTCACCTGACTGTACGCAATAGGGATGTGCAGGGACTTGCTTTGCTGTCTGTGCTGTGTGGACAGAATTCGACCTAGAATACAGAGTTCCCAGAAATGAATACTTGTGACCTGGGCTCTAGAGATAAGTGGAGTTCCACAGTTTTGTTTTATACTGCCAAAATATGCCATTAAAAAGTGGTTCTATGCAAACATTGGTCTCCTAGACCCAAGAACTCTAAATGATGGTGACATGACATGTGAGTCACTTCCCTGGCCATCCATTTCTGTGCTGTGAGAACCATTACAAAACAGACATTAAAAGCCTAAGAGGAAAAGGGGGATCAATCCCAAAGCTTGGTGTGTTCAAAGTGCACATCAGCCCATACTTTATGGGTGCCCAGTTTAGTTCATGTTGAGGTGAGCATCCGCTGAGAGGGGTGCACGTGTTCCTGTGAAGTAACTCACAGAGGCTGTGCCATTAGCACCAGTGGGTGTGCTGTGTGGGTCAACCAGCAAAGGTTGGTGGCACCAAGTTGTTGTAACAGCACATGAGAAAGTTTCATGGATTGCCAATAGGAGAGATTTTTGACTCAGTATCCTTCACTGTTACTAACATTTAAGTGATGTTCATTTTCTTACTAAAATAACTTTTACTTCATACGTTGGACCCTTAAAATTAATTCTCTATTTATCACAGCCATTTTGTAGCTTCACACATGTAAGAAGTTAAAATAATAATTAGGTTTTGTGTGTTACCATTACTGGAACATGTACCAAACAGAGAATAAATATATTTAGAATTTTATTCAGAATCCCATATAAATACATTAGTAACACACAGCACTTGTAATGCACAAAGATGTTATTAGAACATTCTAGATAGTTTAACTTCCATAAGAATCCAATAATAGTGTGAAAAAGATGAGTTGAGATGAATCTTAAGTATGAACAAAGACCCCCCCAAAATGGAGTAGCATATTGAATTTGCCTCTTGAAGCTTTTCCCCAGACTTTTGTTTTTGCCCTTGTCTTGTCATTGACTGGTCACTTGAGGACCATCCGTGTCCTCCTTAATGTGAGATCACAGGGTCTCTTTTCCATTCCCTTACTTCTTGAAGGCCCAGAAGAATGTTGACACCGTTAGTCCCCTCTGCGAAGTACTCCACAGGCCTCCTTAACTCCAACAAGCCACCCCAATTCTCACTCTTGCTCTCAAGGGAATATGCCTTCTGAGGCCTGAAGGGGAGGCAGGCTGTCCGGGTCCTGGGTGACTTCTCTCCCTCCCAGCCCCTCCGGATTTCCTTGCATCTTCTGGCCCTGAGGTGTCTGGTCTTTACAAGCACTCAGGAACTACCCAACCATTTTCCTCCTACATCTAAAATTTCCCAAAAGAACTCTGCAAGAAGACTAAGAGGGAAGCAATAATGAAAATAAAATGTAAGGGATAAAACAAGTTTCCAGGCACAAATTCCAAGAATCTAATAGAACACAAACATGGTGGACTCTCTGGCAGAACCTGTCAGGGCACCCTGAGGGAGGTCCCTTCCCTCCACTGGCTGCAGAGAGGGTCTCTGGTCTCCAGCTCTGCTCAGTCTTTGGCCCTCACCCACCTTGTCAAATCAGGTGCCCTTCACAAAGCACCCACCACACGTAGACCACCTTTACAGGCCCCAGGGGCAATGAGTCGATTCTGTATCCTTTTTTTCCCTTTGTGCTGCATTTTTTGTTACATGTGTCTCTAAACTGTTCTTTGCACTTTGGTCCTCACCTGGGAGAGGAGGAGCCACCCTGTGGACCCTCTTTCCAGCTGCTTCCAACCCCTCATCTCTGGCTTCCTGCTGAACACTTTCACTCAAATCTCCCACCACTGCTTTTAATCCACACAGTCACCAAACCAGTCTTCATCTCATCTTCCATTCTCAAGTTAGCACCTCTCCCCCAGTGTCCTTCTTTTTAAATACTCCCCCTGCACCCTCCCCCCATAACTTTCCCACTCAAAAGGCTTGGACATGTAAGACTTGTCTTTCATTAGTACTCTCTCATCCCTGGCTCTAGTCAGGCACTACAACGCTGCTTTTATGCTCAGAGTGTCTCCTCTCTGTTTTTTCTCTTTTTCTTTCACCCTCCTGTCATCCAGCTCAGCCTTCAACACTCACTCTGAGGTCACCACATCTTCCCTGAGTCACTGTGGACTTCTTTCTTCAACAACACTTCAGCATCTCTCTACCCTATGTGCATTAGTGGTTCTCTAGGGCTTTGGTTCATGTGCACCACCAGTGCTTACTGAATGCCTACTGTGTGCAAACATGGCCACAGCCTAGCTCCATGTGCTCAAGCAGGCATTAAGTTCACTGCTTTCTGACCCAGTGCCCTGTTTCAATGATCACATGTATCCCCACTGCCGTGGGAACATCATTCTGCTCTTGAAGTGCGCTCCTTTCACCTTTCCTTCTACACAAAACCACATCTCCCAAGCCTAGCTCAAATCCTTCTCTTCCTTAAAGAACTTTAAGCATTTTTCCTTTTCTTCTACATATTCCAATAAAAATGTGACAACAAGTCATTACAAAACCACCTTTTAGGCAATGTATATAGTTCACTGAGAGAATATCCAGTAAAGATAATACATTAACACAATAATGCACGTATATTTCAGTAAAAATAGAATAAATTAAAATATCTTAAGCTGTATTTAATAAGGTAATTAAAAAATGGTCAGATATTCAAGCATCATGAGCATGGCTGCCTGTTTACCTTTTAACATTAATATTTTTCTTCAGTGAAATCACTCTGCCATTGTAGAGCTCTCCATTCTTCTGAATTTTCCCACCTCCACTAATACATCTCAAGAGAGACTCCATGTTTAAAAATTTTTTAAAAACAATTTTATTAGTTTTTAGAGAGGAGAAGGGAGATAGAAAGAAGGGGTGAGAAACATCAATATGTATTTGCATTTCATGCATCCACCACTGGGGATCTGGCCCTCAAAACAGGCATGTGCCGTAAACTGAGAATCAAACCAGAAATCCATTAATTCACAGGCTGGCACTCAACCACTGAGCCACACCATTCAGGGTGAGTCTGTTTAAAATAGAAAACACAGCACCTGCAAAGGCATAGAGATAGAGTTTCAGGACCCACAGGAAGTTTGGTCTGCCCCCAGGTCCTCATGGGTCATGTACCCTGGCCATGGCACTGGCCCTTTGTCCTGCAGAGTGGAGGGTGAGGCTAGCATCAAGGGACCAGTTATGGGCCTTGTGACAGTCTGGGTTGATGGCGTTCCCAAAAGCCCAGAGGGATGGCTGTGGGTTCTGTGAAGCAGGCAGGACTGATAGCTTAAAGAGGAAACAGGATATAACCTAGAACAGTTCTCTGACATCTGACATCATTCACAGGTGGGTGGGTGGTTTTATGTTCAATAATTAAGTTTCTCAGTGAAAACTTGTTACTGCCTAAGATCATGGATGGTAGAACAGATGGCAGTGACAATATGGGGAAAGGAGGCTGGTTAGATATGTGAAGACTAAGATTTCTCTGCAGAGCTCCAGTGAGCAAAACAAGGAGTTGGAAGTTTATTCTAAAAGAGGGTTAACATTGGCCTCTTTTTTAGATCAGAGGTAGTAAGGTTTTGTTTATTTATTTGCATTTAAACCAATTACTAAAAAGTCATATTGTTAAGCATTTTAAGGTTCAACAGGATAGAGTTTTGTTCATTGCCCTGGAGAATTGTATGCACACTCACAGCTTAGCCCACTTTCCTTACTGCACAGACTGGCCATGAGAACAGCAGCACAGTCCTTACTTCTGGTCGGAGCATCTGGCCTGTTTGAGCAGAGGTGACATGGAGGACTCCATGTAGGCTTGGTCCCCTGTGTCCGAGGAGCACTGTCACCTTCACGAAGAGGGTCCAGGGATCTTACTTCCCTCCATCCGAGTGCAGTTCATTGTATATGGCCATGGCCTGCACCTTGCTGATGCAGCTCTGGGCAGTGGGAATACATGCGAGCTGACTGAAGCATTTATGCAACATTTGCAACGAGAAAAAGTCAAAAGGGAAGTCAGAAGTGGAGGAGGTGACAGATTAATAAGGCAGTAGTTATGAAGGTGGAATGGGCATGGTGCAACTTGGGAGAAAGCTGTTCTAACCTTACAGGAGCAGGATGGACAAGATTAGGAACAGCCCACAGCACTGAAAGCCCCAGAGCTCCTGTAGAGACAGAGCCTGGAAGAGTCCAGGGAGGAGTGAAGAGGTCGGGAGAGGTCCGTGTCCCTTAGGCAAGTCACTTATCTTTCTAGCTTGTTTCCTCACCACTGAACTGAGTTAAGCAATCTGTCTTTGTTTCATTTAATCCAAGCTTGTGTAGGTTAACATAGCTCAGCATTATATCAGTGCTGTAGACCTTGGGTTAACCCTACGTGGCACAACACACACAGACATGTAGAGAACTCAGACACATGTACATGCATGCATAGTCATACCCAGTACACATATACACTGGCGTATAGTCACGTGCATACAAATGCACACACATGTTCATGCACACACGTGTGTGAAAGCTCTGCAGCACAGCCAGCATTGGAAAGTGGGATGTGTGCAGCAACCAGTGACATGATATTCCAACCCCCATGCACAACATCTCCTGCCCCTTAGAGCTGTTGGACTACGGCTCACCTGTCCTGCCTGCATATTAACAAGGATGTTTTCCTACAGGTTGACAGTGTGCAGCAATGGGTGACTGGAGTCTTCTGGGGAGACTATTGGATGCTGCACAGGAGCGCTCCACAGTCATTGGCAAGGTCTGGCTGACAGTCCTGTTCATTTTCCGGATCCTGTTGCTGGGAGCTGGGGTGGAGTCAGTGTGGGGAGATGAGCAGTCAGGCTTCAACTGCAACACTCAGCAGCCAGGCTGCGAGAACGTCTGCTATGACCAGGCCTTCCCCATCTCCCACACCCGCTTCTGGGTGCTGCAGATCATCTTTGTGTCCACGCCCACCCTCATCTACCTGGGGCATGTGCTGCACATTGTGCGCATGGAACAGAAGAAGAGAGGGCACGAAGAAGAGCAAGTGAAGGGAGACAATGACCAAGTCCAGAGGAACAGGCCCCCAGTGCGGGATGACCAGGGAAGTGTCCGCATCGCCGGGGCCCTGCTTCGGACCTATGTTTTCAACATCATCTTTAAGACGCTATTTGAAGTGGGCTTCATCGTTGGACAGTACTTTCTGTATGGCTTTCAGCTAAAGCCACTCTACCGTTGTGACAGGTGGCCCTGCCCCAACACAGTGGACTGCTTCATCTCTAGGCCCACAGAGAAGACCATCTTCATCATCTTCATGCTGGTTGTGGCCTGCCTGTCCCTCTTACTCAACATGCTGGAGATATACCACCTGGGCTGGAAGAAGCTTAAACAGAACGTGAAAAACCGCTATGGCCCTGACACTCCTGATTCAAGGATGGGGGCCACAACATTTGGAGATGTGATCCCGCTGCCCTCCTGCTAGGCCACAGCCACCGGTACTGTGGGGAGCCCTCCTTACTATACTCACTCTGCCTTTCCCTGGGACAGGCAGTGGCCACAGCCTATCCCGGCTCCCCTCCACCAGCAACAAACTTCAATGTGGCAGCCCCATCCCTGACACGGGGGAAGAGCCTCCCTGACAAATTGTACAATAGTAACCATCACCTGCTAATGACAGAGGAGAACTGGGCCAACCAGGAAACCAAGCAGCAGGCATCTGTTAGGAAGGTCTCCTGGCCTGTGTCCACATCTTCCTCCTTTAACCCTCCAGGCAGCCCCCAGCCACCCCCACAGGAGGGAAGAGCAGGCAGCAAGGAGTCTGTCCTGCTGGAGAATGGGGGTGGCAGCAGCTTGGGAGAGAGCAGTCTGAGAGTGACTCCTGATGAGGGGCAGCAGGCAGTGACCA
This sequence comes from Sturnira hondurensis, assembly GCF_014824575.4. NCBI lineage: Eukaryota > Metazoa > Chordata > Mammalia > Chiroptera > Phyllostomidae > Sturnira > Sturnira hondurensis. The sequence continues at coordinate 8,396,163 of NW_028095541.1, forward strand.
CCTCTGTCGAGATGCACACACCCCCCTTTCCCCCCACGGACCCCAGACAGTCAAGCAGAGCCAGTAAGTCCAGTGGCAGTCGGGCCAGAGCCAATGACTTGGCCATCTAGTCAGCTCTATGATGACCTGTTTCCAGCAACCAAAACCAAAGTGCACTTCAAATGAGCAGGTAGAGAGCCTAGAGTGACAGAGGGCACTGGAGCAGGGGAGGGGGAAGATCATCAGAGAGGCCTGGTTTCTGTGTCAGTGCTTGCTGTCCTTCATGCTGGTGGGGTGGGGAGAACATTGATGCTTTCTATGGGGGGTGGGGGAAAGTGGGGCGCAGGGGCTGATGATGGCCTTTGAAGATATTCACTGCACCCCATTAGCCCAGAATCCAGCCACTCTCTCAGGTGTTTCTGACTCTCAGGGGACTGTTCTGCAGTGACAAAGAGGCAGGTGTCTGTAGTCACTTCATTTTGGGGGCATTAGGTTTTCTGTCCTGAGCTCTAAAGAGCCTCTGGGCAGCCCAGGAGGCCACAGCTGCACTTAGCCCTATCTTCTATTCAACACTTGTAACACAGAGTTGAAGTTAATTCGGAATATTTGCCAAACTGCACTCACAGGAGACTTAGAGCAAGCCTGTGTAGTGTCATTTGAGATTCTGAAATTTCACATGAAGCCCAGGATATGCAAGTGCAGGCTGTATGACAAGTGACAATAATGAGCAGCTCCCCAGAGGCACAGATTCGTGGGTGAGGGCACAGAGGCAGCTGGGAAGAAAGCAGGTGGAAATGCAGCCACACTTGACATCACTTTGAACAGCTGAGGAAACTGAAATAAAAGTGTGGCAGGCCCACCTTTGTGTTTGCTTTCAGATGATATGTTTCTGCTTTCAATTGTACAGACAGGCCTCTGTCCCCCACTCTCCCTTTCAGGACAAAAACGAGAGAAATTTAGTACTGTTACACGATGCTGATGGAGGGAGTGCTCACGTTTCCCATTTCCTACTAGCAAAGATTTGAATTTCTTTTACCTGAAATGCGTTGAGTGCACAAGTCAGTGTACTACTATGACAATGTACCAGATAAAATAAAAGCAGAGAAAAATGTACGCAACTTTTATGTACTTGAAATTGTCGAGTTTTTCGATGGGCAAAGTTAGCCGCTGTTGCCAGAAAAATTATTTATACAGGTGAATGCATGACCTACAGCTTTCTAACAGCACAAATGAATCTGTTTTTGTTTCCTAACCATTCTGTTTGGGCCGCTTGTTTGCTTTCTAAAGCGTAAATAAAAGTGTCTGGGTTTGCTCCCCATGGAAGTGCATGTGTGGTTTTGTGCGCGCGCTGCTTTGACATCCACGCAGATGGCCGCTGTGACGGGGAAGGCTACTTGTGTGGGTGGGTGTGGCTGGAAGACGACAGCATCTTCTGTACTGCACACATGCTGCTGCTCTGTCTCAGTCCCCGTCTGTCTGATCGGACCAGCAGTGGTCATGCTGAGCCTGGTCCTCGTCATACTTTTCACCCCAGTCACGCATTGTAGTTATCCCTTATTCGGACAAACACTGTACACTGTCTATTTGATCTGTTTCTTTTTATGGATTCCTTCATTTTCTGAGGATTCTTTTGTGCCTCTCTAACAGTCTGATGAGCAGACTCTGATTCCTGCCCTCTGACTCATGTGAGCAGAGAGTACGCCAGTGCGTTCAGCTCGCTGTGGGACTGACTGACTGGACCACTGGCCTGGCTTGAACTGTGCTCACTTCCCATACATGTCCTGCAGCCTCTCTGACATATGGACAAGGGGAGTGAGGTGAGCCCGATGGAAAACGTTTCAGTGAGTGTTGTCTCAGTTCTTCCGAGGCTGGCATAGAAGTAGTGCCACAGTGGATGCGGGGAAGAGAAGGTCGTTACCACATACAGGGGATCCTGGGGCTTCAGCAGTGAGGCTCATATCTCCTGGCTGAGGAGGGCTTCTAGGAAGCCCTAGTGTGAAGAGCACTGTGACAGAGAAGCTGTGGTCTTTTAGAAAGTGCAATAGCAGTTATCAGACGGGGAAAGTGCGGCTTGCTGCGTGAGTGTGAATCTCATCCATTCCCTTAGATTCCACCCTGGGGACTGTTAATGATGTTTGGAAGCTTCTTGTTCACCTTGATTTGATGGAGAGTAAGGCTGGGGGTGAAGGTGAGACCATGGTTGTATTTAGTTCTTGCATTTTAAAACTGGATTTTATCCCCATATGTCACAAAGAAGCCAGTGTTGTGCAGTTGGCCACGGTCTAGTTGGGTCATTCAGAACCTGGTAAGTATAAAATGAGGTTCGCCTACCTTGGCCCTGCTCCACCCTTGAGAGATCAGGCTATCCTGGGCCTCAACTGGAGGGGGGAGAGGGGAGGGATGATGATGCAGGGTCAGCTGTGGTTATTATGCAGCCATGGGTGGAGATGCAGTTGTAGGTGGGGATTTAGGTTCCCATGGTGCTACAGGTGCAGGTGGGGACTGGGCTGTAGCTGAACATACAGGAAGGATGTCAGGTGTGGCAGGCAGGGCAGTGTGGGGTTGGAGTTGGCTGGTGGTGGGCTGCCATTTGCATGGTGCATTCCAGCAGGGCAGCGGTAGAGAAGGTCTGGTTATGTGAGGTGGGAGCAGTGTTTACAAGGACCATGTGCTGGAGGATCAGGTAAGTGCAGGGTGTGGGCAGGCCCTGGACACAAGACCCAGGACTCCAGGTGGCCTCTGGGAATTCTTCTGGGAATCTTTGAAAGTTGTGTGCACAGCAGCGCTGGAGAGTGGGGTTTAGGGAATTCCTGAGGTCCCTTTGGGGTAATTGAGGTTGCTTTTCTGCTGGAGGCCCCTACAGAGCTGGATTCTTAGCTGAGTAAAGGGTTCTGAGGGGGTGCTGGAAGCTGAAGTGAATTGAAATGCTTTCAGGGGTAGTCAGGTGGACACAGAGCCCAGGACAGAGGGAGGGACACCCCAGGCTGGTCCAGCAGCACCAGGCCCTCTGCACAGCTCTTTGGTTTTGTTAGGAATGATGCTTCCTTCTGCTTCCCTTTAAGGGATGTTTTAAAAATCCTTTTTCTAGAGATTCCCTTTAGGTATAAGTGCCAGGAATGATTCCTGATCTATGTGCTCATTACTGTGTGTTTAAGTACAAGAATGGAAAAACACTTACCTGACTCCACAGTGATCCCTTCTTTCAGGGCCTCACCTGACTGTACGCAATAGGGACGTGCAGGGACTTGCTTTGCTATCTGTGTTGTGTGGACAGAATTCGACCTAGAATGCAGAGCTCCCAGACGTGAGTACCTGTGACTTGGGCTCTAGAGATAAGTAGAGTTCCTGGGTTTTGTTTTATCAAGATACCGCCAAAATATGCCATTAAAAGTGCTTCTATGCAAACATTGGTCTCCCAGACCCAAGAACTCTGAATGATGGTGACATGACATGTGAGTCACTTCCCTGGCCATCCATTTCTGTGCTGTGAGAACCATTACAAAACAGACATTAAAAGCCTAAGAGGAAAAGGGACATTAGTCCCAAAGCTTGGTGTGTTCAAAGTGCACATCAGCCCATACTTTTGGGTGCCCAGTTTAGTTCATGTTGAGGTGAGCATCCACTGAGAGGATTGCGCGTGTTCCTGTGAAGTAACTCACAGAGGCTGTGCCATTAGCACCAGTGGGTGTGCTGTGTAGGTCAACCAGCAAAGGTTGGTGGCACCAAGTTGTTGTAACAGCACATGAGAAAGTTTCATGGATTGCCAATAGGAGAGATTTTTGACTCAGTATCCTTCACTGTTACTAACATTTAAGTGATGTTCATATGCCAATCTGAAATAATGATAACAGTATAGTTTTAAAACTTCAAAAATTAATTCCTTATCTTTTTTCAGCCATTTACAGGCTTAATTTTATAGGATTCATATTATAGGCCTTTTGATTATTATTCATATTTGAATATGTATCTAACAGAGAACAAATGGAATATATATTTTTTAGCAGATATTTCAGAATCACCCTTAAATATATTAGTAAACACAGCTTTTGTAGGTACTAAAATGTTATCAGAGCACTGTAGATATTTTATCTTACAAATACCCAACAATAGTGCAAAGAAGTTAAGAACAAAGGTAGGTATGAACAAACAAATAATATAAAATAAAGAAGCAGTTGCCCTGTCTGGGTGGCTCCATTTGTTGGAACATCATACAGCACAGCAAAAGGTTCAGGGTGAGATTCCTGGTCAGGACACATCCTTAGGTTTTGGGTTTGATCTCTTGTCAGGGTGTGGACTGGAGGCAAGTAAGTGATGTTTCTCTCTCTCTCTCTCTCCTCTTTACTTGCCTTCCTCCTTTTCTCTCTCTAAAATCAGTAAACATAGTCTTGGGTGAGGATTATAAAAATCAATCAATAAAATAAATAAAGTAGCAGCAAAGTGAATTTGAGAGTATATTAAAAATAAATGATGACAAATGGGATGCTACACCACCTAAAGATGATAGTAGGCACAAGAAAAAAGTGTTGCACTAAATCCAATTCTCATTGATGATTTAGAAAAGAAAAGTCAACCAACCCTTAGCAAAGAAACACTGGGTGAGAGCTTCCTTAGCTTGATGCAAGTTGACACATCACCGGCCCTGAGAAAACTTCAGAATCATTCGTGTTAAAGACGGAAACAAGAAAAGTGTCACCAACTTCACATTGTGCTGGAAGTCCTGGCTAGTACAAGAAGACAGGAAAAGGAAATATCAGGAATCTGAATTAAGAGAGAAAGACACAAACAGATAACATGATGTGTGTCTTCCACAAAAACCCAAAGACTGTCCTAAATATGAGAACTAGTAAGGGCTTCCTAACAGGTTGCTGTATAAAATACCAATATATATAAATGATGTTCCAAATTGTTAGTGACAATAAGTTAAGAATTATATTGAAAAAACTATTTCAGACAAATCATTGGAGCAACTATAAATTATCTAAGAACAAATGTGGAGAAGGTTCAAGGTGACAGTAGATGCTCATTGCACTCACCTCCTATCCAGATGACATAAAAATTACAGCTAAATTACACAAACATCAACCTGGATAACCATCTGAAGTGTAGCTAAACAGAAGTCTGGTAATTAAGACTATAATGAAGAAGTTCCATAGAGACGGACAGAATGACAGAAGCAGACTGGCCCCACACCCATGTGCTACTGTGGGATCCCAGCTACAAAGGTTTCTCCTGAGGAGTGAGTAGTCTCAGCCCAAAGCTGGACTCCCTAGCCTGGAGCACCAGTGCTGGGAAGAGGAGCCCCCATAACACCTGGGTGTGAAAATCAGTGTCTGTCGGCTGAAATGGTAGTCTGCTAGAAACCCAGATGACCTTAAGGGGCCAGTGGGTAAATTCTCAATCACAGACACTCACCCTGGGGTTTGGCATACAGATAGAGGCTCAGGGGGTACCAGAGTGCTCCTGGGAGAGACTGAATTGTCTGGCTCTTGGGTGAGGGCTGGAGAGACAGCAACCAATATCCCTGTGTTGAGTCCTCCTACTGCATGGCCCAAGGGCACCATGTTTGCTGAATTAAGCACAGTCCCTGCAAGGTATTAGTCTGGTGAGCTACACTGGCTCCACCTTGACTCCCTGATGCCCTATCCTAACCAATTTGCCCATTGCCAGAAGCTCTGCAGTAGAAATTGGCTTGGGCCTACATTGTAGTCTTTCTTAAAAATCTCTCAAGGAATTCTGGTGAAGCTCTGGGGAGTGCCAGAGACATATAGGGAGAAGCTCAGTTGTCTGGCTTCATGGTAAGAGCCATTTTCCTGTGTGGTTAACAGTCTCTACCTATCCTCTGTTAAACCCTTCTTCCACACCACCAAAACTTAATCTGTTTCAGCCTGGTGAACTTTACTAGCTCTACCCCGACAACTCCCTGAGACACTGCCCTACCACAAAGCTCTGCAGGCCTCAGGTGGGTGGTGGCTGGCCTCAGTATACACTGAGACTTTTGCAAAGTGGCTTCTAAACTAGCAAAAGTGCTGTATCAATCTGTTGAACACCATTCACCTCTTCCTGGTTACTTCCTGGGAACCTGCCTCAAGCAACTTGTGTATTGCCTGAGGCTCTTTCAGTGGCTGAGCCTAACAGGCAGTTGCCAGTCTACAGCAAGTCTTGGGTGCCTTGACCTTTTTGCTGACCTGCCTTAGGCATGGTACTGGTAACAGTCTGCCTCAGTTCTCAGCTTGGCCCCTTCAGTGAGCACCCAGGTCTAGAACAGGCAGCTGCCTACTGTGGATTGCTTTGTAGCTCCTACAGGTATCCAGAGTTGGTCTCAGGCAGCATCTGACATTGACTTGCAGTGGAGTCCCTCCCAAGAGACCCCAAAACAAACACAATTAGGGACTGGCTTCAGACCACAATGAGCACCACCTGATCAACTACACAAGCCGTGCACCCAAATGGAGATCTTGGCAGGCATCAGATCCTGCTGGAGCAAATTCCACGTTGTGGAGTCAGCCACTACACTGCAGCTCATGCACTCTGGGGGTGGCCAATCCTCACAGCCAGCCAGCTTGAGGGTCCACCCCACCCACAGATGTACTAACAGCAATCAAGTCTCAACTGCAACAGGATGGCACATATAACCCATACAAGGGACACCCCTAGAACATCTGGTTCAGGTGTCAGAAAGACTGTGCCACTGGGACCCACAGAACACCTAATACATAAGACCACTCTATCAAGACTTGGAGACATAAAAGATCTACTTAATACACAGAAACAAACACCAAGAGGCAGACAAATGGGGAGACAAAGAAACATGCTCCAAATGAAAGAGCAGGAGAAATCCCTAGAAAAAGAACTAAATGAAATGGAGGCAAGTAATTTTCCAGATACAGAGTTCAAAAAAGTGGTCATAAGGTTGCTCAAGGAACTTAGCGAGAACTTTGACAGCATAAAAAAGGACACAGAAAACATAAAATAGAGCCAGTCAGAAATAAAGAATACAATAACTAAAATAAAGAATACACTAGAAGGAATTAAAAGCAGAGGGATGAATCAGCAATTTAGAAGGCAAGGTAACAGAAAGCAATAAGAGCAGCAAAAAGAAAAAAAGAATTTTTAAAAATAAATATAATTTAAGGCAGCAGTCCCCAACCTTTTTGACAATGGGGACTGGTTTCATGGAAGACAATTTTTTCATGAGGGTTGTGGGGAGACAGGGAGGTGGAGCTCAGGTGGTTATTTAGGCAAAGCTTCACTCAATCCCTGGCTGCTCACCTCCTACTGTGCAACCCAGTTCCTAACAGGCCACAGACCAGTAACAGTCTGTAGCCCAGAGGTTGAGGGCCCCCGGTTTAAGGGACCTCTGGGAAAACATCAAGCATACTAACGTCTGCATCACAGGGGTACCAGAAGGAGAAGAGAGAGAGCAAAGGATTGAGAACCTATTTGAAGAAATAATGACTGAAAACTTCTCTAACCTGGCAAAGGAAAAAGGCAGGTCAAAGAACTGAAGAGTCCCAAAGAAGATGAACCCAAAGAGGCCCACACCAGTACACATAATTAAAATGGCAAAGATAAAAGATCAACATAGAATCTTAAAAGCAGGAAGAGCTCCCATATGAATGTCAGCTGATTTCTCAACAGAAACAATTCAGGCCATAAGGAACTGTCAAGGAATATTTAAGGTGATGGAAAGCAAGAATCTATAATGAAGACTACTCTTCTCAGAAAGGTTATAGTTTAAAATTGAAAGAGAAATAAAGCTTTCAGAGACAATAAAAGCTNACACCAGTACACATAATTAAAATGGCAAAGATAAAAGATCAACATAGAATCTTAAAAGCAGGAAGCGCTCCCATATGAATGTCAGCTGATTTCTCAACAGAAACAATTCAGGCCATAAGGAACTGTCAAGAAATATTTAAGGTGATGGAAAGCAAGAATCTATAATGAAGACTACTCTTCTCAGAAAGGTTATAGTTTAAAATTGAAAGAGAAATAAAGCTTTCAGAGACAATAAAAGCTAAAAGAGTTCATCATCATAGAGCCAGTATTACAAAAATTTTTTAAAGGGACCTCTAAAAAATAGAGAGGAAAAATACGAATAATAAAATGATAATAACTACATACCTATTAAAAACCACTTTAATCTCTGGCTTGGTGGCTGGTTGGTTGGCATGTTGTCCCATACACCAAAAGGTAATGGGTTCAATTTCTGGTCAGGGTACATACCTAGGTTGTGGGTCAGGGTATGTATGGGAGGTAACTAATCAATGCTTCTCTTTCACATTGATTTTTTTCTCTCTCTGTATCTCTCTCTCTTGAAAATCAGTAAGCATATCCTTGGGTAAGGATTAAAAAAATCACTTTAAATGTAAATGGTTAAATATACCAATAAAAAGACATAGGGTAGCTAAATGGATAAGAAAACAAGATCCATATGTATTCTGTCTATAAGAGACACTTCAAATAGAAAGACACACACGGGTTAAAAATAAATGAACGGAAAAAAATATTTCATGAAAATGGAGACCAAAAAGAAGCTGGGGTAGCAATACCCATATCAGACAAAATAGACTTTAAAACAAAGAATATAATGTAAGACAAAAAAAAGACATTGTATCACAATAAAGTGATCAATTCAACAAGAGGCTGTAAGCCTTGTTAACATTTATGCACCCAAAATAGGAGCATCTAACTATATAAAGCAAATATTGATGGACATAAAAGGAGAGATTGACAGCAATACAGTCACAGCAGGGGAGCTTAGCACTCCATGGACATCACTGGATAGATCTTCCAAACAGAAAACCAACAAGGAAATAGAGGTCTCAAATGACACATTAGACCAGATGGGTTTAATTGATATTTTGAGAACACCGCAGTACAAAGCAGCAGAATATACATTCTTTTCAAGTGCACACAGAGCATTTTCCAGGATACACCACATGTTGGGCCACAAAAAAGTTTCAGTAAATAAGAAGATTGAAATCATATCAAGCATCTCTCTGACCATGACAGCATAAAACTAAAAATCAGTTACAAGGGGAAAAACCCCTCACAAATACATGGGGGCTAAATAACACATTACTAAGCAATGAATGGGTTAACAAGGTCAAAGAAGAAATCAAAAGATACCTTGAATCATCAGCTGATTTCTCAAAAGAAACCTTGCAGGCAAGAAAGGGCTGGAAAGAAGTATTCAAAATCGTGAAAGGCAAGGACCTACATCCAAAATGACTGTCTACCAAAGCCATCATTTAGAATGGAAGGGCAGATACAGTGCTTTCCAGATAAGATCAAGTCAAAGGAGTTCATCATCAAGCCCTTATTATATGAAATGTTAAAGGGATTTATCTAAGAAATAGAAGACTAAAACTATGTACAGTAAAATGACAACAAACTCACAACCATAAACAACCGAACCTAAAACTAAAAAACAAAATGAAAAACTAAGCAAACAACTAGAACAGGAACAGAATCAGAGAAGTGGAGATCACATGGAGGGTTACCAGTGTGGAGAAGGAGGATGAGGGAGGAAAAGTAAAGGGAATAAGAAGCATTATTGGTAGACATCAAATAATGGGGTAGGTTAAGAATAGTATAGAAAACAGAGAAGCCAAAGAACATATGTACAACCCATGGACATGAACTAAGAGCGGAAGGGGATGCTGGAGGGTGGGAGGTGCAGGGCAGAGGGGGTATAAAAAGGAGAAAAAAACTGGGACAACTGTAATAGCACAATCAATAAAGTATACTTTAAAAATACCTTGAAACAATGAAAATGAAAACACAACAACCTCAAAACCTATGGGACACAGTGAGGGCCATTGTAAGAGTGAATTTCAGGCAATGCAGGCCTATTTCAGGAAACAAGAAAAACCTCAAATAAATGATCTAATGTCACATGCCCCCCCAAAAAACCCTAATAAAAGAACAACAAATAAAGCCCAAAGTGAGTAGAGGAAAGAAATAATAAAGATCAGAGCAGAAATAAACAAAATAGAGTCTAAAATAATACAAAAGATCAATAAAGCAAAGAACTGTTTTTTAAAAGATAAACAAGATTGATAAACATTTAATCACACTCATCAAGAAATAAAGAGAGGACCTAAATAAATAAAATCAGAAATGAAGGAGGAGAAGTAAGAACTGACTCCACAGAACTACAGAGGATTGTAGAAAAATATTATGAACAACTAAATGCAACATGTTGGACAATCTGGAAGAAATGGATAAATTCCTAAAACATGCACTCTCCAAAACTGAATCAGGAGGAATAAGAACCCTGAACAGACCAATTACAACTAACAAAATTGAAGCTGTAATTTAAAAAAACTGCCAGAAAATAAAATTCCTGGAACAGATGGATTCACAGGTGAATTTTACAAAACAGCCAAAGAAGAACTAACACCTATCCCCCTCAAATTATTCCAAAAAATTCAAGAGGAGGGAAAACTTCCCAGCTCTTTTTAAGAGACCAGCATTATTATAATTCCTAAAGCAAATAAAGACATTACAAAGAAAGGAAATTATAGGCCAATATCCCTGATAAACAGAGATGCTAAAAGTTTCAACAAAATATTAACAGACCAGATCCAGCAGTCCATTAAAAGGATCATATGCAATGGTCAAGTGAGATTTATTCTGGCAATGAAAGGTTGGTATAATATTCCTCAATCAATAAATTATAATATATCCCATAAACAAAATGAAGGATAAAAAAATCACAATTATATAAATAGATGTACAAAAGCATTCAACATAACGAAGGGCATATATGACAAACCCACAGCCAACATCATATTCAGTGGGCAAAAAATACAGGTGTTTCTCTTAAGATCAGAAACAAGACATAGAGTCTGCTTTCACTACTCTTATTTGACATAGTACTAGAAGTCCTAGCTACAGCAATCAGACAAGAAAAAGAAATAAAAGACATTCAATATGGAAAGGATGAAGTAAAACTGTCATTGTTTGCAGATGACATAATATTGTATGTAGAAAAACATAAAGATTCCACAAAAAACTACTAGATCTAATAAATTAATTTAGCAAAACAGCAAAATACAAAATTAATATTCAGAAATTGGTGGGATTTTACACACCAATAATAAACTATTGGAAAGAGAAATTATGAAAAAATCCCATTTATTAGTGCAACAAAAAATAGGTACTCAGGAATAAAATTAACCAAGAATGTAAAGACCTGTACTTGGAAAATTATAAGATACTGAAGAAAGAAAGACACAAATAAGTGGAAACATATACTATGTTAATGAATAAAAAAATGACATCACTAAAATGTTCACACTATCCAAAGCAATCTACAGATTCAGTGCAATTCCTATTAAAATATCAATGGCATGTCTCCCAGATCTAGAATAAATATTCCAAAAATGCATATGGAACAACAAAAGATCCTGAATAGCCTCAGCAACCTTGAAAAAGAAAAACAAAGTTGAGGTATCACACTACCTAATATGAAACTATACTACAAGGCCATAGTAATCAGAACAGCATGATTCTGGCATAAAGACAGGTATAGATAATTGGAACAGAATCAAGAGCCCAGAAATGAACCCATGCCTTTATGGTTGATTAATATTTGACAAAGGAGGCAAGAACATACAATGAGGTAAAGACAGTCTCCTCAATAAATGGTGTTGGGAAAACTGAACACATACTTGCAAAAAAAAAAAAAGAAAGAAAGAAACTAGACCACCAACTTACACCATACACAAGAATAAACTCAAAATGGATTAAAAACTTACATATAAGTTACAAAACCATAAAAATCCTAGAAGAAAACATAGGTAGTAAAATTTCAGGAAGTCTTTTTAAAAAATATTTTATTTAATTGTCTTTAGAGAGGAAAGGAAGGAGAGAAATATCAATGTATGGTTGCTTCTTGTGAGTCCCCTGCTGGGAACTGGCCTGCAACCCAGGCATGTGGCCTGACTGGGAATCGAACCACGATCGTGTGGTTCGCAGGCCCACGCTCAGTCCACTGAACTACACCAGCCAGGCCCAGACAGTCTTCATAGAAATATTTTTGCCAATATTTCTCCTTGGAGATGGGAAACAAAGGAAAAATAAAGAAATGAGACTGCATCAAACTAAAAAGCTTTTGCACAGCAAAAAAACAAAGCAAAGCAAAGCAAAGCAAAAACCATCAACAAAATGAAAAGGGGACCAACTGAATGGGAGAAGATGGTTGCCAGTGATACACCTGATAAGGGCTCAATTTCCAAAATATATAAAGGAATACAATTCAACAAGAAGACAAATGACAAAGAAGACAAATGACCCAATTAAAAAATGAGCAAAAGACCTAAATAGACACTTCTCCAAAGAGGGCATTAGATGGCCCACAGACATATGAAAAAATGCTCATTGTTGCTAATCATCAGAGAGATGCAAATTAAAACCACAATGAGATACCACCTCATGCCTGCCAAAATGGCTATCATCAGTAAATCAACAAACAAGTGCTGGTGAGGACATGGAGGAAAGGCAGTACTGCTGCGCTGTTGGTGGGAATGCAGACTGGTGTAACCACTGTGGAAAACAGTATGGAGACACCTCAGAAAATTCATAATGGATCTACCTTTTGACTCAGTGATACCATTTCTGGTAATACATGTATATCCAAAGAAACCTGAAATACTAATTTCAGACACCCCTATGAAAGAATACAGACACCCCTATGAAAGAATACAGACACCCCTATGTTCACTGCAGCCTTATATACAATAACCAAGATCTGGAAGCAGCCCAACTTCTCATCAGTAGATGAGTGGATTAAAAAGCTGTGGTACATTTATACAATGAAATATTACTTGGCCATAAAAAATCTTACCTTTTTGACAGCATGGATGGACCTAGAGAATATTATGCTCAGTGAGATAAGCCAGTCAAAGACAAGTATCATCGGATCTGACTTCTATGTGGACTCTAATGAAAATATAAACTGTCAAACAAAATAGAACCAGAGGCATGGACACCTGGAACAGACTGACGGCTGTCAGAGGAGAGGGAGTTTGGGGGAGGGGCTGGGGCTGGATGAAAGAAGGTGAGGGCTTCCTCTTCAGCCTAGCCCAGTTCCTGGCCCCGGAGGTGGGGCGGGGAGGCAAGGATGCACAGGGGGACAGGTTGCTCTTAAAAGGAGAAGGGGAGGCGGGAGGAAGGTGGGGCCCCTCTTCCCCCACCACTGTCCCCCCAGGCACCCTGGGGCGCAGGCCCCTGGCCCATGGCTGCCTCCACAGCCGATGCATCCCGCGGGCGGTGGGAGAAGCGGTGGCTTCTGGATGCCCGTTGCAGCAAGTGTTGCATCCGCCTGGTGGGCCACATGGAACAGACGTGCCTCCTCAAGGAGCAGCTGGGCTTCTCACTGCACTCTCAGCTCACCAAGTTCCTGTTTGACCAGAGCACTTCTTCCGGCTGTGTGTTCTGTGCAAGTCCCAAGCCTTTGCCTCTCAAAGGACTGCAGTATCTGGTTCTCCTATCTCATGTCCACAGCCAAGAGTGCAGCCTGGTGCCTGGGCTGTGGGGGACCTGGGGTCTGAGGTTGTGGGCTTGTGTGGGAGTGCTCAGTGGGCCACACCATCTCCTGGAGCCCATCTTCAGGCCCCACACTTCCAGCGGAGTCCAAGCCAGCCCTCCTTCCAAGTAATTCCCAAAGAAGCTGGTGCCCAGAGTTCAGGGGTGGGCATGAGTCTGCAGGTTTGGAATCTAAACATGAGGAGAGGACTCAGGAAGCAGGGCTGCTCAGGAGAGTGAGAGCCCCACCAGAGTTCTTTCTGCCCCCAGGAGAAGATGAGGTGGGTGATGAAGATGAAAGTGAAGGGAGATGCCTAGTGATGCCAGCCCATGGACCTATAGCTTTTCCTCAGACAACTGTGAGCCAGATGGCCCCAGACTGCCTCTTTCTCCTGTTATCCATGCACTTAAAGAGAGAGAGAGCCCTGGCCCTGCAGCTGCCCCCACTTCCCTGGCTGGGTCACCCTCATCAGCACCCACAGTGAGTTGTGGAACTTCTCTGACTGTGGAAGGAGGGGTAGAACTGGAGCTCAATTGGACCCCTCAAGCGGGCCCAGCAAACTGAGCCCCTGGCCAGCCCTGGGAGCCCTGGGATGAGGACAGTGTACAGATTGGCCCCAAGAGAATTTGAAAGCTGCAAAAAAGGAGACGCTGCCTTCTGACTTTCCTGGCCATGGAAGGATCTTCTCCAACTGGCAATATTTGAATCACAGGAAGTACCAGCATATCTGCCAGAAGTTCTTCTCCTGCCCAGAGCCAGCCTGTGGGAAGTCTTTCAACTTCAAGAAACATCTGAAGGAGCATGTGAAGCTGCGCAGTGACACTTGGGACTAGATCTGTGAATTCTGTGCCCAGTCTTTCTCCATTGCAGGTCTTTCTTCATTGACACATTTTACAGCACTGCAGCAAAAGCCACCCGGCCGTACCCTGGCCACATCAGAGAAACTTGGCCTGGTGCAGCCCTGTTCCAGCATCTCTGCCCCGTCTCTGGGGTCCAGAGACGAGTGCAGGCCCCCTCAGGTTCCAAAGGCTCTGACCCTGCTTCCTAAGCTGTGACCACAGGGATTGAGGAGAAAGGCCAGACATCTGGTCCCTGGGAACTAGGGTGATGGGGAGTACAGGGCAGTACTGGATTCCAGTGCAGCCAGGCTGTCTATAGTAGTCTTCCTACAGGATGGAATGAACCTAGTATTTTACATGGAAAATAAAAAAGAAAGAAGATGAAGGGATTAAACAAAAAATTCGTATATATATATCATACATAGACACAGACGACAGTGTGGTGATAGCCAGAGGGAAAGGGGGATGAAGGTAGGTGAGGTGAGTCCAGGGAGGGTAATGGGGATGGAAAAGAGTTTGCTTTGGGACGATGGGCACACGATGCAGCAGTGTGCAGATGGGGCTTTGTCGATTTGTACATTTGAAATTTGTATGGTTTTGTGAATTAATGTCAGCTCAATACATTCAGTAAGAAGAAAGAAAGAAAGAAATATACTTTCAAATTCTTATATACATTCCAATATTATTTACAAACCCAGGCAAATGCTCTTACACTTTTTAACTACAAGACCAAAATTAATTACACATTTTACATAAAAAGAGACACCTAGTTTGTCAGATGTTTTAATGTGCCAGATTCTCTTTAAGATGAGAAACATTTTCCCTACCCAGTATTTTGAGAGGGAACATCGACAGAAGGTAGGTCAGGGATTGCCCCGTGTCAAGTGAAGGAAGAAATTGGCAGCAAAATAGGTAAGGAAACTGTGCTGGTGGCTACACAAATATAGACCTTTTTCAAAATTCTATAAGCTTCACCTTAAAATAATTTCATCATATGTTACTTATATGTCCACAATGTTGATTTAAGGAGAAATATGTGTATGCGTGTGTGTGTGTGTACATAGCCATATACATACAGATTCTCAATGGATACAAAGCCTAAACTTAACACAAAAGGACTAAATCTTCACTCTCATTCACTTTACCATCTCTGTATTGAATTCTAGTGTTTTTTAATAGTTGGGATGAAATCTGAGAGATGAGGTGTGAGGGGACACCAAGCTGAGGAGCAGGAGGGGGCAGTTGGGGTTCTTTATCAAAGGGTATAAAAGGTAGAAGTAAGCATGCAATTGGCACTTGAGTTTCTGCCTTTTTTGGATGAGCTGTCACAAGATCTGCTGCCACCAGGTGGAAATCAGGACTCCACCACACCTACGTGTCTGGGGGACCATAACTGGGGAAGGGATGCTAGCCAGAGGGAGTGTGTCAGTTTCCTGGGGCTGCTGTACAAATCACTACAAACTAGTGCTTTAAAACAACACAGACGTATCCTCAGACAGTTTTGTGGGTAGAAGTCCGAGGTCAGTGTCACCAGGCTGAAGCCTGGCTGCTGACAGGCTAGTTCCTTCCAGAGGCCTCAGGGGAAGACCCACTCCTCTTCCATTTCTGCATTCCTTGGCTCCTGCCACAGCACTCCCATCAGCACCCACTTATGTGGTCCCATCTTCTCACCTCTGCTACTGTCAAATGTCCTTCTGTCCCCTCTTATAGGGGACTTGGTGGTTACACTTAGGGCAAGCCCAGATCATCCAGAATCCTTGAAATCTCCATCTTAAATCTTTACCTAGTCACTTCTGCAAAGCCCCTTTTGCCACAGAAAGTCACATCATCAAGTTCCATGGACGAGCCTATGACACCATGAAGGCCATCAGGGAGCTGAGCAACGAGGAGTAGGCATTTTGGCCTGGAGAAGCACTTTTCATGACCCACCTTAATGGCAGAATGTCTGACCCTGAAGTTGCTCCACTTTGTACCCATGATGAGATGCAGATACAGAAAGTGTGTCTGTTAGGTGACAGGATGAAAGGGACTGAACAAGCTGGCCCATATCCAGTCCACAAAAGGCTCTGCATAAATGAAATGTTACTTGGAAGCACGATTTTTAGAGGGGAGGGTGGGCTTCTAGACAGGCTTGCTCCACTGCGAGTCCACAGAGTGGCCCTGACGGCCTTTGCTCACACTAAGCAGAGGAATGGGAGAAGCCCCCCACACAATGGCTCTGGGTAACCTGGGCCTCTGGGTTGTCGCATTGAAGGTGACCAGGTCCACTCCAGCTCCCAGTGGCCTTCAGGCAGACCGTGCATTCACCCATCGGATGCTCACCCTTGGGTCAAGAGGGCTGTTGCTGGAGTCCCTGGTGGCGATACAGAGATGGACCCTTTGCCCAGGTGGCAGATGACTGATGGCATGGCTGCCTTCTCTGAGCTACTGCTCAAACAGCCTGGAATATCTGCTTGGGAACAAAAAGGAAGGCTTGAATATCCACTTATGAACAGTTTCACTTGTCCATAAAGCAGAAAATGGAAGTTGCAAGAAATTTCATCCCTCTACTCCCAACCCCAGACTCGATAGAGCTACTTTCCTTTGTGGTTCAAAAGAAAATGTGTTGAGCACACATCAGATTGACAGAAAGTTTTTATTGAATGAACACATGATTGAACGTGGACATCTCTTCCAAATTATGATTTTTGTTTATCTGGGTATATGCCCTGCAGATGTAGAATAGGGGAGACAGAAAATGAAGGAAGACAATAATTCCAGTTTAGGTTATTTCCTGAAACAACATGTGCCCGAAGCGTTTCTTCTGTGGCCCTACTATGGGTGGGTCTGATGCTGCGTGGCATTTGCCTGGAGTATGGCCCGTGTATCAGTTATCCACTGCTGGTGATGATTTGCATGGGCTGGGGAGTGGCTTAGCTGCTCGGGGCCTTTGGTGTCCTCCCAACATTGCAGCTGGTTTCCCCTAGAGTGAATGGTTCATGAGAGAAAGCAAGAAAAAGCTGCCATGCCTCTGTGGCCAAGTGTCATTGGTCACACCACGTCATTTTCTCCCCATTCCATGAGTTACAAGGGAGTCATTTAGTCTGTTCACACTCAGCTGGAAGGGAATTGCGCTACACCTTTGCAGAGATGACTGTCAAGGAATTTCTAGACATACAGGATCTGGCACCTGTATAACGACCATTTTTTATTACAGAATCTTTTACTACAAAATTGTAAGCATGTACTTCTGTACAGAACAGTATCACACTGAAGAACACCATATGACATGTTTAGGTGAAATGGTCAGATTAAAACTATAAATTACTACACCCATATTATTATTACACTACCAACCACACTCAAGCAGGCATTACTTCTGCCAGACCCTATATTTTAAAACAGTACAGCCATTCATAATCATAATAAAAGAGCCCTATCATTTCCCAGCAAGAGTATCATGTTTCAAACGCTGCTTCTCAGATGTTAGGAACTATGTATCCTTCTTTACTCTATTTGCCATAATATAACAGCACTGTGGAAATGACTACTGCAGTGCATGTATTAGTTACCTTTTACAAAGTTTAAAGTCAATAGCTCTCCCTTACAAAAGAAAATGCATTTTCAAAACTAATTTTTCTTTAGTTAAACTTCATGAAAAATAGATTAATCGTCAATGGTTGTACATCTGAAAATTATTCAGAAATCCTTTAACTATTTCCTCTTAGAATTCTAACACCTGTAATCAGGAGAATCTTTAAGAACTTTCCTGATTTTTTAAACAAAACATAGGGTAACTTTTCTGGGTCAGAAGCCTTAATCTTGCTATCTGGTCTCATATTGCAGCAACTTTGGGCATCTCCCACTGAAAGATTACTTTGGTTTTACCATATTTTTTAAATGGACATATAACATTTAAATAGATATGTTCATTTCAGGTTTAGACAATGATGACTTACTATCTTCTTTATGCCTGTCTTTTCAACAGATTTTCCTAAAATGAGCTGATATTCTTTAATAATTAAAAAAAGGCTATTTTCATTATTGAAAATCAACTTCAAACATAAGAGAAATTTATTTTGAGGTCACATTTAACAATAGAAAAACCCAAATACCAGATATTCTTTTATTTTAAAAAAAGTTTTAATGGCTTCATTAGCTTTGTGCATGCCTATTTCGTTTCAATAAAAAGTTTATGAAAAAGCAAAACCA
Organism: Sturnira hondurensis; assembly: GCF_014824575.4. Classification (NCBI taxonomy): domain Eukaryota; kingdom Metazoa; phylum Chordata; class Mammalia; order Chiroptera; family Phyllostomidae; genus Sturnira; species Sturnira hondurensis. The sequence goes on from NW_028095541.1 coordinate 8,414,709, forward strand.
GAGGTCACAAGCTGAAGGCTCAGGGGCCAAGTCTGCACTTAGAGGATTTCCTCTGGCAGTACGGAACTGTAACTGAAAGCAGGTCCTGCTGCCTGCCACTGTGAAAGCCAATACTTGAGAGGCAGGTGCTGAGGTCAATGAAAGTGGTTTGTTTTCGGGGGCTGGCCACCTGGAAGATGGGGGTCCCACGTCTCAAAGTCAGTCTCCCTAGGAAGATGGGGGACTCATGCTTCAAACCCCATCTACATCTCTCAGGGAAGGCAGAGGTTTTTTTATAAGGAGTGGGAAGGGAACAGAGCAAAGAGATCAAGGGAGGGGGTTGAAAATTTCTCTATGGCATGAGAGCACTGTCCATTCTGATACGGCAAGCAACAGTCCTGTGTGAGTCATCCTGGTTTAGTCATCCTGGCTTCCAGTCATCCAGACTCCACGGTTGAAGCCAGGTAAATCTCCCAGAGCTTGGATGCCTGAAGCTAAGAGTCTGTATTTTCTGAAGTTCCTAAGATTCTTATACAAACATGCTGTTCAACCACCAGCTATGTATTAGATAGTCAGCATTTACAGAACCAATGTCAAAAGAATGGTGGGGTGGGCTACAATTTCCCACTGTTAGAATTTTCCACAGTTACAGAAGGAGTTGTCAATATTCAATTGTGGGGCTTTGGGCAAGGAAGTGGCCATGCTGTACTTTTCCTGGGACATGCAGAGCTAGGGATGGGTCCCCTTTGCTTCCCTGTCTGACAGCCTCACTCTATCTCTTCACTGTTCACTCCATGTGAACAGAAAGGGGTGGCATAGCAGACTTGACTAGCTCAGGGGGTTACTCAGCAGGCATGACAAGCCCAGTGACCAAGAGTTACCTCAAAATGGTCTGATCAAAAATTCCTGACTGGGCAGTCACATCCCAGTCCTATAGCTTCTTTAGCAAAAGGTCAATTTTTGCCTTAGGCAAGTCCTGGCCACTGTTCTTCTGCATCTGGGGTAACATACCTTTCAAAGGTCAGAGTAATTTTGTTTTCCAGGCCTGGAGAAGGCACAACTGCAGTCACCAGAGCAGGAGACTGCAGAAGCCCTCATTGTTATCTTGTTGCTTACATACCACCTCTGTGCGCTGTAAATGTTAAATGTTAACTCTCCTGCACCCACCAAAGTAAAAGTATGTATCTCTCCATTTCGCCTTTTTATTTTTAATCCTCACCCAAGGACTTGCTTATTGATTTTAGAGAGAGGAGAAGGGAGGGAGACAGACAGGGAGAGAAACATCCAGTGGTTGTCTGCCCTTTATATGTGCCCTGACCAGAGACTGAACCTGCAACCCAGGCATGTGACCTTTCTGGCTATTAAACCTGTGACCCTTTGATCTATGGGACATTGCCCGATCAACTAAGCCACACTGGCCAGTGTTCCATTTTCCTTTTTATTGATCCTAGATACTTGCCCATTTGCTTTCTCTCACCTTAATCTACTGCCAGTTGATTTCACGTACCTTCCTTACGTTTTCTGCTTTGATTCAAATGTATAAAATACAGAGCAAAATTGCCATTCCCTAGAGGATTTTTTCAATCTGTTGAGATCTTGCTTCTGGGCATGTTCTCAAAAATTTTGGCTCAAATAAATGCTTATAAAAATTTTCTTTGGGTTTGGATGTTCTTTCAAGGATTTGCATCAAAATGTCTTATTGACCTGAAGCCCTGCTTCAGTTATTCACAGGAGGATCGTGGTTCCTGCTAGGTCCCTGATGGCAGCTTTCACAAGAGGTCAGGGTCACCCCTCCTTGAAAAGGGCACCTGTGCCAGAAGCAGTGCCCCTTGAAGGGCATTCTTTCAGCAGCTGCAGCTCTCTGGCCACCTGACCGCCTACATGGACTTGTAGTTTGCTGCCCTTTCTACAAAGCAGGGCCAGGCTTTCAGGTGAAGTGTTCATACTTTGATACCATATTCCAGGGTTTGCAGTTGGCTGCCCACTCAGCTCTGAACTTCCCTCTGTCCTGGAAAGCCCGGGTCAGCCTTTTTCTGGATGAGATATTTTATGACCTTCAACTCATCTTCAGAGTGGTGAGGTGCTGGGAGAGGCAGTGGCCATGGTGATAGCAGGTAGATCGGTGTCTTGGTGGTGCTGCATCAGGCACCAATTTATCATTGTAGCCTTTGCCATCTTACAGATTTTCTGGTATTTTTTCATAAGAAAAAATACTCACAATTGATGATGAGAGATTAGGTAACCTGGTACCCGGTACAATTCGAACTGGTACAGTGACATTCTCTGTTCTTTCTATATAAAGAAGCAGGGCTTAGTGCCAGGGCTCAGCTCTGGACCAGACCCAATATTTAGGAAGGTCTTCTTTGTTGTCTTAACAAAGGCCCAGAAGTATAGGAGGCCATGCTTGTGTTTCTGTAACTTATAGGGAGGTGTATGGATGTTGTGATTAAAAAAAATACTATCAAGTTGATTACACATAAAAATAAAAAGTGAACATTTTGGATAATGTATTAAAGAATGGCATATAAGCAAATACCTATTTAGTGAGAAATGTAAATCCAGTGGATCTCAAAAATTTTAATTTTACTGTCTACCTTAGATTTTTCACTGAGAATCTGTGCTCTTTGTCATACATATCTCCTCTTCCCTCTCCCAGGAAAATCCATAATCATGCATTAGGGATTAAAGTAACTTTTAAGAAGTAGATTAACAACTAAATTATTTTTCTGTTTAGTGAAGTGATCTGCAGAGTCACCATTTTTATTTCTTTTTCAATGGAAAATATGCATTCCGCAGTAACAGTAATAACCTTTAGAAGTCCAATTCTGAGCATTGATGGAGTAGTTAAATTTAAAGACATAGGGGATTTTGTTTTTATTTGTTCATTTATTATGGAGAATATATCTGCTCCCCCTCATATGTATTTACTTTAATGTTAGAAATAAAATCACATATTGAATTTCCAATCTCTAAAATATTTTTCACAGAACTTAAGTAAACAAAAGTGAGAAATGGTATTAGTAATAACAAAATGTGATTGAAATAAAACTTATTTTATTAAATTTATTTAAAGTCATTTATTACTTTAAAAATTTCAGAGTTTATTAAAAGCATCACTGTCTTCTTTCAGATCAGTTTGTGCCTTATCTTGGTAAGTGGGAAGACAAAAGAGTTCCTGTTTTCTCCTAATGATTCCACTTCTGACATTGCAAAGCATGTGTATGACAATAGGCCAGTGGGTGAGTCGTGTTTTTCTCTTGAGAATGAGTAATGTTAACTGTCCCTACCTTTACCTTGTTTCATAAACATTTTGAAAAAATGTTAAATATATAATTTATAAATAAATGAACAATTAATTGAAGACACAAGCCTCAGCTAAAGGCGATCATTGTATGACCTTCTTCAGCTACCTCTCTGAGAAATGGTAAAGGGGCCATTAGGCCAATCCCTGTTTTTAACTTAGAACTACTTCACGTAAATGAAAACTGTTCTTTTAAAAGTAAAACACAATGCAGCTAACATATACACACACTTTCATTTTAGTAAACCTAAACAAATTAAAAGGAAAGAAAACTACCTTAAACAAATTATATTCTCTTTGGTCTATTCTATACATAAGCTATTTAAAATTGAATTTGCCACAAGTTTAATTTCTACTTCATGTCACTTCACGTGTTCTCTGAACTACTCAAGTCAAGAAGATATAAAACCCATTTGTGCTTTGCATTTTTAATCCAGTGTCCATGACACCAAAATGGTGAGCGAGTGGGTATCCTTCCTCCCTTCCTCTGGTCCGTTCTCTGTGGGAAGACTCTGTCTTGCCATCCTAAAGTGCGCTTTCAGTGCATGCTCTTCCTTTGACTTTCCCCACTTCACCTTGACCCTCTCCTGTGCCATAGTGACAAGACTGAGCTGATTTCACTTAATTTTACTAGCCAGAGCAATTTGGACTTTGTGTTGTTGTCATTGTTGACACTAATACAGATGTCTCCCATTTTCCCCTCTTTGCCCCCTCTGCAATTTGGACTTTTTAGAACAAGATTTTATTTATTTATTATTTAGAGAGAAGGGAAGGGAATGAGAAAAGGAGGGAAACATCAACATGAGAGAGAAAGATTCGTCATTTGTCTCCCCCACACACCCCAGCTGGAGACTGAACCCTGAGGGCAGAGGGGCAGGGGGAGGGTAAGGGAGGAGAGAGAGGAAGAGAGACATCAATACAAGAAAGAAACATTCATTGTTTCTCTCTCAGGCATGTGCCCTGACTGGGAATTAAACCAGCGACCTTTTGCCATGTGGATCAAAGCACCAACCGAGTCACACAGGTCAGGGCCACAGTTTAGACATTTAAAGGACAGGACTTGTTTGAACAAAAATCATACCATGTATACAAAACAAATCAATGATATCGGTTTCTCTCAACTTTTAAAATAATATATGGAACTCTCTTAAAGGAAGAAAATTCTTGTAGACTCCCTAGTGCTGATTTAGATTGATTGTTCTTTCTATTTTTTAAAAATTGTTATTGTTGAAGTTCCAGCCAACATGGAGACGCAAGTAGAAACCCTTCACTTCCTCTCACAACCAAAGGAGGATAGCAACCAATCTAAAATAAAAAAGCAACCAGAAACACCAGAAAAATCAAACTGCATGGAACTCCAACAAGCAAGGAATTAAAGAAAAAAAATCAACAACAACAACCAAACCGGTAAGGTGGACCCCGCAGGGCAGGCAACACAGAAAAACCACTGGGAAGCGGCTGAGGGGTGCGGCTGACTGCTCAGCTTGGTGGAGCTGCGTGGGAGGGACTGACTTAAGGGGAAAACTGAGACTCAGAGCTGACTGGGCTACAGCGGGGGTTGCCCAGGTGGGAGATACTTCCAGTCTGAGGGAGTGTCTCTTGGAAAGTGCACTAGAGATGAGCAGGCAAGCTGCATTGTTTCCTCTCTGGTCCCTTCCCCACAGGCAGTGCAGCAAGAGGGTTACCCTGCTAGGGTGAATACCCAAGACCCCACCACTCACAACATATCCAGTGCGCCAAGACACAGAAATATGGCCCAAATGAAAGAACACAGTAAAACCTCAGAACTAAGCGATAAGGACATTGCCAACCTAACTGATGGAGAATTTAAAGTCCTGGTAATTAAAATGCTCACAGAACTGATTGAGCTTGTTTAAAAAGTGAAAGAACAAATGAAAGATACCCAAAATGAAATAAAGCAAAATATTCAGGGAACCAACACTGACAACAAGGAAACAAGGATTCAAAGCAACAATTTGTAACAAAAGGAAGAAATAAACATCCAACTGGATCAAAATGAAGAAACAAGAATCCTCCCTCTCGCCCCCCCGCCCCCCAAAATGAAAAGAGGCTAAGGACTCTCTGGGACAACCTAAAACATTCCAATATCCAAATTATAGGGGTGCAAGAACAAGAAGAGCAGCAGCAAGAAATTGAAAACGTATTTGAAAAACTAATGAAGAACTTTCCCAATCAGGTGAAGGAAACAAACTTCCAGAAAGTCCAGGAAGCCCAGAGAGTCCCAAAGAAGTTGGACCCAAGAAGGAACACACCAAGGCACATCATAATTAGCCAAGATGAAAATGAAGGAGAGAATCCTAGAAGCAGCAAGAGATAAGGCGACAGTCACCTACAAGGGAGTTCCCATCAGACTGTCTGCTGATTTCTCAAAAGAGACCTTACAAACAAGAAGGAGATGGAAAAAAGTATTCCAAGTCATGAAATCCAAAGACCTACAGCCAAGATTGCTCTATCCAGTAAAGCTTTCATTTAGAATAGAAGGGCAGATAAAGTGCTTCCCAGATAAGGTCAAGTTCAAGGGGTCCATCATCACCAAGCCCTTACTATATGAAACATTAAAGGGACTTATCTAAGGAAAAAGAAGATAAAAATATGAACAGAAAATGACAACAAACTCAGAACTATCAACAAATGAACCTAAAAGAAAAGAAAAACAACAAAAACAAAAATTAAGCAAACAGCCAGAACAGGAACAGAGTCACAGAAATGGAGATCACACAGAGGGAGGTCAGTTGGGAGGGGGAAGGGAGAGATAGGGGAGAAAAGGTACAGGGAAGAAGAAGCATAATTAGTAGGTGGGGAAAGATAAAAAATGGTATAGGAAACAGAAGGCTCAAAGAACTTATATGTACAACTCACGAACAAGAACCAAGGCAGGGCCAATGCTGGAGGGTTGGGAGGGGTAGGGTGAAGGGGAAATAAAGGGGAAAATATCGGGAAAACTGTAATAGCATAATCAATAAACACACTTTAAAAATTTTATTGTTGAGACTATTAGAGATGTACCTAATTTTGTCCCCTTGACCCCCTCCCTCAGCCCCTTCTCCCCCTTCCCTCTGGCCATCACCACACTGTTGTCTGTGTCTATGAACTATACATACATGTTCTGTAGCTAACCCCCTCACTGTCTTTTATCCAGTCCTCCCTGCTCCCTTCCCTCTGACAGCTGTTTGTCTGTTCCCTGTGTCCATGCCTCTGTTTCTCAGTTTATTTTCTTCATTAGATTCCACACAAAAGTGAGATCATACAGTATTTGTCTTTCTCTGACTGGCTTATTCCACTTATTGTCTAAAATAAGCATAGTAATCTTCACTTAGCATAGTAATCTCCAGGTCCATATATACTGTCACAAAAGGTGAGATTTCCTTCTTTTTTACAACCCAATTCACACTCTATCCTTATTAACTTATACACAACCACAAAACTAAAACAGAGCTACAAGGAAAATGCACGCATAACTCTAAAATCAATAATGTGAAAACGAACAACATTACTGTGCCGGATGATGTGCTTCCATTAAAACCAGCGTACGGCTTGCGCTGTTGAGTTGGTCCTTGCTGTACAAGGACCCAGTCACCACACAACCTTCACCCACACTGTGTGCCAAATTGTCATTCAGCCCTCACTCAGCAGGAAAGAATCATTTATGCATTAAGTCCACCTCTGTTCGTTCCTTGATAGCCTCTTGACAATTAAAGAAGTCCTGCTTGGTGCCAGTTCAGTCATAAACTTAAATGCATGCAGGGGCATTAAAACCCCAAGTTGTACTAGGTTATGAGGAGGTTGTTCAAATCATCTAGCTAATCTCTTCTAGATTATCATTAAAATGAAACACAATTTAAAAAGTCTCGATGAGGACTTTCAGACCCTAGGAACATGCCTTTGTGGATTCACAGAGCTGAGTTTAAGAAATGCTGATTGAGACAAATACTTCCCGATAACTAGATCTTCCTTCCCACTGGTAACCAAGGGACAAGTCAATGTTCATCCTAAACATTACAGGGAAGAAGAAGGGCCAGAAAAGCTGAAGTGGGCTAAACTAGGGGCTCTCGCAATATGGGAATGTCTTCATAGCCAGGGAGAAGGGACAGCGGTCAGTATGAAAAGCATTTCTAAAACACGTGTGATGTACATAACAGGTTACTTTTGTGATTTTGGAGGGAAGGAAGGTGAAGACGGCGTTTGACCTCTGCGGACAGAGCGCAGCAGAGCACACAAAACATTGATGGGTGATCCCTCTCAAACGGTTACTTTATTTGGGCAACGTTGTAACTCGAGGTGAAAGAAATACTTTTACCTTCTTAATTGTGCGCCTTGGATATTACAATGAGTTTTAATTCCTTAGAATATCCTGAGCCAGGGTAAACACAGGTAAGGCCTAGGTGCAGGTGTCTGCCATAAATAATTTGCCAATTGAATGAAACTTCAATCCTGTGGTACTTATTTCCATAAAAGAAGTGTTTGAACCCAGCCTTTCCTCAATTTACCAGTTCTACTCAGCAATTTTAGACAGTGCAGGGAATAAGATTACGTCACTTAATTGTTGTTTAATATAGAATATTTAAGTTAAAAATCTAGTTCCACATCGTATGACATAATGCACCAAAGGCCAGCAAATGTAAATATTTATTGGTGATAATAACAGTGTAGTAAATACTAAGTCAGTCAAAGAGGGTACTTTGTACAATATAATTGTGGAAGGAACTTGTTTTCCTCAGTATAACCTTCCACAGCTCCGTGGGATGTTGCTGATGGGTGGACCAGTGACACATGTAGCTGTTACTGGCTCAGAGGCCACACTGAGTGCATGTTACTGGCAGCTGAAACTGCTCCCTGAGGCGTCGTTCTTCTCCAGGTCTCCAAATTTCAGGTGCTCTGAGAGGGCAGGGGAGCTAGCGTGTTAAATCGGTGGTGTATGCTGAACTCAGGGCACCGTACAAGATAATGAAATATGTGGCTTCAAGTTTCTGCAGCTCACAAAAGACTTTAAAGGGTTTTAGACTTTTTCTCTGTGAATTAGATAATCACTGTCATTTGGCTTTATGGAATACTTCCATCTTGACCAGAAATATTCTGTTAAACAATGATTTTGGCTGTGATGGAGTCAGAGTAATCCATACAAAAGTTTCCCAGCTCATTTTACCTCTCTTACAGAGTAAGAGGAATCTGGAAGCACTAGAGGCAGAAGGAACGAAGGCTTGCCAGGGGAGGGGAAGAGGGACAGGAGAAAAGGCAGGAGGGGCCTGGGAGGGGAGGACGAGGAAGCAAGGGAGAAATGGCCGATCAATTCCCCCACTGCTCTTGTTGTACTGAGTCACTGGGAGGCACTGGTTTTATCATATTCATGTCATTTCCAACACACACACACAGGAGGCAAAAGGAAAGTGCTCTACTTACCCTTTTCTCTTCTATCACTTCCTCTTCGGGATGTTTTAAACTAGTTTTGGTGTTGACTGTTATCATCTTCTGATAATAGGAGCTCTGCACACATCATACCACATTGCAGAGAGAGACAACGATGGAGTTCTCAAATCTCTATAAAAATCAAGCTTTAACTATTACATCCCCAAGCTCGTGAAAATTACTAACCCCATACCCTGTCACACACCAGTGTCCTCACAGCGTTATTTTAACAGAGCGGTGTTTGGTCAGCCACACACTTATGTGAACTCTTCTGTTACTCATCCTGCCCACCAGTTTGTCTTTTGAACTTTGCTAGTGTCTGTGTTTGTGTAGTGCCTTCTAGTATGTGTGATTTTTCCAGTTTCTTTGGTGTGTTTTGGGTAAAGTGAATTAAAGTTGTTTTCAGTTAGGTTTACCAAACAAATGGCTTCAAAAAGACAACAAATTAATAAGTCACCATGTCCAAAAGTAAACTCTTAACTTTTTCTTTCTCTTTTTAAAACTTTTGTTTTCCGATCCCTAAAAAATTTTATTTATTTATTTATTTATTTGCAGCAAGGGAAAGGGAGGGAGAAGGAGAGGGAGAGGAAAGCTGCTGTGGAAGAGGAACATTGATCAGTTGGCTCTCATAGGCTCCCACCCTGCCCAGGGACAGAACCTGCAATCCAGGTGCCTGTCCTGACCAGGAATCACACTGGTGGGTTTTCACTTTGTGGGTGTGGGATGACGCCCAACCAACCAAGCCCCACCATTCGGGGCTGTTCTCCAATTTTATTGACACAATATTTTTGTTTTTCTCTGTATTAACACACATTGATTCTTTTAAAAATCTTTGTTAAATCTATTGTTTCTAACCTCAAATATATACAGTAGTACTTTGGTACTCATCATTAATTTGTTCCAGAACTCTTGGTGAGTGCTGAAACCTGCCAGTACTGAACAATGAAGCATTTTCTCTTGGAAGGCCGCGTTCTGACTCATGCAAGTTCTAGCAAGTGTGAAGACTCCCGAGCAAGCGCTGAGTGCTGAAACTTTGTTTTCTCGTCAACACAGACAAGTATAGGGTTTGACGAGTTCTGAAGCCAATGACAACCGAGGTGTGACTGTATTTTAAAGGAACAAATGTTGGAACATTGCAATGTTCTCTGTTCATTACTGGTAATTGAAGGTAATTTTCAAATGACATTTCTCTTTACCTAGGATTAGATTATCCCAGCTCTGTTTTTTAATTTTTAAACTTCAGGACTCTATTTTGGTACACTTCCCTCTCCTTAAAAAGCAAAAACTAGTCTTTCTGAAGCTCTTATTTTGAAGGAGAAGAGCTAGCAAGAACCAAGGCTACAGTGATAGATAGCATGGGGGGTGCCTGGTGTACTTAAGTGGAAGCTCCAAGTGTCTTCTTTGGTGTGCTTTACCTGATTCGGATCAGAAGTTCAGAACAATGTGGTAATAATACCTTAATTTTGTGTTGAAACACATCTAACAAGTTCACTGGCTCTTTTCAGACTGGGAAGAAGAAAGAGCAGGTTGGCAGCCAAAATGCTCTGTGACTTATTTATCAAGGATGACTGCTCCGTGGAAATGTCACATTAGGGGGTAATAGTTACCTTTGCAATGGGATTTAAGGTCTCTCTCAGGCAGCAGCATCCATTTGTTTGTGTAATGCTAAAGTCTGATTTTCTAAAAAGTTATAACCTCAAACTCAATATGAGTTCTGCCTATTTTTAAAAAAAGATTTTATTCATTCATTGTAAAGAGGGGGAGGGAGGGAGAAAGAGAGAGAGAGAAACATCAATGTGTGGTTGACTCTCATGTGCCCCTTGCTGGGGACCAGGCCTGCAACCCAAGCATGCACCCTGACCTGTAATCAAACCAGCGACCCTCTGGTTTGCAGGCCGGCACTCAATCTGCTGAGCCACACCAGCCAGGATGACTTTAGCCCGGCTTTGGTGTCTACTTCTTTACATTTTGCATTCTGTTAAATTTAATTTTAGCATTATGGTGTTTACTACCCCGTGAAATAAGCTCTATCTCATTATAAGTAGAGGTCCATACCTCTTGTATAAATGTAATCTTGTTTACTTCTGCATAATATAATTTAGATGTAATAGCTGAAGTTAAAGCCAGACACACAAACCAGGAAAAGTTTATGGTAGTCACTTTTCAAACATAATGATGAAGGAATGTTCCCGGTTTGGCCTTAACAGATGCCATGGCCATTCAAGTACCCGATGTTAGATGGATGGGTGAAGAAGCTGTGGTACATTTACATGACAGAATACTGTGTGGCTGTAAAAAAGAAGGAAACCTTATCCTTTTCGACAGCATGGATGGACCTGCAGATTGTTATGCTAACTGAAATAAGCCAGTCAGAGAGAGACAAATACCATACGATCTCACTTATATGTGGGATCTAAAGAACAAAATAATCTGAGGAACAACACAGAAATAGAAGCGTGGACACATGGAACAGACTGACAGCTGTCGGAGGGAAGGGTGGGGGACTGGATCAGAGAAGGTGAAGGGATCAGCCAGAAAACATATATGCATAACACCTCAATACAGACAATAGTTTGATGATGGCCAGAGGGACAGCGAGGTAGGTGGAGGTGGGCTAAGGCAGGGGCAGGGGGAAATGGGAACTGAAAGAGACTTTGCTTGGGGTGATGGGTGCACAGTGCAGTGATACAGTGGGCAGATGAGGTTTTATTGAGTTGTACGCTTGAAACATGCATGGTTTTGCAAGCCAATGTCGCTCCAATAAATTCAATTAAAAAAAAAGAATAAAGAGTAACCTTAAAGAGACACTGTTGTATAGTGACTGAGAGATTTTACAGCCAGACTGTCTGTGCAAGTTGCATCCTGGCTCACTGGCTGTGTAACCTAGGCAAGTGGCTAACTGCTTTGTGTCTGAGCTTCCTCATAGTAACATGGCATAGCCATTGTGTGTGCCTCCAAGGTGGGGAGAGTTAAAGCAGTTTATGCACTCAAGGCAGTTAGAACAGTGCTTGGCCCATTAGTAAACACTTGTTAGCTCTCACTGCTTTGTACCTGTGTTTGGAGAAATGTAGCTCAGCGGTGCCCCCTTATGGTACATTTTCTACCATTGGGAAGGTTGGTTTTGTTTCCAAAGTATTTTGATCATTGGAGATTTGTGGGCAAATGAACGATCCACTTTAATATATCTTTCTTTAAATGTGGTCTGACTTTTTAAAAATCTAAGGCCAATGTGAAATGTTTAATTTGTTTTCCTTAAAGGTACAATATTTTCATTCATTCGTTCATTCATTCATTGGCATATACCAATTCCTTCTGTGCCAACACTGTGCTAAGCAATTGGAGATACAGAATTGACAAGATGGAATCTCCTCCTACAAGGTGCTCTAGTATCACATGGAAACAGACAAAATCCACTGATAAAATACTGTGTGATCAGGGCTGGGGTAGATAAGTGCAAATGATGTTCATAACAATGTTGAGTAGGTAGAACTTTTCAGGATATAATTTCACACTTAGCCAAGTTTCAGTGGCAGTGTAATAACTGGTCTAAAATGTGCTACTATCTACTAACAGATGTCTGCCATTCCAAATATAGCTGTTTCTGGTTTGTATTTCTTTTTATAGTTCTTTGTGTAGTTACATGGAGCAACTCTTAGTGTAAGAATTGAGTGCTAGCTCCTGACCGTTTTGGACATTCATTAAGGGTGGGACCACGTGTTAGTCTTTTTCTGAGTGTCTGTGTCTCAGATAAATTCTTGTACTGTTGATGGGTAAATGTTGAGTGAATTTAATCAATTGAGTACATGAATGAATCTTGAGACTCCTTTTCCCTTTGAGTATTGGTCTCTGTGGGCAGTTTCCCACCAACTGAATCCTTTATCCTTTTGTTGTGGCCCAAAGGTCCAACTCTCTATGAAAGATTGTGGCATGTGTGTTAAAATCAAATTATTGATTCACTCCCATCGAAGTCTAAATTTTTACAATATTTTGGGGAGGTGTTATTTTTGCAACAATTTACAGATTGACTTATCATCATCATTGTCATTCTGTGGTGCTGCCATTCTATGGGGCTGCCAGAGTTTTCAAAGACAAAATAAACCATCTCTGGCCTTAGAAATTTAGGCGAATAGAGAAGGAGCCTAACCTAGACCTTTCAAGTTGACCAGTACCTCTGGGTGTTCAATAAAGGTTGAGTAATATTCAACTATTTGTTTTTTTTTCTCAATTTTTTAAGTCTTCCTTTGCTCTTAATGAAGGAGATGGATAAAGAAGGAGACAACACACAAGCTCATAGCAACTCTTTTCAAATTTTCTAAGGGCTAATGTGGAGAAGGCTTAGGCTTGTGACTTGCTCTATAACCCTGTGAATTAGGGGTAGGACCAACAGCTGGATGTCAGAGGCAGACAGATTCCTATTCACTACTAGAAAGGCTATTTGAACAGGGTGAGCTGCCCAAAGAAAGAATGGACCTCAGTGGGAAAGAGTGAGATCCTGGTTACTGGTGAGGTTCAGGCAGTGGGTGAATACAGAGTGGGGATACAGCCAGGGATGGAGGTCAGTCATTGTGTGGATATTGAGCCAGGACACCCAGGTGCTCACTGTCACTCTTGAGATTTTGTGGTTCAGTAAGTTTCAGGTGTAAATTTTTGGTTAAAAATTTCTTAAAAATAGCCCTGAATCCCCTTTTTTGGTTTCAGTTACACAGAATTTCAATCTACTGAAGAAGAGGTGTGGTAATAGCCTTACCAACAGGAAGGTAAAGATCATCCACAGGTGTCGTGTTCATACATTCCAGATTAGTGTTTCCCAAAATGTGGATGAGCCAGTAAGCATGAGAGTCACTTGGATGACTCTCATTGACGGCTCATTGTAACAAGCCGCTCTCTGCATGCCCACTCTCCCCTCCCCTGTCTCCCAGAGGTTTCCTGAGCTGAAATCCTGGGTGATGGTTATGTGAAGGTGGAAAACTTCTATGTGGATATTATGCAGTGTCATAGCGAAAGCAGAAGTGTCCACAGTGAAGGAAAGTGGAAGCATTTCAGATCCTTGTGTGCTTTTCCTTCAGCTTCTTTGATGCATTTTGTATCAGTGTCTACTATTTCTGGTTAAATTTCAAATGGAGAAGAAAAATCATAGTCCTCACCAATCCAAGTTTTAGCTCCAAATGGCCAGCCACTCAGCAGGTTTCCAGGCCTGTCCGGTGTTTGTCTGAATTGCCATCTCAGTTCTCTGCCTGTTTTCTGAGATCCATTTTCCTTGCTATCTGAAAACATACCAAATGTAGTCTTTGTGGGAAGCCCTGAACTAAGCACTTTCCTTGGATTGTTTCATTTAATCACTCGACTGTTAAGGGGCAGGTGATAGAATTACTATCTCCACTTTAGGAGGCTTAGGGAGGGGTCAGTAACTCCCCAGTCCTTTCACAGTTGGTGAGCAGCAGAAGCATGACTGAACTCAGGTCTGGCTTCTTGGAGTCAACAATGTGGTGTGACAGTGATGCCCCACGGGGCCTGTCCTGTGTGCATTTTAAATTCAGTCAGCATTTCCTGATGCATTCAGTGAAAATTCTAATAGTATAAATCCTCATTTGCACTTTAATGTTAAATCTGGCCTGAGAGATTACCCAAAAGGGTCCATCATCATTTTTATGGGCCATTGTGCTTCATTTGAACTTCAGAAGTTAAAAGAATAGACCAAATAATGGGTAGATAATTTTAAATACAATGGAAACTCACCCTAATTACATGATGTATTAATGATATTGAAGAAAATTAGGACTGTTTTTTAATACACATGTTGGCCATCATCTAGCAAAGCATGAATTAAAATGCAGGTAGTAAGGATCCAAGATGATGGCCTAGGTAAGACCATCAATGACACAATGATATCAAATTACAATGACATCAAATTACAACTAAACTATAGAACAACCATCACTCAGAACCAGCAGAAGTTGAGTTAAATGGAGGTCCTGCAACCATGGAATTAAAGAAGAAACCACATTGTTCCAGGTTGGTAGGAAGGAAGGAGACATGGAGATCCAGAGATGCAGAATGAGTTTGTCCCACACCATGTGTGGTGGATAAAAATCAGGAGGGATATTCCAGGAGTCCCAGCCCCACAACAGGCCCAGCAGCCCAGGGTTCTGGTGCCAGGAAGATAAGTCTCTATAACTTCTTACTGTAAATACCAGTGGGGATTAACTCAATGGAAGAAACTGATGAACTCCCAGGCAGTTTCTATTAAAGCGCCCACACAGGACTTACTCAGACTCACTCCTACTGAGTTCCAGCACAAGAGCAGCAGCTTGAAACGCAACTTGGCATATGGGGAGGAACTGAAGTGTCTGGCATTAGAATGAGAGCTGGGGGACAGCTTTCTCCAAGACAAAACTTCTGGTAGAGGCCATTGTTACTCTTCTGAGCCCTCCCCCCACAGAACCACAGGGTGTGGTGAGCACCATATATAAGATTTCATCAACCTGACTCACACTGTTTTCCCCACCCTGGTGATTCCCTGAGATTCTGCCCCACCAAAATATGGGCCCACTCAAGTGGTTAACATTGGCTCTTCCATACAAATGGCCTGTCTTGGCCTATGCTTCTGATCTTCCTAAATCCTCTCAAAGAAGCAGCAGCTGGCCTCAGTGAGCCCGTCTGCCTTGGAAGTGGTCCCAGACCTGGCACTAGCAGCAGCTGGCCTTGGTTCACATCCTGGCCTTGCTAATATACCTCAAAGCCCAGTGCAGGAAGGAACCAGCTGAATCTAACTTTATAGCTTAAGCCTAGTGGCCCCAGGCAGAACGCAAGTGAGCACTAGTACCCTGCTGAAGCAAGCCCTGCTCTGTGGAGTGGGCCTCTACATAGTTGATCCTCCACGGAGGACAGAGGTTAGGGGTCACAGCCATCCTTGCAGCTGACTGGCCTGGGTAAATCTCTCACATTGGCCTGCCAACAGCAATCAAAGCTCAACTACAATAGGAAAGAGTACTCAGGCACATGGAAGATGCACCTCAAGTATACAGTTTGGATGATAGGGGAGGCTGTACCACTGGAACTCATAAGACCCCTACTACATTAGGCCATGATACCAAGACAAGGAGTCATAGCAGCTCTATATAACACATAGAAACAAATACAGGAAGGATGAAAAAAGGAGAAAACAAATAAACATGGCCCATATGAAAGAACAGAATAATACTCCAGGAAAAGAACTAAAGAAAATGGAGATAAGCAATCTATCAGATGCAGAGTTCAAAATACTGGTCATAAGAATGCTGAAGAAACTCAGAGGTACTTCAACAGAATAAAAAAGACCCAGGCAGAAATGAAGGATATAGTAACTGAACAATTTATAGGAAAAGAACAATTTATAGGAAATCAAGTAAAGTGGATGAAGCCAAGAATAAAATCAATGATTTGGAACATAAGGAAGAAAAACACATTCAATAGTACAGCAAGAAGAAAAAGATTAAGAAAATCAAGGATATTGTAAGGAGCCTCTGAGACAACATAAGTTTACCAACATTTGCATCACAGGGGTGCCAGAGGAAGAGGAAGAGCAAAAAATTAGAAACCTATTTGAAAAAATAATGAAAGTTTTCTAATTTGGTGAAGGAAAGAGACACACAATTCTAGGAAGTACAGAATCCCAAAAAAGATGGATGTGAAGAGGTTCACATGAAGACACATCATACTCAAAATGCCAAAGGTTAAAAATAAAGAGAGAATCTTAAAAGCAGCAAGAGAAAAGCAGTTAGTTGCCTGCAAGAAAGTCCCCATAAGATTGTCAGATGATTTCTCAAAAGAAACTTTTCAGGTTACAAGGGACCAGCAAGAAGTATTCAAAGTGATGAAAAAGCAAGGACCTACAACAATGATTACTCTATCCAGCAAAGCTATCATTTTTAATTGAAGGGCAGGTAAAGAACTTCCTAGACAAGAAAAAAACTGAAGGAGTTCATCATCACCAAACCATTATTATGTGAAATATTAAGAAGACTTATTTAAAAAAATGAACAATAGACAACTTCTGGCCAAGGTGGAGGCACAGGTAGATATCCTTTCCTTCCTCATACAACCAAAAGGAGGACAACAACAAATTGAAAAATAAAACCAACAAGAACTGCCAGAAAATCAAACTGTATGAAAATCCAACAAGCAAGGAATTAAAGAAGAAACATTCATCCAGACTGGTAAAAGGGGTGGAATGGACACCTGGGGCAGTGAGGATGCATGGCAAGGCAGCAGACAGGGTGGTCCCACATTCACATGTGGATAAGCCTGGAGGAACAATGGGGGAACAAGACAGGCCATGCAACCCAGGGTTCTAGCATGGGAAGCTAAATCCTCAAACCTCTGTCCGTAAAAACCTGTGGAGGTTGTGGCAGCAGCAGAAACTTCCAGCCTCACAGGAGAGTTTGTTGGAGAGACCCACAGGGTCCTGGAATGTACACAAGCCCACACACCTGGGAATCAACACCAGGAGGACCCAATTCACTTGTTGATAGCAGAGATAGTGACCAAAAGCAGGGGTGAGAGCCTCATTGTTTTCTCTCTGATCCCTTCCCCCCACATACAGCACCACAATACAGTATGGTGGGTTGCCCTGACTGGTGAATACCTAAGTCTCCACCCCTTACAACATAGCAGGTGTGCTGAGACAAAGAAATATGGACCAAATAAAAGAACAGATCAAAACTCCAGAAAAAGAACTAAGTGACAAGGAGATAGCCAACTTATCAGATGCAGAGTTCAAAACACTAATAATCAGGGTGCTCACAGAAATGGTTGAGTGCAGACACAAAATAGAGGAAGAAATGAAGGAAGTGAGGGGAAGGAAACTAGGACTCAAATGAATGATTTGGAGCAGAAGGAAGAAATAAACATCTAACAAGAACAGAATGAAGAAACAACAATTGAAAGAAAGGCTGAAAGAAAGGCTGAAATGATGAGAGGCTTAGGAATATCTGGGAAATTTTAAACATTTCAACATCTGAATTATAGGGGTGCCAGAAGGAGAAGAGGAAGAGCAAGAAGTTGAAAACTTATTTGAAAAAATAATGGAGAACTTCCCCAATTTGTCAAAGGCAGTTGACTTCTAGGAAGTCCAGAGAGTCCCAGAGAAGTTGGACCTAAGGAAGTACACACCAAGACACACCATAATTACATTACCCAAGATTAAACAAAAGGAGAGAACCTTAAAAGCAGCAAGAGAAAAGGAGACAGTTACCTACCAAGGAGTTCCTGTGAGACTATTAGCTGATTTCTCAAAAGAAACCTTATAGGCAAGAAGGGGCTGGAAAGAGGTATTCCAAGTCATGAAAGGCAAGGACCTAAATCCAAGATTACTCTATCCAGCAAAGCTATCATTTAGAATGGAAGGACAGATAAAGTGCTTCCCAGAGAAGGTCAAGTTAAAGGAGTTCATCATCACCAAGTCCTTATTATATGAAATGTTAAAGGGATTTATCTAAGAAAAAGAAGATAAAAAATATGAACAGTACAATGACAAAAAGTTCACAACTATCAACAACTGAACGTAAAAACAAAAACGAAAACAAGCTAAGCAAACAACTAGAAAAGGAACAGAATCACAGGAATGGTGATCACATGGAGGGTTACCAGCAGGGAGGGGGGATGGGAAGAATGAGGGAGAAGGTACAGGGAATAAGAAGCATAATCAGTAGTTACAAAATAGACAGGAGAGGTTAAGAATAGTATGGGAAATGTAGAAGCCAAAGAACTTATATGTATCACCTCTGGACATAAACTAAGGGGATAGGAAAGGGTGGGAGTGGGGAGCAGGGTGGAAAAGAAAAAGAAGATGATCAAAACTATAAACAATAAAATGGCACTAATACATAACTCTCCACAATTGAATCTAAAAAAACAAGCTAAGCACAGAAAACAGAACAGAGACAGAATCATAGATGTGGAGAACTTGGGATGGGAGCCAGTTGGAGCAGTGTCTAGGAGAAAAGGTGAAGGGATTAAGAAATTTAAATTCATAGTTACACAGTAGGCAGGGGGTTGTTAAGAGCAAGTACAGGAAATGGAGTTGCCAAAGAACTTATATGCATGACCCATGGATATAAACAAAGGAATGGGGATAGCTGGAAGGAGTGGGGCGGGAGGGGGGGGCTTGAGTGGAGAGGGATAAGGATGAAAAGTTGGGACAACTGTAATAACATAATCAATTTAAAAAATTTAAATAAAAGTTGATAAATATATTTAAAAATTTTTAAATAAAAATTGTAAAAAAGAAAAGAAATACAGGGTAGACATAGTAAATCAACACTTGGGGGAAAGGGAATGTCAGTCTCTTCTACAATGCAACCAACACAGAGGAGTTTGGTAAGCAAACACTCACATATATTTCTTAAAAAGTCTCTGGAATGGGTCTGTTCCAACAGTCTCATGCAGAGACTCTCACTGGCTTCAGAGTGTAGCTGTTCCACATTCAAACTTCATTTAGTATCTGATTTTTATTTTCTATAGATTTTTCTGGAGGCTTATTCTGGTGAAAGAGACATCTACCGTGTGGTGAAAGAAACTTCTCTATTTAAATAACATAAGGAGTAACAAACTCCAGAAGGGAGTAGTGACTAACCACTAGTGGGTCCAGAAACTCCAGGTTCCACTTGGTGCAGCATTTGCCCAGACAGTACATATGGTCATCAAGTGTAGGGATCAATTCAGTCCACAGTGGTCTGACTTCATCGGCAGGTTTCTCCAGCATTCTGGAGCCTGGCTTCCCCTACATTCTCTTCCTTATCTCACTGGCTTGGGGTTGGGGGTGGTTCTGCTGACAGCATGCTTTCCCAAATTCCACTGATTTGTGTGCTATTTTCCCCCTAGGGTTTCTCAGAAGGTTTTTTAAAATCTGATAATTTGAAGAGTTCCTTTTGACTGACAGTCATTTTGTTCTCAGATTTCAGAATCCCATGAGAATACTTTGGGCTCAGGCCTGGTTTCAAGCTGGGTGACTTGGAACAAGTTATTTAATCTTTGGAGTTTCTTTTTTCCCCATAGAATAACAATAATACCTATTTTATAGCACTAGGAGGATTATTTTAAAATAAATATGTAGAGCACTAATTGGCCCATGGACTCATTTGACAAACTGGCAAACCTGTCAAAGGCTTTCTGTTGGAAATTAAGTACTAGGCAGCAATGTACTCCAGGCTTTACAAATACAGTGTGTACTCCAGACTTTACAAATACTGCTTATAAAAATGTCAGAAGATATGTAGGTGATGCTATGTTAAAAGATTTTAGAAGTAAAACAACAAGAAGTAGGAAGATCTTAAAATTAGCCTTAGATAAAAAGACTAGAGGACCCAGTAATTTACCACTGAGATGGCTTCAGATACAGCTTATAGACACTGGGTTATAGAACTTGGACAATAAACAAAGATTTGGGCATGTTAATGTGAGAACATAACTCGGTCAACATTTGAGGTGGAATATTTGACCAAGATAAAAAGATATGCACATGCATTGTTCAAAAGAGGTCTGATCGGGGGCAGAAAATGGCACTAGGGCAGGAAGAACCCACGTGGAGCTTCGCAGGCCTGAGTGCTGATGTGGGTGAGGCAAACCTGAAATGTGGTGGGTAACAGACAAAAATATTATGGCATTCTACTGTGTGTTTCCTCAGATTCAGGCATCCATTTCTGAATTACCTGAGCAGAGCCTTGAGACAGGTGTTCGTAATGATGAGGTGTTTCATGTGCTGAGAACCATTCACCCTTGACTTGCTGACTATGCCATCCCATAGTTAACAGAAGTAACAGGACTACTATACTTGGGTTAATTTGCACTTAGAGAGAATGAGTGATTCCAGTAGGAATGTTAGGAGCCCAAAGAGGAAACAGTTTTGACCCCCTGGATCATCATGGTTACACAGCTGATGAAGATCTACCCTGGCAATTGCTTTCCCCAAGTTCTCCTTTCTTTCCTGCTTGATGAGTTCTGATTTTCTTGGAGGGGAGGGGACAGTTTACCCTCCCCCAACACACAATTGGCTCAGGGAATTGTGGTTTTATCCCAGCCCCAAGGCCCAAGCCCATGGCCTTTGGTGTGATTGGCTTAAGGGTGGGCTTGGGATCCAATACTGGTCAAGGAGATTTGAGGGGATTTCCTTGGTGGAGGTTCTGGGGAAAGTTCTCTAAAAGCTTAGCAGATACTTTGTATTCTCCTCTGGACATTGGCTTGTTTGGAAGTAATGATTGAAACTGCCACTGGAGCTAGTATGAGGGTAGAGCAGGCACAGCGAAGGTGCAGAGTAGAAAGATAGAAAATACCTGGCCCATCAGATCCCCAGTGGGGGACACATGGGAGGCAACCACACATTGATGTTTCTCTCCCACTCTTTCTCCTTTCCTTCCCCTTTCTCTAAAAATAAATAAATAAATATTTTGTTTAAAAAAGAAACTACCTGGCCCATGAGGACTCATGGGGCTGCTGGTTCTGTCCAGTGTGAACCCTGCTGCTCTAGAGTTCTTGATAGGCAATCTAATGTATTTCTTAAAGTTTTTCCTATTTCCACTTTTTCAAAAGCATCCCTAATGACATGCAGAAGGGAGGGTTACACTTCAACACATACTTCAAACTTTATGAAATTAGCTTACCAAAAGATGAGGAAGAATAGGAAGATGGTTCTGTATTCAGACCTCCCAAAATTAAATCTCTGACTGTATGATCACAAATTATCCTGATAATGAAGGGAAAAAGATCTAATGAGACCACTGTGGCTACAAGTCAGCTCTCCAATCTCATAATTTTAAAAGGCATGAACAGAAAATGAGATCTATAAATGGGATATATAAATCAGGGATGAATAGCAAATGTCAAAATACCTCTGAGAATAATATTAGAAAGGCCTGGAAAGAGCTGGAGTTGACAGAAAATAAGAAAAAAGTACTTGTTTGCTGTGTTCAAAACAACAGCAGTGCTGAGCTACACTGCTGGTTGTCCACCTCACTGTGCACGGAACCATCAGGGCCCTTGAATGTTTTACTTTTCAGTATTGACAGCTGAGCCTCATCCACCAGCTTCATTAAAGCTGAGTGCCTGTGGCTTGGAGCAGTTGCCTTGGTTTTTGCAGATGACCAAAAACAGAACCACGCAAATACCAAGAATCAGGAATACAACTGGAGGGTGGGGATACATGTAGTTAAAATGGTGTTGGAAACCAAGAGAGATGATGGAGACAGGAACAAGATGGCAACTACTATTGGGTCGAGTCTCCAGACCCAGATAGCTTACACTTCAGGACTCTAAGAGAACTCACACCCTCTCAGAGCAATATTGTCCTTCTGCCTGCCTCCTGGTGCCATTGTCAGGAGTGAAGGAGAAGCCCAGACCCTTGTTCCTTATGGCCACACAGCTCACCACCACCATCTGCTCTGAGACCACAGAAGGCCCACACAACCAGCTTCCTGCTTGATGTCCTCACCATTACCCCAAATGTTGCCTACCATTTGGCCTAGGCTGCTTCTGCGGGAGTCCCTTTCATTCTCTTGTTCTGACCCCAACTCTCCCCTGAGGGCACTGCTATTGCTGCAATCCTGGGGGTGTCATGTTCTCAAAGTCTGTCATCTACTGACTGCTTACTTGGTGACAAGCACTGTTTTAGGGTCATAACATAGGCCTGTTTACAGGTGATAAAACAGGCCCAAATAAGAACAGCATATTTTCAAACATAGAGTTTGTTTTCTCAGGCAGAGACCATTCTTGAAAATACTCATTGTAGAACATCCTATGCTTATGAAAAAGTATGAAAAACAGAAACCAATTCCTCCTCCAGAATCAACTATTAATATATCGCTGAATGTATTTTTAGTCCTCTTTATTAACATCTAAACATTAAAATAAAAAGTATACTATATACTGAGTTTATGTACTGTTTTCATCTTTAACATATCAAACATATCCACAATATTGTCTTCTTTAACAACACTTGTTTATAGCTATATGATATATTTCACAGGCATATCATTTTCATTTACACATTGAATAAAAGTTTAACATTAAAGCTACACTGAAACAATACTACTCCCTCACTAGAATGGCTGAAATGAAAGGATTGACAACATCAAGTGTTAGCAAGGATGTGAAGCAACCAAAATCCTCATGTATTCCTAGTGAGAATGTAACTTAGAATGCTCGTTTATAAAACTATTTTGTAGCATCAACCAAACCTATGTATATCATGTGACCCAGACATTCTTTTCCTGGATAGATATCCAACAGAAAAACACTGTGTCTGTCCATGAGAGACATGTACATCTTCACAGCCACTTTATTCATGAACAGTGAGCAAACCCAATCAGTGCCCATCAATGGCAAAATGGACTTTAAAATTGTGTGACAATGATATTAAGGGAAGAACCAGACATAAAAGAGTACATACTGTATAAGCTCATTTAAATCAAGTTCACAAACAGGCAAAACTAGTCTATCATGATAGTGTCAGAATAAGGGCCACCTTTAGTGGGAAGAGGTGCTACTGACTAGGGGTGCCATTGTCTAGGAGTATTACTGACTAGGGCTGCAATTGACTAGGGTTGCAACTGATGAGGGGTGCTATTGACTAGAGGTGCCATTGACTAGGGCTGCCATTGACTGGGGTGTCATTGACTAGGAGTGCTATTAACTAGAACTGCTATTAATTAGGGGTGCTATTGACTAGAGCTGCAATTGACTAGAGGCACCTTCTAGAGCACTGAAAATATTCTATGTATTTAACTGCATGGAGTTACACAGGAGTATACATATGCATGTAAAATTAATCAAGCTGTACACTTCAGATTTGTGTATTTTACTGTATGTAGTTTCTGGATATAGGTTAGCCTCAAGAAAAACAAAGGTAAAACAAAAAAATATTTCATGTGCCAGGAAATCTATCATCTACTAAAGGTACAGTGGCAGTAGCCCAGGCCCCTTCTGAGACACTGTATTTCACCAATTTGCTTAATTTTGGACATTTAGACTATTTCAAATATTTCTACAAATAAATCAATAGAAGACATTATTAAGAGAATGCCAAATGCTTTGCAATATAATAATGTAAATTTTAAAAATTTCTCCAACTTTGTCATTGAAAATTTCCAAACCTATGAAAAAGTTGCAAAAATAGTCTAATGAAAACTCATATCCTCCCTTCATCTAGATATTTATCATTTGTTAACATTTTGTCACATTTGTTCTTTCTATATGTAGAGAGACATAAATACACATAATATAAAGAGATAGAGATTTGGGGAGTGGGGGTGAGAACTGAATCCTTTGAAAGTGCAGATCTCATGTCTCTTCATCCCTAAAATCTATGGCATATATTTCTTAAGAAATATTCAGGGAATTCACTTTATGCTCAGGAAATTTACCACTAAGTCAAAATATATTTCAATGTCTAAAATACAGCCAATATTTCTGTGGTTGTTCCAATAATGTCTTTTCAGCGGTTCCCTTTTCTCCCAATCTAGGATCCAATCAAGTTTCAAGCACTTCATTTAATTGCCATGTCACTTTAGTCTGCTTTCACCTAAGAAATGGAATCCCTGTTTTTTTGTTTTTGGTGGTCTCTCCAGACGCTGTTATTTTTGAAGTGTCCAGGCTATTTGTTGTGCAACCTCGTGAGAGACTGGAGTCTTTCTACTCCTACATTCCTGTCCTACTTGCTCCTGAGGGGCTATTCCTCCACCCCAGCTCTGACACCCATGTCATCAGGCAAGAGTGTCTGTGAGCCTTTTTCTTGTCACTGTCAACTGACCATGGGCTGAACTCATTTGACTGACCTCATTCCTTCCATTTCAGCTCCTGGTTCACTGTCACCCACTCTCTTCAACCCTCTTTCTTTTAAATTCATGTTGATTTTAAAATCCATATAGAGGAAGCTGCCATTACCTTGTCCTGCTCTCTGCTGCCTCAACCACTGACACCCATTTTCATGCTCTAGGTCTTTTCATGGCCCATAAGAGCAAACGCACCCACATCTCAAGGTTGAACTCCTACTCTATAGTTCACTCTGCCCACCTCCTGACACCACAGCACTTCACCCATGCCTGGGTCTGCAGTGTCTTTATCTATGGCCTCTCCATTGTGTTTTACCTTTCATGCATTTACTACCCTTGCCACACAGCAAAATGCATCAAGCCGTCCTCAAAATCATTTCTTTAGCATATATACCTCTTACCCCCTGGTCCTCTCCCACTCTGCTTGCCAAAACTCAGAGTCTGGTCAAATCTAGCTCTCCATCTGCCCTGTATTTGCATCTGGGGAGCCAACTGGGACTGGAGGAAAACACAGACTATGCTGAATGGTTATCTTAGTCCCTTCAAGTTGCCATAACCAAATACCATAGGTGGTTTATAAACAATAGAAATTTATTTCTCACAAATCTAGATGCTGGAAGTCCCAGATCAGGGGGCCAGTCTGATGGAGTTCTGGTGAGGACCTGCTACTTGGTTCACAGGCGGCAAATCTCTTTGTTTTTTTTTTTCCACATGTGAAAGAAGGACCTGGGAGCTTTGGGGTCTCTACCCTCATGATCTACTTGCCTCCCAAAGCCCCCTTCTCCAAATACCACCACATTGCTGATTTAAGGTGTGCATTTTGGGAAAACCCAAACCTTCAGTCCATAGCACTGGTTTAACTTTAAATGCATGGATAATAATCTCATGAAAGTGCTCAGTGCTGCGCAGCAGTTAGACAACCTTCACCTAGTCCATCTACTCTCAAGCTTAACTGGTGACAGCTGACTGCTTCCTTTCCCCATCTTTCAACACCTCTCTGCCATCCTTCTGTCTCACTGAGTAAACAGAAGCAAACAGAAGAGAAATTCCAGTGGTCCTCCTTTGCTCTGCCATATGTACAAGCTACCAGAATCTTTAAGCATTAGGCTCTGCATCCTCTCCTGTTAGAGGCTTTTCTCTGAGGATGACCCTTCAAATGCACATCAGATCCTGGTCCTTCTACCTGCTCAACATCCATCAATTCTCTGTCTCAGATGCATCATCAACCTTCTCCTGTATATCAGGACATTTCCATTACTATATAAAGGCGTCATTTCCCTCATTAAGAAATTAGTTAATTAAATTAAAACCCTTCACTTCCTTTTCTAGTTGCCAATTATTTCTTCCTTTTAATCAGTTTTATTATGGTAAAATGTATACACAATAAAATGTTCCTATTTTAAGTTTAGACTTCAGTATGTCTAACAAATGTCTACTGTTGTGTAGCCAAAGCAATTAAATAGCTCTTCATATTTTCTATTTTGTTGTGTGTCAATTTCAAGAATTTTGTCTATTATAGCCACATCATCAAATTTGTGGACATAAAGTTGTTAATAATGTTTACTTATTATCTTTTTTAATGTCCATGGAACCTGTAGCAGTATCACTGTTTTCACTCCTGGTACAGGTAATTTATGTTTTCTCTCTCTCCTCCCAAAGGAGCTGGAGGCTTATTAATGTTATGGTTCTCAAAGAATCAGCATTTTGTTTCGTTGGTTTTTTTGGTTTCTATTGGTTATCTATTTTCTATTTCATTGCTCTCCACTCTTTTTATTACCTCTTTCCTTCTACTTGTTATGGTTTTAAGGTACTCTTTTTTTTAACCTTAAGGTAATAGTTTAGATTGATTCTTTTCTTCTAAATCAAATATCTGAGGTATAAATTTTCCTCTAAATACTGCTTAATATTCACCCAACAGCTTTTAGTATGTTGTTTTCATTAACAGTCATTCAGTTAAAAAAAAATCCTAGTTTTCTGTTTGATTTACTGATACACCCATGGGTTTTTTAATAATATATGGCTTCTTTCCAAGTAGGATTTTTTCAGCTCTCTTTCAGTTATTGATCTCCAATTTAATTTCATTGGTGACTAAAAACATCCTCTGTAATTTCAATTCTTTTAAATGTATTAAAACTTGCTTTATGGTCTAGTACTGGGCCTTTCCTGGTGAAAATTCATGTGCTCTTGATTAGAATGTGCAGGAATGATAGAATCAGATTTGGAAAGGCACTTAGATGTTAACTAATTTATCCTTATACCCAATGAATGATTCTCTTCTATCAGTTCTCTTCAAAGCAGAGCATTTGTGCTTTATTATATCCTCTGCTTGGACACTTCTTATAATAGAAGACTCACAACTCAAAAATAACTACTTTCATTTTTGCTTAGTTCTGAGCCAAACTGAATAAAATTCTGCCTACTCATACACATTATTTCCTTGTCTCATTCTTGTGTTCGATCAGAAAACTAGGCACATGTAAGACTATGTATGATGGCTAATATTATGTGTCAATTTTATAGGGTTATATAGTAAACAAACATATATTTTAAACTTAAATTTTTCAATTACAGTTTACATTCGATATTACTTTAGGAGATCCAAGATGGTGGAGGAGTAAGTGAAAGCTACACTAACCTCCTCCCAGGACCAATAGAAGAATCACAACAAAATTGTAGAGAAATCATCTTGAATAACTAACTGAACACTAGCTGGAGCAGACCTTTACAACCATGCACAGACAGAAGAAAACACTTCAGCACAATGTGACTGGCATAGAGTACAGAAAAGACACAAGAGGGCAGGCTGGGCTCCCATGGGTGGCAGCTGAAGTGCTGAAGGGATGTTTCAGTAGCCAGGGGGCTCGCCCTAAGTGTGGGGTCTAAGCCCCAGGCTGGGATCTCTGGCCTACAGCACCAGAGCCAGAAAGAAACCCAGATAACATCCTGCTGTGAAAAGCAGCAGTGGTTCTGTCAACCAGAGAGAGAAGGCTGGAGACACTGAGAGACACTTTGGCCCTTTTAAAAGGCCAAAACACAAAATTGCATTTGTAGCTACTTACCCTGGGTACTGGCATAGGGAGGGCAGAGTGGACGAGAGATGCTAGAAGAGAGTGTGGGGTTAGTGGCTCTGGGGAGAGAGCTGAGGAAATAGCCACCAGGATCCATGTGTTGAGTCATTCCCCATACTGCAGGAGCCATCTCTCTCAGGCAGAGCACATCTCTATGAATGTCATCAACCTAAGGGAAAGTAATAGCCCCACCTGTAGGAATCACCATATTTTGCCATGTATAATGTATTCCCCCAGATAATGCGCTCCCATGTTTTGGGGGCAAACTTTCAGGAAAAAATATCTCATTTTAATTTTTTAATTCAATTTTTAATTTATATTTAGAAACAAAACTGATGATCACATGCCAGGGAATTATTTTGCATACAGATATTGTTATTGCTTTCTAGCGTTACAGTTTTATTTTATTCATTTATTTAAACATTTTTTTATTTTTAAAATTTATTTATTTTTAGAGAGAGAGGAAGGGAAGGAAAAAGAGAGGGAGAGAAACATCAATGTGTGGTTGCCTCTCACAAGCTCCCTAATGGGGACCTGGCCAACAACCCAGGTATGTGCCCTGACTGGGAAACAAACTGGCAACCCTTTGTTCCACAGGCCCACGCTCAATCCACTGAGCTACACCAGCCAGGGCTAGAGTTACACTTTTAATGCATAAGCATAAATAAAATAATTTAAAACATCCATATAGAAACAGAATTAGTA
Source organism: Sturnira hondurensis (assembly GCF_014824575.4). NCBI lineage: Eukaryota > Metazoa > Chordata > Mammalia > Chiroptera > Phyllostomidae > Sturnira > Sturnira hondurensis. The sequence continues at coordinate 8,442,986 of NW_028095541.1, forward strand.
CTACCCATGTATAATGCACACCCTTATTTTCCCCTCAAAAATTTGGGTAAAAACATGTGCACTATACACAGCAAAATATGGTGCTGTGTTTCACCCTGTGATGCTTAAATCTGACTGCTGATTATACATTGATTAGATTAATAGCTGATCAGTTTGATGCCTTATTAGTTTAACATCTAATGTGGAAAATACAAAGAAGCAGCCAAAATGGAAATACAAAGAAATAGACCCCAAATGAAAGAATGAGAGAATTTTCCAAGAAGAATCAGATGAAATGGAAGTAAGCAATTTATCAGATAAAAAGTTTAGAGTGATGATTGTAAGGATAGTCAACAGTATGGAAAAAAGACACAGAAACAATAAAAAAGGATCAGTTAGAAATAAAGAATGCAATATCCAAGATAAACAATACACTGGAAGCAGAGAGGTGCTGGCCAAGATGGAGGCATAGGCATAAAAGCTTCACTTCCTCCCACAACCAAAAGGATAGCAACCACTTTAAAAACAGTGAACAATCAGAACTGCCAGAAAATCATTTGCATGGCAGTCCAATAACCAAGAAACTAAAGAAACATTCATGGAGACTGGTAGAAGGGGTGGAAATGGGCAGCTGGGGTGGTGAGGACTTGTGTCAGTGCAAGGTGGTGGACTGTATAGGTGTTCCCACTCATATGCAAGTAAGCCAGGAGGAACAATAGGGTAGCAAGACAGATCATGAAACCCAGGGTTAAAGATGGGAAACTGAAGACTCAAAAGGCCTGGCTGTAAAAAATCTGTGGAGGTTGCAGTGGTGGGGGATTCTCCCAGCCTCACAGGAGAGTTCATTGGAGAGGCCCACAGGATCCTAAAACATACACAAACCCACCCACCTAAGATTCAGTACCTGAAAGGGCACAATCTGCTTGTGGAAATGAGGGAAGTGACTGAAAGTGGGACAAGAGTCGAGCAACAGCATTATTCCCTCTTCGAAACCTCTCCCACAGACAGCACCACACCACAGCAAAGAGCATTGCCCTGATGAGGCAAATACCTCAGACTCCACCCCTTATCATGTAATAGGTGTACTGAGATAAAGAAATATGGCCCAAATGAAAGAATAGATCAAGACTCCAGGAAAAGAACTAATTGATGAGGAGATAGACAACCTATCTGATGCAGAGTTCAAAATACTAGTTATCAGGATGGTCATAGAATTGACTGAACTTGGTCATGAAATGAAGGCTATACAAGGAATAAACAGTGAAGGGAACAAAACTAGGACTCAAATCAACAATTTGAAGCAGAAGGAAGAAGTAAACATCCAACTGGAACAGAATGAAGAAACAAGAGTTTTAAAAAAATTAAGAGAGGTTTAGGAACCAAATGCTCCAACATCAGAATCAAAACGGTGCCAGAAGAAGAGGAAAAACAAGAAATTGAAAACTTATTTTAACAAATAATGAGGAAAAGTTCCCCAATAAGATGAAGGAAACAGACTTCCAGGAAGTCCAGGAAGCCCAGAAGGTCCAAAAGAAATTGGACCCAAGAAAGAACATACCAAGACACATCATAATTAGGTTACCCAAGATTAAAGATAAGAAGAGAATCTTAAAGGCAGCAAGAGGAAAAGAGAGAGTTATCTACAAAGGAGTTTCTGTAAGACTATCAGCTGATTTCTCCAAAGAAACCTTACAGGCATGAAGGGGCTGGAAAGAGATATTCAAAATCATGAAAGGCAAGGACTTACAATGCACATTGCTCTATCCAGCAAAGCTATCATTTAGAATGAAAGGGCAGATAAAGTGCTTCCCAAATAAGATCAAGTTAAAGGAGTTCATCATCACCAAGTCCTTATTATATGAAATGTTAAAGGGACATATCTAAGAAACATGTGATCAAAAAGTGTGAACAGTAAAGTGACAACAAACTCACAACCATCAACAACTGAACCTGAAAAACAAAAACTAAGCAAACAACTAGTACAGGAACAGAACCACAGAAATAGAGGTCACATGCAGGGTTATCAGTGGGGTGGGGAGGGGAGAATAGAGGGGAGAGTATGGGGAATAAGAAGCATAATGAGTAGGCACAAAATAGATAGGGGGAGGTTAAGAACAGTATAGGGATTGAAGAAGCCAAAGAACTTATATGTACAACCCATAGACAAGAATTAAGGGGGGAATGCTGGAGGGTCGAAGGGGTACAGGGAGGAGAGGGATAATGGAAAGAAAATAGTGGGGCAATTGTGATCACATAATCAATAAAATATACTTAAAACAAAAATAATACACTGGAAGGAATAAATAGTAGGTTAGATGAAGCAGAACATCAAATCAGTGTTTTGGAAGACAAAGTAGAAATAAATAATCAAGCAGAACAGCAAAAAGAAAGAAATATTTTTAACAATGAGGAGAGCTTAAGAAATATCTTAGACAACATGAAGTATAACAACATCTGCATTGTGGGAATACCAGAAGAAGAAGAGAGCCAGCAAGAAATGAGAACCTATTTGAAGAGATAATAACTGAAAAATTCCCTAAGTCACACCATTCCAGGGAGCTCAGAGAATCCCAAATAAGTTGAACCCAAAGAGGCCTACACTAAGACAAATCATAATTAAAATGACAAGGCTTAAAGATAAGGAAAGAATCCTAACAGCCACAAGAGAAAAAGGAGGTAGTTGCCCACAAGGGAGCACCCATTAGACTGTCATCTGATATCTCAACAGAAACATTTCAGGCAGAAGGCAATGGCATGAAATAGTCAAGGTCATGAAAAGCAACCAAGGCTACTTTACCCAGCAAAGCTATCCTTTAATATTGAAGAAGTAAGGAGCTTCCCAGGCAAGAAAAAGCTAAAGGAGTTTATTAACACCAAACCAATACTGCAACAAATATTAAAGGGCTTGCTTTAAGAAAAAGAAAAAAAAAAGAGAAAGAAATAAAACAGAGGAAAACAGTCTAAAAATAAAATGGCACTACATACATATCTATCAATAATCACCTTAAATGTAAATGGCTTAAATACTCCAACTAAAAGACAGAGGGTAACTGAGTGAACAAGAAAACATGGCCTGTATGTATCATGCCCCCAAGAGACCAGTCTCAGATCGAAAGATACACACAGACTAAAAGTAAAGGGTTGGAAAAAGATGTTTCACACAAATTGAAAAGAAAAAAAGCCTGGGATGGCAGTACTTATATCTGACAAAAAAGACTTGAAAACCTAGGCTATAGTAAGGACACTACATAATGATAAAGGGAACAATCCAACAGAGGATATAACCTTAGTAAACATTTACACACACAATATAGGACAACCTAAATATGTAAAGCAAATCTTGATGGACAAAAATGAGAGATTGACAGAAATATAGTCATAGTTGGGGATTTTAATACCCCATTGACTACAATAGATGGATATTCCAGGCAGACGATCAACAAGGAGACTGTGACCTTAAGCCACACACTAGATTAAATAGATTTAATAGATATCTTCACAGAATTTCATCCAAAGAAGCAGAATATACATACTTTTCAAGTGCATATAGAATGTATTCTAGGATAGACCACATGCTAGGACACAAATCAAGCCTCAATAAATTTAAGAAGACTGAAATCACATCAAGCATCTTTTCTGACCACAATGCTATAAAACTAGAAGTCAATCACAAGAAGGACACTGAAAAACACACAAAGACACGGAAGCTAAATAACGTGTCATTAAACAATGAATGGGTCAATGAGATCGAAGAAAATATAAAAAGATTTTTATATTTTATTTTTATTTTTATTTTTGTTCCCTTGAAACAAATGGAAAGGAGGACACAACAATTAAAAATCTGTGGAACACTGGGAAAGCAATCCTAAAAGAGAAATCCATAGCATTACAGGCCTATCTCAAACAAAACAAAACAAAACAAAACAAAACTCAAATAAACAATCTAACTACACATGAAAATTAACAACAAACAAAGCCCAATGAGAATAGAAAGAAGGAAATTATTCAGATCAGAGCAGAAATAAATGAATTAGAGTCTAAAAAATGATACAGATGAATCCAAGAGTTGGTTCTTTGAAAAGATAAACAAGATTGACAAACATTTAACCAGACTCATCAAGTAAAAAAGAGAAAGGACCTAAATAAATTATATCAGAAACGAAAGAGGAGAAATAACACCTGACATCAAAGATGTCTAGAGGATTATAAGAAAATACTATGAACAATTATATGCCAACAAACTGGACAACCTGGATCAAATGGACGAATTCCTAGAAATGTACAATCTTCAGAAAACAAATGAGGAAGAATCAAAGAATCTGAATAGATAGATTACACCTATTGAAACTGAAACAGTTGTCAGAATAATCCCAACAAACAGAAGTCCTGGACCATATGGCTTCACAGATGAATTTTACCAAGTGCTCTGAGAAGAACTAACAAACATCTCTTCTTCTCAAACTATTTCAGAAGATTCAAGAGAAGGGAAGGCTCTCAAAGTCATTTTACAAAGCCAGAATTATCCTAATTCCAAAACCAGTTAAAGACACTACAAAGAAAGAATTATAGGCCAATATCACTGATGAACATAGGTACTAGAATCCTCAACAAAATATTGGCAGATTAAAAACAGTAGTGCATCAAAAAGATAATACACCATGATCAAGTGGGATTTATTCTGGGAATGCAAGACTGCTACATTTACAAGTCAATAAATGTGATTCACCACGTAAAAAACAATGAAGGATAAAAACCATATGACTATTTCCATAGATGTAGGAAAAACTTTTAATAAAATCCAGCACCCATTTATGATCAAAACTCTCAGCAAAGTAGGAATAGAGGGAATATATCTAAACATAATAGAGTCTATATGATGAACTCACTGCCAGGATCATATTCAAAGTGAAAAATCTATAAGCATTCCCCTTAAGATTGGGAACAAGACAGGGATGTCTGCTTTTACCTCTTTTTTTCCAACATAGTACTGGAAGACAAGAAGAACAAATAAAAGACATTCATATTGGAAAGGAAGAAGGAAAACTGTCTTTATTTGCAGATGACATGATATTGTACATAGAGAAACCCAAACATTCCACTAAGAAACTACTAGAACTAAAAAATAAATTCAGCAAAGTAGCAGGATACAAAATTAATTTTCAGAAACCAGTTGCATTTTTATATGTCAATAATGAACTAACAGAAAGGGCAATTAAAAAAAAACAACCCACTCACAATTGTTCCAAAAAGAATAAAATACCTAGGAATAAACCTAACAAAGGATGTAAAAGACCTGTACTTAGAAAATGATAAGACACTGAAGAAAGAAAGTGAAGAAGATACAGATAAGTGGAAGCACATACCATGTTCATGGATAGGAAGAATTAACATAATTAAAACATCCATACTACCCAAAGCAATCTGTAGATTCACTGCAATTCCAATCAAGAGTCCAATGACATATTTCACAGAACTAGAACAAATATATATTTTTTAATTTTTATTTAACCCTTGTTCAAGTACAGTTTTCTTTCTTGTATTCCCAGCCCTGCCCCACCCCCAGTGCTCCCCACCTCCCTCCCGTCTCCGCCCCCCACCTTAGTTATTGTCCATGTGTCCTTTATACTTGTTCATGTGAATCCTTCCCCCTTTCCCCTGTGATTCTCTCCCTTCTCCCCTCTGGACCCTGTCAGCACATTCTGTATTTTAAAAATTTATATGGAACCACAATAGATCCTGCATAGCAACAGCAATCCTGAAAATGAAGAACAAAGTTGGAGGAATCATGCTACTTAATATCAAACTGTACCATAAGGCCACAGTAATCAAAACAGCATAGTACTAGCATAAAAACAGACACATAAATCAATGGAACAGAGTAGAGATCCAAGAAATTAACCCACTCCTTTATAGTCAATTAATAGTCAACAGAGGAATCAAGCACATAATGGGCTAAAGATAGTTTATTCGGTAAGTGGTATTGGGAAAACTGGACAGATACATGCAAGTGAAACTAGACCACCTTCTTACACTCCATAGAAGAACAAATTCAAAATGGATCAAAGACTTAAATGTTAGACCTGAAACGATAAAAATTCTAAGAAGAAAACATAGGCAGCAAAATCTCGGACATTGCTTGTAGAAATTTTTTATCGGATATATCTCCCCAGGCATGGGGAACAAAACAAATGAGATTTCATCAAACCAAAAAGAGCTGGCACAGCAAAGAAAATTGTCAACAAAATAAAAAGACAACTCACAGAATGGGAGAACATATTTACTGATACATCTGATAAGAGGTCAATATCCAAAACTGATAAGGTACTTACAAAACTCAACACCACCCCCCCCCAAAACCAAAGAACACAATTTAAAAATTGGGAAAGGACATGAATAGACACTTTTCCAAAGAAGGTATACAGATGGCCAACAGATGTATGAAAAGATGCTCAACATCACTAATCACCAGAGAAAAGAAATTTAAAACCACAATGAGATACCATCTCACACTTGTCAGAATGTGTGTTATCAATAAATCAACAAGCAAGTGCTGTCAAGGATATGGAGAAAGGGGAACATTTTTGTGCTGTTGGTATAAATGCAGATTGGTGCAGTCCTTGTGGAAAGCAGCATGGAGATACCTCAAAAAATTAAAAATGGATCTACCTTTGACCCAGTGATCCCACTTCTGGGTATATATCCGAAGGGACTCAAAACACTAACTGGAAAGAGCATAAGCACCCCTATGTTTACTTCAGCATTATTTATGATCATCACAATATGGAAACAGCCCAGTGTCCAACAATAGATAAGTGGATAAAACAATTATGGGACGTTTACACAATGGAATTCTACTCAACTGTAAGAAAGAAGAAAATTGTACCTTTTGCAACAGTATGGATGGACCTGGAGAACATTATGCAAGGTGAAATACACCAGTCAGAGAAAGACAAATGCCATATGATTTCACTCATATATGGAATCTAACAAACAAACTGAACTAACAAGCAAAACAGGAACAGACTCATAGATAGAGAACAGATGACAACTTGTGGAGAGGTTAGGAGGTGGAGGGATTGAACAAAAAGGAAAAAGGACTCGTGGACATGTATAATAGTGTGGTGATTCCTGGGGGGCAAGGGTGTATAACAGGACTAAATGGTAATGAAAAAATATAATAAAGATTATATATTTTAAAAATATTATTTATATTAGTTTCAGGTATTCAGCATAATGTTTAGACAATCATGTACTTTATAAAGTTGTCCCCCCATTATATCCTGTATCCCCCAGGCACCATAGGTTGTTATAATATTATTGACTATATTCCCTAGGCTGTTCATTATATTCCCATGACAATTTTGTAACTACCAATCTGTACTGGTTAATTTGTTCACCTTTTTCACCCAGGCCTCTAACTCTTTTCTACTGTGGCAACCAGCAGTCTGTTCTCTGTATCTATGAGTCTCTGTTTTGTTTGCTCACTTATATTGTTCTTCAGATTCCACTTATAAGTCAAATCATATGATATTTATCTTTCTCTGACTCACTTATTTCACTTATCATAATAGTCTTTGGGTTCATCTGTGCTGTTTTAAAACGGTAAAATTCTGTTGGTTTTTATGGCTGAGTGATATTCCATTCTATATATGTATTACCACTTTTTTATCCACTCTTCTATTGATGGGCACTTGGGTTGTTCTACAGCTTGGCTATCATAAATAGTGTTGCAATAAATATAGGGGTGCCTATATTCTTTTGAATTAGTGTTTTGGTGTACTTTGGTGTACTATTCCCAGAAATGGAATTGCTGGGCCATAAGGAAGTTCCATTTTTTATTTTTTGAGTAAATTCCATATTGTTTTCTGCAATGAAAGGCTGCACCAGCCTGCTTTTTCACTAATAGTGTACAAGGGTTCCTTTTTTTCCACATCTTTGCCAACACTTGTTGTTTGCTGATTTATTTATGATAGCCATTCTGATGGGTATGAGGTGGTATCTCATTGTGGTTTTAATTTGCATTTCTCTGATGACTAGTGAGGTTGAGCATCTTTTTGTTTGTCTATTGGCCATCTGTATGTCCTCTTTGGAGAAGTGTCTATTTACATCCTTTTGCTATTTTTAAATTAGGTTCTTTTTATGTTGAGTTATATGAGTTCTTTATAAATCTTATATATGAACCCCTTATCAGATGTATAATTTGAAAATATATTATCTTATTCAGTGGGTTGTCTTTTAATTTTGTTGATGGTTTCCTTTGCTGCAGAGTGACAAGATTACTTTAATGAGAAATGACTACATCTGCCTTCATCCATTCATCCATCTGTATCATTCATTCATTCATTCACTGAAGATCAGTAATGAGAAAGACAACTATGTAACAACTAGCATTTTACAAACTCATCGAGTGAGAGATAGTTGTGAATAAGAAGGGGGCTACATAGCCAACCTGATAGTTCATGTGGCTACTTGGCAGGTGTAACAAGCACAGTGACTGAGAGTGACCACATAGGATGGTCTGATCATAAGTTCCTAACTGGGCAGCCACATCTGAGGCCTACATCTTCCTTAGCAAAAGGTAAGCCTTTGCCTTTTGAGCCCTGTCCACTGTTCTTCTGCATCTAGGATGATGCACTTTGAAATGCCAGAGAAATCTTTTGTTCAAAACACCCTAGAGGCACAAGCATACATCATGCAATATTTTTTCATGTTATCTTGTTTCCTGGATTATCATTTGTACTTACTGTAAATGTTAAATGCTAACTCTCCTATACTCACCAGTGTAAAAGTATGCATCTCTCCATTTGCTTTTTATTAAATTCTGGAAATTTCCCTGCTTTGCTTTCTCCCACCTCCTCAATATACCCCCTATTGATTTTGTGTACCTTCCTCATGCCCTCTCCTTCCATTCTAAATGCATTTTAAAAAGTGTGAAACCATTTTCTTTTCTTTTTTTTTTGCAAAACCATTTTCTAAAGCATCTTCTCAATCTTTTGAGATCTTGTTTACAAGCATGTCCTAAACATTTTGGCTCAAATAAACTCTAATATAATTTTTTATAGGTTTGGATGTTCTTTTAGTAATGAAATAGTAATGAAATAATCCAGAATGTGAAAGAGACACTTTAGTTAAAAGGAGTGAGTCCATGGGAGTTTGTCAGAGAGGCTGACTAGGTCTGGAGGGTCTTCCCTGAGGAAGGAGGCAGAAGGTTGAGGGTGCAGAGGGGGAAGACTCAGTAGGAGAGGAATATGGCTCCTTCCATGTGCACAGAGTAGGCTGGAGTGGCTGGAGTCCAGTCTCCAGGCAGACAATTAGCTGAGAGGAAAGCCAAAGCCAGAGCACTTGGGCTCTCTGATTAGCTAGAAGGAAGGTGGCAAAAGGTTCTGTGTGAGACTTGCCCCACCTCAGTCATGGTCATGCCCATTGTCAGTGGGTCCCCATTTAGCGGGGGAGGGAGAGGATACAGTGTGAGGGTGGAGGTAGGTGAGGGGGTAGGAGTTTGTCCCCCAGAGGAATTAAGCCCATTATCCACATTTAGCCCAGAGTGGGGACAGGACTACCCACTCAGGCCAGGAACTCTAGAAAGTGAAAGACAACCATGAAGCCTTCACCTGATAGGAGTACCCCTCACCCAGGTCCTTTGAAAGAGATTATGGGTCTTAGAAAACCCCCATTCTCAATCCATCTACCAGCACTGTGATTCTCATTCAAGGAAAGGGGGTTGAGCTTGAAATCTGTGAAAAGGCTGAAAATTTGTTTTGTATGTTTTTATATCTCCAACCCCAGGGAAGGGTCTGGCACTCAGTAGGGGCTTTTGGGGTGGGTACATGAATGGGTGGGTGGGTGGACAGCACACACAGGGTCACATGAGCCAAAAAGGTTACAAGTACAGTGCAGTGTCCCAGTCCAAGACCAGAACATTGGATCTAGGCCACCAAGTGGTCCAGGGTGCTCTGCACCTGAAAGAGCAAGGCCCAGGGCCAGAGAGGTAGGTGATACAGGGGTGACAGGGGTCTAGGCTCATTGTAGACCAAAGGCAGAGATGGGTGTCCTAACCTAGTAGCTTGGGAAGGCACTGCACCCCAGCGATCACATGCTCAGGGAGGGGAGGAGACAGACCTGCTCTCCTGTGTGGGCTTTTCCTCAGCATTAGGAAAGGAAAGCCTAGCCCTAAGGGGAGGGTAGGATCAATGTGAACTTTGTTCATCACTCTGTCCCCAAGAGTCTCACACAATGACTGGCACAGGGAAGGCAAACAGTAAGTGATTCTAGGGTGGAATGAATGAATAAATGAATGAATGAATGAGTCTAGAAAAACTAGATCTGAGCTGGGCCATATTATTCTTAGGCTACATGTGAATACATATATTCTCAGGCTATATCTCTGGCCTTTGCCTGGTCTGTCTGGTATAAGAGTTACACATAAATTCCCATAAACCACCCAGTGGTCTTTCCACTGTGCAGAGCTGAGTGTTGATAATGGCAAACCTAACTAGCTTCACAAGGAGGAAGATTTCTGGGAGATACACCCTCCCCTCCAAACCATGTGTACAAATGCAGGGCAGACAATGTGAAGAAGGAACAGCGTGGAAACACAGAGCACGGCCCTCCACAGAGGCCAGTGTGTTAGACCACAGTGACAGTGTTCCTCTGACACTTGGAGACCCAGATGGGGTTGTTTGGCTTAGGGTTGAGTCCAAGAATGAATGACATAGAGCTGGAAATCTGTGATTAGGCAGCTCAGGAAGCAGCCAAGAAGAGGGCAATCAGGACTGGATGGGAGGGCCAGCAAGAGGAGCCACAGTGTTGTCACCAGGGGCCAGCAGCCCAGCATCAACCTACCCCTAGGATCCCCTCTGTGAGCAGCAGTCTGGTCTCCTGAGACATGGATCTAGGACAAATGCAAACAAAGAAAGTGAATACCTTAAAGCAGCCTCTTCTGCAAAAGGGCTGGTGGTTGCACACTGAACTGATGAGGAAGTCTGGAAGTTATCTTTTTCCATGTGGGTTTGGAGTTCTCTGTAAGCTCAAGCTGATAAAAGCACTGAGAACTTGTTATTTCTTGTTTTAAATTCTCCTGAGATGAACTACACAGAATCTTAGGATTTCAGAGCTAAAGGGAAAAAGGATAAGACCTTGAAGGTTTTTCCCTTTATCTGGAGTTAGAGAAAGTGGTGACTCCCATCCTAATACACACATTAAATCCCTCTCTCTGTCTCTATCTCTATATATCACTCTGTCTCTGTCACTCTCTCTCTGTCTCACACATGCACATACACATCCAAAATAAATACTAAAATGTAGGTGGGGTGTGCTTTCTAAATGTTTTTTGAGGATCTTGAAAGTGAAAATTCCTACTTTAGGGCTGCTTTAAAAACAGTTCTGCTTTATTCTGTCATAAACGACCTTGTGGCACATGTGTTCCTGAAGACACTGTAAGTTAGGGATGATGAAACACTGAGGCAGGACCTGGGAGTGCTCCAGGGGAGCTATGCCCTCACCTTCCCTCTCCAATGGCATTGCTTTCCTGTCTCCCAGCCCTGGCTGCCTAGCTCTTCCTGTCTCTGCAGGCTGTGGCAGAGATTGAGACTTTTTCTAAGGCTTGCTATAAACATGTAGACACTTCCACTGAGCGTGTGCCAGAGGGTCATTTTACCATTTATTTTGCTTTAAACTTTCAGGGAAACTTAGAAGGAAGGGTACATCCATTGTGCCAGAAAAGAGCCTTTCTGGAGTCCCATATTTGAAAGCACCAGCACAGTGGAAACCCCTTTTACTCTCCCCCTGTCTGTCCTGAATGGGGAGAGTAAAAGGATGCCTCTGCCACCTGTAGACAAGGGTCTCAATGAGATCCATTTTCTCCCCAGCATTCCCCGACTGGCACCATCATTCCTGTGCAAAGCCCTCCCTCCACACGGCCAAATCTTAATCTGTTTTAACCTGATGAACTCTACTGGCCTTACCATGACAACACCCCAAGACTCCACCCTACTACAAAGGTCCACAGGCCTCTAGTGGGTGGCAGCTGGCCTGAGTGTACCCTAAGACTTTTACTCAGTGACCTCAGACCCAGAAATCACACCAAGTTTATATCTGTATCAGTGTAGCAAACACCACTTCCCCCTACTTGGCAAACTCACTGAGAACCTACCTTACATACTGCCAAAGGTACTGACTGAGCCTAACAGGCAACTGGCAGGCAGAAGCTGCTCATGAGGTGACTTGGACTTTTTGCTGACCTTTCCCTAGGCTCAGTACTGGTGGAAGTTGGCCTTGGTATGCAGCTTGACTCTTTACAGGCCCAGCAAAGACAGCCACAAACTGTGAATTGCTTCATAGCTCCTAACAGGTTGCCCAGGGCCAGTGACAAGCAGTATCTGATATTGATCTGACCTGAGTCCCTCCAAAAGGCCTTAAATACAATGCACCCAATGGCAGCCTTCAAAACATATCAAAGCATGACCTAATTAGCTTCACAAGCAGCTCACGCAAAAGGAGATCTCAGCAGGCACCAGATGCTGCTGGGGCAAATTCCACTTTGTGGTGTCAGCCTCCATACAGTAGCTCAGGCACTATGGTCGGGGTCAGTCCTCATAGTCAGCCAGTCTGAAGGTCAACATAGTGAACAAGGGGTCAACCACAATCATGCTCAACTACAACAGGAGATTCTACATAACCCACAAAAGGGACTTTCCTGAAACACCTAGCTCAGAAGATCAGAAAATCTGCACCATTGAGCCCAGTAGGACACCTATAAAGTAAGCCGCCATACCAAGACTAGAAGACATAAAAGACTTACCTAATACAGAGAAAGAAATACAGTGAGGCAACCAAAATGGGAAGACAAAAACGTACCACAAATGAAAGTATAGGAGAAATATAAATACACAAAATATAAACACACAACAACAATTAAATGAAATAAAGGCAAACAATCTACCAATGCAGAGTTCAAAACAATAATTAAAGGACATTCAAGGGAATTAGGAGAAGAATGGATAAACTCAGTGAGAACTTAAATAAAAAGATAGAGAGCATAAAAAAGAATATAGAAACCATAAAAAATAACCAGTTAGAAATGAAGAATGCACTAGAAGGAATCAACAGCAGATTACATGAAGCAGAAGATCAAATCAGCAATTTGGAAGAAAAAGTAGCAGAAAGCACCCAATCAGAAAAAAAAAAGAAAAAAGAATTTTTTAAAAAATAAAAATAGTTCAAGGGACCTATGGCACAAATATAAAACATAAAAACATCCACATAAAAGGGATACCAGAAGGAGAAGATAAGAAGCAAGGGATTGAGAATCAATTTGAAAAAACAATGACTCAAAACTTCTGTAACCTGGTTAAAAGAAAAAAAGAAATGCAAGTCCAGGAATCACAGAGAGTCCCAAACAAGATGAAACCAAGGAGGTCCCCACCAAGACACATAATTAAAATGGCAAAGGCTACAAACCAAGAGAGAATTTTAAAAGTAGCAAAAGAAAGGCAGCTAATTATCATAAAAAGGAGCTCCAATAAAACCATAAGCTAATTTCTCAATAGTAACATTTCAGCCAGAAGGAACTGGCACAAAATATTCAAAGTGCTGAAAAGCAAGGACCTACAACCAAGACTATTCTACACAGCAAGGCTATTATTTTAAATTGAAGGAGAAATACAGGGCTTCCTAGAAAGAAAAAAAAAACAGAAGGAATTCATTACTACCAAATCAGTATTACAAGAAATATTAAAGAGACTTCTTTAAGAAGAAAAAAGAAAATAAGAAGAAACATAATTATAAAAAATAAAATGGCTGTAAAAATAACAATCAAAAGTGACTTTTTCAGAATCCTTACCTAAGGACATCCTTTCATTGCTTTTAGAGAGAGAGAGAGGAAGGGAGAGGGAGAAACATTGCTGTGAGAGAGAAGCATCAATTTGTTGCCTCCCATATGTGCCCAGACCAGTGATCACACACACTAAGACCAGGGATTGGACTCGCAACGTAGACATGTGCCCTGACCTGGAGTCAAACACACAACATTTTGATTACAGGATGATGTTCCAACCAACTCAGGGCTTGATAATCACTTTAAATGTAAGTGGACTAAATGCTCCAATTAAAAAGCATAGGGTAGCTGAATAGATGATAAAACAAGACTAATATATATGTTACCTACATGACACCCACCTCAGAACAAAAGAAACACACAGATTGAAAGAAAAAAATGGGAAAAGATATTTCATGCAAATGGATATTTTTTAAAGCACTGGGGTAGCAATATGTGTACAAGAAAAAAATAGACTTTAAAGGAAAACTGTCATACAAGTCAAAAAAAAACATTATACGATGACAAAGGGATCAAGTCAACAAGAGGATATAACCCTTGTAAATATTTATGCACCTAAATTTATACATGCATATATAAGTACCTAAATATATAAAGCAGATATTGAAGGACGTAAAGAAAGAGAAACAGAAATACAGTCATAGTAGGTTAACAGTGAGGCAGTCATAGTAAGAGACATTAACATCCCATTGAACTCAACAACAGCCTCAAATGACACATTAGACCAAATGGATTTGTCTGATACTTGCAGAACATTTCACCCCCAAAAGGGCAGAATATACTTTATTTTCAGGTGTACATAGAACACTTTCCAGGATAGAGCTCGTGTTAGGGCACAAAACAAGTCTCAGTGCATTTAAGTAGGCTGAAATCATGTCAAGCATCATCTCTGACAACAATGGTATGAAACTAGGAATCAATTACAAGGAAAAGGCTGAAAAACACAAAAATACAAGGAAGCTAAATAACATGCTGCTAAAAAGTCAAGAGCTTAATAGCAATATCAATAAAGAAATCCAGGAGGTCAGAAGGTGGTAGTAAGGTAGGTGGGAGCTGAACCTACTTGCTGGTACACCCAACTGGAACACCTCATCGATGTTCTGAAGAACAGAGTGAACAGCCAACGGAACCCCAGCTTGTATGTAGTTTGGAAGTCAAAAGCGTAGAGGGTGTTGAAAAACAGACAGTAAGAAGATTGGATTGGGATGGTAAGTTCACTGGGACTGGTGCAGGGACCAAGGCTGCTGTGGTCCCCAGACTGGTCTGGGGTTGACAGCTGAGGTTGACAGCTGCTGCAGGAGCTTTGGAGGAGAGCCAGATCAGTGATTGTAACCCTTCAGCTCCCTCCCCTACCAGAGTAGGGAAGGCAGGCTCACACCAGGAAAGACCTGGGTGCTTCAAGTCACTGGGGGAAATAAAGACACAGGGGGAGATGCACAGAGGTGGTGTTCTCCCTCTGGGACTGTGATCAACAGATAGGACATTACCAGAGAAATTGGGGAGCCAATTGACACCTAAAGAAGGGAAAAGAGTTGGGCCATGATAGATCCTGACCCCAGATAGTCTCTGGACTGGTCAGAGAGCTGGGCTGTGTGAAAAGCCAGGCACTTGTTCAGAATGGAGAGTACAAACAAGAGGAATTCACTAAAACAAACAAAAAGCCTCTCAGCTGCTGTTTAAGAAACTCTCATATGTAATAGATGCAAACAGACTAAAGGATTATGGTTCAAGAAGAACAACTCAAAGCCCCAAAGCCAATACTTCTAAGTGACCAAGAGATAGCCAGCCTATCAGATGCACAGTTCAAAACACTGGCGATCAGTATGCTCACGGAACTGGTTGATTTTAGTCACAAATTAGAGGGACAAATGAAGGCTAAACTAATTGAAATTAAGGAAAATACACAGGAAACCAATAGTGATGGAAAGGAAGCTGGGACTCAAATCAAGGGAGTGGACCAGAAGGAAGAAAAAAACCTACCAAACAGAAAAGAATGAAGAAACAAGAATTCGAAAAAATGAGGAGAGGCTAAGGAACCTCCAGGACATATTTAAATGTTCCAACATCCATTCAGGGGCCCCAGAAGGGGAAACGGAACAGCAACATGTGGGAAACTTACTTGAACAAATAATAAAGGAGAACTTCCCCAATCTGGTACAGGAAATAGACTTCTAGGAAGTCCAGGAAGCTCAGAGAGTCACAAAGAAGTTGGACCCAAGAAGGAACACACCAAGGCACATCATCATTACATTAGCCAAGATTAAGATGAAGGAGAGAATCCTAGAAGCAGCAAGAGACAAGGGGACGGTCACCTACAAAGGAGTGCCCATCAGACTGTCAGCTGATTTCTCAAAAGAGACTTTACAGGCAAGAAGGGGCTGGAAAGAAGTATTCCAAGTCATGAAATCCAAAGACCTACATCTAAGATTGCTCTGTCTAGCAAAGCTTTCATTTAGAATGGAAGGACAGATAAAGTGCTTCTCAGATAAGGTCAAGTTCAAGGAGTTCATCATCACCAAGCCCTTATTATATGAAGTGTTAAAGGGACTTATCTAAGAAAAAGAAAATAAAAAATATGAACAGTTTGCTGTGAGAAGACAGCAAACACACAGTTATTAACAACCACACCTAAAACAAAAGCAAACTAAGTGGACAGCTAGATCAGGAGTGGAACTATAGAAATGCAGTTCACATGGAGGGTTAGCAACAGGGGAGTGGGAGGAGGATAAGGGGGGAGAAGGTACAGAGAATAAGTAGCATAGATGGTAGGTAGAAAATAGACAGGGGGAGGGCAAGAATAATATGGGAAATGTAGAAGTTAAAGAACTTATGACACATGGACATGAACTAAAGTGGGGGGAGTGTGGGTGGGAGAGGGTGTGCAGGGTGGAGAGGAATGAAGAGGGGAAATGGGACAACTATAATGGCACAATCAATAAAATATATTATTTAAAAAATCTAACAGAAAACTGTACTTGAAAAATAATTAAATAAAAAAATTGGGAAAAAATAAAAAAATAAAAAATCTGGCTTAGAAAAAAAAAGAAAAAGAAACTTGAACACAGTGGTTGGGACAGTGAAGAGGGAGAAGGAAGGGTGCAATTTGCTCTTACTCAGGGCACCTCTCAGACTGACCAAAGTAGGACAACAGGGGCTCAGAGGGGTAGCAGTCCCCAGAGAGACTTAATTTAATAGGGGAACTAAAACTACTCTGGAGGGACTCTGAGAGTGTGCAGCACCCAGGCCAGCAAATAGGGAGGAGGTGGGGTGTGAATTGCTTCTAATTAGTGCACCTCCTGGCGGTACAATATGGTGGATTAAAGGTGCTGGGCTGGTGCAAATGGACAGTGGGGGCCTGGCAGCACATGAAGGGCCTGGGCTGGAGGCTGGGCAACTGTAAATATTGTGGCCTAGACCTACCCCCATCCTCACAAAACCACAGGAAAGGAAAAAAAGCAAAGCCCAGCTCCCCTTTGCCTACAGCATAGAGGAAGACCAGAGCTTGCTTAGTGGGTTTAACGTCAGCAGGAGGCTTTTTTTTCCTTCCAAGAGCGAGACGATAGACCTGGAGCTGTGAAAGAACCATAGACAGATCCAGAGGATCACAAGGCTAAGGTCAACAACTGAGAAAGAGACAAATTTCACTTTTGTATCCTATAGAACTTGCATTTTGTTGTTTATTTAAATTTATTTTTTGATATTTGTATTTCTTTTATGTGGTTATAATTTTTAAATTTCTCCTCTGTTTAGTTTTTTTTGGTTTTGTTTGTTTAATAGCATTTTTTGACTTGTTTTCCTTGTTCTCTCTTTGGTATTGCATTTTAATTTTTCGTCTTTCACTTCCCTTGTATTCCAATAACATACTACTCTTGGTCTTTTACTTTCTATTCTTTTTATTCAGATCATATATTTCTTGTCTTATTATTGTTGTTCTAGTATTACTGTAAATAATTTTTGTTCCATATTATTGTAAATACTACACAGCACCTCTCCCTGGTCTTGGCCCATTTTACTATCTTCCTGAGCTTTATTACCATTGTGGTTAACTCCATTCTCTCACACACTATGCCTAGTTTCTATTATTTACTCTCACTATATCTCACCACCTAACCTCACACTAGTGCTCTGTTTTCTGGAATTAGCTTACATTCTTTTTCTCCTCTAACAAGAGTCTCTTTCCACTTTTATAAAAAGTGGCGACTTGGGTGAAATATCTTGGTTATTGCTGTGCTTCTCCAAAGGATCTCCTATCTATTCTCTACTTGTTGGTACTTTAAATCCCATAGAATACTCTCCCACTATCATAATCCATTTTGCCTTTGACCTGTCTCTGATCACATACAAGATAAGATGGGAGCTGTGAACACCAGTAAACCCACTAGAGGAGGGAATCCGCCAACAGGCAAAACCCAAGTACAACAAGAGAACCCACACAGACAGAAGAAAGAGCAACCCTAGAGCATCCAGACAAGGAGATCAGAGACCACACCACTGAATCCCATAGAATTCTTACTATACAAGTTCACCCTACAAAGACAAAAAAGAGTCACCTAAAATGGGGAGACAAAGAAAAAACCTGCAATCAAAAGTAATGGAAAACTCCCCATTAGAAGAACTAAATGAAATGGAGGCAAGCCAACTATCCGATATAGAATTTAAAAGAATGGTTACAAGGATGCTCACGGAAACTACAGACAACTATAAGGAACTGAGTGAGAATTACAACAGTATGGAAAAGGAAATAGAAACTATAAACAAGAACCAGGAAGAAATGAAGTTTACAGTTTCTAAAATAAAATGCACACTAGAAAGAATTACAAGCAGGCTGGATGATACAGAAGACCAAATCAGTGAGGTAGAAAGAACAAGACAAGGTAGAAAGAACAACCAGGTAGAACAGCTGCATGAAAAAAGACTAAAAAAATATGAAGATAGCTTAAGGGAACTGCAAGACAACAATCAAACCATAGGAATATCAGGAGAAGAAAACAAGTAAGGGATAAAAATGCTGTTTGAAAAAATAATGACAGAAAACGTTCCAAACCTGGGGAGGAGAAAACTATGCAAGTAATGCAAGTTACTATGCATAGTAACTATGCAAGTTCAGGAATCACAGAGGGTCCCAATCAAGATAACCCCAAAGAGGCCTACTCCAAGACACATCATAATTAAAATGCCAAGTTTTAAAGACAAAGAGAGAATATTAAAAGCAGCAAGGGAAAAACCAGAAGTAACATACAAGGGAGCTCCAATAAGGCTAGCAGCTGATTTCTCAACAGACACACTTCAGGCCAAGAGAGAATGGCAAAAAAGTATTTCAAGTAATGAAGAGGAGAGTCCTGCAACCAAGACTAATCGACCCAGTGAGGCTATCAATGAAAACGGAAGGTGAAATAAGGAGTATCCCAGACAAAAGAAGACTCAAAAAATACACTTGCACAAAACCAGTTCTTCAAGGTATGCTAAAGGGGCTGCTATAAGAAAAGGGAGGAAAAGAGTGAGGGAGAGAGGAATACAGGTACAAAAGGAGAAAAAGGAATAAGTACCTATCAATAATAACCTCAACTGTTAATGGATTAAATGCTTCAATCAAAAGACATAGGGTAGCTGAATGGGTAAAAAAACATGACCTGCAATTATGCTGCCTGAGAGAAGCACCTCAGAAAAAAAGACTTACACAGACTGAAAGTGAAGGGATGGAAAAAAATATTCCAAGCAAATGGACAGGAAAAAAAAAGCTGGAGTTGCAATACTTATATCAGACAAAATAGACTTCAAAACAAAAGCCATAAAAAGACACAGAAGGACACTTCACAATACTCAAGGGAAGAATTCATCAAGAAGACATAAATATTGTAAACATATATATGCACTCAACACAGGAGCACCCAAATATATAAGGAAAATCTTGGAGGACTTCAAGAAAGATATAAACAGCAATGCACCTATATTAGGGGATTTTTACACCCCACTGCCAAAATGGATAGGCCATCAAGAAACATATATAAAAGACACATGGACAAAGCTAGTGGAGGTAGGGTTGAGGGTGAGTGATGGGGATGAGTGGGGCAGGGGCATGGTGGGGTGAAAATGGGGAGAACTGTACTTGAACAACAGTAAAAAAAAAGAAATCCAAAGATACCTTGATATAAGTAAATATAAAAGCCACCAATCCAAAATGTATGAGACATAGAAAAAAGTGCTCCTATGAGGTAAATTCATAGTACTACATGCCTATCTCAAAAAACAAGAAAAATCTCTAATAAAAATCTAACCAATCACCCAAAGGAATTCCAAAAGAACAACAAACCATAAAGTAAGTAAAACTTGTAAGTGAAAACATAAGTAATAACATGTCTTGTAATTGTTCTCACAGCACACCAATGGATGGCCAGGGAAGTGACTCACATGTCATGTCACCATCATTCAGAGTTCTTGGGTCTAGGAGATCAAGGCATAATCCACGTCTCACTTGTTTGCATAGAACCATTTTTAATGGCATATTTCGGCAGTATCTTGATAAAACAAAACCCAGGAACTCCACTTATCTCTAGATCCCAGATCACAGGTGTTTACGTCTGGGAGCTCTGCATTCTAGGTCGAATTCTTTCCACACAGCACAGACAGCAAAGAAGTCCCTGCACATCCCGATTGCATACTGTAAGGTCAGCCCCTGAAAGAGGGATCACTGTGGAGTCAGGTAAGTGTTTTTCCATTCTTGTACTTAAACACACAGTAATGAGCACATAGATCAGGAATCATTCCTGGCACTTATACCTAAAGGGAATCTCTAGAAAAAGGATTTTTAAAACATCCCTTAAAGGGAAGCAGAAGGAAGCATCATTCCTAACAAAACCAAAGAGCTGTGCAGAGGGCCTGGTGCTGCTGGACCAGCCTGGGGTGTCCCTCCCTCTGTCCTGGGCTCTGTGTCCACCTGACTACCCCTGAAAGCATTTCAATTCACTTCAGCTTCCAGCACCCCCTCAGAGCCCTTTACTCAGCTAAGAATCCAGCTCTGTAGGGGCCTCCAGCAGAAAAGCAACCTCAATTACCCCAAAGGGACCTCAGGAATTCCCTAAACCCCACTCTCCAGCGCTGCTGTGCACACAACTTTCAAAGATTCCCAGAAGAATTCCCAGAGGCCACCTGGAGTCCTGGGTCTTGTGTCCAGGGCCTGCCCACACCCTGCACTTACCTGATCCTCCAGCACACGGTCCTTGTAAACACTGCTCCCACCTCACATAACCAGACCTTCTCTACCGCTGCCCTGCTGGAATGCACCATGCAAATGGCAGCCCACCACCAGCCAACTCCAACCCCACACTGCCCTGCCTGCCACACCTGACATCCTTCCTGTATGTTCAGCTACAGCCCAGTCCCCACCTGCACCTGTAGCACCATGGGAACCTAAATCCCCACCTACAACTGCATCTCCACCCATGGCTGCATAATAACCACAGCTGACCCTGCATCATCATCCCTCCCCTCTCCCCCCTCCAGTTGAGGCCCAGGATAGCCTGATCTCTCAAGGGTGGAGCAGGGCCAAGGTAGGCGAACCTCATTTTATACTTACCAGGTTCTGAATGACCCAACTAGACCGTGGCCAACTGCACAACACTGGCTTCTTTGTGACATATGGGGATAAAATCCAGTTTTAAAATGCAAGAACTAAATACAACCATGGTCTCACCTTCACCCCCAGCCTTACTCTCCATCAAATCAAGGTGAACAAGAAGCTTCCAAACATCATTAACAGTCCCCAGGGTGGAATCTAAGGGAATGGATGAGATTCACACTCACGCAGCAAGCCGCACTTTCCCCGTCTGATAACTGCTATTGCACTTTCTAAAAGACCACAGCTTCTCTGTCACAGTGCTCTTCACACTAGGGCTTCCTAGAAGCCCTCCTCAGCCAGGAGATATGAGCCTCACTGCTGAAGCCCCAGGATCCCCTGTATGTGGTAACGACCTTCTCTTCCCCGCATCCACTGTGGCACTACTTCTATGCCAGCCTCGGAAGAACTGAGACAACACTCACTGAAACGTTTTCCATCGGGCTCACCTCACTCCCCTTGTCCATATGTCAGAGAGGCTGCAGGACATGTATGGGAAGTGAGCACAGTTCAAGCCAGGCCAGTGGTCCAGTCAGTCAGTCCCACAGCGAGCTGAACGCACTGGCGTACTCTCTGCTCACATGAGTCAGAGGGCAGGAATCAGAGTCTGCTCATCAGACTGTTAGAGAGGCACAAAAGAATCCTCAGAAAATGAAGGAATCCATAAAAAGAAACAGATCAAATAGACAGTGTACAGTGTTTGTCCGAATAAGGGATAACTACAATGCGTGACTGGGGTGAAAAGTATGACGAGGACCAGGCTCAGCATGACCACTGCTGGTCCGATCAGACAGACGGGGACTGAGACAGAGCAGCAGCATGTGTGCAGTACAGAAGATGCTGTCGTCTTCCAGCCACACCCACCCACACAAGTAGCCTTCCCCGTCACAGCGGCCATCTGCGTGGATGTCAAAGCAGCGCGCGCACAAAACCACACATGCACTTCCATGGGGAGCAAACCCAGACACTTTTATTTACGCTTTAGAAAGCAAACAAGCGGCCCAAACAGAATGGTTAGGAAACAAAAACAGATTCATTTGTGCTGTTAGAAAGCTGTAGGTCATGCATTCACCTGTATAAATAATTTTTCTGGCAACAGCGGCTAACTTTGCCCATCGAAAAACTCGACAATTTCAAGTACATAAAAGTTGCGTACATTTTTCTCTGCTTTTATTTTATCTGGTACATTGTCATAGTAGTACACTGACTTGTGCACTCAACGCATTTCAGGTAAAAGAAATTCAAATCTTTGCTAGTAGGAAATGGGAAACGTGAGCACTCCCTCCATCAGCATCGTGTAACAGTACTAAATTTCTCTCGTTTTTGTCCTGAAAGGGAGAGTGGGGGACAGAGGCCTGTCTGTACAATTGAAAGCAGAAACATATCATCTGAAAGCAAACACAAAGGTGGGCCTGCCACACTTTTATTTCAGTTTCCTCAGCTGTTCAAAGTGATGTCAAGTGTGGCTGCATTTCCACCTGCTTTCTTCCCAGCTGCCTCTGTGCCCTCACCCACGAATCTGTGCCTCTGGGGAGCTGCTCATTATTGTCACTTGTCATACAGCCTGCACTTGCATATCCTGGGCTTCATGTGAAATTTCAGAATCTCAAATGACACTACACAGGCTTGCTCTAAGTCTCCTGTGAGTGCAGTTTGGCAAATATTCCGAATTAACTTCAACTCTGTGTTACAAGTGTTGAATAGAAGATAGGGCTAAGTGCAGCTGTGGCCTCCTGGGCTGCCCAGAGGCTCTTTAGAGCTCAGGACAGAAAACCTAATGCCCCCAAAATGAAGTGACTACAGACACCTGCCTCTTTGTCACTGCAGAACAGTCCCCTGAGAGTCAGAAACACCTGAGAGAGTGGCTGGATTCTGGGCTAATGGGGTGCAGTGAATATCTTCAAAGGCCATCATCAGCCCCTGCGCCCCACTTTCCCCCACCCCCCATAGAAAGCATCAATGTTCTCCCCACCCCACCAGCATGAAGGACAGCAAGCACTGACACAGAAACCAGGCCTCTCTGATGATCTTCCCCCTCCCCTGCTCCAGTGCCCTCTGTCACTCTAGGCTCTCTACCTGCTCATTTGAAGTGCACTTTGGTTTTGGTTGCTGGAAACAGGTCATCATAGAGCTGACTAGATGGCCAAGTCATTGGCTCTGGCCCGACTGCCACTGGACTTACTGGCTCTGCTTGACTGTCTGGGGTCTGTGGGGGGAAAGGGGGGTGTGTGCATCTCGACAGAGGTGGTCACTGCCTGCTGCCCCTCATCAGGAGTCACTCTCAGACTGCTCTCTCCCAAGCTGCTGCCACCCCCATTCTCCAGCAGGACAGACTCCTTGCTGCCTGCTCTTCCCTCCTGTGGGGGTGGCTGGGGGCTGCCTGGAGGGTTAAAGGAGGAAGATGTGGACACAGGCCAGGAGACCTTCCTAACAGATGCCTGCTGCTTGGTTTCCTGGTTGGCCCAGTTCTCCTCTGTCATTAGCAGGTGATGGTTACTATTGTACAATTTGTCAGGGAGGCTCTTCCCCCGTGTCAGGGATGGGGCTGCCACATTGAAGTTTGTTGCTGGTGGAGGGGAGCCGGGATAGGCTGTGGCCACTGCCTGTCCCAGGGAAAGGCAGAGTGAGTATAGTAAGGAGGGCTCCCCACAGTACCGGTGGCTGTGGCCTAGCAGGAGGGCAGCGGGATCACATCTCCAAATGTTGTGGCCCCCATCCTTGAATCAGGAGTGTCAGGGCCATAGCGGTTTTTCACGTTCTGTTTAAGCTTCTTCCAGCCCAGGTGGTATATCTCCAGCATGTTGAGTAAGAGGGACAGGCAGGCCACAACCAGCATGAAGATGATGAAGATGGTCTTCTCTGTGGGCCTAGAGATGAAGCAGTCCACTGTGTTGGGGCAGGGCCACCTGTCACAACGGTAGAGTGGCTTTAGCTGAAAGCCATACAGAAAGTACTGTCCAACGATGAAGCCCACTTCAAATAGCGTCTTAAAGATGATGTTGAAAACATAGGTCCGAAGCAGGGCCCCGGCGATGCGGACACTTCCCTGGTCATCCCGCACTGGGGGCCTGTTCCTCTGGACTTGGTCATTGTCTCCCTTCACTTGCTCTTCTTCGTGCCCTCTCTTCTTCTGTTCCATGCGCACAATGTGCAGCACATGCCCCAGGTAGATGAGGGTGGGCGTGGACACAAAGATGATCTGCAGCACCCAGAAGCGGGTGTGGGAGATGGGGAAGGCCTGGTCATAGCAGACGTTCTCGCAGCCTGGCTGCTGAGTGTTGCAGGTGAAGCCTGACTGCTCATCTCCCCACACTGACTCCACCCCAGCTCCCAGCAACAGGATCCGGAAAATGAACAGGACTGTCAGCCAGACCTTGCCAATCACCGTGGAGCGCTCCTGTGCAGCATCCAATAGTCTCCCCAGAAGACTCCAGTCACCCATTGCTGCACACTGTCAACCTGTAGGAAAACATCCTTGTTAATATGCAGGCAGGACAGGTGAGCCGTAGTCCAACAGCTCTAAGGGGCAGGAGATGTTGTGCATGGGAGTTGGAATATCCTGTAACTGGTTGCTGCACACATCCCACTTTCCAGTGCTGGCTGTGAGCAGGGCTTTCACACACGTGTGTGCATGAACATGTGTGTGCATTTGTATGAATGTGACTATACGTCAGTGTATATGTGTACTGGGTATGACTATGCATGCATGTACATGTGTCTGAGTTCTCTACATGTCTGTGTGTGTTGTGCCACATAGGGTTAACCCAAGGTCTACAGCACTGATATAATGCTGAGCTATGTTAACCTACACAAGCTTGGATTAAATGAAACAAAGACAGATTGCTTAACTCAGTTCAGTGATGAGGAAACAAGCTAGAAAGATAAGTGACTTGCCTAAGGGACACGGACCTCTCCTGACCTCTTCACTCCTCCCTGGACTCTTCCAGGCTCTGTCTCTACAGGAGCTCTGGGGATTCCAGTGCTGTGGGCTGTTCCTAATCTTGCCCATCCTGCTCCTGTAAGGTTAGAGCAGCTTTCTCCCAAGTTGCACCATGCCCATTCCACCTTCATAACTACTGCCTTATTAATCTGTCACCTCCTCCACTTCAGACTTCCCGTTTGACTTTTTCTCTTTGCAAATGTTGCATAAATGCTTCAGTCAGCTCGCATGTATTCCCACTGCCCAGAGCTGCATCAGCAAGGTGCAGGCCATGGTCATATACAATGAACTGCACTCGGATGGAGGGAAGTAAGACCTCTGGGCCCTCTTTCTGAAGGTGACAGTGCTCCTTGGACACAGGGGACCAAGCGTACATGGAGTCCTCCATGTCACCTCTGCTCAAACAGGCCAGATGCTCTGACCAGAATTAAGGACTCTGCTGCTGTTCTCGTGGCCAGTCTGTGCAGTAAGGAAAGTGGGCTAAGCTGTGAGTGTGCATACAATTCTCCAGGGCAATGAACAAAACTCTATCCTGTTGAACCTTAAAATGCTTAACAATATGACTTTTTAGTAATTGGTTTAAATGCAAATAAATAAACAAAACCTTACTACCTCTGATCTAAAAAAAAAAGCCAATGTTAACCCTCTTTTAGAATAAACTTCCAACTCCTTGTTTTGCTCATTGGAGCTCTGCAGAGAAATCTTAGTCTTCATATATCTAACCAGCCTCCCTACCCCATATTGTCACTGCTGTCTGCTCTTCTGTCCATGACCTTAGGTGGTAACAAGTTTTCATTGAGAAACTTAATTACTGAACATAAAACAACCCACTCTCCTGTGAATGATGTCAGATGTCAAGGAATTATTCTAGGTTACATCCAGTTTCTTCTCCAAGCTATCAGTTATGAGTGCTCCACAGAACCCACAGCCATCCCTCTGGGCTTTTGGGAACGCCATCAACCCAGACTGTCACAAGGCCCATAACTGGTCCCTTGGCCCTAGCCTCACCCTCCACTCTACAGGACAAAGGGCCAGTGCCATGGCCAGGGTACATGACCCATGAGGACCTGGGGCAGACCAAACTTCCTGTGGGTCCTGAAACTCTACCTCTGTGCCTTTGCAGGTGCTGTGTTTTCTATTTTAAACAGACTCACCCTGAATGGTGTGGCTCAGTGGTTGAGTGCCAGCCTGTGAATTAATGGATTTCTGGTTTGATTCTCAGTTTACGGCACATGCCTGTTTTGAGGGCCAGGTCCCCAGTGGTGGATGCATGAAATGCAAATACATATTGATGTTTCTCACCCTTTCTTTCTATCTCCCTTCTCCTCTCTAAAAACTAAATAAATAAAATCATTTTTAAAAATTAAAAAAACATGGAGTCTATCTTGAGATGTATTAGTGGAGATGTGAAAATTTAGAAGAATGGAGAGTGACTCTACAATGGCAGAGTGATTTCACTGAAGAAAAATATTAATATTAAAAGGTGTAGCCAAGGTAGAGAAGGATTTGAGCTGGCCTTGGGAGATGTGGTTTTGTGTAGAAGGAAAGGTGAAGGGAGCGCACTTCAAGAGCAGAATGATGTTCCCACGGCGGTGGGGATACATGTGATCATTGAAACAGGGCACTGGGTCAGAAAGCAGTGAATTTAATGGCTGCTTGAGCACATGGAGCTAGGCTGTGGCCATGTTTGCACACAGTAGGCATTCAGTAAGCACTGGTGGTGCACATGAACCAAAGCCCTAGAGAACCACTAATGCACATAGGGTAGAGAGATGCTGAAGTGTTGTTGAAGAAAGAAGTCCACAGTGACTCAGGGAGGATGTGGTGACCTCAGAGTGAGTGTTGAAGGCTGAGCTGGATGACAGGAGGGTGAAAGAAAAAGAGAAAAAACAGAGAGGAGACACTCTGAGCATAAAAGCAGCGTTGTAGTGCCTGACTAGAGCCAGGGATGAGAGAGTACGAATGAAAGACAAGTCTTACATGTCCAAGCCTTTTGAGTGGGAAAGTTATGGGGGGAGGGTGCAGGGGGAGTATTTAAAAAGAAGGACACTGGGGGAGAGGTGCTAACTTGAGAATGGAAGAGGAGATGAAGACTGGTTTGGTGACTGTGTGGATTAAAAGCAGTGGTGGGAGATTTGAGTGAAAGTGTTCAGCAGGAAGCCAGAGATAAGGGGTTGGAAGCAGCTGGAAAGAGGGTTCACAGGGTGGCTCCTCCTCTCCTAGGTGAGGACCAAAGTGCAAAGAACAGTTTAGAGACACATGTCACAAAAAATGCAGCACAAAGGGAAAAAAAGGATACAGAATCGACTCATTGCCCCTGGGGCCTGTAAAGGTGGTCTACCTGTGGTGGGTGCTTTGTGAAGGGCACCTGATCTGACAAGGTGGGTGAGGGCCAAAGACTGAGCAGAGCTGGAGACCAGAGACCCTCTCTGCAGCCAGTGGAGGGAGGAGACCTCTCTCAGGGTGCCCTGACAGGTTCTGCCAGAGAGTCCACCATGTTTGTGTTCTATTAGATTCTTGGAATTTGTGCCTGGAAACTTGTTTTATCCTTTACATTTTATTTTCATTATTGCTTCCCTCTTAGTCTTCTTGCAGAGTTCTTTTGGGAAATTTTAGATGTAGGAGGAAAATGGTTGGATAGTTCCTGAGTGCTTGTAAAGACCAGACACCTCAGGGCCAGAAGATGCAAGGAAATCTGGAGGGGCTGGGAGGGAGAGAAGTCACCCAGGACCCGGACAGCCTGCCTCCCATTCAGGCCTCAGAAGGCATATTCCCTTGAGAGCAAGAGTGAGAATTGGGGTGGCTTGTTGGAGTTAAGGAGGCCTGTGGAGGTCTTCGCAGAGGGGACTAATGGTGTCAACATTCTTCTGAGCCTTCAAGAAGTAAGGGAATGGAAAAGAGACCCTGTGATCTCACATTGAGGAGGACACGGATGGTCCTCAAGTGACCAGTCAATGACAAGACAAGGACAAAAACAAAAGTCTGGGGAAAAGCTTAAAGAGGCAAATTCAATATGCTACTCCATTTTGGGGGGTCTTTGTTCATACCTAAGATTCATCTCAACTCAACTTTTTCACACTATTATTGGATTGTTATGGAAGTTAAACTATCTAGAATGTTCTAATAACATCTTTGTGCATTACAAGTGCTGCGTGTTACTAATGTATTTATATGGGATTCTGAATAAAATTCTAAATATATTTATTCTCTGTTTGGTACATGTTCCAGTAATGGTAACACACAAAACCTAATTATTATTTTAACTTCTTACATGTGTGAGGCTATAAAATGGCTGTGATAAATAGAGAATTAATTTTAAGGGTTCAACGTAGGAAGTAAAAGTTATTTTAGTAAGAAAATGAACATCACTTAAATGTTAGTAACAGTGAAGGATACTGAGTCAAAAATCTCTCCTATTGGCAATCCATGAAACTTTCTCATGTGCTGTTACAACAACTTGGTGCCACCAACCTTTGCTGGTTGACCACACAGCACACCCACTGGTGCTAATGGCACAGCCTCTGTGAGTTACTTCACAGGAACACGTGCTCCCCTCTCAGTGGATGCTCACCTCAACATGAACTAAACTGGGCACCCAAAAGTATGGGCTGATGTGCACTTTGAACACACCAAGCTTTGGGATTGATCCCCCTTTTCCTCTTAAGCTTTTAATGTCTGTTTTGTAATGGTTCTCACAGCACAGAAATGGATGGCCAGGGAAGTGACTCACATGTCATGTCACCATCATTCAGAGTTCTTGGGTCTAGCAGACCAATGTTTGCATAGAACCACTTTTAATGGCATATTTTGGTGGTATCTTGATAAAACAGAACTCTGGAACTCCACTTATCTCTAGAGCTCAGGTCACAAGTATTTATGCCTGGGAGCTCTGCATTCTAGGTAGAATTCTTTCCACACAGCACAGACAGCAAAGCAAGTCCCTGCACGTCCCTATTGGGTACAGTCAGGTGAGGCCCTGAAAGAAGAGATCGCTGTGGAGTCAGGTAAGTGTTTTCCCACTCTTGTACTTGGATTCAGAGTAACCAGCATAAACATCAAGAATCACTCCTGGCATTCACAGCTAAAGGGAATCTTTAGAAAAAGAAGTTTTAAAACGTCCCTTAAAGGGAAGTAGGAGGCAGCATCATTCCTAACAAAATCAAGAAGCTGTGCAGAGGGCCTGATGCTGCTGGACCAGCCCGGGGTGTCCCTCCCTCCGTCCCCGGGCGCTGTGTTCTCCTCAGCCTCCAGGGTTTACAGTCTTTGGAGCCCTCATATAAGAAATTCTAGAGCACGTCCTGCTCCCCACCTGTGGGGGAATGCACCAGCCAAAAGCATTTCTCCCAGCTCCCCTGGCCACCCACTAGGAAGGAACCTTACACTCGGCTGAGAACCAGGCTCTGCAGGGACCTCCAATATCTCAGGAACCTCTGTCACCCCAAAGGAACCGCAGGAAGTTCCTGAACCCCACTCTTCAGTCCTGCTGCACCCTTAACTTCCAAAGATTTCCAGTGGAATTTGCAGAGGCTGGTTTGTATTCAGCCATCTGTATTCTGGGTCCAGCCCAGGCCCTGTGCTTACCTGCTGCGCTGCTTGGTGCTTCTCAGGACTGGGCTCCTACCGCTCTGGACAGAGACTTTCTCTACTCCGCCTGGGCCTGGAGTGGCCAGGAAGTGCAAGGTAACCGTAGGCCACACCCACAGCCCACTCAGCCCCGCCTTCCACATCCTCACACCCTCCTTGTTCACCTGCACTTGCATACCGACTCCCACTTACATCCCCACCTGCACCTGATCCCCACTCTCACTCGCAACCAGGTCCGCACCTGCATCTGCATTCCCACCCACACCTGTACCTGCTTTACCACCCTTCGTTTTTGGAACAAGCCCCAGCCAGCTCTGGGCATGTGGGCGGGGCAAAGCCCCTGATACTGGTAGGAAGGCCATGGGCCCCAGGTCCTGGCGGCTGCTGCTCCTTACAGGGAAGGGTGAGGCACGGGGATCCCTGATCATGGTGGCTGCTTCCCCTGACAGTGGAGGTGAGAGGTGAGGGCACTAACTAAGTAGGAGTGGTCAACCCTAAGGGGGACCATGGGGACGCAGTCCAGGAACTTCAAATAGCTCAGCCAGCCTGGCCCCCTCAACCACACTCACCCGGACCACGGTCAGAGAGGCCCTTGTGCTTTTCAGAACTTGTTTCCATGTGCTTGAGATCTGGTCCCGCTGAGGGGACAGGGAAGGTCCCCATGGTCACTCATTCCCATGGATCCTGGTGACTGCGCAGGGGCCTAACCTGCTGGCCTTGTGATGGAAGATTAACGTCTGTCTTCTTTGCTCCTCAGTGTTGACATCCCACCACTTGACAGAGAAGCTGGGACACAGGCCAAGAGCAAGGAAGGACCCGCTGTGACTGTGCCAGCTCTGCTGGTGGTGCTCGGCTCAGGCTGGTCTGCACTGCGTTGCTCCCCAGGGTCCAGCATGAGCCTGGCCTGCAGGCATCTTTCAAAGCTGTTAGAGGACTTAACTTCATTGGCCATTCTAAAAGCTGGAAATGAGCTTTGAGCTTCCTTTACCAGTGGTGCAGTTATTGCAGGAATGGAGCAAAACTGGAGTCTCTGGTTTTTTTTTTTTTTTTTTTGGAGCAGCTTCCATGGCTGCTGCCTTCATCAGGGCTGAGATCTGTCCTGATTAGCAGTCTGCCTGCCCTGGAGAGTTTACCTGCCCACATGTCCCAAGGAGAAAGAAAACCACGTGTCCACAGGCACACCTGGAATCTCTTCCCCTTGTGGAACTCCGAAGTGTATGTTTGTAGTAGGTGGGAATTTGGTAGACTCTGTTTTTTTTAACTTGAGTAATATTACTTGACAAAGCCTTCCAATATTCTTTGCTCTCTCTAAGAAGCATAACAGCAGTTTTTATTTATTTTTAATACAAAATAACTAAAGTTCATAATGCTTATAGTCTCCTTACAACTATCATTGGTGTTGCTAGTATTTTAAACTTTTCATTAAAACATAATGTTAAAATGATTTGCTTTTAAAAAGTAAATACAGAAGCATACAAAGTCAACAGTGGGAGTTCCACTCCTCAGCCCTCCTCTGAAGTGTCATCATGAATGTCCCGGTGTGCATCCTTCCAGTCTTTTCTGTGGCACCACAGGTACTCACACACACATGCACACTCACACACACATGCATACTCACACGGAACCACGATGGTTTGCAGCCTCACATATTTTCCTCTGCTGTTTCCCATTTAGTAATATGCCTTGGAGGTCTCCCGGGTCATATGGATAGCTCTGAGTTGCTCTTTTTAACACATGTACATGTAACCATCTCCTCGTTAGTGAGCAGTTACATCATCTCCAGTTTTCACAGTTATCACCCTCCCTGTCTCTCCATTAAGCCAGACGTTTTCCCTTTGTCCTGCACGTCCCATGACATTTTCCAACCCAATTCAGGGCTTTACATTTCCCTGTTGAATTTCACTGCTGATTTGGGCTCATCCCTCTGGCCCACCCAGATTTTTCTGCGCCCCATATTCAGTCCATATGCAATTCCTTCCAACTTTATGTTGCCTGTCAGTTTAAATAGCCTGCATCCTATATAGTCACTGAAGTTAATAAAAATGCTGACGATGGAACATCAACAAGGATTGTCCTCAAGCACCCATGCACATACCAACGTGGAATGAGTTGGAGTTTTGAGGTTAAATGCACTTAACTGCAACTAGTTCACAAGTTTTCATCACAAGCCCTGAGTCCAGACTAGAACTCACAATGATGGGGAAGTTGCAGGCTGCTGCCTCCTGCTGTCCTGAAGGGTCACTGCAGGGCACTGCCTCCTTCCAGGTCCCTGGGGCTCCCTCAGGATAGCAGGGCCCAGCCAGCACCAACCTCCTTAGGACCTCCTGCACCTGCACAGACACAGCCCCTCTCTGTAAATCCTCACTGTTTCCATTGCTCTGGAGTTTGTATTTCCAATCTGTAGCTATTTCCAATTTGTAGTCATTATTGCCTTACTGGGTAACCATGAAAATGAAAACCAAAAATACGTGTAAACCTATATATACTACTTTCTCTCATAACTGAAATATGAAGAAATGGTCCATATACACAATGTAACATTACTTGACCCTAAAAGGAAAGAAATACTACTACTTGTCAGAACATGGATTGACTTAGAGAGTCTTATGCTAAGTTAAATGAGTCAGACAAATATATGTTTTCACTTATATATGGAACCTAAGAAATAAAATAAACAAACAAAACAGAAAAAATTCATAGATGCAGAGAATATTTTGATGGTTGCCAGATGAGAGGGGCCTGGGGGACTGGGTTAAACAGGAAAGGACATTGAGAAGTACAAACTGGCAGTTACAAAACAGTCCCAAGGATGTAAAGTGCAGCATGGGAAATTTTGTCAATCATATTGTAAGAACTATGTACATGCCACGTGGTATTAGACTTATTGGTGGGATCACTTAGTAAGTTTTATAAATGTCTAATCACTATGTTGTACATGTAAAACTAATAGAATGTTGCATGTCAACTGTAATTGAAAATGTTTTTTTAATTTTAAAAGGAGTAATTCAATTAATACATGTGGTGGGACAAAGGGTAACATAAAATCAGCAGCTGGCAAATTCCATGAAAGTAACCATTGCAGATAAGATGTACTCGCTGATGCTAAAACCTGGGTGAATGTTGGCGGGATTGCAGACTGGTACAACCACTACGGAAAACAGTATGGAATTTTCTAAGAAAACTAAAAATGAACATGCCTTTTGACCCAGCAATTCCACTGTTAGGAGTATATCCTAAGAACCCTGAAACACCAATCCAAAAGAACCTATGCACCCCGATGTTCATAGTAGCACAATTTATGATAGCCGAGAGTTGGAAGCAACCTAGATGCCCATTGGTAAATGACTGGATCAAAAAACTATGGTACATTTACACAATGGGATTCTATGCAGCAGAAAAGAAGAAGGAACTCCTACCCTTTGCAACATCATGGATGAAACTGGAAAGCATTATGCTGAGTGAAAGAAGCCAGGCAGTGAAAGACAAATACCATATGATATCACCATTAACAGGAATCTAAACAAGAAAACAAACAAGCAAGCAAAATATAACCAAAGACACTGAAATATGGAACAGGCTGACAGGGACCAGAGGGGAGAGTGGAGAGAATCACAGGGGAAAAGGGGAAGGTTTCACATGAACAAGTATAAAGGACACATGGACAATAACTAAGGTGGGGGGTTGAAATGGGAGGGAGGTGGGAAGCACTGGGGGGGGCAGGGCTGGGAATACAAGACAGAAAACTGTACTTGAAGAAGAATTAAATAAAAAAATTTTAAAAAATCCTGAAAAATAAAAAAAATAAAAAGCAAAAAAAAAAAATCTCCATGATTTTGGGTGTTTGGGGTTTTTTCCTTTGGGGTTGGTTTCCAGTTTCAGTCCCTTGTGGTTGGAGAAAATGCTTTGTATGATTTCAGTTTTCTTCAATTTGTTGAGGCTTGTTTTGTGTCCTATCATGTGGTCTATCTTTGAAATTTTCCATGTGCATTTGAAAAGAATGTGTATTTAGCTTCTTTGGGATGAAGGGCTCCCTATATATATCAGTTAAGTCCATTTCATCTAGGGCATTGTTCAATGCCCCAATATCTTTGTTGATATTTTGTTTGGAAGATCTGTCCATTTTTGACGGCGGGGTGTTAAAATCCCCTGCTATAATTGTGTTCCTGTCAATATCTTTCTTGAAGTCTTCTAAGATTTTCTTTATATATTTGGGTGCTCCTATGTTGGGTGCATATATACTTATGATATTTATGTCTTCTTGGTGGATTCTTTCTTTTGAGTATTATGAAGTGACCTTCTGGGTCTCTCTTTATGGCCCTTTTTTAAAAAAGTCTATTTTGTTTGATATGAGTATTGCTACCCTGGCTTTTTTTCCCTGTCCATTTGCTTGGTAAATTTTTTTTTCCAGCCCTTCATTTTTAGTCTGTGATGGTCTTTTGTCCTGAGGTTGGTCTCTTGTAGGCAGCATATGTGTGAGTCATGCTTTCTTATCCATTCAGCTATTCTATGTTTTTTTGACTGGAGCATTTAATCCATATTTTTAAGGTTATTATTGATAGGTACCTATTCTTTGCCATTTTCGTACCTGTATTCCTCTCGGTCTCTATCTTTTCCTTTCTTTTCTTAAAGCAGTCCTTTTAGCATCTCTAGCAGAGCTGGTTTGGTGGAAGTGTGTTCTTTTAGATTTCTTTTGTTTTGGAAGCTCTTTATTTGGCCTTCTATCTTGATTGAGAGCCTTGCCAGATAAAGTAAACTTGGTTGCAGGCCTCTGGTTCTCATTACTTGGAATATTTCTTGCCATTCTCTTCTTGATTGGAGCATTTCCATTGAGAAGTCAGTAGCCAACCTTATTGGGGCTCCCTTGTATGTTACTTCTGTTTTTCTCCCTTGCTGCCTTTAAGATTCTCTCTTTGTCTTGGAATTTTGCCATTTTAATGATGATGTGTCTTGAAGTGGGCCTCTTTGTGTTCCTCCTGATTGGGACTCTCTGTGTTTCCTGGATTTGTGTGACTTTTTCTCTCATGAAATTAGGGAAGTTTCCCATCATTACTTTTTCAGATAGGTTTTCTATTTCTTGCTCTTCTTTTCTCCTTTCCCTTCTGGTATCCCTATTATTCAGATATTATTATGTTTCATATTGTTTTGCATTTCTCTTAATCCCTCTTCATTCTTTCTGAGCCTCTTTTCCTTGTCTTGTTCTTTCTGGGTGTTTTTTCTACTTTGTCCTCCAAGTCACTAATCCATTCTTATGCTTCATCAGTCCTGCTTTTGATTCCTTCCACTGTGTTCTTCAGTTCAGAAATTGTATTCTTCATTTCCTTTTGGCCCTTGCTGATAGTTTCTACGTCCTTTTTCATGTTGATATAGTTTGCAGTGAGTTCATTATAGTGAGTTTCTAGCAGCTCATTGTGAGCTCTTTGAAGTTCCTGATAACCAGTGCTTTGAATTCAGTATCTGATAGTTGACTTGCCTCTATTTCATCTAGCATTCTTTCTGAGGCTTCCTCCTTTCCTTTTATTTGAGGATTGTTTCTTTGTCTTTCCATTGTTTGTGAGACTCTTCTTGTTAGCTTCAGCTTCTTAAATTGATTTGTTCTGGCTTCCTAGGTTTGTGGTGTGAACTTCTGTGGTATAATACCTGTGAGATTTAGTGGTATAGTCTCCTTGATCTCCCCAGCTCACTGGTCTAGGGCTGTCCTTTACATTGGCTCTGAATTTGTCTTTGGGTTTTGGTTGTTTTGGGGTCTTTCTTTTGTGGGTCCTTCCCACCAGCTGGTTACCTGATGGTCCCTTTGTCCACCACCTGTTTTAATTTGTTGTACTGGTGAGGGCAGGTTTTGTTTAAGGTAATTCTTACGTGCATACAAGGTTCTGAGGATTCTCTTTTGCTCTTGTTCAGTTATTTATACTGGGTAGGTTTCTCCACTATTTAGTTGTATTTCCAGATAGGTCTTGGATTGAGGTTTGTGTGGTTTCCCTTGGGGCAGGCCTGGGGTTCCCAAAGACTCCATGGTAGACCCACAGGGCACCAGGCACTCGGGTGCCGCCACTCCTGTCTCCACTCCCGTCCCTGAGACCCTACTGTCCTGCAGCCTTCTCCTTACCATCTGGTTTTTCAGTGTCCGCTACAATTTCTGGTCTCTTTATTTTCATCTATGCTGGGGAACTGTTGGCTGTTTGCTCTGTTCCTCCATAGATCAGCCAGGTTTTTCTCCCATGTGTAGGGGGAGATGGAATCCGCTCCATCTTACTCTGTCGCTATCTTCCCCCCTCCTCCCCTTTACCGTTTCTCAAAGAGGTAGCTGAAGAAGGTCATACAGTGACCCCCTTTAGCTGAGGCTTATGTCCTCAATTAATTGTTCATTCTTTTTTATCTTATATATTTAAAACCTTTTCAAAATTTTTGTGAAACAAGGTAAAGGTAGGGAGAATTAGCATTACTCATTCTCAAGAGAAAAACACAACTCACCCATCAGCCAATTGTCATACACGGGCTTTGCAATGTCAGAAGCAGAATCATTAGGAGAAAGCAGGAACTCCTTATCTTGAAAAGAGAGCAAACAGTTAGGACAAGGCAACATGATGGGGATTTAATAAAAGAAGGAAAGCTGTGGCTTTTTCAGGGCACTTGCCAGCCGTCCATGCAGTGTCTTCAACTCTCCCAGTAGTCACTGCACTCTTCATCACTGTGCACTTGTAAAACAAAAACAAAAACAAAAACAAAAACAAAAAGCCATTTTAACTTAAAATGTCCTTAATGGAGCAGAAAAAATAGTGTTATTACAACTCAACTCTTCAGCACATCTTTTAAATATTTTCCCTAACAAAATGCATTTCTGCATATTTGAATACTATTGTTGTCTAGAAAATCACTCATCTGATGAGTTGTGGGATGAATTAGAATTTTCTTCATAGAAATCCATTTTTACTAGAAAGAATGACAAGCTAAGTCATTCTGAGTTGGATGATTTGGGAGGTATTTCTCTAAAACATATGAAGTGAGCTTGTCACTGAGAGAAAACGACAACTTGTTGCCCCCCATACAATGTGAGCTTTCAAATGAGAATTACAATTTTGTTAAACTCCGCATCTTGCATCTTAAAAACTTCTCTGATAACCTCAGTGAAGTAATGAATGTGATTTAAAAATATCGTTTAATGCAATGTGTCAGCATATGCAATCTATGTAATTCAGAACATGGGCACTTTCCAAATACTCAGTGTTTGATTCACAATATGGACAAAAAGATTTATTCCAGCTGCAAGAAAGGCTAAAAGACTTTAATGTAACAAAAGTATGAACAGTTCATGACATGGTTTCAGATTCCACATTGCAATTTTTAAGAAACTACCACTTAAGTTTTGGTGTAGTATGGAAAAAACACCCACAATTAACTGAAGACTATTAAAATACTCTTTTTTTACCCAGCTCCATTGCTAAGTGAGGCTGGGTTTTCTTCACAGACCTCTACCACCCGTGCAACACATTGCGGCAGACTAGACAAAGAAACAGGTGTGAGAATTTAGCCATCTTCTGTTAAGCCAGATATTAAACAGAATGGCAAAACTGTGAAACAGTGCCTTTCTTCTTTTGAAAATAGTTATTTTTAAAAAAATTGTTATTCATGTTAATATGCATTGGGTTTATTTTTATTTTAAAGTGAATCATAGCCCTGGCTGGTGTAGCTCAGTGGATTGAGCACGAGCCTGCGAACCAGACGATCGCGGTTCGATTCCCAGTCAGGGCACATACTTGGGTTGCAGGCCAGTTTCTGGCAGCGGCCAGTTCCCTGCAGGGGATGCGTGAGAAACAACCATACATTGATGTTTCTTTCCTCTCTCCTTCCCTTCCCCTCTAAAAAGATAAATAAATAAAATATTTTAAAAAAAGTGAATCATTAAATATTTTTTAAAGTTCTTAATTTTAATTTCTAACACAATACCCTACATAAAGAAAAGGCCTTCAATCACTTTTAAGAGTGTAAAGAGTACTGAGACCAAAAAAGGGACAATTCTACTACAAAGTAAATTTTATTATTTGCATTTGCTAGAAGTTCTGCACTTTTAAAAGAATTCTTCCTCCTGCAGGCCCTGGCTGGGTAGCTCAGCTGGTTAGAGCATTGTCCCAATATGCCAAGTTTGAAGGTTCGATCTCTGGTAAGGACACATGCAAGAATCAACCAGTGAATACATAAATAAATGGAATAAATTGATGTTTCTCTCTACCCCCCCTGTAAATTAATAAATAAAAAAACAAAACAAAAGAAAAAATGTGGCTCTACTGTGTTCCTCAGGGGTCATTCAGTTTGATCACAACCCTCAGCTGCACCAGGAAGCCTGGCCAATACAGAGAGATACCAGCGCTTATGGTCACCTGGGTCTGAGTAGCAAAGGAACACAGGCCTGAGATCCTGGTGTAACAGTAACTGCTGCTTACTGAGCATGAGAGTTAGTCTGCCTTGTGCTTCACAAGCAATAACACATTTAGTCTTACAATCATCCCATAAATTGATTAGTACTGTCAGATGGGGAATCCAAAAGTAAGTTACGGTTACAGTTTCTGGTAACAAGGCATAGTTTTAATTCAAATGGGTTTGATCTCACGTAATTAACTATCCTGCTATTAAATCTGCATTTACCCTCTAAATCAGAACAATTTGCTTCCCCCACTTTTGGGGGGGGGGTGTCCTCACTAGGAGTGGACTGAAACTCTGGCATGTCATAGAACCCCTGAAATATCACTTTTAAGTGATCACTTTTAAGCTTTTTAAGTTCTGAAATATATTTTCTCTCATCATGTACACCCCTCTTCCCCATAACTTTATGTTCCCTGTTCCTTTCGTCTTTATTTTCATTAGCCCTGCCATAATAATGTACTTTCTTCCTTACACTTTTCTAGTATAGGGCTGCTCAAATAATCTCTTCCTTGTTTTCATTTTACTATATGTTTTAAAACAGGATCTCTAGAATGGTATGTTACTATGGGAACAAATGAATGGCTACTTATAGCAAGTGTGTGAATATGTCAGCAATGAAAAACAGCTTTGAAAAAGATTTGGGAGCAGTGAATTGAAGACACAGGCAAGAGTAATTTGAATCAGGCAGCAATTAGGCCTCTGTAGGTAGGTACCTCTCCTCCCACCACCCCTTCAATTAGGGTGATAGACAGCCCCTCCCATCAGAAATAAGTGGAAAAGATAGGGATGAACCTGAACCAACTTGAGCAGGAAAGAGAAGTAGATGAAGGTGGAAGACACAGCAAGGACACAAACTGTACCAAGAGATTTGCACTAAGCCTGGCCAGTGGATGGAGCACTTTGTCTGCGTTCCTCAGGGCCTGCACCAGGGAACACACTTGGCTTTTGGCCAGCCTGGATTCTCTGATCACCAACAGCCCTACTGGAGGCAAAACGCTGGTGCCCCCACTTTCCTGGCCAGGACGGGGCTGGTGGTGCCCACGAATGTTTGGGCCTACTGCATGGAGCCTTATAAGAGGGAGCAGCTTAAGGCCATTCTTTCACAGATGAATCCCAGCCTGAGCCTGAGACTATGCAAGGCCAATACCAAGGAGGTGGGTGTGCAGGTGAGCCTGCAGGTAGACAGATCCCTGCAGTGCTCACTGGGCCCTCTAACCCTGCACAGCTGCTCTCCTTGGGGCCACAGGGTCCCCAAGGTGCCATCACGAGCTTTGGACCTCTATTCACCAGTGATGGGCCTCAGGGGTTTGGTCTGGCTGCAGGAGGATGGGAAGGGCAGGGAGAGGCAGGAGCTTTTGGGTTCCGCCGAGACCAGCCACCAGCAGCAGAAGTCACTACCAAGGCCAAGGTTGCAAGAGGACAAGCAGGAGGAACTCTGGCAGCAGGACAAGTTGGGGAAGGAAGATGACTTGAGTCCTAGGGAAACACAGAGTGAGCAGGCCCAGAGAGACGCCCACCCACTCAGGAAACCCAACTTCCAGGTGAACTTCATCTTCCCCTCCTCAGACTTCTGTTAGTGCCTTCCTCTCTGTCCTCTTCTATTTCTGGGGCAATAAGAGCAAAATCTTTCCTTTCTTTCTCCTTTATTTGATGAGATGAAGTTCTGAAAATGCATATTTTACATGGCCTTCATGTTTTGTAACATTTTGGTGAAGGAGGCTGCCAGCTTTAAGCATGCAGAAACCAGAAGTCTGGCACCCATTATTAATTGGGAATGTGAACCAAAGAAGGGCTTCAAGCTGGTGAAAAATGTGATCAGAATTTTATTCTAGGGAGACTGTGCTGGTGGCATTGTGGAAATAAAAAAATTGTGAGAGAGCAGGGAGAAGAATCCCAGATTAATCCAGAGATGAGACACTAAATTAATGTAGCCTTGAGAACAGCTGTGAATGAGGTTAAGGAGGATTTTTGTATCTCTTATAAAAAGCCACAAGGAAAGAATGATCTGGTTTTTCCCCCAGGATAATAAAAGACTCTTCCCCTTTTATTTGCAGTTTTGGGAACGAAAATATGGCTACTTTCAT
Source organism: Sturnira hondurensis (assembly GCF_014824575.4). Taxonomy (NCBI): domain Eukaryota; kingdom Metazoa; phylum Chordata; class Mammalia; order Chiroptera; family Phyllostomidae; genus Sturnira; species Sturnira hondurensis. The sequence goes on from NW_028095541.1 coordinate 8,483,434, forward strand.
TGTAAAGATTGTAAGACCAGATGGGAGAGTGCTTATGTATGGTGCATTTCTGGAACTAGTAAGGTGAGTAAAAGTTAGAGGGACAAATCAGGAAAGATGTTAAGTGGAGGAAGGATGTGTTTCCTAATTGAGGGTGGCTTAATGCTGTCTCGTTCATCTCTGCTTCCTCTATGCCAGGCACATAATAGGTGCTCAGAAATGAATTGATCCCTGGCTGGTTTTGGGTTGGTCATCGTCTCACAGACCAAAAGTTAGCTGGTTTGATTGCCAGTCAGCATACATGCCTGGGTTGCCGGTCAGGTCCCTGGTTGGAGGTGTGTGAGAGGCAACCAATTAATGTTTCTTTCTTCTCTCCCACATTCCCTCTTTCTCCCCCTTTCTCTCTAGAAATAAATAAATATAATCTTAAAAAAGAACAGAGAAAATTAATAGAACTGAATTGAACGGGTCAGTTCACATGACCTCCCTGACTGCTGACCCAACTCTTGGTGTTTTCTTGGTTTTGGTAGTTCTGTTGGACAAAATTTCAGACTATTTAGATAAACTCTTGTTCTTGTGGACATTGGAACTTTCTATGATCATTTTTCATTGCTGTATTTTGAACAGGTTTGGGCATTAGCTCCACTGTCAGTCCACAGGTGGGGCAGCAAGAGAAAGAATTTACTGTAAAGGCTAGACTGTGAGAGACTCCATTGGGCTAAGCAGGTTCCTCCCTACTTTGATTGATTGTCAGCATATTTACATTGGGAAAGATATCACAATCTATGTTTCCCGATGTTCCTGAACACTCAGACTCTGGACATCATAGATTTCTGTTTCAGTACAAGAACAGCAGGCTGGCACTGAGCAGCTTCTCTCCTCTGGGTACTTGCCCTTTATTTTGAAACAGTCTACACCTGGTCTTTCTCACTAACTTCTACAAGCATTTCAGTTGGAGTCCCCTGTGCTATTGAAAGAGCTGGAGAGAGAAAGACATGCCAAGACCTGAATGGAAACATGACTCTTCACACTGGCCACTCACTAGACCTGGAGGCGAATAGATCCTTTACCTAAACAAAACTGACTTTAATTCTCTGGCTGGAAGAAAAACAGTGGGTTTAATTTAAACATTCCAAGATACTAGGATGCAAAGTACAAGACATAGAACTCATCCTTAAGACATTTACACTGATAGGGGTGACACAGACAGGATGTGCATTGGTGACAATGCAGCGACACCTGTGCAGAAATAATGCAGGAGGGAGTGACTGACCTTGTCAAGGGAAGGCATTGTAATGTCCAAGTAGGATCTGAAAGGATAACTAGGAATTCAAGTAAGATAAGGAGGAAGTGTGCAGAAGGAAATACACAAAGCCTAGAAACAACATGAATTGGTGGGTAACACAAGAAAGTTCAGGTGGGGAAATACTGGGGGAAAAATAAGAAAGCAGGGACTAATGGACCAGGGCAAAAGGAAAAGGTTGAGGGTCCAGCTGCACAGTGAGTAAAATTGTAATAGCTACTTCCCATTGAAGACTTACTATGGTACTTTATGTATGTTATTGGGTAGTTGTCAGGATCATAGAAAAAAATAAGAGCAGGACATTGATTTTACAGGCAAGAAAAAGAAGTTCAAAGAGAAAGAAAAAGTAACTGAGCACTGGAGAAGCTGAAGACCTCAGGATAGATGTTGAGCAAAACCAAAGTACAAGGGAAGAGAATGGATTACTTAAACTAAAAACTGGGAGCTTAGGGTACATGTAAACTTGGATTTAAAAAAGACAAATTTCTCTTTAGGTTTATTTCAAACAACTCTGTTGCAAATGCTACAAGAGTTTTAACCCTTATCGAGTAGAAGCAATCCAGTGTCAGGTAAGCATAGAGAACACTCCTCTGGGTCTGTACTGTTTGCATTCTTAAACATGAAGGTTTTGCAGCATAATGTTTGGATTTGATAGAAATGGATGTTTGTGTAGGACTGTTAGGTTTTCCATGTGTTTGAATTTTTATAATATTTTAGGCAATAACCATAAACTCTGGGTTTTTAGGGGGTGGGAGAAAGATTTAGTCTTAAGTTGCCTTATGAGGTGTGTTTATGCATGGGGTTGTGTGTTTTTCCTCAAATACCCTTTGTATAGTTTGGATGTAATAATTTAGTAGGTAACCTTTATTAAACTTTTATTATGTGCCAAGCTTTGGCATTTTTCCGTACCAGAATTTTTATACCTTTTATTAAAAAATGACTTCCAGTTCTCTGCTGAAGTACTAGTCTCATTTAAACAAATTAAGCATAATTATCTTAAAATCTGTGTCAGATAACTCCATTCCATATAGTCCTGTTGTTCTCCTTATTTCCCTTGGTTTTCAAGTGTGCTATTCTGTTTCTTCATGTACCTGGTCATTTTTGATTGAGTGCTAGATATTGCATATGAAAAATATCAGTGATAACTGAGGCCTAGGATAGTATCTTGTTCCACAGAAGATTTGTTTGCTTCTGTGGGGAAGATGGGGACAGTGACAATATGAGCTTACTATTTTTAAGTTAGGGTTGAGCTATTTGGAAGCCAAGGTTTGGCATCTGTGGAGGCTGGTCAAGTTTTGGCTCATTCTTATTTTCAGGGTATAGCCTTCCAGAGTCCCAACATACAACTTGAATTGTTTATGAGGACTCTTCCATTTGGGCATACTTAAGATTATCCCTCTATTTAACTTGTTTTCAGATTTCTACTATCTCACCTCTTCCAGAGTTGGCAGATACATTAAGAAAGAAAATAGTCCCAAAAGTCAGGCTCACCTCTGTTTCTGGGTTTCCTTCTCTAATGCTTGGATAATTTTCTAGTTCCTATAAATAGTTCTTTAAAAATTATTATTATTATTATTTTTATGTCATCTTTTCCAATTGTTCTAAGCAGGAGACTTGATTAAAAGTATCAAATTTATTATTGCCATAAACAGGAATTGACCTTTAGAGTAAGCCCTGATTTTTTTTGCTTCTTCTTCCTTGAAAGGGTATTGTGAGAATTAAATTAATTAATCTATGTAGAGTGCTGGGACAGTGCCTATACTAAGCACCATGTGAGTGTTAGCTAATAGAATTTTCTTGTAAGGAAATTCTTATCAATAGGATACTTATCAATAGGATAGTGGAACATATAAATGTAGTACAATGTTTGATAAATCATATTTAAGACTCTTATTTGGAAAATGAAAATGCCTATTTTCATAATATAAAAGGTAAAGCTTGACTTACTCTCTTTGGTTATGGACATATGCAGAAAATAGAGCAGTGATGACCAGTTTTAAAGATTAGTAGTGTTAGGGTAGACCAAGGCACTATACAAATCTCAATAGGATGTAATTTTATTTTTCAGAAGATAGAATGAAATAATGGTTAAAAACACTTTAAATTCTAATAAAGAGCAGGCATGTCCAGAAAGAAAAAAATTAGATCCTTTTAGAACACCCCTCCCTCCTAGTTGTGACAACCAAAAATATCTCCAGACATTGCCAAATGTTTGCTGGTGGGTAAGATGCCACTGATTGAGAATCACTATGCTGGTGTTTTCAAATGTTTCAATCTAGGTAATCAAATCACTTAATACTTACTCACTGCCCTCATTCCCACCTGGCTGTAAACACGACCACCTACATAGTAAACACACCCTACAAAACTCTAACTTGTAAAACATTTCTCTTATATTAGATCTTCTTGATTGGTTCAGTAATATCTAAAGATCATCTTTGATCATTCATCTTGGGAAATGGCATTTAATGGGATATGAGTGGTTTAATACAACTTGGTCTTGGACTTCTCCTAGAATTCAAAAGAGGACAAAGATTTCAGGGAGGGAGTGGTGGAGAACAGTATTTTGGTTTGAGGATTACATTTCAAACACTAAATTGATCATGTGTCCAAACTGTTCCTTGTTTTCTAAAGACCTGTTCAAAGTCCCGTTGTTCCTGTCCTCGAAAGAAAAGACACATTGATCTAAGGAGGCCTCATCGACAGGAACTGTGTGGCCGCTGCAAAGACAAGAGGTTCTCCTGTGGCAATATTTACAGCTTTAAATGCATCATGTGACAGGGAGTATGATTTTGTACAGGTCACTGCAGCTCTTCTTATCACTTACTGTACTGACCCTTTTTTTGCTCTGATCCAGTTTCGGACAATGAATTAGGCTTTTGCACTTTTTATAGGTTGTATAACAATTGTATTATATGAATAGAATGAAATAAATGCATGTAAAGTAGACTGTGAAGTTACACTAAGTGGTGACTCCAGATAAAAACATCAGTATACCATTGGGAAATGCTATATACTGTTACTCATATGAAGGGAACCATGAAGAGGAACAGTGTTCATTTGACAAACTTCTATAAGCTGGGTGTTCTAAGCATTGGGAATATAGAGACGATCTAGGGGCCAGGTCATTGCCCACAAGTACACATCATAAGGATATCAATCACTTCAATAGCATGTAGTAAGTGCCAAACGTTGTAATTCGTCATAGCAGCCATAGGAAGTAGGGACTGTTATACCCCTTTACACCAGAGAGGAGAGGATACAACCAGGATATGAACTCAGATGGATGAGGGATGTGCCCTTGGACTTCACTACTACCTTTCTATTTTCTCTCAGGTTCAGATGTTGTAGGTTCTACAGAGGAAATGGTGCTATGAGAGTGATCCTTCAAGTATGGTGGTTGGGAAGAGGCAACATGACAATGGAGACCTGCAGGATGAGGGAGCTGGGAGAAAAGAAGATGGTTTGATCCAAGGGAACAGGAGCAGCAAAGGCCCTGAGGGAATGGGATATGTATTTGGCACATCCCAGGAATAGGAGCCCTGAGGCTACTGTAGGCTGTGGGCTGAACAAGATGGGGCTCAGGTCACAAAGGGTTCCTTCAGCCATCGTCCAGCATATGGCAGCCCATGAAGGGCTTTCCACATGGCAGTCACATGGGTTCTTACTTTAGAAACTCACTGCTGTGAGGGAAGACCCAGCAGAGTGGAAGGAGGGAGATCACTTAGGAGGTTAATGAACACAAGAGAATAATAATGGCAGGTCATGGGTGGTAGCCATGGAGATGGAGAGATGTGCAGGATTGGAAGTGAGTGATGAAGAAATAAAGGACTTATAGATTTCTGCTTTGAGCTATGGGCAGATGATATTGAGAGAAATAACAAGAGCAGGTTCCTGGGTCAGATGACTTAACTTCAAATCATGGCAGTAGTACTTAAGAGATGTATGGGCAACTTATTCTTTGTGTGTCAGTTGCTCTTCTGTAAGATGGGGACAGTAATGGTACCTGTCTCTTGGTGGTGGGATGAGGACTAAAGGACCTGATACATGTTAGGCACTTAGGATAGAACCTGTAATACTCTGAGGGCTTGGCAAACTTAGCTGTCTTATTTAGGTGGAGCTATGTAGTAACATGGGCAAGGTTTTCTATTTTTAACAGTAAGTTTGAAATATTGGAGACATTTTAATGGAGATGTCGTGTAGGCTACTGTGTATGGATCTGGAATTTAGGAGTGAAATCAGAGATAGAGAGAGAGAGGTTTGGAGATAAAAAATATGTAGTATTTAAAGCTGTGGACCTGGATGGGGTCACCTGGAAGGAGAGTACAGCACAGAACTCTGAGCACACCATCATTCAGAGCAGTGATCCTATAACTTTAATGTCCCAGGAGTACCCTGGTGGTCCTGTTCACTGGAAAGTCTGATCTAGTAGGCCTGTGGTCTGAGTCTGCAAATCTGACAAGCTGCCAGATGCTCTCATGCTGCTGGCCCTGAATGTCACACTCTGAGCAGCAAGGTTAGAGGTTAGAACAAAGTTATCACGAGGAATAGGAAGAGGATGGTACCATGAGGAGGGAGTGGTCAACTGAGTCAAATCCTGTGGTGAGTGGGTAGGATGAAAAGAAGACATGTCCATTGGATTTGGTGACATAAAGCTGACTGGTAGTCTTGAAAAGAGAAGCTTCAGTGAATTGATGGGGATAGGAGACACAGTTAACAGAGTCAAGACAGTGAACAGATAGTACTTTCTAGAAGTTCTTTTGTTAAAAAACACATTGGTGATAGTGAGAAGGGCATTTGTGGGAACAGGAGGTACTGAATGAATTCACATATTCATGGAAATAATTCAGCAGAGAGGAGGTGACTGAGCAGCAGGGAGAGGACACTCAGGAGTAAAGTCCTTGAAAAGGGAGAAAGAATGGGTCCAGAGAAAAGTGAATTTATTCGGCCTGAATGGGAGCAGTTATATTCCCTTTATTTTAAAAGGATGGAGCACCTAGAGCATAGGCTAGTTAGATAAAGACAGGCATATAGATTTGGAGATGAAGAGGAGACCATCTAATTTGTTTTATTTGTTCAGTGGGTTATAAAGCAAAGTCATCAGTTGAGGCAGATTGGAAAAGAAAAGGGTGAGAGGCTGAGGAGTGAGAGCAAGGTGTGAAATAATCATCTCAGGTATTAGAGATGTGGAATGATCAGGGAGGCTTAATTGTATTTTCAATTGTAATTGACAGCACTGAGAGCTCCTTTCAAGACTTGGTGCTGTTTGAGAGGTGCTTTTTAAAAGATTTAAAAAAAATAAAAAGTTAAAAATGTTTTTTTCTCTTTTTTCATTGTTGTTCTAGTACAGTTGTCTATATTTCCTACCTCCCCTCATGCCACCCATCCCTACCTCCCACCCTTGATCCTACCCCCCTTTTTGTCCATATGTCCTTTATACATGTTCCTTGACAAACCCTCTCATTTCTGCCCCCCATTACCCCCTCCCCCCTCTCCTGTGGTTAGCTCCTCCTTTCTTTCTGCTGCATAGTATTCCATTGTCAAAATGTCGATACTTCCCAAAGCAATTTATAGATTCAATGCAATCCCCATTAAAGTACCAATGGCATATTTCACAAATATAGAACAAACATTTCAAAAACATATATGGAACCATAAATGACCTCGAATAGCCACAGCAATTTTGAGAAGGAAGAACAAAGTAGGAGGGATCACCATACCTTACATCAAACTGTATTACAAGGCCATGGTAATCAAAACGGTCTTGTACTGGCATAAGAACAGACACATAGATCAATGGAACAGGATAGAGAGACCAGAAATAAACACAAGTCTCTCTGGTCAGCTGATATTTTCCAAAGTGGGCAGGAGCATAAATGTAGCAAAAATAGCCTCTTCGACAAATGGTGTTGGGAGATCTGGACAGCTACATGCAAAAAAATGAAACTCAACCATCAAATTTACCATACACAAAAATATACTCAACGTGGATAAATGACGTAACTATAAGTCACGAAAACATAGAAGTCCCAGAGGAGAACATAGGCAGGAAAATCTCAGCTATATCACACAGCAATATTTTCACCAGTATGTCCCCTAGAGCAAGGAACATAAAGGAAAGTATAAACAAATGAGACTTCATCAAAATAAAAAGCCTCTGCATGGCTAAAGAAAAGATCAACAAAATGAAAATGGACCTAGCCATATGGAAAAATATATTTACAAATGATACCTCAGACAAGGGTTTGGTCTCCAAAATATATAAAGAACTCACATGATTCCACTCCAGGAAAACTAACAATCCAATTTAAAAAAATGGGCAAAGAACCTGAATAGACACTTCTCCAAGAAGGACATACAGAGGGCCCAGAGACATATGACAGGATGCTCAGCATCACTAGCCATCAGAGAGATGCAAATTAAATTCACAATGATGAACAAGTATAAAGGACACATGGACAATAACTAAGGGTGGGGGGCGGAAAGGGGAGGGAGGCGGGGAGCATGGGGTGGGGGGCGGGCAGGGTTGGGAATATAAGACAGAAACCTGTACTTGAACAAGAATTAAATAAAAATTATATAAATTTAAAAAAAAAGAAAAAATTCACAATGAGATACCACTTCACACCAGTCAGAATGGCCATCATAAATAAATCAACAAACAAGTGTTGGAGAGGTCAGGGAGAAGAGGGAATCCTAGTGCACTGTTTGGGGGGGGGGGGAACGCAGACTGGGGCATCCACTGTGGAAAACAGTACGGCATTTCCTCAGAAAACTAAAAATGGAACTGCCTTTTGACCTGGCAATTCCACTGCTGGGAGTATGCCCTAATAATCCTGAAACACCAATGCAAAAGAACTTATGCACCCCAATGTTCATAGCAGCACAATTTACAATAGCCAAGGGTTGAAAGCAACCTAAGTGTCCATCAGTAAATGAGTGGATCAAAAAATTGTGCTATATTTACATGGGGGAATACTACATAGCAGAAAGAAAAAAGGAGCTCTTACCCTTTGCAACAGCATGGATAGAACTGGAGAGCATTATGCTAGTAAAATAAGCCAGGTGGTGAAAGACAAATGCCATGTGATCTCACCTATAAGTGGAACCTAATCAACAAAATAAACAAGCAAACAAAATATAACCACAGACATTAAAATTAAGAACAAACTGACACCAACCAGAGGGGCGATGAGAGGGGATAATGGGGGAGGAAAGAGGAAGGGCTTTCAGGAACATGTATAAAGGACACATCGACATAAACCAATAGGGGGGATCAAAGGTGGTCAGTGAGGATGGCTGGGGTAGGGGGGAGTGGTGAGGGGAAAATGGAGACAGCTGTACTTAAACAACAGTAAAAAAGTTTTTTAAAAGGATGTGATACACACACACACACACAATGGAATACTACTACACAGCTCACAAAAAATGTGAAATATTTCTATTTGCAACTACATGGATAGATATTGAGACTATCATGCTAAGTGAAATAAGTCAGACAGAAAAGTCAGAACATTTAATCCATTTACATTTAAGATTGTTATTGATAGGTACTTATTCATTGCCATTTCACTTCCTTAGTATCTTTTATAACACATCTTCTTTATCCAGTCATCCATTGAAGGACAGTTAGGTTATTTTTTTTCACTATGATATTTATTTCCTTCCTTTTACTGACTATGGGTTTTATATTTTCTTCTTTCTCTATAAGTGTAAGGTGTAAAATTAGATTGTTTATTTAGGTTTTTTCTTTTTTCTTGAGGTAGGTTTATAACACTATATATTTCCCTCTTAATGCCACTTTTACTGCATGCCCCAAATTTTGGTGTGTCATGTTTTCATTTTCCTTTGTGTCTATGTATGTTTGGATTTATTTTTTCATTTCTTCTTTCACCCCATTGTTGTTTAGTAGCATGTTATTCAATCTCCATATATTTGTTGTTTTTATTGCTTTCATGTTGTAGTGAATTTCTAGTTTCATAGTGTTGTAATTGGAAAATATCCTTGGTATGATGTCGGTTTTCTTAAATTCACTGAAACTAGTTTTGTGCCCCTAAATATGGTCTCTTCTTGAGAATGTCTCATGTGCACTTGAGGAGAATGTGTATTCTCTCATTTGGGGATGGAAAGTTCTATAAGAGTGAATTAAGTCCATTTGCTTGTATGTCAGGTAAGGCCAAAATTTGCTGTAGACTTTCTGTCTCAATATTCTATTTTTGCTGTGAGTGGGTTACTCAGATTCCCTCTCATAGTTGTATTTTTCTCTGTGTCACTCCTCTGGGTATGTTAGTAATTGTTTTAAGTGTTTTAGTACCTCCTGGTGACTTGTGATAAGTGATTGTTTATAATTAGTTTGATACTTCTCTTGATTGTTATGCCATTATGGTTATTACTAACAAAAATATGGCTGGCTACATTTTAAGAAACATTGATAGTCATCAATTAGAAAGCTTCGATGTGCTTGCTAAAGACAGTGAGATTGTTCCAAGTTCACATCATGGAACTTAGTGAAATGAAATTTGTGACACAGAGATGGAGAAGGTTTTGTTCACATATACATCTATATATACATGTACATATTCACACATGCATACATATATATGTATATATAGATAATGTTTTTAACGTATTGTGTTGTTATTTACATTATATGAATTTCCTGTGCACATCTTTATAATATGACATGTGTGTACTGTATCGTATGGTCACTCTCCTTTTGTCACCATGTATTTAAGCCCATTCACCTTCTTTGTCAACCCCTTGCTCTCTGGTAACCATAATGTTCTTTCTATCTGTAAGTTTGGCTTTCTGTTTCTTTGCATGTTTGTTTTGTTTGTTCATTTGTTGCTTTTTGTTTTATATGCTATGTATGAGTGAAATCAGTTGGTTTTTGTTTCCATCTGACTTTTTTTTAATTGGTATAATACTGTCAAGATTCATTCATCTTGTTGCAAATGTAAATAGCAATATTTCAGCTTTTTTTGGTGAGATGAGTAACATTTCATTGTATGTATGTGCCACATGTTCTTTATCCAGTCATCTGTCAAAGAACAGTTATATTGTTTCTATGTCTTGGCTATTGTGAGCCATGCTGAAATAAACATAGGGGTACATATGTCTTTACTAATAAGATAGATTCCCAGAAGGGGGATTGTTGGGTCATAGGTAGTTCTATTGTCAACAGAACCACCCATACTGTTTTAGTGGCTGCACCAATTCACATCTTCACCAGCAGTGTGCGTGGGTTCTCTTTTTTCCACATCTTGTCCAACATTTGTTATTTCTTGTTGTATTGATATTAGCCATTTTAATGAGTGTGAGGTGGTACCTCATTGTGGTTTTGGTTCACATTTACCTTATAGCTAATGGTGTTCAGCATCTTTTCACATATCTGTTTGCCACATGTATGTCTTCCTTGGAAAAGGGTCTATTCAGGTCCTGTGCCCATTTTTTAATTTGATTGTTTTTTTTCTTGTTGCTTTGTATGATTTCCTCATACATTTCAGATACTGGCCTCTGATTGGAGGTATCATTTGCAAATATCCTCTCCCACTTGGTTAGTTTTTTTTGTTGTTGTTGTTGATGATGGATTATTTTTGCTGGGCAGGAGCTTTTTAGTTTCATGTAGTCCCATGTGTTTACTTTTGCATTTACTTTCCTTGCCTTTGGAGGCAAGTTCACAAAATTGCCAAGGTTCATAAGTTTACTGCCTATACTTTTTGGTGTGTATTTTATGGTTTAAAGTCTTATATTTAAATCTTTAATGTACTTTGAGTTAAATTTTGTGTATGGTGTCAGAGAGCAGTCTATTTTCATTTTTTTGCTTGTTCTCCTGGCACTATTTATTGAAGACACTTATTTTCCTTTTTTTAAAAAATGTATATTCCTGGTTCTTTTGTCAAACATTAGTTATTCATATATGTTGTTTTTATTTCTGGGTTCTCAATTCTGTTCCATTGGTCTGTGTGTCTGTTTTTCTGCCAATACCATACTGTTTTGCTTACTGTAGCTCTGTCCTAGAAATTGAAGTAAGGGAGTGTGATACTTCCTGGTTTGTGTGTTTTTATTTTTATTTTTTGAGGATTACTTTGGATGTTTGAGATCTTTTGTGGTTCTGTGGAAATTTAGGATGTTTTGTTGTATTTCCGTAAAAAAAAAAAGCCATTAGGATTTTGTTCAGGATTGCATTAAAATTATGCTTCTTTAGGTAATATGGCCATTTTAACCATGTATTCTTCCAGTTCATGACATGGAATATTACTCCATTTCCTTGTGTTTTCCTCAATTTATTTCAACGATGTCTTATAGTTTTAAGTGTATTGGTCTTTCACCTCCTTTGTTAAGTTTATTCTCAGGTATTTTATTCTTTTTGTTGCGATTATCAATGGGATTGTTTTCTTAATTTCTCTTTCTGGCATTTCTTTGTTTTTATGAGAATTTAAAAAATTTAATTAATTTATTTATTTTAGATTTTATTTATTTATCTTTAGAAGCGAAAGGAAGGAGAGAGGGAGAGAAATATCAATGTATGGTTGCTTCTCATGTATCCTCTGCTGGGAACTAGCCCCTGCTGGGAACTGGCCCCTGCTGGGAACTGGCCCCTGCTGGGAACTGGCCTGCAACCTAGGCATGTGCTCTGACTGGGAATTGAACTGTGATCCTTTGGTTTGCAAGCCCGTGCTCAATCCACTGAGCTACACCAGCCAGGGCAGAATGCCAGAGATTTTTGTATGGTGATTTTGTCTCCTGCAGCTTTACACTATTTACTTGTTGTCTCAAATAGTCTTTTGGTGGACTGTTTAGGGTTTTTGTATATAGAACCATGTCACTGCAAATACTGACAGTTTTACTTTTTCATTAAAAATTTGGATGCCTTGTATTTCTTTTTCTTGCCAGATTATTCTGGCTAGGACTTCTAGTACCAGGCTGAAAGCAGTGGGGGGAGTGGGCATCCTTGTGTTTTTCTGACCTTATAGGAAAAATTTTAATATTTTTCACCATGGAATATGATGTTAGCTGAAGTTTTCATATATGATCTTTATTATGTTAAGGTACTTTCTGTACTCACTGTACTGTGTTTTAAAGTTTATTTTATTACTTATTGTTCAATTATAGTTTACATTCAATATTATTTTGTGTTAGGTTCAATTAAACAGCATAGTGGTAAGGCAATCATATTCTTTACACAGTGTTCCATTTATTTCCAGTACCCATCTGGTACAATACATAGTTATTACAATATTATTGAATATGTTCCCTATGCTGTACTTTACAACCCCGATGACTATTTTTAACTACTAATTTTTACTTTTTAATACATTCAGTTTTCATTCAGTTCCCCAATCAGCCTCCCCTCTGAAAACCATCAGTTTGTCCCCTGTATCTATGAGTCTGTTTCTATTTTGTTTGTTCCTTTATTTTGTTATTTAGGTTCAAAATATCAAAATTTTCACTTATTCATGTAAGTGAAATCATATATCTCTGACTGACTCATTTTACTTGGCACAATACTCTCTAGGTTCATCCACACTGTCACAAATGGTAAGATTTTATTCTTTTTTATGGTTGAGTGATATTCTATTGTGTATATGTACTACAATTTGTTTATTCACTCTGTTGATAGACACTTGGGTTGCTTCCATAACTTGGCTATTATACATAATGCTAAAATGAACATAAGGGTACATATATTTTTTTGAATTTATGGTTTGGATTTCATTGGATATATACCCAGAAGTGGAATTGCTGGGTCAAAAGGCAGTTCCATTTTTAATTTTTAAAGGGCACTCCATGCTGTTTTCCACAGTGGCCGCAGCAATCTCCATTCCCACCAACAGTGCATGAGGGTTCCCTTTCTCCACATCCTTGATGGCACTTGTTTGCTAACTTATTGATAGTAGCCATTCTGACAGGTGTGAGGTAATATCTCATTGTGGTTTTAATTTGCATTTCTTTGCTAATTAGTAATATTGAGCATCACTATGCCCTTTTTAGAGAAGTGTCTATTTGGGTTCTTTATCCTTTAAAAATTAAATATTTTTGCTATTGAGATTTTATATATTTTGAATATCACTCATTACTGGATGTATCATTGGTGAATATATTTTATTCACTTCTCAGGTTGTCTTTTTGTTTTGTTGGTTTCCTTTGTTTATGCATAACCTTTTTTAGTCTGATGTAGTATCATTTATTTTTTCTTTTGTTTTTCTTGCCCAAAGAGACATGTCAGAGAAAAATATTGCTAAGAGAGATGTCAGAGAATCTAATACCTATGTTTTCTTTTAGTTTTATGATTTTGAGTCTTACATGTAAGTCTTTTCTTTTAGTTTATTCTTATATATAGTGTAAGAAAGTAGTCTAGCTTCAATTTTTTGCATGTGTTTGTCCAATTTTCCCAACAGCATTTATTGACTAGACTACATTTACCCCATTGTATGTTCTTGCCTCCTTTATCATATGACCATAGAGGGGTGGCTTTATTTTTGGGATCCCGAATCTGTTCACTTGATCAATGTATGTCTATTTTTATGCCAGTACCATGCTGTTTTGATCACTATAGCCTTGTTGTATAGTTTGATATTAGAGAGCAGGATACCTGCAACTTTTATCTTCTTTCTCAAGGAAGCTGTGGCTATTCAGGGTCACTAGTAGTTTCATATAAATCTTAGGATTATTTGTTGTAGCTCTGTGAAAAAATTACATTGGTATTTTGATAGGAGCCAAATTGGATCTACAGATTTACCTGGGTAGTATGGACTTTAATGATGTTAAGTATTGCTATTGATGAACATGGTATGTGCTTTCATTATTTTGTATCTTAATTTTTTCCTCAAGTGTCTTTATTTTTTGCATATAGGTCTTTTACCTCTTTGATTAAATTTATTTTCAGGTATTTTAATTATTTTTTGATGCAATTGTAAATGGGATTATTTTCTTAGTTTCCCTTTCTAATAACAGTTTATTACCAGTCTGTAAGAATGCAGTCAATTTCTGAACATTAGTTTGTATCCTGCTACTTTGCTGAATTCATTTATAGGTTCTAGTCATTGTGTGTATGTGTGTAATCTCTAGGATTGTCTAGACATAGTATCAGGTCATCTGCAAATAATGATAATTTTAGTACTTCCTTTCCAATTTAGATGCCTTTTATTTATTTATTTTTTTGTTTTCTTGTTTGATTGCTGTGGCTAGTACTTTCAGTACTACATTGAATAAGAAGTGGGAAAGTGGCCATTCTTATCTTCTTTCTTAAGGAAAATGCTTTTAGTTTTTTCCTAGTGAGTATGATGTTAGCTGTGGGTTTGCCATGTATGGCCTTTCTAATATTGGTGTATGTTTCCTCTATTCACACTTCACTGATTTTTTATGATAATTTGGTCCTGTATTTTGTCAAATGTTTTTACTGCATCTATTGATATGATCACATGATTTTTATCCTTCATTTTGTTTATGTGGTGTATCACATTAATTGATTTGCAGATATTGAACCAAACTTACATCTGAGGAATAAATGTCACTTCATCATAATCTATGATGTTTTTTACATACTGCTGAATTTGGTTTGCTAATATTTTGAAGTTTTGGCTTCTTAGTTTGTCAGCAATGTTGACAAGATTTTCTTTCTTTCTGGTTTCTTTATCTAGTTTTAGGATAATTCTGCCCTTGTAAAAATAAGCTTGGGGGTCTGTCTTTTGGTTAATATTTTTGGAATAATTTGGAAAGGACATTTGTTGTTTATTCTATGAGCATTTGGTAAAATTCACCAGTTAAGCCATCTGGTCTAGTACTTATGTTTGTTGGAAATGTTTTTTAACCACAGCTTCAATTTAATTGGTTGTAATCTCTCCATACAGATTTTGGGTTTTTCTGGGGGGGGATGGGTATTGTTTGGAAAGATTATATATTTCCAGATTGTTTAATTTGTTGACAAGTACTTGTTTTATAATATTTTCTTACATCTTTTGCATTTTCGTGGTGTCAGTTGTTAGTTCTACTCTTTCATTCCTTTACTCTTTTTTTTTCATGATGGTTAAAGGATTGTCAATCTTTTTCACCTTTTCAAACAACCAGCTCTTTTTTTAATTGAGCTTTGGTATTGCTTTTTGGACTCTATTTTTTTTTTTAATTTCCACACTGATCTTCATTATTTTCTTCCTTCTACTAAGTTGGTCTTTATTTTTCTCTTCTATTTCCTTTAGGTGTAAGGGTAGATTGTTAATTTGAGGTTTTTCTTGTTTCTTGAGATAAGACTGTATTGCTGTACTCCATAGATCTGGGGTTGTTGTGTGTTCATTTTCATTTGTCTCAAAGTACCTTTTGGTTTCTTTTTTAATCTCATCATTAAGCCATTTATTGTTTAGTAACATGTTATTTAACAAACACTCCATGTGTTTGTGTTTTTCCATTTTTTCCCTTGTAATAGTTTTCTAGTTTTATACCATTGTGGTTGGATAAGATACTTGATATAATTTCAGTCTTCTTAAATTTATTGAGATTGTTTTGTGGTCTAACATCCTGGAAAATGTTCTATATATCTCTTGAAAAGAACATATATTCTGCTGCTTTGGGGTAGAATGCTCTGAAAATATCAATTAAATCCATCTGATCTAATGTGTCATTCATGAATACTGTTTCTTTGTTGGTTTTCTATCTAGAAAATCTATCCATTGTTGTAAATGTGGTGTTAAAGTCTCCTAGAGTGACTGCATCACTGTTCATCTTCCCATTTACATCCATCAAAATTTGCCTTATATGTATAGCTGTTCCTATGTTGGGTCCATAGATGTTTACAAGAGTTATATATTCATGTTTGATCTGTCTTTATTATTGTGTAATATTCTTTTGTCTCTTATTACACCCTTTGTAAAAAGTGTATTTTGTCTGATGAATGTTTTGCTAGCCAGATTTTTTCCATGTTCATTTCCATGAAATGTTTCTTCATTCCTTTACTTCAGTGTGTGTGTATTTTTGATCTGAAGTAGGTCTCTTGTAGACAGCATATACAAGTATATGGGTCTTGTTTTCTTAGCCATTCAGCTACCCTATGTCTTTTGTCTGGAACATTTAATCCATTTATATTTAAAGTGATTTCTGATTGGTATTATTTATTGCCTTTTCATTTTTTATAATTATGTTCCTCTTTATTTTCTTCTCTAAGAAGTCCCTTTAAGACTTTTTTTATTGAACGGTGTATCATGATCTGATTACTTTTATTTCTATTTATTTATTTTTAAAATATATTTTATTCATTACACTATTACAGTTGTTCCATTTTTTCTCCCCTTTATTCTGCTCTGCCCTGTACCCCCCTCCCACCATAATTCTCCCACCTTAGTTCATGTCCATGGGTCATACATATATGTTCTTTGGCTTTTCCATTTTCTGTATTATTCTTAACCTCCCCTTGTCTATTTTGTACCTACCATTTATGCTTCTTATTCCCTGTACCTTTTCCCCCATTCTCCCTCCTCCCTCTCCCCACTGAAAACCCTGCATGTGATCTCCATTTCTGTGAAATCTGTTCCTGTTCTAGTTCTTTGCTTAGTTCGTTTTGTTGTTGGTTTTTTTTTTTTTGGTTCAGTTGTTGATAGTTGTGAGTTTGTTAGCATTTTACTGTTCATAGTTTTGATCATCTTCTTTTTCTTCAATAAGTCCCTTTAACATTTCATATAATAAAGGCTTGGTGATGATGAACTCCTTTAACTTGACCTTATCTAGGAAGCACTTTATCTGCCCTTCTGTTCTAAAGGATAGCTCTACTGGATAGAGTAATCTTGGATGTGGGTCCTTGCCTTTCATAACTTTGAATACTTCTTTCCAGTCCCTCTTGCCTGCAAGGTTTCTTTTGAGAAATCAGCTGATAGCCTTATGGGCACTCCTTTGTTGGTAACTCTTTCCTTTTCTCTTGATGCTTTTAAGATTTTCTCCTTATCTTTATTATGATGTGCCTCGCTGTGCGTGTCCTTGGGTCCATCTTCTTTGGGACTCTCTGGGCTTCCTGGATTTTTTTTTTTGCTTTCTCAAATCTAGATTTGCCAGATTGGGGGAGTTCTCCATTATTTTTTCAAATAAGCTTTCAATTTCTTGTTTTTTCTTCCTCTTCTCCTTCTGGCACCTCTATGATTCAGATGTTGGAACATTTAAAGTTGTCCTGGAGGTTCCTAAGCTTCTCCTCATTTTTTTTGAATTCTTGTTTTGAACATTCTGTTCTGGTTGAATGCTTATTTTTCCCTTTTGTTCCAAATTGTTGATATGTGTTCCAGTTTCCTTCCCATCACTGTTGGTTACCTGTATATTTTCCTTTATTTCACTTTGCATAGCTTTCACTTCTTCCTTTATTTTGCTACCATTCCCAACCATTTCTGTGAGCATCCTGATTGCCAGTGTTTTAGACTCTGCATCTTATAGGTTGGTTGTCTCTTCATTGCTTAGTTCTATTTTTTGAGCTTTGATCTGTTCTTTCATTTGGACCATAATTTTCTGTCTTGAGGGGCCTGTTACAATGTAAGGAGTGCAGCCTTAGGTATTCGCTGGGATGGGGCAACCCATTTAGCTGAGTTTTGATGCCATATGTGGTGGAGGGGTCTGAGGGGAACAGTGCCACTTGCTTGGCTCTTGGTTGGCTTTCAGTCACTTCCTCCACTACCCACAAGTAAATTGGGTCCTTTTGGTGCTGATTCCTGGGTGGGTGGGTTTGTGTACATTACAGTACCCTGTGGCTCTCTCCAGTGAAATCTCTTGTGAGGCTGAGACTTTTTCCCACTGCTGCATTTTCCACAGGTTTATACAGCCAGAGGTTTTGAAGTTTTATTTCCTGGCACTGGAACCCTTGTTGCACAGTCTGTCTTGCTTCCCAGTTGTTCCTCCCAGTTTATCCACACACAAATGTGGGGCCACTGGGTCCACCGTCCACTGCCTCACCTGCCCCAGTCCTCCAAGCACTGCCTTGCTGTGAGTCCTCTCCACCCCTCCTACCAGTCTGGATGAGTATTTCTTCTTTAACTCCTTGGTTGTCAGACTTCCATATAGTTTGACTTTCTGGCAGTTTTAATTATTTTTTGTTTTTAAGTTTGTTGTTGTCATTGTTTTGGTTGTGCAAGGAAGCAATGTGTATCTATCCTATGCTTCTATCTTGGCTCGAATTCTCTCTTGGTCTTTGATCTTTGCCATTTTATTTATGTGTCTTGTGGGTCTCTTTTTTCATCTTTTTGGGATTCTGTGCTTCCTGGACTTGTGTGTCTTTTTCCTTCACCAGTTTAGGGGAAGTTTTTAGTCATTACGTCTTCAAATAGTTTCTCACTCTTTTACTGTCTTCTGAGACTTCTGGTACCCCTATGATGCGAATGTTTTTATGTAATGTTGTCAAGGAGGTCCCTTAAACTTTTATTTATTTATTTATTTATTTAGCTTCTCCAATTGGGTATTTTCTGCTACCTTGTCTTCTAAACTGGTGATTTGATCTTCTGCTTCATCTAGTCTGATATTGATTCCTTCTAGTGTATTCTTCATTTCAGATATTGTCTTCTTTATTTCCAACTGGTCCTTTTCTGTGGTTCCTATGTCCTTTACTATTCTTGCTTCTTCTTTGTTGAAATTCTAAGTTCCTTGAGCATTTTCATGACCATTGTTTTGAACTCTGTGTCTTGTTGGTTGCTTGCCTCCATGTTCTTTTTCTGAAGATTGCATCTGTTCTTTCATTTGGGCAAGTTTATTTGTCTCTCCATTTTGGTATCTTTCTGTATTTGTTTCTGTGTTTCAGGTAGAAACAAATGTGTTTCAGGGAGACATCTGCTATATCTCCCATTTTGATAGGGTGCCTTTATCTAGTAGATGCCCTGTGGGGCTCAGTGGTACATTATTCCCTGATCACTTGAGATAGGTGTTCCAGGAATCTGGTGTATGTGGGTCCTCTTGTTGTGATTCAGTTGTGATCGCTGTTGGCATATTTGTGGATTGGGTTGGCCCTCAGGCTGGCTCATTGTGAGGACTCACCCTGACAACAGTGTGCAAGTTTCTGTCTGGGGCCTCACCCTACAAAGCAGATCTCCTTGCTGTAGGCTCTGGTGCCTGCTGAGATCTCCCTCTGGTGTGTTCCTTGTGGATCTAATCAGGTTCTGAGGTGGTTCTGAAGCCAGACATCAGGTGTGTAGGTTCTTGTGCCTATTGGGAAGAATTCCAGCGCAGGTCAATGTCAGATGCTACTTGGAACTGGCCCAAGGCTTCTTAGAAACTACGAAGTGATCCAAAGTTTGTGACTACCTCTGCTGGTCCTGGATATGTGTGGTAGGGATAAAGCTGTGTATCAAGGTCAGCTTCCACCAGCACTGAGCCTGGTGGCAGACCATTAAAGGCTCAAGGCACCCTGAGATTTGTTTCTGCCTGCCAGCTGTTTGTTGTGATCAGTCACTGAATGAACCTCTGGTGGTATATGTGATGTGTCTGATAGGTTCTCATTGAGTCACTGGGTAGAGATGAGTGGTATTCATCAAGTTGATAGAGATTCAAACTTGGCGCCAGTCCTGGGTCTGAGGGTGGGGTCTCTGGATATCTTTTGCTGAGAGTGTCCTGTTCTACCCCTTCATTAGGAGCTATATTTGTCTCTGAGGTGATTCTCCTGCAGGCAACATCTGGTTAGGTGTCATTTTAAAATCCATTTTGCTACTGTGTGCTTTTTGATTTGTGAATTCACTCATTGACATTTAGGGTGGTTATTGATTTATGAGGACTTACTATAGCCATTTTATTTTTTAAAATTTTCTGATTGTATATTCATTACTTTAGTGGTTGTCTATGATTTTCCCATTCCTTTACTTTTTATGGTCCCTGTCTCAGCTCTCTATTTTTGTTTTGTGGTTACCATTAAGTTTATGTAAAAAAAATGCTTCATACATAATCATTTTTCTCATTGCATTTTATTTTCTCTCATCTGTACAGTTTCAGTCCTTCTTTTTTGTTATCAGATTATTCCTATTTATGTTTTACATTTATTACCAATTTTCAGTACTCATACTCAGTTTTAATGCTTTATTCTTCCCTTGTTATATTATTATATAATTAAGTTTAATATTCTGTTTTGAAGTAGAGTTGTAATTTCCTGATTTTATATACTAGTCATCTTACTCAAAGTTTTGTATATTTTTCATTTTTTTCTGTTAGAACTCCTTTCATAATTTCTTTTAATGCAGGCCTTGTGGTTGTAAATTCTATCAGCTTTTTTCAGGTAAAGCCTTTATTTCTCCTTCATATCTGAAGTTCAACTTTTCTGGATATATTATTTTGAATATTTCCATTCACCATTGCCTCTCTTATAATGTTTCTAGTAGGAAATCTGAGGACAACTTAATGGATTTCCTTTCCAGGGGAAAGGTTTGTTTTCCTGGCTACCTTTGGAATTCTTCTTCATTAATATTTTCAGTTTCAATAAGATATTTTGGAATTAAAAAATATTTTATTGATTGTGCTATTACAGTTGTCCTGTTTTCCTCCCTTCACTCCCCTCCAACCCTGCACACCCCCTCCCACCCACATTCCCCACCCCTTAGTTCATGAGCATGGGTTGTACATATAATTTCTTTGGCTTCTACATTTCCCATACTATCCTTACCCTCCCCCTGTCTATTTTCTACTTACTATCTATGCTACTTATTCTATGTACATTTTCCCTCTCTATCCCCCTTCCAATCTCCTGTTGATAACCCTCCATGTAATCTCCATTTCTGTGGTTCTGTTCCTGTTCTAGTTGTTTGCTTAGTTTGCTTTTGTTTTTGTTTTAGGTGTGGTTGTTAATGATTGTGAATTTGCCATCATTATTCTCTTCATATCTTTTATCTTCTTTTTCTTAGATAAAACCCTTTAACATTTCATATAATAAGGGCTTGCTGATGAACTCCTTGAACTTGACCTTATCTGAGAAGCACTTCATCTGCCCTCCCATTCTAAATGAAAGCTTTGCTGGATAGAGCAATCTTGGATGTAGGTCCTTGCCTTTCATGACTTGGAATACTTCTTTCCAGCCCCTTTATGCTTGTAAGGTCTCTTTGAGAAATCAGCTGACAGTCTTATGGGAACTCCTTTGTAGGTAAGTGTCTTCTTTTCTCTTGCTGCTTCTAGGATTGTCTCCTTAATTTTAATCTTGTAATTATGATGTGCCTTGTTGTGTTCGTCCTTTGGTCCAACTTCTTTGGTCCAACTTCTTTGGCACTCTGAACTGCCTGGAAGTCTATTTCCTTTGCCAGGTTGGGGAAGTTCTCCTTTATTTTTTTTAAAATAACTTTTCCTCTCATTGCTCTCCCTCTTCTCCTTCTGGTACTCCTATAATTTGGATGTTGGAATGTTTAAAGATGTACTGGAGGTTCCTAAGCCTCTCCTAATTTTTTTGAATACTTGTTTCTTCATTCTGTTCTGGTTGGTTGTTTCTTTCTTCCTTCTGGTCCACTCCATTGATTTGAGTCCCAGTTTCCTTTTCATCACTATTGGTTCCCTGTATATTTTCCTTTATTTCACTTAGCATAGTCTTCATTTTTTTCATCTAATTTGTGACCAAATTCAACCAATTATGTGAGCATCCTGAATTGAATTGTGCATGTAATAGGTTGGCTATCTCTTCATCCTTTAGTTGTATTTTTTTCTGGAGTTTTGATCTGTTCTTTTCTTTGCTATATTTTTTTTGTCTTGATGCACTTGTTATGTAGTGAGGGGCAGAGCCTTAGGTATTCACCTGGGAGGGGTAACCTATGTTGCTGTGTTGTGACACTGTATGTAGGAACAGGGCCTGAGAGGGAACAATGATGCTTGCTCCACTCTCTATCAGCTTTCAGTCATTTCCCCTGCTTCCCACAAGCAAATTGGGCCCTTCTGGTGCTGATTCCTGGGTGGGTAGATTTGTGTACATTCTAGGACCTTGTGAGTCTCTCCAATGAACTCTCCTGTGAGGCCAGGAGTTTCTCCCACTGCTGCCTCAACGCCCACAGGTGTTTTCAATTAGTTGTTTGAGTCTTTATTTCCCCACTCTGGGGCCCTGAGTTGCATGGTCTGCCTCACTCCCCAATTGTTCCTCCCAATTTATCTGTGCACAAAGGTGGGGCTGCCAGCTCCACCAGCCACCATCTCACTGGGTCTGCCAGCCACAGCCTTGCTGCGAGTCCTCTCTGCCCAGCTGCCCATCTCTGCCCCTCCTACTGGTCTGGATGAGTGTTTTCTTTAACTCCTTGGTTGTCAGACTTCCATACAGTTTGATTTTCTGTCAGTTCTGGTTGTTTTTTGTTTTTAAATTATTGTTGTTGTTCTTTTAATTGTGTGAGGAGGCAGTGTGTCTACCTATGCCTCCATCTTGGCTGGAAGTCTGGAGAAGATGTTTATATGTCAATATAACTTTGTATTGTCTTAGGTTCCTTTATTCTAAGGTCTAGTTCTTTCCATAGGCCTGGGAAATTATCGATTTTCTTTTTCTTGTATATACACTATATTTATTTTGCTTTATCTAATAGAGTCAGATAAGTTTTTATAGGCTTCTTTCATTTTTTAAAACTCTTAGTTCTTTCTCTTGTTCTTCCACTTGAATCATTTCTAGGTTTCTAGCCTCATGCCCCCCAATTCTGCCCTCCATATGGTCTGCTCTATTTCCAGTACTCTCTACTTCATTCTTCATGTCATTAAAAAGTTCTCCAGTTCTAAAAGCATTATGCTGAGTGAAATAAGCCAGGCAGTGAAAGACAAATATCATATGATCTCACCGTTAACAGGAATCTAAACAAACCAAACAAGCAAGCAAAATACGACCAATGACACTCAAATATGGAACAGGCTGTCAGGGCCCAAAGGGGAGAGGGGAGAGAATCATAGGGGAAAAGGGAATGGACTCACATGAACAAGTATAAAAGACACATGGACAATAACTAAGGGTGGGGGGTGGAAAGGGGGAGGGAGGCGGGGAACATGGGGTGGGGGGTGGGCAGGGTTGGGAATATAAGACAGAAACCTGTACTTGAACAAGAATTAAATAAAAATTATATTAAAAAATAAAAAAAAATTTAAAAAAAAGTTCTCCAGTTCTAGAATTTGTTTGGTTTATTGATAGTTTCAGTGTTTTTGGATAAAATGATCTTTTTGTCATTAATTTGCTTTGTAAGCTCACTGAACTATCTTCTGAGTTTTCTTGTATCTTGCTGAGTTTCTTCATAACTGCAATCTTAAATTCTCTATCATTTAAGTTATCATCTTCTTAAGTCAATGACTTTGCATTTATTTCTGTAATTTTTTTACTTTTCTCTCTGCTTTCAAGTTCAGTAGTCATTCACATTACTTGACGAATTGTTTCTTTGCCTGCACATTTGACATAGTGAGCTCTTTGGGGTTTTTTTTTAAGATTTTATTTATTTATCTTTAGAGGGGAAGGGAAGGAGAGAGGGAGAGAAATATCAATGTATGGTTGCCTCTGGTGTGTCCCCTGCTGGGAACTGGCCTGCAACCCAGGCATGTGCCCTGACTGTGANATAACTGCAATCTTAAATTCTCTATCATTTAAGTTATCATCTTCTTAAGTCAATGACTTTGCATTTATTTCTGTAAATTTTTTACTTTTCTCTCTGCTTTCAAGTTCAGTAGTCATTCACATTACTTGATGAATTGTTTCTTTGCCTGCACATTTGACACAGTGAGCTCTTTGGTTTTTTTTTTTTAAGATTTTATTTATTTATCTTTAGAGGGGAAGGGAAGGAGAGAGGGAGAGAAATATCAATGTATGGTTGCCTCTGGTGTGTCCCCTGCTGGGAACTGGCCTGCAACCCAGGCATGTGCCCTGACTGTGAATTGAACTGCAATCGTCTGGTTCGCAGGCCTGCGCTCTATCCACTGAGCTATACCAGCCAGGGCATCTTTGTTTTTTTGTTTAGATATGGTTTTGCTCTCAACAATTCAACAGTTTAATACAATAGGTAGGGTACTTTTGTTTCCTAGTAGATGGTGTTGATGTACACATTTTTTTTCTCTTAGTTGTGGTACTTGAATCTCTGGGACCATAGTGGTGCAGCATCACTTAGTTAAGAGAAGTGCTGTCTACTCACTTGGATGCTGGATGTCCCTCCATTACTGGCTTACCTTGGTTCCCTGGCACCACCAGTGTGATGGGGGAATGTGGATGGTGATGGAGAAGTGGTTTTGCAGGCTCCTAGCACTATTTCCTTCTTACTAAAGGTCACTGGTTTCACTGTGGTTTTGAAGGCACCTCCACTGCCTCAAGCAGGGTCTGCCATGATGGGAAAGGGGAGAGAGATGTCATTTCTTAGAGGAC
The DNA here is from genome assembly GCF_014824575.4 of Sturnira hondurensis. Classification (NCBI taxonomy): domain Eukaryota; kingdom Metazoa; phylum Chordata; class Mammalia; order Chiroptera; family Phyllostomidae; genus Sturnira; species Sturnira hondurensis. The sequence continues at coordinate 8,508,003 of NW_028095541.1, forward strand.
CACTGCTTTTTCCCTTCTTGCAATCTGGGCCGTATTGTGAAGGCTGAAGCCCAATTTCTCCACTGCTACTAGCCCACTGGAAACACAGTGGACCCCTAGGTGCATCTGAGGTCACCATCCCTGTCCTTGCCATGCTGGCCACCTTCAGATGTTTCAACATGTAGGTCTTTCAGTGTGATTTTGCATAGAGCCAGGATTCTTTGTTCAATTTTGGTTATCTGACTTAAAAATTTAAGGGTAAGCAACAAAGGAGTCTGCTCACTCTGCCATGATTCTGATGTCACCTCATTTTCTTATATAAGATGAAGAAAAAAGAAGAAAATTCCCACTACTTTCTATGACTACATTACACTAGACCACTGAAATTCTCTTTTTAAAGGAATAACCCTCATGGTGATTTTTTTGCTGGGTAAGAGGGCATGGTGGAGAATTCAGTCATGACTAGTCAATCCTTTCTTTCGTGGGTCCCAACAGGATCTTCTGAGTGTTGGCTAGTGTGGTTATCCACATGAATCTGCATTTTATGAGACATTTTTTCAGAAAGAACATGATTCAGTTATTTCCTACAAATTGTGATAAATCACTTTTCAGGTATATTGAAAAAACAAATCAGCAGAAGAATATGTTAATAATTATAAATTTGGCAACATAAAAAATTCTGGTTTAGACTCCCTACTGTAGGATATTTATAAAAAAATCACTATTTTTGCTTCAGTTGCTGTAAGGGAAGCAAGGGATGTTTGCTAGTCTAAGTAAATGTGGATAGAAACACAGTAGAAATTAGATCATTATATATCTTTCTTTCCCTGTATTACAAATGGGGTGGAGAATAGATGAATGTTGATGACAGAATTAAAACTCTTGCTGCTCATTACATTTATTTCAAAATTTTAAAGATGACAACCTAATGATAGTGTGTGGATAACTGGAGATTTATTCTGATTTTTCTATTTTATTGATTACAGAGAGAGCTGGTTGAAAGTCAGTCTCTGTTTTGTGTCCACTTGCAAAAAGGTTAAAGATATCTCCTGCTTTACAAGGCCACTATGTTTTCTACACAACCCCACTGGTCACCATTTATTAAACACATATAAATGGTGCCCCATGGAACTACCACTGTGGAAACTCTCACTGCAAACTGAATTGTGTCAAAGGCAAAAATATTCATTAACCAGAAGTAAATTCCATGGGCAATATGTATTTTGTCTTTTTTTTTAGTCTAGTGGAAGTTACGAACAGTATATCAACCAAGATTACATCACAAAAACTTTAAATGTATTTACAGAGTGAATAAGTTACATAGATAAACTTTGAATATGTTTCTGATGTGCAAAAGGTTTACATGCAAACACTGAACGCTTGACAGCTTTAAATCTAGGGGAAAAACTTAAGACCCTTTAGATAAATATTACAAATAAAGTATGACATTTCTTAAGAAACAAAGTGACAACCCATATTTTACCTTTAGGATTCTACTTCTGACTATCCAAGTGGATATTAAAATATGCATGCATGACAGGTGAAAAGACTTGGAATTTATAATGTGAACATCTTTAACTCTTTTTTACAAAATGGCAAAGTTGGTTAAAATGAACACTCATCCTTCTGTAGAATAAATTGCTCATAAAAGCAATCTTCTAGTAAAAAGCAGCCAAGATCCTTTAAAAAGGTCTATTTGGACCAATTTTGTAATAAGTCCTAATCACAGACCCCTGAAAAGAAATCCAGGGCTTTAAGAAACAAACAGTAGTCTAGCAACATAAGAAAAGTACTTCGTAGTAGCTCCATTTAGGTACAGTAATTGTATTCAAATTACAGTGTACATTAAATTGCCATTTACAATTCCCTTTTCACATATACAGGCTGTCAGCTTTTGATAGTCTTTTAGTTTTCAATGGCCAGCTTCATTCTGCCTGTCCTTTCCTTCGCGCACGTGCACACACACACACACACGTGTGCACACACACACACACACACAAAGGGAGGGAAAAATAAAGGGAAAGTGTACAAGTTTTATAATATAAAAATTTTTTAGTGAGGAATACATTGCACTTTTGCCAATTTAAAGGAACATATTGTTCAGGATAGTTGGCTTTGGTATGCAATGAAAGTCACTTGTTCAGTAGTGAGTTGCATTTGCTCAGTAAAATGATACCATTTGTGCCACAGGGCATGACAGATGGAGACTGTCCCAAAGTGTTCTATGCTACCTTGGTTCTTATTATTGCTACACGTTGGAGGTTCTGTCATCCCTTGTAGAAAAAGTCCAACAGGTGACAAGAGGGAGAACAGTCTGACCAAGCCTTCTGAAGGCTGAAAAGATACTGAATGACGTCACCCTGGCATGGCAGCACCCACATCTTTGAACCCACGGGTGACGGGGGACTCCTGTCAGAGACTAGTGCCAGAAACACTGGAGTCTGGAAGAAAAGCAGTAAGTACTCGGTAACTCTGGGCCCTGTGAATCATGTCTCGAATCTCCATGTTCAGCTCCATCAGCTTGGTGCAAATTTCAGTCAGGCTCTGGTTAGACCCCACCAATGCATAAGTACCCGTTTGTCCCAGAGTTTGATGACGAAAATAAATATTCAGTAGTGTCTGGATCTCATCATCAGAACTGCTTCCAAAGATGTCATTGGGCCACAGACTTCTGCATTCAAAAAAAGAACACAGATTATAGGCACTATTGATCACAAAGAGAAGTTAATGAATTTTTGTTAGTATATTTTGTTTACAAAAACTGATTTGAGATAAAATTCACAGACTATGTAATTCATCAGTCTAAAGTATACAATTCAGTAGCTTCAGCATATTCAGAGTTCTGCAACCATCATCATAAATTTATAATTTTAAATATTACTGGCTTTGATAAAAATATGATATAAAATATAGCATGAAATCTGATAACTTTAAAACAATTTGTTTGCTCACTATCAAAATATAGGGAAACAATTCTCAAGAGAATATACTCGAATACTAGTTTTCAAGATTATGTTGGCATACATACTTTAGGAAATTTTTATATATTTTTATTTCACCCATCCCTTTACACCCCTCCCTTTGGCAACCATAAGTTGGTACTCTATATCTATGGGTCTGTTTTTGTTTATTCGTTTACTTATTTTTTTAATATTCAGCATACAGTTGAAACCACATGGTATTTGTCTTACTGTCTGATTTCTTTCACCTAGCATAATACCCTCTAGTTTCATCCATGTTGTTGAAAATGACAAGATTTCATTATTTTTTTATGGTTAGTAATATTCCATTGTATATATGTACTACCACTTTTTTATCCACTTGTTTATTGATGGAAACAAATATGGATTGTTTTCATATTTTGACTATTGTAAATAATGCTGTAACGAACATAGGGGTGCATCTATCTTTTTGAATTAGAGTTTTGAATTTCTTGGGATAGATAACCAGAATTGGAGTTACTGAGTCATATGGTAGTTCTTTTTAATTTTCTGAGGAACCCCCAAACTGTTTTCCCTAGGGGCAACACTAATTTGTAGTTCCGCCAACACTGCACTAGGGTTCCCTTTTCTTCACATCCTTCCCAGCACTTGTCATTTGTTGAGTTTTGATGATAATGATTTTGACAGCTGTGAGGTTAGGGTCATTATGGTTTTAATTTGCATTTCTCTGATGATTAGTGACATTGAGCATCTTTTCATCGTTTATTGGCCATGTGCATGTCTTCTTCGGATAAATGTCTATTCAGGTCATCTGCTCATTTTTAAATTGGATTGTTTGTTCTTTTGGTGTTAAGTTGTATGCATTCTTTATATATTTTCAAGATTAACACCTCATCAGATGTATCATTTGTGAATATTATCTCCCCTTAAGTAGGTTGTATTTTTATTTTATTAATGGTTTTCTTTGCTGTGCACAGCTTTTTAGTTTGATGTATAAGGTCTGTCTGGATAAAGTTCAGCCATTGTTAATATAAAGAGAACAGTTTGCATGATATGGATGTAACCTGATAGCCAAAAAGAGTGGACTGGAATGTGCTTGTGTGAACAATGACAACTTCACTATACTAGTCAATGGGCACAGTAGATGCTGTTGAGTGAGCATGTGTACTGTGTGGCCATTGCATTAAAAAGGACGGAGTGAGTACAGCAATGAATCTGCATCAAATTTTGCATTAAGCTTGAACATTCCTCTGAGGAAACTTTTCAGATGACTCAGAAGGCCACAGCTATGGGCAACTGGTGACCAGCAGCGTCACCACAACAACACACCCGCTTGTGTATCACATGTCATGCAGTTTTTTTGCAAAACATCAAATTATCCAGGTGACTCAGGACCCTAACAGCCCTAATTTGGCACCCTCTGACTTCTGGCTTTTCCTAAAACTAAAATCATCTTTGAAAAATAAGAGATTTCAGACCATCAATGAAATTCAGTAAAATGTGGTTGGGGAGCTGATGGTGACTGGGAGAACTGTGTGTGGTTCCAAGGTGCCTACTTTGAAGGGGACTGAGGTATCATGTTAAATATACAATGTTCTTGTATCTTCTTCAATAAACATCTCTATTTTTCATATTACATGGCTGGATATCTTTGGGACAGACCTTGTAGTCCCATTTGTTTTCTTTTGTTATCCTTCATCAAGGAGACATATCCAAAAAGCTAGTGCAAAGACTGGTGTCAGAGAGTCTACTGTCTACGCTTTCTCCTAGGAGTTTTGTGGTTTCAGGTCTTACATTCAAGTCTTTAATCCACTTGAATTAATTTTTGTATATGGTGTAAGAAAGTGGTCTAATTGCGTTTTTTGCATGTATCTGTCCAGTTTTCCCAGCACCACTTTATGAAGAAACTGTCCTTACCCCATTCTATATTCATGCCTCCTTTGTCATAGAATAATTGACCATATAGGCATGGGTTCATTTTTGGGTTCTCTGTTACATTGATTTCTATATCTGTTTTTATGCCACTACTATGATAGTTTGATTACTGTAGTTTTTCAGTATAGCTCGATATTACCTCAGACTTTCTTTTTTGGTTAAGATTCCTTTGGATATTTGCTAGCTTTTATGGTTCTATATAAATTTTACGATTAGTTGTTCTAGTTCTGAGGAAAATGCCATTGCTATTAATAGAGATGGCATTAAATCTGTATATTGCTTTACATAGTAATGATATTTTAACAATATTAATCATTCCAATCCATAATCATGGTATATCCTTCATTTATTTGTACCCTCTTCAATTACTTCCATATCTTACAGTTTTTAGGATTCAGGTCTTTGACCTCTTTGGTTAAATTTATTTCTAAAAGTTTTATGCTTTTTGATGCAATTGTAAATCAGATTGTTTTCTTAATTTCTCTTTCTGATTATTCATTATTGGTATATAGAAATGCAACATATTTCTGTATCTTGATATTTTTCCCCTTACCACTCCTCCCTGCCCCACCGATCCCCACCTCCCACCTTTGACTGTACCCCTCTTTGGCTTCATCCATGTGTCCTTTATATATGTTCCATGATGACCCTTTCACTCCCCCCCCCATTATCCACCTCCTTCACCCCTCTGGTTACTATCTGTTTGTTTTTAATTTCAATGTATCTGTTTATGTTTTGCTTGCTAGTTTTGTTGATTAGTTCCCGCTTATAGGTGAGATCATATGGTATTTGTCTTTCACTGCCTGGCTTATTTCACTTAACATAATGCTCTCCAGATCCATCAATGTTGTCTGTTGCAAAGGGTAAGAGCTCCTTTCTTTCTGCTGTGCAGTATTCCATTGAAAATGCACCACAGTTTTTTGATACACTCAATTATGACAGGCACTTAGGTTGCTTAGAGCACTTGGCTATTGTAAATTGTGTTGCTATAAACATTGGGGTGCATAGGTTCTTTTGGATTGGTGTTTTGGGGTTCTTAGGATATAATCACAGCAGTGGAATTGCCAGGTCAAAAGGCAGTTCCATTTTTAGTTTTCTGAGGAAATGCCATACTGTTTTCGATAGTGGCTGCACCAGTCTGCATTCCCACTTACAGTACAGTAGGGTTCCCTTTTCTCCACATCCTCTCCAACACTTGTTTGTTGATTTGTTTATGATGGCCATTCTGACCAGTGTGAAGTGGTATATATTCTGGTTTTAATTTGTATCTCTCTGATGGCTAGTGATGCTCAGCACATTTTCTTTTTCTTTTTTTTAATATCAATAGATTTTTAATAAAGGAACAGTGTTTTATTCAATTTAAAATTTAGTTAATTATAATATTGTAATTTCTGTCAGTATTTTAGGTTCATTATGAAAGGAAAAAGCTTTATTAAATTGTGACATTTAAATGAATGCAAGATTAATTATAATTTAAATTTTAAAAGATGTAACTCAGTAAAAATAAAGTACAGTATTTTAAGACAGAAAACTGTACTTAAAAAATAATTAAATAAAAAACAATTACAAACAAAAAAAACCAAAAAAAAAAGAAAAAGAAAGACACTCTTTGAAGGATCAGCACATTTTCATATGCTGGGTCCTCCATATGTGCTTCTTGGAGAACTGTCTGTTCAAGTTTTTTGCCCATTTTTTAATTGGGCTGTCTTCCTGGAGTGAAGTCATGTGAGTTCTTTATATATTTTGGAGATCAAACCATTGTCTGAGGTATCACTGGGAAATATATTTTTCCATACTGTTGGCTCTCTATTCACTTTCATTTGCTGTTTTCTTTAGCCACACAGAAGCTTTTTAACTTGATAAGGTGCCATTTGTTTATTTTTTCCTTATTTCCCTTGCTTTAGGGGACATATCAGTGAAGATGTTGCTGCACAGAATGTTTGAGATTTTCCTGCCAGTGTTTTCCTTAATGACTTTTATGGTGTCACAACTTATATGTAAGTCTTTTATCTACTTTGAATTTATTTTGGTGTATGGTGTAAATTGGTAATCAAGTTTCATTTTTTTTTTTTTTGCATGTAGCTGTCTAGGTCTCCCAACACCATTTGTTGAAGAGGCTGTTTTCATCCTATTTTATGTTTCTGCCCTCTTTGTTGAGTATTAATTGACCATAGAGACTTGAGTTTATTTCTGTTCCATTGGTCTATATGTCTGTTCTTATGCCAGTACAAGACTGTTTTGATTACAGTGGCCTTGTAATACAGTCTGATGTCAGGTATGGTGATCCCTCCTACTTTGTTCTTCCTTCTCAAAATTGCTACAGCTATTCAGGATCATTTATGGTTCCATATAAGTTTTTGAAATGTTTGTTCTATATCTGTCAGATATGTTATTGGTACTAAAATAGGGATTGCACTGAATCTATAAATTGCTTTGGGCAGTATGGACATTTTGATGATGTCAATTCTTCCAATCCATGAGTATGGTATATGCTTTCATTTATTTGTGTCTTCCTTAATTTCTGTCTTCAGTGTTATATAATCTTCTGATTACAGGTCTTTTACCTACCTGGGCAGGTTTATTCTTATGTACTTTATTTTTCTTGCTGCTATAGCAAATGTCATTTTTTCTCTCTTTTCTGTTTCTGATATTTCATTTTTGATGTATAAAAATGCCTTTCACTTCCGAATATTGACTTTTTATCCTGCTGTCTTGCCACACTGACTTATTAGGTCCAGTATTTATTTGGTGGGGCCTGTGGAGTTTTCTATGTACACTATCATGTCATCTGTGGACAGTGACAGTTTTACTTCCTCCTTTCCTATTTGGATGCCTTTTATTTCTTTTTCTTGTCTGATTGCTGTTGCTAGGACTTCCAATACTATGTTGAATAGAAGTCATGAAAGCAGACATTTGTCTTGTTCCTAATTTTAGTGGGAAAGCTTTTGGTTTTTGCCCATTGAGTATGGTGTTGGCTGTGGGTGTCTTGTATATGGCCTTTATCATGTTGAGGAATACTCCCTCTAATCCCACTTTGCTGAGTGTTTTTGATCATGAATGGGTGCTGTATCTTATGAAATACTTTTTCCACATCTATTGATATGATCATGTGATTTTTGTCTTTCTTTTTGTTTATGTGATGTATTACATTTATTGATTTGTGAATATTGTACCATCCTTGCATCCCTGGGATGAACCTCACTTGATCATGGTGTATGATCTTTTTAATGTATTGCTGTATGTGGTTTGTCAATATTTTGTTGAGGATTTTTGTATCTATGTTCATCAGCAACATTGGCCTGAAGTTGTTTTTTCTGTGTTGTGTTTTTATCTGGTTTTGGGATTAGGATGAGGCTTCCTTCATAAAAGGGTTTGGGAGTCTTCTGTCTTAGATTTTTTGGAATAGTCTGTGAAGGATAGGGGTTAGCTCTTCCTTAAATGCTTTGTAAAATCTTCTGTGAAACCATCTGGTCCAGGGTTTTGGTGTGTCAGAGGTTTTTGATTACTGCTTTGATTTTGTCAGCTCTTATCTGTTCAGGCTTTCTGCTTCATTGAGTTTTGGAAGATGACATTTTTGTAGAAATGTGTCCATTTCACCTAGGGTTTCAAATTTCTTGGCATGTAGTTCTCTATAGTAATTTCTTACAATCCTTTGTATTTCCTTGGTATCAGTTGTAATCTCTCCTCTTTCATTTCCAATTGTGTTTATTTGGGTCCTTTCTCTTTTTTTTTCTTGATGAGTCTGCTTAAAGGCTTTTCAATTTTGTTTATCTTTCAAAAAATCAGCTCCTGGATTTATTGATCCTTAGAATTGTGCTTTTAATCTGTATGTTGTTTAATTCTGCTCTGATATTGGTTATTGTATCTTCTTAATTTATTTCTTCAGTGTTTTATAATTTTCTGAGTAAAGTCTATTACATCCTTGTTTAAATATATTCCTAGGTTTTTTTTGCATAAAATTATAAATGGAATTGTTTTCTTAGTGTCCTATACTGATAGTTCATTATTGGTGTATAGAGATGCAAATGATTTCTGGATATTTATTTTTTACCTGCTACTTTACTGAATTAATTTATCAGTTTAAGTAGGTTTTGTTTTTTTTGGTGGTATCTTTATGGTTCTGCATATACAGTATCATGCCACCTATAAATAATGGCAGTTTTACTTTTTCAATTTGAATGCCTTTTTTTCTTCTTGTCTGGTTGATGTGGCTAGGACTTCCAGTTGTATATACATTAAGAGAAGTGAAAGTGCACATCCCTGTCTTGTACCTGATCTTAAGGAAAATGCTTTTCGTTTTTTCTCATTGAGTATAATGTTGAGTGGTAGTTTGTCATATATGGCTTCTATTATGTTGAGGTATAATTTCTCTATTCTCACTTTGCTGAGAGATTTTAACATAAATGCATGCTGGATTTTTATCAAATGCATTTTCTGCATCTATTGATATGGTCATGTTGGTTTTATATTTTATTCTGTTTATGTGGTATATCTTGTTAATAGATCTGCAGATATGGTAGTAACCTTATATCCTGGGATAAATCCTACTTGATTTTGGTATCTGATCTTTTTAATGTATTGCTGAATCTAGCATACCAATATTATGGTGAGGATTTTAATATCTGTGGTCATGAGGGATATTGGTCTATAATTCTCTTTCTTTGTAGAGTCTTTCTTTGGTTTTGAAATTAGGATAGTGATGGCCTCACAAAAGTAGTTGGGAATATTCCCTATTTTGGACTTTTTGAAAGCATTTGAGCAGGATAGGTGTTAGTTCTTTTTTGAATATTTGGTGAAATTCTCCTATGAAGCCATCTGGCCCAGGACTTTAGTTTGCTGGGAGCTTTTTATTATTGCTTCAATTTTATTAGTTGTAATTGGTCTATTCAAGTTCCCTGATTCTTCCTGATTAAGTTTTGGAAAATTATGTTTTTAGGAATTTATTCATTTTGCTACAGTTTTATTTGTTGGCATATAGTTGTTCATAGTATTTTCTTATAATCCTTTGTATTTCTGTAATGTCAGTTGTTACTTCTTCTTAATTTCTGAATTTATTTATTTGGATCCTCTTTCTTATTTTACCCATGCATCTGGTTAGAGGCTTACCAATCTTGTTCATCTTTTCAAAGAACCAGCCCTTAGTTTCTTTGATCTTTTGTACTGTTCATTTTAGTTTTTATGCCATTTATTTCTGCTCTAATCATTATTATTTCCTTTTTTAAAACTTATTCTTGCTTCATTTGTTGCTCTTCTTGTAGGTCTTTTAGGTGTAGGGTTAGATTGTTTATTTAAGATTTTTCTTGCTTCTTGAATCCCGTAATGCTAAGAACTTTACTTTCAGGCCTGTTTTTTCTGTGGCCCATAGGCTTTGGGTTGTTGTGTGTTCATATTTATTTGTTTTCAGGTAATGTTTGATTTATTCTTTGATCTTATTGTTAATCCATTCATTGCTTAATAATATGCTATTCCATGTATTTGAATGTTTTTCAGTTTTTTAAATTGTACTTGGTTTATAGCTTCATGCCATTGTGACCCAAGAAGATGCTTGATGATTTCAGTCCTCCTGAATTTGTTAGGACTCATTTTGCATCTTAACATGTGGTTTATCTTTCAGAATGTTGCATGTGCACTTGAGAGGAGTCTATATTCTGCTGCTTTCAGGTGGAATGTTCTGCAAATAACAATTAAATCCATCTGATATAGCGTGCTCTTTAAGCTCATGTGTCCTTGTTGAATTTTTTTTATCTGGAAGATCTACCCAATGATGACAATGAGGATGTTTAACATCCCTACTATGACTGTATTTCTGTTAATCTCTCCCTGAAAGTCTACCAAGATTTCTCTATATATTTAGGTTTTCCTTTACTGGGTACATATATGTTTACAAAGGTTATATCCTCTTTTTGGATGGATTCCTTCAGTATTATATAGTGACCTTCTTTGTCTCTTGTTATGGCCTTTTTTTAAAATTTAGTTTGTCAGATATAAGTATTGCTACTTCAGCTTTTTAAAATTTCCATTTGTATGGAATATTTTCCTCCACTCTTTCATTTTCAGCCTGTGTAAATCTTTTGTTCTGAGAGGCGTCTCTTGTAGACAGCAGGAAAATTGGTCATGTTTTCTTATCCATTCAGTTACCCTATGTCTTTTGAATACAGCATTTAATCCACTTACATTTAAGATTATTATTGATAGGTACTTAATATTTTTTCCTTTATATCTATGTTTCTCTTTCTCTGTCTCTCTCTCTCTCCTTTTTATTCCTTTAACATTTCTTGCAATACTGGTTTGGTGGTAATGAACTCCTTTAGCTTTTTAATAAACTTTTTTTTTGTCTGGAAGATTGTATTTCACCTTCAATTTTATATGATAGCCTGCTGGGCAGAGTAGTCTTGATTACATGTCCTGTTTTTTTATTCTTTTAAATATTTCATACCAATCCCTTCTGGCTGAAGTTGTTCTGTTGAGAGATCAGCTGATAGCCTTATGCAAGCCCTCCCTGTAGAAAACTGTCTATTGACTTCCAGCCATGATGGAGGCATAGGTAGACACACTGTGCCTCCACACACAACCAAAAGAATGACAACAATAAATTTTAAAAAAACAACCAGAATTGCCAGAAAATCAAACTATATGAAAGTCCAACACCCAAGATGTTAAAGAAGAAACATTCCTCCACACTGGTAGGAGGGGTGGAGATCAGCAGCTAGGCAGAAAGGACTTGAGGCAAGGCAGTGGCTGTTAGACCAGGTGAGGCAGTGACTGGTGGAGTGGGCAGTCCCACATTTGCATGTAGATAATCTGGAAGAAAAAACTGGGGAGTGAGACAAACCACTCAACCCAGGGTGTCAGTATGGGAAAATAAACCCTCAAAACCTCTGAGTGCAAAAACCTGTGAACATTGAGGCAGCAGGAGAAACTCCAAGCCTCAAAGGAGAGTTAGTTGGAGAGACCCACAGGGTTCTAGAACATACACCTACTCACCTGGAAATTAGCACCAGAAAGGCCCAATTTGCCTGTGGATAGCGCAGGGAGTGACTGAAAGCTAACAGAGAGCTAAAAAGTGGCATTGTTCCCTTTCAGACCCCTCCCCCACATACAGTGCCACAACACAGTGATGTTGGTTGCCCCACCCTGATGAATACCTAAGGCCCCACCTCTTACTACACAACAGGCATGCAAGACAAAAAAAATGGCCCAAATGAAAGAACAGATAAAAACTCCATAAAAAATATAACTAAGTGATGAAGAGATAGCCAACCTATCAGATGCACAGTTTGAAACACTGGTAATCAGGATGCTCACAAAATTGGGTAAGTATGGTTGCAAAATAGGGGAAAAAGTGAAGGCTATGAAAAGTGAAATAAAGGAAAATGTACAGAGAATCAACAGCAATGGGGAGGAAATTGGAACTCAAATCAACAATTTGGAAGAGAAGGAAGAAATAAACATTCAACCAGAAAAGAATGAAGAAACAAGAATTTTAAAAAATGAGGAGAGGCTTAGGAGCCTCCAGGACAACTTTAAATGTTCCAACATCTGAATCATAGGGGTGCCAGAAGAAGAAGAGGAAGAAAAAGCAAGTAATTGAAAACTTATTTGAAAAAGTAATGAAGGAGAAGTTTTCCAATCTGGCAAAGGAAATAGATTTACAGGAAGTCCAGGAAGCTCAGAGAGTCCCAAAGAAGTGTGCTTCCCACAAGGAAGCACACATCAAGCCACATCATAATTACATTACCCAACATAAAAGATAAGGAGAGAATCCTAAAAGCAGCAAGAGAAAAGGAGACAGTTACCAACAAAGGAGTCCCCATAAGACTGTCAGCTGATTTCTCAAAAGAAACCTTGCAGGCAAGAAGGGGCTAGAAAGAAGTATCCAAAGTCATGAAAGGCAAGGACCTACACCCAAGATTACTCTACTCAGCAAAGCTATCACTTAGAAGAGTAGAGAAAGTGCTTCCCAAATAAGGTCAAGTTAAGGAGTTCATCATCACCAAGCCATTATTATATGATATATTAAAGGGAGTTATGTAAGAACCAGAAGATCAAAACTATGAACAGTAAAATGACAACAAACTCACAACTATCAACAACTGAACCTAAAAAAAAAATCAAAAACAAACCAAGCAAACTAGAACAGGAACAGAATCACATAAGTGGAGATCACATAGGGGGTTATTAGAGGGGGAGGAGGAGGGAGTATAGGTATAGGGAATAAGTAGCATAAATGGCAGGTAGAAAACAAACAGGAGGAGGTTAAGAATAGTATAGGAAGCAACCTAGATGCCCGTCGGTAAATGACTGGATCAAAAAACTATGGTACATTTACACAATGGAATTCTATGCTGCAGAAAGGAAGAAGGAACTCCTACCCTTTGCAACATCATGGATGGAACTGGAAAGCATTATGCTGAGCGAAATAAGCCAGGCGGTGAAAGACAAATATCATATGATCTCACCGTTAACAGGAATCTAAGCAAACCAAACAAGCAAGCAAAATACGACCAATGACACTCAAATATGGAACAGGCTGTCAGGGCCCAAAGGGGAGAGGGGAGAGAATCATAGGGGAAAAGGGAATGGACTCACATGAACAAGTATAAAAGACACATGGACAATAACTAAGGGCGGGGGGTGGAAAGGGGGAGGGAGGCGGGGAGCATGGGGTGGGGGGCGGGCAGGGTTGGGAATATAAGACAGAAACCTGTACTTGAACAAGAATTAAATAAAAATTATATTATTAAAAAAAAGAATAGTATAGGAAATGTAGAAGCCAAAGAACTTATATGTATGATCCATGGACATGAACTAAAGAGAGAGAATGTGGGTGGGAGGGGTGTGCAGGGAGGAGGGATATAAAGGGGTGGAAATGGGACAAATGTAATGGCATAATCAATGAAATATATTTTAAAAAAGAAAACTATTTTTCTCTTGTAGCCTTTAAGACTCTCTTTTTGCCTTAACCTTGTTATTTTAATTATGATGTGTCTTGGTGTGTGCCTTTTGGGTTCATCTTAATTGGCTTCTTGTGCTTGTGCTTCAAGTGTGCTTCTTGAACTTGTGTGACATTTTCCTCGACCAGGTTAGGGAAGTATTCTGCCATTATTTCTTCAAACAGGTTCTCTATTCCTTGTTCATTATCTTCTCCTTACAGAATCCCTCTGATGCAGAAATTGCTACACTTGATGTTTTCCCAGAGATCCCTTAGACCAGGGGTGTCAAACTCATTTTCACTGGGGGCCATATCAGCCTTGTGGTTGCCTTCAAAGGGCCAAATGTAGAGCTCCTTGCCCCTAGTTAATGAGTAGTTAAATTTGTACAGTCTTAAAATTATATTCAGCCTTTTGAAGGCAACTGTGAGGCTGCTGTGGACCCCAGTGAAAGTTAGTTTGACACCCCTGCCTTAGGCTTTTCTCATTTCTCTTAATTCTCTTTCTTTTTTATGCTCTCCTTGGGTGGTTACTGTTATCTTGTCCTCTAATTCTCTGATTTGATCCTGCGCTTCATCTAACCTGCTGTTGATTCCTTTCAGTGTATTCTTCATTTCAGATATTGTAGTCTTCATTTTTGACTGGTTCTTTTTTATGGTTTCTGTGCAATTTTTAATGCTTACTATCTCTTTGTTTAAGTTCTCACTGAGATCATCCATTCCCCCTTTAAGATCCTTGAGCATTCTTATAATTATTATTTTAAACTCCGCATCTGGTATTTTGGTTGCTTCCATTTCATCCATTTTATTTAATTCTTTTTCTGAGGATCTCTCTTGTTCTTTTGCATGTGGCATTTTTCTTTGTCTCTCCTGTTTTGTGTCTGTGTATTAGATAGATCTGCTATGACTCTTACACTTGTTATGACGGTTTTTGGTTTTTGACTGATGTCTTGTTGGCTCAGTGGCACACTTGTCCAGATCACCTGAGCTCCATATTCCAGGAATGTTTTTTCTGGGTTATGTACACCTCCTGTTCTAGTTGAGGCTGTTGGTTCATTCGTTGGTGGAGTTAACCCTTCAGACTGAGTGTCTATAAGGGTGAACTTTGATCACTGTGCATGAGATGCTGTGCAGAGGCTCCCTACTAGGTGGGGTTGTTCCCAGAAAGATCTGGTGCCTGCTGGAATCCCTCTTTGGGTATGCAATGTGTGTGGCTAGTCGGGTCAAGCTCTGGCATGCTCTGAAGTGCACCATTGGTTGTGTTAGTTCTGAGTCCACTTGGGTGGGGTTCAAGTGCAAATTGCTATCAGACATGTGTAACTGGTCTTGGGCTACCTGTTTGTAGGTACCATGCTGTTCACTGCTCATGTCTGTGTTTATTGTATCTGAGTATGTATTAGAGGGGACAATCTGTGTAAATTGGTCTGCTTCTTCCAGGTTAGAGTTGGGGGCAGATCTGTAAAAACACTGAGGTCCCCTGACAGGTGCTGCATTTCCCCCTGAGGTTGCCTGGTCTTCCTCTAGGGCCTTCTGGAGAGAGACTGTAGGATGAGCCCAGGCTAGCTGAGATAGGTCCTCTACTTGGGGATCATGCAATCATGTACTCTGGGAGGGGGAAATAGCCCCTGCTTCAAAGCCAAATTTCTCAGTCTCTGCCAGAGTCTCCAACTCTAGTTTCCCCTGGGGGGCTTGCTACAGGTTCAGGTTGGATACAGACAGCTGTCCCCTTTGCAGGAGCAAACTCAGTTTCCCTGGGCTCAAGGAGACAGATCAATAGAATCTCCCACTGGGGATGATGCTAGCCCATCCTACAGGAGGGGGCTAAGCACTTCATCCTGGTCTCAGACAATAGCCCCCAAGGATCTCACACTTTGCCCCCACTCTGAGCCGCTGTCCTTCCCCTCCCCCAATAGAACTATGTCCACAGCGGGTATCCAGGACTTGGCAGGGTTGATCCAAATATCTTCTGTTGGGGGTCATGCCCACAAGCCTGTAGTGGGGGTGGGCACTTCTTTTCCTTCCTAGAGCAGCACAGGCTGAACTAGCAGGGGAGCTTTTGTTTGCCTCCCTGCAATGTAGCCACAAAGCCCAGCACCTGCCCACCTGGCTCTCAGACAGAAGGCTCCCTGGAAGACACAGTCCGAATTTCCCAGCTCTGTGCAGCTCCCTAGTCCCCCCACACCTCCAAACCAAGCAGGATGGGGTTGAAGGCGAGCTGTACATGGCACTTCCATCTCTCCATGCAGGGTGGTCTCAGTAGGGTGGGGCCAAAAGTACTAGTTCCATGCAGGTTTAGAACCCAGCAGGATGGAGCCAAAAGTCCCAGCTCTGTACTGCTCTCCCCAGCCACTGAACTTTGTTTGTTGTAGTTTGAAGTTTTTGTATTCCACTCTCAAGTTTGGTGAGCACCCTTGGGACTATTTCTTTGAATTGTTTATCAAGCAAATGACTTATCTTCATCTCCTTAGGAATTTTTTCTTGTTTCTTCATTAGGGAGTTATTCTGTTTTTTCCCCCTTCATTTTGACTTTCCGTGTTATTCATGGTGAATTTGACAAGGTAGCTATCCCAGTCTTGAAAAGTGGCTTTGTGTAGGAGTTACCTATGTATAGGCTGTGTGTGCCAGGTTATTTTGGAAGGCCAGCTGGAGTCGAGCCAGTGCCTATGGTATTAGGCTACTAAGCTAGAGTATCTCAGGCAAGAAGGCCAGGTGTGGGTAGTAATGCTTTGTTGATCTTTTCCTCTTTGAAGCCAAAACGGGCTCAGGAGATGTGTCTAGGAATGCTCTGTGGCAATCTTGCAGGTACCTGGGTAGAGCTCCTGCTTGCCCAGTGGAGGCAAAGGGGAATGTATACAATGGAGCTCACCGGCACCTCCAACCATGGAGAAATTTCTGCAGTTCCTTGAGAGCTCCTGTGGCTCCCTGGCCTTCCCTGTATGATCTCTCATTTCTTGTACGGGAAGTTGTCTTGTGTAGAAGTAAAGTCTGTATAGACTGTGTGCCTGGTAGTTTTGGCAGGCTGTTTGGAATTGGGCTGGGGTTTATGGCACCTAGGGTGCTAGCCTGTCAGGCTAGATCGGTTCTGGGCAGATAGTCCAGGTATGGGTCATGATGCCCTGTTGTTCCTGCTTGCTCTTTTTGTTCAGAGCGAAATGGACTTTGGGCAGTGTGTCTGGGAACATGCTGTAATCTTGCAGGTAGATCAAGTTACCCCAATAGAGCTCCTACCTACCCAATGAGGGTGGAGGGGGAGGTAAATAATGGTGCTCATCAGCACCTCTGATCCTGGAGAGTTCCTGCTGATCTCAGAGAGCTCCCATGGGTTTCCAGTCTTTTCTATTTGGTTTCTTCCTCTCATTTGTGTTCAGAAGCTGTTTTCAATCAGCTCTCAGTTGTCTATTAGGGATAACTGCTCTCTATATAGATGTACGTGTATATTTCAGTGAGTTTCTGGGAGTGGGTGATTTCAACATTGTCCTACACTGCTGCCACCTTGGACCTTTTGTTGGGGTATACACTGAAGTGTATCAACATTTTAGGAATGAAAAATTACCAGAAACAACATCAGTACTTTAAACATGTAAGTTCTGAAATCTTATGTTTCTGGCATGGTAACAGCAGAGATCTAAGAAGTTATATAAAATACATAGATATTACTTCTGTAGTGATTTATTCCCAACTATGACAAAGTAACTATTAGGCATGCATTTCCTTTAAGCATGTCTGAAAGAGATAGTACAATTACCTGCATTCCCTGATTTGACGTAGAGCCTTGCTAAGTTCGTTGTTCTTCAGGCAATCCAGCATGGACTGGATGGCTGCTTCGGTGGATGTGAATGTTGGCTCAGACCATGAACCCTCTATATAAAGAGGGTCAGCTGCAATGGCTGTAGTGGCCTCCTTCAGATTTTTCTTTAAGTCACTCAGTTCCCTGGACATATTTAGCAGCTGTTAAAAAATATTTTTACTCTAGTTAAAGACTGGACTTTACATCCTCAAAAGAAAACAAATGATTATATGTGGTATGATTAAGCAGAAGCTTAATACCTTGATAAACTAACATAGGACAAATGAAACAGGATTGCATGCTATGTATAGGTGGTTACTGGGTTGTACTGATGACATAATTTTGTGTCAACAGCTTGGAAGTGCTTCTTACAGAAAAAAGATTAAGACTTCCTTTAAAGTGTTTTATATATAAGTAGAAGGGCATAGTTAGAGGTAAAATGCACACAAGAACAGGCTTGGGGGCTGGATAGAGCTGGATTTAAATGCTAATTCTATAATGTATGGTGGGACCACAGTCAACTAGACTTTTATGTGTCTTAGTTTTCTTATCTGTGGGACTGAAGATACCACAGGGTAATTTTAAAGATGAATGAGATAGTGTACATAAAACAATAGTAATTTTGTCATATAATGCTTGATGAATGTAATCATCAACATGGACTCTGAAAAATAACATTTTCTCACTATTTCTATGCTGTGGAAAGAGATTAAAGACATAATTTTTAGGAAGAGGAGAAAAAATGTCATTGTAATATTAGTGTTCATGTTACCATGGTGAAAGATTTTCCTTCAAAACTACTGAAACCAAAAGAACCAGGGTGTAAAAAAGTAAGTCATATGAGAGAACCTAAAATGTACTGTGGAAGAATTCTAATCTCAAGAGCATTTAAAAAAACTGACATGAATTTATACATGTTTTTCTTTGTAATACAAATTGATGATGCTTGTTTTCCTTGCAGAATTGGTTTATCCAACATGTTAATGCCCATTTTGCTAATTTTATTAGCAATAGAACCAAAGCCCTCAGGAATATTTGTTTCCATACAGATGCCTGTTCAATTCAAATACATACTCCAGAGCAAGGTTTAAATTTTCCTGAGGTAATGATTTTAAATAAGATATTAGAGTGCCTATGTACATGAGTTTTTACAATTGAAAGTGAATTTCTTTTTAACTATTTTAAATCTAGGCAAGTTTTAAATAAAGAAGAAATACACTTTAAATTTACAAGATTTTAAACAATTATATATACATATATACACACATACATACACACAATAAGATATGTAACAAAATTTACTTTTCAAAATGAAACTTTAATTGCCTTTTTAATATGGAAAAGGATATGTGAGTTGGATTTGTATGTCGTCTATTTTGAGCCCACATAGATTCTAAGGATTCTGTTAATACTTGCTAGAAAAGTAAAAAGAGTAAGCTTTATCTTGACAACATGGCAAATAACATCAACTGCCTCTCTTTTATCTGAAAATTTGTAATTCTATGGAGGAAAACTGGTTTTTGAAAAGCTCTTTATAAACAAAGATGTCTGGCCAATAACTCCCTTGAAATTAGCATTTGAGAGCATAATAAAAAACTATACCATCCTCTTCTCTTTTTTTCCAAGTGGGTGATAAATATGGTGTTCCATCCTCACCCCAATGCTCTTGGTAGAATGGTTTCCTGGATTTGCACTGAAGACTACCATATCCATGCCTTCGGTTCAGTTCTCTCCTCTGACCTCTGATCTCTTCTAAATCCTCATATTTTACTGTCTGTAAGATGTCATTACCCTGAGCTGGTGTAGTGGACAGACTCAGTTATTGACTAGCAGGCAGAAGGCTTTGGCTGGCTGCATGTACAATTGCCTTAGTCCTCCTTTTATATCCCTGTCTCCCTTGTGGCACTCACTGCTGATCTCTTAGTTCATCTGAGATAGAATCTGAGCATCACACTCTTTCCTGTCCTTCACCCCTCCCCGCAGTCAGGTTCATTGACCTTTTGCCTAAACATCTCTTACATTTCCTTCCTTCTCTTCATACCTAACACTTCTGTCCTAGTTCAAACTCTCATCTATTGTCTGAGCTATTTTAGCAGTCTTGTAAGTGGTCTCCCTGTCTCCAGTCTAATTGCAACAAAATCCATCTCATATCTCTGCCATAAGCTCTAACCAAAACACTCTTAGGCATAGTATCTTTCATGATCTCCCCTTACCCATTTCTTTTGCTTGCTCCATGACTCCTTTTTTGTTTTCATATTATATTCTATCAACAGTAAATGGCTTGTAGTTCCTTCCCTTTCTCACCACCACACTTATGCCCATGCTTTTTCCTCCTGGAACACTCTTCCCTAGCCCCACTTTCTCTAACTCCAACTCACTGTTGAAAAATCGGCGAAGATGTGATTTCCTCCCAAAAGTGATTCTATTTCAACCTTCTCACCTCCTGATAACCTAGGCATCAGTCCTCTGGGCTTCCATAATAACCTCTTCACATCCCCATGATGTCACTTACTATGTGGCAGTACTATTTCTTTACTTCTAGGGAAATTTTGGTTCACTTGGAATTAATGTTTCAATTAATTTACTTTTCACATTAAAAAATATCAAAGCATAATAATGTTAAGCAGGGAAGTAGAAGAGAATCAAGTATCATATAGATATTTCCTTCTTATCTCAGTGTAAGAGCAAGTACAAACAACTAAACATAAAAGTAAAAACATAACACAAGGACCCAGGGCTAGGAATAGGATGAGCCAAGTGAGGCTTCTGGCACAGCACTGAGGGAGGGGCTTACTCTTGAGTTCTTCAGTTTTGTGCCTAGCCTGTTGCTTGCCTCACCCTTGTCCTGGTGCTGCCAAATGAGAACAGAAATACAAGACACATTTAAGACTTATTCTAAAGCAAAATAATTGTGTGGAAATAAAATCACTTGTGCAGTTAGATGGAAGGAAAGGATTGATTGTTGTGGCAGCACTCAGAGTGGGAAGCACAGGGCTTTACCTCGGGCATGGAGCTGGCTTCGTGCACCTGGCCAATGAGCTTGCAGTAGGACTGGAAGAGCAACAGCAGCTGGAAGTGCAGCTTGTATAGCCTCTGACACAGCTCCAGTTGCTGCAGAGAGAATTGGCGTGGGCAGTGATCAATGAGTTAAGCACAGTGTTTGCATAACAAGCAAAATCTTGGTTATCCCACAACTACCTGTTATTATCCCCCATAAGACAGAACAATAAGATCCAGTCAGTAAATAGTGAGAAATTCACAATATAACATGAAAGATGACTAATTAGTGAGGTGTAGTAGCTGTAAAGGGACTAAGTGAATTGCCAGAGTTTCATTACATTTGCCATTACATATCTACAAATTATAACTGTTGTTGTCTTAATTTTTATAAGCTGTAAATTATTTTAAAAAAAGAAATTTTCAAAAAGTACATTTAAAAGGTAAAACATTAAGTCATTCTGTTAAGTTTATAAATTCAGCAGATACCTGGGAGATTAACCATGGGACACTTCTGGCTGCTTTTGGGTGCAGATACTCATCTTGACGCCTGTGTAAACACCCTAAGGTACTGTGTCAACTTTACTGATGATGCTTCTATTTAGTGGTCAATAAATGTTTGTTGAATTAAAGAGATAAAAAAGCAGCCAAAATATACTGACCAAAAAAGAGAAGTTACAAAAATATTAAAAGCTAAATATGGAAAGAACATAAACAAGTGATCATACAAATGGCCCTTAAGCCCTATGGATACCTCTGGAATTTGAAATGTTTTCATTATATGGTTTATGTATCCTATGAGAGAAAAATAATTATGAGTAATTCTAACACCAATGATGATACTGCTCTTTGAGCTATATCTGCTCATAACAGCCTCTGAACATTGCCTGTTTTTAATTCCAAGAATGGGTTAGTTCTTAGGTAGTGGATGGGATTCTGTGTAAAAAAAAGAGTAACCTTCACTAGGTAGAATTGCATGGCTGAGCAGTCACCAGTGAAAGTGGTTAAATATGTGGCCTAAACTACATTTTGCTGTTCATTTTTGAGTGTGCTTGCATGAAGATAACTAGGGCCTTTCTTTTGCTAATGGAGTTAAGAAAAACTCAGCTCTGTTTTGAGAGCTGCTGTGATGACTTAAAACTGTTCCCCCAAATCAGTTCAAGGAGATAAATTACAAGAATTTAAATTTAGGAAGAATATTCTGTTAATAGTATTATTATCAGACTTTTGATCCTAATTTATAAAAGTTCCTGAAGTTCACTTAAAACTATGCTGAATAAAGTTTTCTTTCTTTTCTTACCCTTTCTCTGGCCCTTAGGGGAAAATTTTTTACTTAGATTTATCTGATCTCTGAATGCTGGAAACCAGCCTAAGATTAAAGAAGTAGCTACACTCACCCGAAACTAGATCTTTGGTTGTCTCAGTAAAACATCTTATTTTAAACTTTCCTTTATGGAAAATCTTTTAAAATGTAATATAAAAGATAACTGCCAGAGAGTTGCAGATAAATAAAAAGTATTTTAAAAATTAATGCTACCTTTGCAATTTAAGATGAAACCTATCCATGAAAACTCCAATTTTCCTAAGGGTCAAATAAGGGTAGTTGTAACTCATAATATTCCATGGATAGTATGAGAGTTCATAGCAACTCTGAGTAGAAAAAAGTAGGGTTCTACTTATGGGACAAAAGCAGCTCAGAATGCTACTAACAAACTGGCATATATCAGTCTACCAAATAAAATAAAATGGAAGGAAAAAGGGGAAACATGCTAAGAGATAACAGTAACAGTGAAAATAAGATTTGTTATGGGTCCATGCCTCAAATGGGCAGAGAGTATGAAAGAAAGTTAACTTACTGCCAGAGATTCCATTTGCTACACAGCAAGCATGGCACAGGAGACAGGAAAGGAAAGAGAGCACAGGGTCAGTGTCTGCATGCACAGAAAGCACGGCCCTCTTCTGCCAGCAGAACCAGCAGCAGTATTAGCATTGCTTGCCCAGACTTGCTAAATGGCTGCAAATGTGGTACCCATTCGACATGCACAGCGGCCCAGTTAAAAACAAGCTCTAGTGAGAAACATTGAAAAATATAATTTGTAATTTTTTAGATCCTCTGGTTAGTTGGTATAGATTTTGTTAGTGTTGGATACCAGAGGTCAAAACTTTTATTGCTTGATGATTTCAGTATTTAAATGTGAATGATATGTGGATATGGAGCTGTGAGATCGGTTGAGTCATGTGACTAACTATAAGCCCTGAACAAATTAGACCATTGCTAAATGCTAAGGCAGAGTCATGTGTTTGCCTTCATACTTACTAAATTATGACTATCCAATTAACATAAAATAGAATTAACAATCTAAGTGGCATTTCCTTTAGTCAGATTGCCCTCTATGTTGAGAATATTTTTTAGTACTGCTAGATATTGTCATTTCAAAGTGCTAAATATTGTCTGTACACTTCCCACACAAGTGTGAGATACAATAATTTTCTTGCATTTTATTTGATATATATATATTTTGGCCAGTAGACAAAAGTAACATAAAGCTTATAGTTAGTCTAGATTAATATAAATTTTGACTGGGCTATGTTTGGCTATGGTTACCATTTTTTGGCATCACCATATCATAACTGTAGAATTGGTTTAGGAGAAGTTTGGGTATGTGGAAAGAGATAACTGTAACCTGACATGATATTAAAGAAATCAATTTGGTCATTCGTTATTATGAGTCTATTTGAGGACCTCACTTAGTTTCCAGTTCTTGACAACAAAAACCTCTTATATTAAAGCTCTTTCCAAAAAAATTCTCTGAGTTATCAGTTTAATATATTGTTCTTAATATAAGGTATGGTGCACAAAAAAATAGAACGATCATATTACTTATTAGAGTCTTCAAACTGAGAGCACTACCACTGCCAATCCCTACCACAGCCCCTGCCTTCCCAGGGTCTCTTCTTGCTTCACATGTTCCATTGGTTTGGCACATTGATGACTGTTGTGTTTATTAAGTTGTTTTATTTTGGGGGCCCTGGGCATGAATATCTTTCACACTTTGAAAGACAAATACCTTTATCTTGTGATATAGATTATACAACCTGAAATGTTTACTATTTATAGAGAAAACTTTTTGCCTAAAAGTTTTATAGCCAAATTTTATGTACTTACAAACATCATTCCAAAAAGAGTACGGGGCCAGAGTGTTAAGTGTATACATACAGAATTTCCACTATAGAGGCTTTTTAGAAAATGTCAAATTTGATCAAAATGTTTAGTATGTACTGTAGCACATAACTGCTTCTACCATGGAATTTACTTTTGAGAAGCAAGGGCTAAGTAAATTACATGGTTGTGTGAAGAAAATGCTCTTTTCTTTTCTTTTCTTTTACTGTTTTCTAAAGCAAAGTTGTAATGCAAGAAGATCATCACATCAGGTAAAGCAAATTCTCTGTTCAATAAAGGCAAATACACCTTTTTGACTCCTGCTTGATGCTAAGGAATTTCATCATCAATGAATTCCTCCCACTCAGTTTTTACTGCTGTCAAACTGTTTCTTAGGAGGTAGCCACCTTGAGGGACACCAGTTCTCAGTGTCCTCCTTTTTTCTAAGTATATTTTATTGATTATGCTATTTTAGTTGTCCCAATTTCCCCCCTTTGCTTCCCTCCTCACAGTACCCCGTTTTCCTCCACTAATGCACCCCTTAGTTCATGTCATGGGTTGTACATATAGGTTCTTTGGCTGCTCAACTTCCTCTATTATTCTTAACATCCCTGTGTCTATTTTGTACCTACCATTTATGCTTCTTAATTCCTGTACCTTTTCCACCATTCTCTCCCTGCCCCCTCACTGATAACTCTCCATGGGATCTCTATTTCTATGATTCTGTTCCTGTTCTAGTTGTTTGCTTATTTTGTTTTTGTTTTTATTTTTTAGATTCAATTGTCAATAGTGGTGAGTTTGTTGTCATTTTACTCTTCCTAGTTTTAAAATCTTCTTCTCTTTTTAATGATCTCCTCTTTTTAAAAATTAGTCCCTTTAATATTTCATATAATAAGGGCTTGGTGATGATGAACTCCTTTAGCTTTACCTTGCCTGGGAAGCACTTTATCTGCCCTTCAATCCAACCCCTCCTTCACATACAGTGCCATTAAGTGGTGAAGTGGGTTGCTCCACCCTGGCAAATACCTAAGGCTCAGCACTTTAAAATGTTAACAGGCACACCAAGTCAAAGCAGCTCCATGTAACACACAGAAATAAACACAGGGAGGCAGTCAAACTATTGAGAAGAAATGTGGCCCAAATGAAAGAACAGATCAAAACTCCAGAAAAAGACTAAGCAAAATGGAGATAGCCAACCTATCAGATGCAGAGTTCAAAATACCGATGATAAGGATACTCAGAGAATTTGTTGAGTATGGCAAATGCATAAGGGAAGAAATGAAGGATGTGCTAAGTGAAATAAAGAAAAATCCACAGGAAACCAACAATGAAGGGAAGGAAGCTGGGATTGAAATCAATGTCCTTCTTAAACTCTTCTTTTTAGGTCAGCTAGTTCAGGATGCCTTGACATTTATTACCTCAGAATCCTTTTCTAGGCCAGAGGCTGAAACCTAGTTTTCATTTAGAGCCTCAAAAAGATAGTGAAAATGCCTTTCTAGGGGGACATTTTATGGAAAGTGATAAAAATGTCCCCCACCCCATGCTTATGTTTTCTTTTTTTTTAAAAAAAAAACCTTTAGAAGTCTTATTTATAAATGTATCTATGTGATTCAAGGTTCTTGTGAAAATGTGGGAGGGTCACTGTTTTATTTGGTCTAAATAATTTTCCTGTAAGCCCTGTTGCTCCAGTCCCACTATATGGCTTAATTTATAAATTGGATTAAGAGGAATGTTTTCTCAACATAAGAAAGAATGATCAAGAAACCAAGATGCTAGGAACTGATTATAGATATGGTAGCTGAAAAGCCCAGAATAATCTAATTCTTATTCATTAACAGTAGCATAAGCATTGTTCTCTGGATTCTGTTCTGAAATGAGTTCTATGTTTATGACATACTTAAAAAATCTGAGAAGTTTTCAGCACGACAGATAATGAGCCCAGTGTACTGTATCAGCTATTATTTTTATCACATTTCATCTCTGAAAGTCACTAGTTAAAACTAAACAGAATAAAATTTAGATAATTTAGTCAATTGTTGAAGTCTTTCTACTCATTAATACATAGCTGCATCTAGTCTCCCAAGCAGGTATGAACAATATGCACTCACCTACTGCTAATATCACATGGGTCTGGCACATTGATGACTCTTTTATTATGTTTGATGAGTACTTTTTTGGATCTTGGCCATGAATATTTTTCAAAGCTTTGAAAGATAAATACCTTTAAGCCTATGATACAGATTGATACAGCCTGAGGTATCTATTATTTTCAAGAAAGCATTGACTGCAGCATGCATTTCTTTAGTCAATATTGGAAAAAAGATTCCATATATAATAAAGAGTGATTGACGATACCAAAAGGATGATGTCTAACGGATTACAGCTTAACTGGAGAAATGTCTTGTTCAATTAATCTTGTTCAGTCTGTATAAAAATAGAGGCTGCCAGCTTCTCATTCATGGATTGATTATGTAGAAAAAGAAATACATAACAGAGACTTAGTGTTCAAGAAGACCCTTATAATTGGAATGGTGGTTTGAATATAAAACAAAATGTAGTAGGGCTAAGTGTCAATTATTGTACTTGAGTCCAAAGAGTCACGTGTTTAAAGAGTGCTCAGAAATATCTGTTGAATCCTGAGTGTGTCAGCTAAAATCTGGTGTGATGAGTGAAGTGGAAACATCTCCTGCTCTCCTAGGTCTAGCTTTGCAGAACTAGGAGGTGAGCTGTGTTGACTAATTGTGGGGCTGAGGCTGTTGCCTGGAGAATCCAGAAATGAGTTCTTTGCTCTGAGCCACATTTCTATTAATTTAAATTACATAGTAGTAGTGACTCCAGAATGAACTCCACGGGAGATAGTGAGGTCAAGAGAAACCCAATTACTTAAATAGAAGTACAGTTTCTAGTTGTGAAGAGATATGTCTCTCCTCTTGATATTCTCAGGCTGAAGAAGTACTGGTAAAGCAATGTCTACCAATGAGTGTGGCTCCTCTCATGAGACACATGCCTTGTTTTATGTTCTGTTGAATGTGTGTGCTGTCTTATTCTAGAAGAATCAGTATTGTGATCATCAACAAGCCTAAATAATTTACTAATCACACTTATTTTTTTTAAAGCCTTCCCTTAAAATACTTCTTGAGGAGGGTCCAAGATGGTGGCATAGGAGGATGCTAAGCTCCTCCCCTTCCGAGTACATATCAAATGCATGTGTATATTTAGAGTAATTCCTCCTGATAGGTAACTAAGGGCCAACTGAACAGCTCCTGCACAAGATGACAAGAGAAAGAGAGTGAGAGAGAGGCTAACACTGCATAGAGAAGGTGGGGGATCTGTGAGAGTTATCTGGGAACCAAGGGTCTCTCTAGGATTGGAGCACTCTCTTGTTCCTTAGCTAACCTGTAGGGCTGTTGTTGCATTTGCCCAATACCACTCCCGGAGTACAAAGAGAAAAGCGCCATAGTATGGATGAATGGGGTCTCTCTAGCTGGATATTGATCCAGCAGGTACAGCATGGTGCTGCAACATGGAGAGAGTGTAGAACTAGCAGTACTTGTATGCAGGGCTGGCCAATGCTGCATGTACACATGGAGCTGCACCATCCAGAGAAAGTGAAGACCTAGTGGTATGCTTCTGTGAGCACATATCTGGCATCCCTACCCAGATCAAAAGGCCAAAGAAGCATACACACATCAGGATGACCCATCCCAACTTCATTCTAGCCATGGATGGCCAGGACAACAGGGAGCTACTGAATATATGTGTACACCAAGTTCTTTCTCAGATAATCCACTACTTCTGGACAGACATGACACGTGTCAACCCAGAATACAATCAGCCTGCCAAAACTATTCAATACACAGTCTTCACAGAAGCCACTTTTTCAAGATTGGGAGAGATAGTTATTTCACCTAACTTACAGGAACAAACATAGAATGTCAAACAAAGTAGGGAGACAGAAGAATATGCCCCAATTGAAGGAACACAAAGCCATGGAAGAAAAAAATCTAATAAAATGGAGTTAAGTAATTTGCCTATAAAAATTCAAAGAAATGGTCATAAGGATGCTCAACAAACTTCAGAGTAGGATAGAGAAACTCAGAGAATTTCAAAAAAGAGATAAAAATATAATAAAGAACCAAGCAGAGAGGAAAAAAGAATCATTTAAATAAAAATACATTAGAAGGAATCAACAGCAGATTAATACAGAAGAATAGACTAGCAACCTATAGACAGAGTAGTAAATATCACCCAACTAGAAAAGCTAAATTAAAACAACAATTTAAAAAATGAAGATAGTATTAGTGACCTATGGAACAATGTCAAATGGTCTAACATTTGCATTATAGGGATTATAAAAGGTGAAGAGAGAGAAAAGTGCAGAAAGTATATTTCAAGAAATAATAACTGAAAACTTTCCTAACTTGGGGAAGAAAACAGATGTCCAATAAGCAAAGAGAGTTCTAAACAATGTGAACCCAAAGAGGTCCACACCAAAGTATGTTGTAATTAAAATGGCAAAAGTTAGGGATAGAGAGACAATATTGAGGGAAGCAATAAGAAAACAAGTGACACTCTCATATAGAAAGGAAACCTATAAGGCTATCAACTGAATTCTCAGCAGCAACTTTAAAAGCCAGAAGGGAGTGGTAAGACAACTTTAAAGTGCTGAGAGAAAGGAACCTACAACCTGGAATAATTTACCCAGCAAGTTTATCATTCAGAATTCAAGGAGAGATAAAAGAGTTTCCAGGTTAAGCAAAAACTAAAGCTGTTCATCAGCACTAAATTGGATTTCCAATAAATATTAACGGATCTTATTTATGCAGAATAGAAGAGGCCATAACCAGAAATAATAAAATATAGGATGGAAAGAAAACACCTCACTGGTAAAGAAAAATGTATAATAAACACAGTGAATCAAACCACTTAAAAAGCTAATATGAAGGTTAAAAGACAAAGGGAGCAAAATTAAGTATACAAAAAAGAGGGATATAGAAAAGAAAATATATATAAAACATGACATCAAAAAACAAAACAGAATGAGGGAGTAAAAATGCAGTGCTATCAGTTATCAGCTGAAAACAGACTGCTATAGATACAGATGGATGTATATGAACCTCATGGTAGCCACAAACTAAAAACCTACACAATGAATGCAAAAATTCAATTGAAAGAAATCCAAATAAAACACTAAAGAAAACCGTGAATTCAAAAGGAAAGAGATCAAGAGAAAAAAGAATAAAGAACAGTAAAATCAACAAAAAACAATTAACAAAGTGTAGTAAGCACATACCTATCAATAATTACTTTAAATATAACTGGACTAAATGCACCAATCAAAATATATACAATGGCTGAATGAACAAAAAAAAATCCCACAAGACACATTTATACTTTGTCTATCAGAGATTCAATTTGCATTGAAAGGCACACAGAAACTGAAAGTGAGGGATGGAAAAAGATATTTTATGAATATAGAAATAAATAGAAAGCTGAAGTAGCAACACTAATATCCAACTAAACTGACCTTAAAAAATAAAGAATGTAAAAAGAGACAAAGAAGGACATTATATAATAATAAAGTGGTCAGTCCAATAATAGATTATAATAACTGTATATATCTATGCCCCCAATACAGGAGTACCTAAGTATATAGAGCAAATATTAATAGAAATAAAGATGGAAATTAACAGTAATAATACATTAATAGTTGGGGACTATTTTAATACCACACTTATTTAAGTGGATAGACCATACAGATATAAATTAATATGCTAATAATGGCCTTAAATGTCACAGTAGAGCAGTCTGATTTAATAGACATTTAGAGGTCATTTCATCCCCAAACTGCGCAATATGTAGTTTTCTCAGGGCACAAAGAACACTGTCCAGGATAGGCCACACTTTAGGCACATATGAGGCAACAAAAGATTCCTCAAAAATTCAGGAAGATTGAAATTATCAACTATATTTTCCAACCACAATGGTATGAAACTAGAATTTAATTACTGGACAAAAACTGGAAAAAACACCAATACGTGGAGGTTAAACAACATGTACTATACAACCAATGGATCAAAGGAAAAAAAACAAATAGAAAATAAAAAACTACCTTAACACAAATGAATATGAAAACACAACTTTCCAAAATTTATGAGATGCAACAAAAGCCTTTTTATGAGAGAATTCCAGTTATACAGACCTATGTCCAGAAACAGGAATAATCCCAAATGGACAACATAACTTTATACCTAAAGGGATTAGATAAAGAACAACAAACAAACCAAAGTAAGTAGAAGGAAGGAAATAATAAATATCAGAGGAGTAATGAACAAAATAGAGAATAAATAATAGAAAAGATCAATGAAACCAAGAACTGTTTCTTTGAAAGGAAATACAAAATTGAGACCTCTCATCAGACTTATCAGGAAAAAGACAGAAGGGCCTAAATAAACAAAATCAGAAATGAAAGAGGAAAGATTACAACTGATACCACAGAAATACAAAGGATCATTTAAGAAAACTTTGAATAATTATATGCTAACAAAATGAACAATCTAGAAGAAATGGATAAATTTCTAGAAACAACCTTCCAATATTAAACTGGAAAGGAACAGAAAATATGGACAGATTAATAGCTAGCAATAAAACTGAATCAGTAGTTTAAAAAAAACCTCCTACAGACAAAAGCCCAGGACTGGGCAGTGTCATAGGTGAATTCTACCAAATATTTAAAGAAGAATTAATACCTATTCTTCTCAAAGTATTCAAGAATATTGAAGATAAAAAACACTTCCAAACTCATTCTACAAGGCCAGCATTACCCTAATTCCAAAACCAATGAATACACTACAAAAAAGTAGGTATTAGAATGGCAGGCTAATGTCTTCTATGAACATATATAAAAAAATTCCTAGCAAAATCTGAGCAATCCAAATTCAAAACTATATTAAAAAAGACTATACACCATGACCAAGTGGTATTTATACCAGGAATGGAAGGATGGTTCAATATCCACAAGTCAATGTGATACATCACATCAATAAACACAAGGCTAAAACTCATGTGATAATCTCAATAGATGTAGAAAAAGAATTTGGAAAAAATCAACATCCATTTATAACAAAAACTATCAACAAAGCTATAGAAGGAACTTACCTCAAAATGATAAAGGATGTGTATGACAAACCCGCACCTAACATCAGAGTCAATTGTGGAGACCTGGAAGCTTTTCCTTTAATATCAAAAGCAAGAGCTCCTACCACTATTGTTCAATATAGTATTGGACATCCTAGCCACAGCAATAAGACAGTAAAAAGAAAAGGCATCCAGATTGGAAGGGAAGTAATACTGTATCTATTTCCAGATGATATGATGTTATTTATACAAAACCCTCAGGAATCCACCAAAAAGAGAATAAATTAATTTAGTAAAGTATTGTAGCAGAATACAAAATTAATATATAGAAATCTTCCACAGTTCTATATGCTAATAATGAACAATCAGAAGCAGAAATTAAGAAAATAATCCCATTTAATATTGCATAAAAATGAAAACATACCTAGGAATAAACGTAACCAAGGAGGTTAAAGACATCTACCCTAAAAACTATAGAACACTGAACAAAGAAATTGAAGAGGGTATAAACAATTGTGTGGATATACCATGCTCAAGGATTGGAGAGATTAATAGAAATGATATGATCATAGTACCTAAAGCAATAAACAGAATCAATGCAATCCCTATCAAAATATGAATGGTATTCTCAGAACTACAACAAGTAACTCTAAAATTTATATGGAATCACAAAAGACCATGAATAGCCAAAACAATCTTGAGATAGAAAAACAAAGTGGCATTATGGTCCTTGATTTTTAACTATACCACAAAGCTATCATAATCAAAACAGTATGGTACTGGTATAAAAAGACACACAGATAATAGAACAGAATAGAACAGAATATAGAGCAGAACATAGAACAGAATAATAGATAATAGAACAGATAATAGAACAGATAATAGAACAGATAATAGAACAGAATAGAGAGCCCAGAAATAAACTCATGCTTATATGGTCAATTAGTCTATGAAAAAGGAGACTAGAACACATGATAAAGAAATGACAGTCTCTTCAGTAAGTGTTACTGGGAAAACTAGACTAGATACATGCAAAAAAAATGAGACTGGACCACTGTGTTTACAATATGTACAAAAATAAACTCAAAATCAATTAAAGACTTAAATGTAAGACCTAAAACCATAAAACTCCTAGAAGAAAACATTGGCNACAGTATGGTACTGGTATAAAAAGACACACAGATAATAGAACAGAATAGAGAGCCCAGAAATAAACTCATGCTTATATGGTCAATTAGTCTATGAAAAAGGAGACTAGAACACATGATAAAGAAATGACAGTCTCTTCAGTAAGTGTTACTGGGAAAACTAGACTAGATACATGCAAAAAAAATGAGACTGGACCACTGTGTTTACAATATGTACAAAAATAAACTCAAAATCAATTAAAGACTTAAATGTAAGACCTAAAACCATAAAACTCCTAGAAGAAAACATTGGCAGTAAATACTTTAACATCATTCTTAGTGAGGCAGGAGATAGAATAGGAACAAGGAAATCCTGAGATACTGGAGCTATATAGCCAGTTAGCATGCTGATTTTCAAGAACTGCCTTGTGAAACTCAGCAAGGAACCACATTTGTGCATCAGAGCTTCAGTTGTACCTTTGCCTCATTATTCTAAATTAGCACTGTGGTTTCCTTCCCATGTAGGCAATCAAGGAAAATCATGGGACCCAATAAAGCCTGCACACTTTCAGCAGAAGTATGCCATTCTCTGATCAGAAATGGCCCACTCCTGTATCTTGGGCTTAATAAATCTTGCTTGCTTCATTTCTTTGCTTATCTTTGTTTGTGTAGTCTGTTCAATTCTTTGTTCACAACCAATTGCAACAATCTGGTGAGCCAGCCAAGAGGTCTTCTGTGGAAACACCAGAGTAGTAAGATAATTCTTGGTTGGTTGGAGGAGACTTTCGTTCTCTCTGTCTCCTTTCCGTTCAGTTCTCTGAAACCTTGGGATGCCCTTGGTCTTTGAAGAGAGTTACCACTTTTGCATAGGCACAGATCAGGAAGTTAAGGAACAAAAGGGTGCTTACTGCTTAAAAAACTCCCATGTAAGGTATTACCTGGTTGTGGATCAGGCAAAAAAGACACTAGGTCCCCCATCATGCATAAGACAACATCTACATAATGAGGCACACTGTAAAACATAAAATCATTCCCTTCTCTGTGGCTCTCCATTAAGGACTATTGTAAGTCTCAGAAAGGTTTGCTGGGTGCACCTCCCATCTTTGCTCTGTCCTCTTGTACTGTCAGCCTCGTTCACAAGCCATCCACATTCCTCCTAAGACTTGCTTCACCTGCTGAATTTTGGACTCTTTATTTGCACCTCTTCCCTATTTGGTTTGTCTCTTTTGCAACTGAAACATTTGCTCTAATGTTGTATGTAAGTTAAGGTTGGTGGACCCTTTCAATTGGTACTGCCCTAGAGCAGGTTGAAGTAGGTTTGTAAAAAACTAGAATGCTCCTACTCCCTCTGTATTCATGAAGAGCAGAGGAAACTAGTTTGAGTTAATCAATTTCCCCTCTGGTATTTTACAGAGAAGGGCATACCTCTCCTCTTTAGATGTTTTAGTCCTGTAGATTCTCAGGATAGGAGAGATCCTGGCCCACATAACTGGAGGATTTATTTTTCTTGTACTCAGGAACAGACTGATAGAGCAATTTTTGTTTTGGTCTCCAGTCTTTTGGGGAAGTGTTTTAAATGACTGGTATAGTCCCTTTCCTACAACTCCTTGGAGGTGTCCAACTTAGCAACACTCTTTATGACACGTCCAATTTAACTGAAGCCTCTGAATTAGATACCAGGAAAGACAGTACAATTAGTCCATGGGAACTCTAATTTGTTTTCTGCCAGCTGACACACCCAAGTCTTTGCATCACTAGAGACATCTGGTATGTATAACGGTGGGATAAATGGGGGACTCCCTGGAACCCACTAGAGAACTCCTTAGGCAAAGGGGATGCTTCTAGGGACCCAGGGAGTTCCACTCTCTTTTTCCCTTCCTCAGGTACACTGTGAACAAAGTGGGATATACACCCTCTATCACCTCAGGATTGCTGTTGGGATAGATTCTTAGAAACTGGGACAAATTTCATCCTGAAAAATCTCAAGAAAAAGAGGGCAATTTTCTTTTGCAATATGGCTTGGTTTCAGTATAGGGAAAGATGGGGAAGTTTGGCCTGAAAATGGGAACAACAGTTACAATATCACACTCCAGTTAGACCTGTTTAGTAGAAGGTTAGGCAAATGGTCAGAGGTTCCTTATGTTCAAGCCTTCGTGGCACTGTATTGCAATCCAGCTCTTTGTTCTGGTAGCTGCAACCCTTCTAGGGGTCAACAATGACATTCTAGATAACCCCTTTCTCTAAGTTTCCCACCTGTCCCTCAGAAGGAACCAAGTAGGCTCTAAAGTCATTAAGCCTCTGTTCCCTCCTTCGAGGAATTCTCCTCCATCCTACTCTCCAATATATTCAAAATTACCAGCTGAGAAGAAACCAGTTTGGCTGGTCATACTTGGATCAGAGCCTCATATCTCCCCACCACTTTTGCCCTCCTGCTCCTGCGGGAAGGAGCAGGTACAGAAGGCCCTATTTGTACATGTACTCTTTTCAATACCTGACCTGCAGCAGTACAAAGACAGACTAGGAAACTTCTCTGAGGATCTCTCAAACTTCACTAGTAATCTCCAAACCTTAACTCTTTCTTTTTATATGTCCTGGAGAGACCTTTGTATAATCCTGACCACATTTTGCTCTCCAGAAGAAAAGCAATGAATCTAGAAAGAGGCCCACAAACATGCAGACCAATTATATGCTGAAAACCCCAATGATGTAGAACTCAAAGTTCAGGCAGTCCCAGATCAGGACACCAAATGAGAGGATAACATAGCAGGAGGGGACAGAAATAAAAACATGATATAGTGCTTATTGGGTGGAATGAAAAATTGCATTAAAAACCAGTGAATTATGACATAATCAGAGAAATAACACAGGGAAAGAAAGACAACCCTGTCTCTTCTGCAACTGACTGGTGAAGGCTTTCTGGAAATATACTAATCTAGATCCATCCTCTCTGGAGTGCCAAGTATTAATGGGACAACACTTCATCAACCAGTCAGCCCTTGATATTCGTAGAAAGCTTCATAAATTACAAATGGGCCTACAAGCTCCTATGGCCTGGCAGATACATATTGCTTTCTCAGTCTCAACAATCATGATTCGGAGGAAAAGAAAGAGCAGAGCCAGCATGAGAAAGAGAGGAAGAAAAAGCAGGCCAAACTAATAACATTAGATGTTAGCAGCACCATTGGCAATGTCTAGATGCCTCAAGGTAACCTGGGAAAGTCACAAAAACACCAAGGACAAAAAGATCAAAATGCTTTAAGTGCAAATGTTCTGGACACTGGACAAGTGATTACACTAGCCATACTAATCTGCAGACACAACAAAGAAAGAAAATCATAGGCCAGTATAACTGATGAACATAGATGCTAAAATCTTCAGCATAATTTTAGCAAACATCAAAAACATCATACACCATGATCAAATGGGATTTACTGCAGGAATGCAAGGTTGGTACAACATTTGCAAATCAATAAATATGATTCACCACATAAAATGAAGGAGAAAAGCCACCTTAAATATATCAATAGATGCAGAAAAGCTTTTGATAAAATCCAGAACCCATTTATGATCAAAACTCTCAGCAAAGTGGGAATAGAGGGAACATTCCCAAATACAATAAAGGTCATATATGAAAAACCGACTGCCAGCATCATACTCAATAGGCAAAAACTACAAGCATTTCCCTTAAGATCAGGGACAAGATAGGAATGTCTGCTTTCACCTCTCTTACTTGACATAGTACTAGAAGTCCTAGCCACAGCAATCAGACAAGAGGAAGAAATAAGAGGTATTCAAACTGGAAAGGAAGAAGTAAAACTGTCTTTATTTGCTGATGAATGATATTGTACATAGAGAACCCCAAAGGTTCTACCAAGAACAAACTAGAAATGATAAATGACTTCAGTAGAGTATTAGGATGCAAAATTAATATCCACAAATCAGTTGCATTTTTATATGTCAATAATGAACTAACAGTAAGGGAAATTAAGAAAATAATCCTATTCATCATTGCTTCAAAATGATAAAATACCAAGGAATAGACATAACCAAGGCTGTAAAAGACCTGTACTCAGAAAATTATAAGACCCTGAAGAAAGAAATTGAAGAAAATACTGATAAGTGGAAGCACATACTGAGTTCATGGACAGGAATGTCCATACTACTCAAAGCTATCTATAGATTCAATTCAATTTCTATCAAGATACTAATCTAGTGATGTATTTCACTGGAACAAATATTTCAAAAATATACATGGAACCACAAAAGGCCCTGCATAGCAACAGCAATCCTGAGAAAGAAGAACAAAGTAGGAGGAATCATGCTAACTAATATTAAATTGTTCACAAAAGCCTGGTATGGTCATAAAAAACAGACACATAGATCAATGAAACAGAATAGAGCCCAGAAATTAATCCACTCCTTTATAGTCAATTAATATTCAACAGAGGAAGCAAGCACATACAATGGGCTAAAAATAGTTTATTCAATAAATGGTGTTGGGAAGTTGGACAGATGAATGCAAAAAATGAAACTGAACCACCTTCTTATACCTCACACAAGAATAAATTCAAAATGGACCAAAGACTTAAATATTAGACCAGAATCCATAAAAATCCTAGAAGAAAACATAGGCAGCAAAATCGTACATCACTTGTAGAAATTTTTTATTGGATATATCTCCCCAGGCAAGGGAAACAACAGAAAAAAATAAACAAGTGGGACTTTTATCAAACTAAAAAGTTTTTGCACAACAAAGGAAATCATCAACAAAATAAAAAGACAACACACAGAATGGGATAAAATATTTGCTGATACATCTAATAATAGGTTAATATCTAAAAGTTATAAAGTACTTACAAAACTCAATAACAAAGATCACAATTTAAAAAATGGGCAAAAGACATGAACAGACCCTCTCCAAAGAGGACATACAGATGGCCAATAGACATATGAAAAGATGCTCAATGTCACTAATCAGAGAAATGAAAATTAAAACCACAATGAGATACCATCTCACATCTGTCAGAATGGTTGTCATCAATAAATCAACAAACAACAGGCTGTCAGGGATATGAAGAAAGGGGGACACTTTTGCACTGTTGGTGAGAATGCAGACTGGTGCAGTCACTGTGGAAAGCAGTGTGGAGATACCTCAAAAAATTAAAGTGGATCTGCCTTTTGGCTCAGCGATCCCACTTTTGGGAATATATCCAAAGGAACATAAGACACTAATTTGAAATACCATAAGCACCCCTATGTCCATTGCAGTGTTATTTACAATCATCAAGATATGGAAGCAGCCCAAGTGTCCACCAATAGATGGGTGGGTAAAACAACTATGGGGAATTTGTACAATGGAATTCGACTCAGTTGTAAAAAAGAAGAAAATTTTACCCTTTGTAATGGTATGGATGGAGCTGGAGAACATTATGCTAAGTAAAATAAGCCAGTTCGATAAAGAAAAATATCATATAACTTCACTCATATGTGGACTCTAATGAACAAAATTAACTAAGAAGCAAAACAGAGAGAGTCATAGATGGAGAACAGATGACAGTTAGTTTTGGGGTGGTTAGTGGGTGGTGGGGTTGAGCAAAAAGTAAAATGGACTCATGGACATGGACAACAGGGTAGTGATTGCTAAGGGGTGGGGCATATAAGGGGACTAAGATGGTAATGGGCAAAAAATACAATAAAGATTAAATTAAAAAAATAAAGCTCTAGGATGTCCCAGTTGAGATCTTTAGAATTATGCTAGCCAATGAAAGTTAACTAGAAAATGGCATCCCAGAAAATTTTTTACAAAAAGTAGACCCCCTAGTTTGGGACTCTGGAGTTCCTGAAAAAGCCTACACTGCCCAACCAGCCCAAATCTGCTTAAAGCCTTGGACAGCCTATCCCCATAGGTAACAGTATCCTATCATATGGAAGGCCCTAGGGCAGGAGTGTCAAATTCATTTTCTCAAGGTTGGGGGTGGGGAGGGTGGGGAGGTGCACATCAGCCTCATGGTTGCCTTCAAAGGGCCCAGATAATTTTAGGACTGTATAAATGTAACTACTCCTTAACTGTTAAGGAGTTGAAATTACATTCGGCCCTTTGAAGGCAACAGCAAGGCTGATGTGGCACCACCAGTGAAAATGAGTTTGACACCTCTGTCCTAGGGTTTCTGTAGCCTATCATGGAGAAATTCATAATATGTGGGATGCTAGTACCCTGTCAATCCCTCTGCAATACTCCAATTCTCCCTGTTATTAAACTGACAGAGGAGTACAGACTGGTCCAGGATTGAAGTCTAGTTAATGAGGCTGTTGTCCCCCTACATCCCTTTGTAGCCAGCCCTTACACCATACTCACCCAAGTACTGGACTACAGTTCAGTGGTATACAGTTTTAGGGTTAAAAAAGTCTTCTTCTGCATCCTTGTCCACTCAGATTTCTAATACCTGTTTGCATTTGAGTGGACAGACTCCAAAACAATGACCCATCAGCAATATACCTGGATGGTGCTACCGCAATGACTTAGAGATGGCCCTTATTTGTTTGTCAGAGCATCAGAAAAAGATCTAAGGGAATTACAAGTACGAGGGGGAGTTGTTTTACACTACAAAGGTGAATCCTAGTCTGCATCTCCTTCGAGAAAGCCTCAGAATTGTAACACTGTCCAAACCCTGAACTTCCTTGGACACTGGGGACATTGATTCTCTAAGAGAAAGGCCCAAATTACTATCTAAAAATAAACTAGGACATACCTTAACCCTTTTTTTCTAGACAACTGTCAGAAAAAAGAATAAAAGCAATCACTGAGCTAACACCACCCACTACTGAAAAACTCCACCCTTTACTAGGAATGGCTAGATTTCGCAGAATTTGGATTCCAAGCTTTGGACTAGTTGCAAAGCCTTTATACAAAGCCACTAAGGGATCATACACTGAAACCATTATATAGGGAAAGAAACATCATCAAGCTTTAAAAAAAAAAACATTAGCAGATCCTAGTTGAGGCCCTGGCCCTAGGCATCCCTGACTTAAACAAGTCTTTCTTTCCCTCTATACAGAGCAGAGAAGCAGGGAATAGCCTTAGGGTGTCTTAGTCCAGTCACTGAAAAGTGAACCTCAACTGTTTGTATATTTCTCCAAAAAGCTAGACAATGTAGCAACTGGGCAGCCTCCATGTCTATGAGCAGTTGCAGCCAAAGCCATCCTACCAAGGAAGCTGCTAAGTTAACTGGGCAGAAATTAGAGGTCTTATTGCCACATCAGGTTTAAGGGGTATTAGAAATGAAAGGGTATGTCTGGCTCACAGGAAGTAGATTGACCAGATATCAAGCCCTTCTCCTGGACAATCCTGAAGTAACTATAAAAACCTGCAACACTTTAAATTCAGCCTCCTTAATGCCTACAGAATCATCTCCAGACTTGACTCATTCTTGCTTAGAGAGTATTATCTTACCTATTCCAGCAGCACTGACTTGCTAAATCAACACTCAGATAACCCTGATGAAGAGTGGTTCACTGATGGAGGCAACTTTGTACAGAATGGGCAGCGAAAGGCAGGGTATGCAGTAGTTTACATGACACCATTGAGACACAACCCCTTTCATCCTTGACCTCAACCCAAAAGGCTAAAATTATGGTCCTTACCTGAGCTCTCATTGTAGGACAAGGAAAAAGGATTAATATCTATACAGATTACAAATATGCCTTCCTTGTTCCTGCATGATCATGCTGCTATAGGGAGAGAAAAGGGGGGGGGGTCCTTACTGTGAGGAATCCCTCCACTAAACATGAGCTGGAAATCCTATATTTATTAAAAGTAGTTAAGCTCCTTGAGCAAGTGGCAGTAATACACTGCAAAGGTCACCAGGAATATATGTTCCTATCTCCCAGAGAAACAGAAGGGCAGATTTCAGAGAAAGGGGCTGTCCATGAAAGAAGATCTTGGATATATATTGGCCAAAAATTCTTCTTTCCCCAGGCCTTCCAGTAGAAATTATTTTTCCCATTTATTTAATTATTGTTCAAGTACAGTTTTCTGTCTTTTACTCCCATTCCAGCCCACACCCCCAGTGCTCCCCACCTCCCTCCCATATTCACCCCTGTTAGTTTTTGTCCAAATGTCCTTT
This sequence comes from Sturnira hondurensis, assembly GCF_014824575.4. Lineage (NCBI taxonomy): Eukaryota > Metazoa > Chordata > Mammalia > Chiroptera > Phyllostomidae > Sturnira > Sturnira hondurensis. The sequence goes on from NW_028095541.1 coordinate 8,548,119, forward strand.
ATACTAGTTCCTGTGAATCCTTCCCCTTTCCCTTTCCCCCTAAAATTCCCTCCCCTCTGGTCCCTGTCAGCTTCTTCTCTATTTCAGTGTGTTTGGTTATATTTTGCTTGTTTGTTTTGTTGTTTCGTTTCCTGTTAAAGCTGAGATCATATGGTATTTGTCTTTCACTGCCTGGCTTATTTCACTCAGCATAATGCTTTCCAGTTCCATCCATGCTGTTGCAAAGGGTAGGAGCTCCTTCTTTCTTTCTGCTTCATAGAATTCTATTGTGTAAACGTACCATAGTTTTTTGATCCATTCATTTACTGATGGGCACCTAGGGTGCTTCCAACTCTTTTTTTTCCATGTCCCCCCATTCACAATACAGACCAGGCAAAGGGCCTGGGCTGAGGTGTATATGGGGTGGGTTTACTCTGCCTCCTCTTCCTATACAGGCAGTGTAAGAACACAGCATGTGGTAAGCACCGGGAGGCCCCAACTCTTGGCTATCATAAATTGTGCTGCTATGAACATTGGGGTGCATAGGCTCTTTTGGATTGGTGTTTCAGAGTTCTTAGGATATAATCCTAGCAGTGGAATTGCTGGGTCAAAAGGCAGATCCATTTTTAGTTTCCTTCGAAAATTTCCTACTGTTTTCAATAATGGTTGTACCAGTCTGCAATTCCACCAACAGTGCACTAAGGTTCCCTTTTCTCCACAACCTCTCCAACACTTGTTTGTTGCTTTGTTTATGATGACCATTCTGACCAGTGTAAAGTGGTATCTCATTATGGTTTTAATTTGCATCTCTCTGATAGCTAGCAATATTGAGTATCTTTTCATGTGTCTCTGGGTCCTCTGCATGACTTCCTTGGAGAAGTATCTGCTCAAGTTATTTACCCACTTTTAAATTGGGTTGCTTGTCTTCTTAGAGTGGAATCATGTAGGTTCTTTGTATGTTTTAGAGATTAAACCCTTGTCTGAGGTATCATTGGCAAATATGTTTTCCCAAAGAGTTGGTTGCCTTTTTATCTTGATACTGTTTTCTTTAGCTGTGCACAAGCTTTTTATTTTGATGAGATCCCATTTGTTTATTCTTTCCTTTATGTCCCTTGCTCTAGGGGACATATCAGAAAAAATGTTGCTGTGGGAGATTTTCCTGCTGATGTTCTCCTCTAGGACTTTAATGGTGTCATGGCTTATATTTAAGTCCTTTATCCACCTTGAATTTATTTTGGTGTATGTTGTAAGTTGGTGCTCGAGTTTCATTTTTTGCATGTAGCTGTCCAGTTTTCCCAACACCATTTGTTGAAGAGGCTATCTTTACTCCATTTTATGTTACTGCCCCCTTTGTCAAATATTAATTGCCCGTAGCCAGTGGAAATTCTTAAAGGCTTTGCTTGACTCTTTCTACATAGGAAGAAATGCTACAACAATGGTTCCTAAATTATTCATAGGTGCCTATGACAACCCAGGCTAAAAGTCATCCCTCACCCACTGTTTGAGCTTATTCAGTAAGAGGGGCCTATTTGGAAGAAGACTGGCAGATTGATTTCACCAACATGCCTCCCTATAGAAGATATAAGTACTTATTAGTCCCGAAAGATAGGTTTACTGAATGGATTGAGGCTTTTCTGACAAGGATGAAGAAAGCCACAGAAGTAGCAAAAGCTCTCCTAAAGGAAAGAAAACCCTGATTTGGTCTCCCATGTTCCTTAAAATATGATAATGGGCCACCCTTTACATCTAAGATCACTCAGTCAATCTCTGAGGTGCTAGATGTAAAATATTACCTCCATTCAGCTTGGAGACCTCAGTCCTCTGGGAAGGTAGAGCGGGCAAATCAGACCTTGAAAAAAGCATTGGCAAAGCTCTGTCAGGAAACTTCTGAGAATTGGGTTAAATAACTACCTATAGCACTCATGAGAATTAGGGGCTCCTCAAATGCAAATACTAGACTCAGTCCATTTGAGATGCTATATGGTGGTCTGTTCTTAACTCTAGATCTGATATATGACACCCATCAAGTAGTTAAGTATATAATAAACTTAAGAAAGCTAAAAAAGTACTACAGGAATATGGAAATAAGGTATTACCTGCTCTCAAAGAAGAATTCAAGGCCACTGTATCTCTGGAGGATTGGGTACTTCTCAAAACTTGGAAAGAGAGGTGAACATAGCCCTAAATGGAAGGGACCCTACCAGGTTGTCCTAAGTACCCTCATGTCTATGAAGCTCTTAGGGATATATAGTTGGGTTCATGTTTCAAGAGTAAAACTAGCCCTTATTGACTCAGATTCTCCCTTGCACCAGCAGAAGAATCCAAACTCAACCTAACCCTGTGAATGCTAAGAAGACCTCAAACTCCTGTTCAAGAAGAAGAAATCTTAAAGATAAGTAATAATTAAGTTTCAATATGAAACCTCTTTACTCATTTATATTGTTAACAATCTGCACTTTTAGTATTCCTTTTTGGGTCAGTAACTCTTGATTACTTATGGACCCAGGAGGGTGCTTTTCTGCTACAAATATAACAAACTATTACAGCAAGCAACATGGCTAACACAATTGCATACAGGAACCCTGAAACTATCTGGCATACTATTAAGGGATACATTCCCTCAGTAACTTGGTTTCTACCTCTGTTAGGACTTAATATAATCATCATGTTATTTCTAATCTTTGACTCATGCATCTTTAAATTTGTATCTTCTAGTCTTGAACAGTTCCACATCAAGATGATGAGGTTCCAGGATTTTCAACCAATCCTTTAAAAAACTGATGCTGATACTTTCTAGCACACAGCATCCATGCCTGTCTCAGGGATTCCTCTTCAACCTCTAGACAAAAGAAGAAGATAATTTTGTGGTTCTCAGCAGGCAGGTCTAATGTCCTTTACAGAAGATCAATCATTCTCTCTCAGCAACCACAAAAAAATAATTTTTGAGAACTCTGTCTCTCAGGGGGAAGTTGGGTCAGGAGATAGAAGAGGAATGAGAAAGTCCTGAGATACCATAGCTGTCATCAGTCAGCATCCTGATTTCAGAGAATCACTTTGCCACATCTGGCAAAGAGCCATGCTTGAGCACCACAGCTTCAGTTGCACCTTTGCCTGATTATTCTAAATTAACATTGTAATTTCCTACTCATGTGGACAATTAAGGAGAATTAGGGGATTCGATAAAGCCTGTACCCTTTTGGCAGAAGGGGGCCATTCTCTGGCCAGAAATTCTCTGCTCCCCTATCTTGGGCTTAATAAACCTCACTTGCTTTGCTTCTTTGCTTATCTTTACTGGTGTAGTCCATTTAATTCTTTGTTTGTGACCACCAAAACTTGGTCCCTGTCTCCATCTGCAACATTAGTAATCTCTTTTTGTATATGCTCCCTTGAACAAGAGAAACAAGTAAATAAACAAATGTTTATTAAACAAAAAAGCTTCTGCACAACAAAGGTGATCATAAACAAAGTGAAGGCACAACTTACTGGATGGGAGAATTTATTTGGAAATGAAATATCCATTAAATAATTCATATCCAAGACATGAGGGAATCACACAATTCAAAACAAAGAAATAATTTGATCAAAGAATGGGTTGAAGGCTGAGAGACATTTCTCCAAAGATGACATACAGATGGCCAACAGACATATGAAAAGATGATCAACATCAAAAATCACCAGGGAATGCAGATCAAAACCACAATGAGATATAACCTCACACCTGTCAGAATGGCTATTAACAATAAATCTACAAACAAAAAGTAGTGGTAAAGATGTGAAGAAAAGGGAACCCGTGTGCACTGTTGGTGGGATTGCAAATTACTGCAGTCTCTATGGAAAACAGCGTGAAGTTTCCTCAAAAAGTTAAGAATAGAATGACCATATGACCCAGGCATTCCACTCCTTGGTATTTATCTTCAGCAACCCAATAGACTAATTTGAAAAGATATACACATCTCCATGTTCATTGCAGCATTATCTATAATAGCCAAGACATGAAAGCAGTCTAAGTGTCCACTAAAAGATTAATGATTAAGGAAGTGGTACATATATACAATGGAATATTACTAGGCCATAAAAGAATAAAATCTTATCATCTGTGACAACATGGATGGAACAAGAGGGTATTATGCTAAGTGAAATAAGTCAAAGACAAATACCACATGATTTCACTTGTGTGTGAAATCTTAAAACCTAACTAAAGGAACAACAAAAAAAAGAGAAACTCATAGATACAGAGAATGAATTGATGGTTTCAAGATAGGAAAGAAGTTGGGAGGATGGGTAAATATGGAAAAGGGATTAAAAATGCAAATTGGCAGTTACAAAAATAGCCATGAGGATGCAAAGTACAGCTCAGGGAATACAGTCAATAATATTATAATAACTATGTATGGTAGGTGGGTACTAAACTTATCATGGGAAAGCACCTACTAAGTTATATAAGTGTCTAACCACAATGCTGTACACCTGAATCTAGTATGATAGTGAATGTCAACCGTAATTGAAAAAAATAAAAAAAATTAAAAAGAAAAAAAACTTGCCCTGGCTGGGGAGCTCAGTTGATTAGAGCATCATTCCTACATGCAGAGATTGTGGGTTTGATCTGTGGTCAGGACACATATAAGAATCACTCGATGAATGCACATAGGGATGGAACAACAAATCAATGTTCTCTCTCTGTCTCTCTCTCTCTTTCTCTGCCCCTCTCCCTCTTCCTCTCCCTCTCCCCTTCCTCTCTGTCTCTAAAACTAATAAATAAATTTTCAAAAATCCCCCCAAAACAAAATATATGAGGAACTCATACAACCTGGTAACAAAACCCTCCCAATTCAATCAAGAACTGGACAAAAATATGAAGAGACATTTCTCCAAAGATATTGGCCATCTATTTGCCTCTATTTAAATTTGCCTCCACTTTCTTGTTTTGGGGGCTTAGGTAAAGATGGTCAATAGACATATAAAAAGATGCTCAATATCATTAACATCAGGGAAATGGAGATCAAAATCATAGTGAAATAAGCCAGGTGGTGAGGGACAAATACCATATGATCTCACCTTCAATTGGAACATAATCAAAGAAAGAAAACAGCAAACAAAATATAACCAAAGACACTAAAATTAAGAACAGTCTAACAATAGCTAGAAGGGAGGGGCAGGGGACAGTGGGGAGAAGGGTTTTCAGGAACTACTAGAAAGGACACATGGACAAAACCAAGGGGGAGGGTGGAAGCATGGGAGGCAGGTGGGTTTTGAGGGAGTGGGGAGAAAATACAGACAACTGTAATTGAACAAAGATAAAATAATTTAAATTAAAAAAATCACAGCAAGATATCATCTCACACATGTCAGAATGGCTATCATAAGTAAATCAACAAAGTGTTGGGGAGAACGGGGAGAAAGGGGAACCCTTATGGAATGTTGTTTTGACTGCAAATTGGTATAGTCCTTATGGAAAACAATATGAAGGTCCTCCCAACAACTAAAAATAGTACTACCATATAACCCAGCAATTCCACTTCTGGGTACTTATCTAAAGAAAATGAATACACTTATTTGAAAAATTACATGCACTCCATGTTTACTGCAGCACTATTTACAACAGACAAGTTGTGGAAGGTGTTCACTGATAAATGAGTGGGGTAAAGAAGACATCACACACACAAACACACACACACACACAGGAACAAATATTTTGAAGTATATTTTATTGGTTATGCTATTACAGTTTTCCCAATTCCCCCCCTCCTTATGCCTCTCCACTCTGCATGCCCCAACCCTCCAGCATTCTCCCACCCTTAGTTCATGTTCATGGGTTGTGCATGTAAGTTCTTTTAGTTCTCTGTTTCCTATACTATTACTGACCTCTCCCTGTCTATTTAATGTCTACCAATTATGCTTCTTCCCTGTTTCTTTTCCGCCCTATTCCTCCCTTCCCCCTCCCCACTGAAAACCCTTACTGTGATGTCCATTTTTCTTATTCTTTTCCTGTTCTAATCGTTTAGTTTTTGTTTTCATTTTTTAAGGTTCATTTGTTGATAGTTGTGAGTTTGTTGTCATTTTACTGTTCATATTTTTGATCTTCCTTTTCTTAGATAAGTCTGTTTAATATATCATATAATAAGGGCTTGGTGATGAGGAACTCCTTTAACTTGACCTTATCTGGGAAATACTTTATCTGCCCTTCCATTGTAAATGATAGCTTTGCTGGATAGAGCAATCTTGGATGTGGGTCCTTGCCTTTCATGACTTGGAATACTTCTTTCCAGCCCTTTCTTGCCTGTAAGGTTTGTTTTGAGAAATAAACTGATAGCCTTACAGGCACACCTTTGTAGACAACTCTTTCCTTTACTCTTGTTGCTTTTAAGATTTTCTTCTTATCTTTGACCTTGGGTAACTTAATGATGTTGTGCTTTGGTGTGTTCCTCTTTGGGTCCAACTTCTTTGGGACTCTCTGGGCTTCCTGGACTTCCTGGAAGTCTATTTCCTTCATCAGATTGGGGAAGTTTAATTTCATTACTTGTTCAGATAAGTTTTCAATTTCTTGCTGCTTTTCTTCTCCTTCTACCACCCCTATAATTTGGGTATTGGTATCCTTCAAGTTGTCCCAGAGGTTCGAAAGTTTCTTTTCATTTTTTGGAATTCTTGTTTCTTCATTCTGATCCAGTTGGAAGTTTATTTCTTCTTTTTGTTCCAAATTGCTGCTTTGAGTCCTGGTTTCCTCCCTGTCACTATTGGTTCCCTGAAGATTTTGCTTTATTTCATTTTGGGTATCTTTCATTTTTTTAACCAAGCTCAATCAGTTCTGTGAGCATTTTGATTACCAGGGCTTTAAATTCTCCAGCAGACAGGTTAGCTATATCCTCATTGCTTAGCTCCGTTTCTGAAACTTTGCTCTGTTCTTTCACTTTGGCCTTACTTCCTTGGAGCCCCTGTTATGTTGTAACAGGGCAACCCTCCTTGCTGTGCTGCAGGCACTGCTTGTGGGGGAGGGGCCAAAGAGGGAACAATGGAGTTCCCCTGCTCATCTCCAGTCCACTTTTCAATGAACTCTCATGTGAGACTGGGAGTTTCTCTCACTGCCATAGTCCACAGACAGCTCCGAGTCTCAGTTTCCCCTTAAATCAGACCCTCCTACACAGCCCACTGCTTCCTTGCAGCTCCACCTGCAAGGTCTGTGGCCTTGCCGCAGTTTCTCTCCAACCACCCGCCATCTTACTGGTCTGGTTTTTTTGTATGACTGCTTCTTTAATCCCGTCGTTGTCAGAGTTCCATGCAGTTTGATTATCTGGCACTTGTGGTTGTTTACTGATTTTAGATTGGTTGTTATCCTTCATTTGGTTGTACAAGGAAGCTAAGGGATTCCACCTAAGCCTCCATCTTGGCCAGAACTCCAGAGGAACAATTCTCATCAATTAAAAGGAACAACAAATATTACATGATTTCATTTATATGTGGCATTAAAAAAAGTCAAAACAAATGAACAAACAAAACAAGCAAAAAACAGTCTGATAGAAACAAGCTGATGGTTGCCAGGGTGGGGGTTGGGGTGGAGTGATGCATGACAATGGTGAAGAGGTATATATGTGGGAGGGAGAGGGTGTGTAGGGTGGAGGGGAATGAAGGGGGGAAATGGGACAACTGTAATAACATAATCAATAAAACATATTTAGGAAAAAAGTTCATATTTTAATAAATTACATATATTATCTAAAAAAAGAGGTATTTAATCAATAACAGCATGATAACTTACATGGCAACAGAAGACTCTAGACTTAGTGTGGGTGAGCACATCATAAGGTATATAAATGTTGCATCGCTATGTTGTATACCTGAGACTAATATAATACTTTTTGGAAACTATAATTAAAAGACTTTCCAAGTATTAGATACACTCTTTAAAGACACTTTTTTAGAAACACCATTTTGTACACATGTTGAAAATTTCCTAACACCCCCCTGAGCGAGCATAGGTAGCAGGCAGACACTTGAGTCTCACATACATTAGAGGTGTTTCTCAGAGAGACAAAAGGTAGCACTCTCAATGGGTGATACCAGGCGGTATTCTTCTTGGTACAGCCTCCTCTAGCTTTCACTTCCCTGTTTTGGACCTTAGGTACAGAGGCACATTTTTCTATTATACGGGCAATAACAGTCCAAGGCTCTTGTCTTCAGAGCTAGGAACTCAAATCGTAGCAGAAACTGTGGAGAGCAGACCAAACAATCAGCTCAAGCTCATTGCTACTACTAGGAAGGCAGGCCCAGTGTTGCTAGCTCTTCCTTTTCAGAAACACCAGATATAGTGTGTGTGTGTGTAAACAGTTTTAATTATTAAATATCAGGTCAATTAAAAACCATTGTGCAAATATAATAATAAAACATGTCTGTGAAATGGTTACAGCTTGCAGGCCACCAGTGTAAATTCTTTTCATTAATTTAATGTTTACAATTTCTTATTANAAATCGTAGCAGAAACTGTGGAGAGCAGACCAAACAATCAGCTCAAGCTCATTGCTACCACTAGGAAGGCAGGCCCAGTGTTGCTAGCTCTTCCTTTTCAGAAACACCAGATATAGTGTGTGTGTGTAAACAGTTTTAATTATTAAATATCAGGTCAATTAAAAACCATTGTGCAAATATAATAATAAAACATGTCTGTGAAATGGTTACAGCTTGCAGGCCACCAGTGTAAATTCTTTTCATTAATTTAATGTTTACAATTTCTTATTAAAAATAGAACAGAAATTGAAAAGCAAATATTCAACACCCAGACAGATTTGTATTATCCTCCACAAACAATTCTGAAGCAATCTCTCATTTATGTCACCTGTTAGGAATAAATAAAAATTAGCTTCTGGCAAAGTCCACAGCAGAGTGGGCAGGGCTTGGGCTGGGAAGACTCTGTATGCTTGCTTGTGTGCTGTCAGCATTTCTGGCAGGCTGATAGCTCTAACAGTTTGAGAATATACTTTGCTGGGTTTAGTAAGGCAGGTACTAACCCTTTTATAAAGTATGCATTTCTCTGAAATAGAATACAGATGTGTAATAATTATTGGCATGTTTACTTTGTGATTTCCATCCAGGTTACAGAAAGTTTTCAAGTTATAACTTCATTTCCTATTCCATTTCATTTATCCCCATGCAAAGGTTGCTCAAAATAGTTGGCAGATCAAATAATCCCAGAAGACAGAGAAACTGACTACAAGAGAAAAATTAGAATCACTTGAGAGTAAGCAGTGATCTGAGGTCAAAACTAGTCAGATTTCATTTTGGGTTAGAAGCCAAATGGTAGCTCTATAAAGCAAAATAGCATCTCCACTAGTTCTGGTCAAAAGATCATTTTAAATGGAATGATGCCATAATTTTTTCTCAAGGCACATTTTTAGTATGTAGAGACGTACCCAAATTTACTCTATAGTCAATTTCAGCCTTGTATGAGTGTTACTGAGATGGGAACCAAGTCTTCCTAATTTTTACACACCTCACTATGCCTAGCCATACTTCAAGTTCAGCAATTGTTTAGTTAAGGATGGTGGAATTAGAGAGTGAATGGCTTAAGCTGCATACCTATGGCCAAACTACTTCTAGGACCCTTTCAGGGTCTACTAATTAGAACAGAGAATTTAATCAAGTATCCAGGTGATCTAAAAAACCCCACCCAGCCTTGACTGACCTACTAGAAAAGCCAACCTCTCTCTTTAGGTGTAGCACAGTTTGCCTCTCAGACCAGCTTCAGATCTCAGAATTATCACATACAAAGGCCTGAAAACATCTGCTTCAGGATATTTATTCATTGTGCGATTTCTCTGGTCACCAGTGTGTCCATGAGCCACTCAGGGACGTTCTGGAACAATGAGCTAATACTAACAATGAGATGAAAGCCTGGTTGGTTTGGCAAAAAACATTGGAAACAGCAGACTCAGCACTTGGTCTTTTGTTGATCTTTTCTTTTTTAAATTTTTTTAATCTTTTATTTTATTTTATTTATTTATCTCCAGAGAGGTAGGGAAGGAGAGAAGGAGAGAAATAACAATGCATGGTTGCCTCTCGTGAGTCCCCTGCTGGGAACTGGCCTGCAACCCAGGCATGTGCCCCGACTGGGAATTGAACCGCGATTGCGTAGTTCACAGGCCCGTGCTCAATTCACTGAGCTACACCAGCCAGGGCTGATCTTTTCTTAATAAGTACCACTCTCATCATTCCTGGGTGTTTTATGCAGATTCCTAAAACCATATCAGACATTTAGACATGAGATAAAAACTATTTTCTAGCTTTTTCCTGTGTATGTTTTGCCTCCGAAACTAAGTTAGAGAAAGTATATACAAAGGGAAACAAAATGGCCTTTATAGTCAGCATTTTAGCTATAATTCTCTTGTCTTCAAAATTGGAAAAACTGTTTAAAGAACTGTAAAAGGTCAAATGAGATTATATATGTACAGTGCTTGAAAAATATTAGTTTTTATTTCCACTTTTGTATTCTCAAACTTTTATAATAATGCTAATAGAGTTGTCACATACAACTCTGTTAAAATGAATAAATAAGCTCTAAAAAGAAGAAAAGAGAGGGACTAAGGACTTCTGGTCAAAAGGGTAGATGTAGGCAGACACTGCGCTCACCTCCTCCCATGACAACATTAAAATAACTACTAAATTATAGAACAACTGTGGCTGAGAACCACCTTAACTTCTATAACTGAGGATGTAAAGAAGAAGCCATGTTGAGACTGGGAGGAGTGGTGCAACAAACAGGTCATACACCCATGGGTGGTGATGATCGTGAGTAATATCTTGGTTGTGGAGGTCCCACTAAAAAGAGAGAGGCCCAAATCCCACACAAGGCCTCTTAGCCCTGGGTTCCAGACCCAGGAAGAGGAGTCTGTATAACATCTGGATGTGAAAGCCAGCAGGGGTCCCATCTGAGATGGAGGGCTGTCTGAAGACTAAGGTGCTTCTCTTGAGGCACCCATGCACAGATTTACTCACAAACTTGCTATGAGCTTTAGCACAGGGGAAGCAGCTCCAAAAGTGTCCTACAGGAAGGAACTAAATTGACTAACTTCAGGGTGATGGCTAGAAGAGTAGGGGTCAAGGCAGCTTTCCCTGGAGTCAGAATTGCTGGCTGGTGCCACTGCTTTTTCTTGCATTCTCTCCCGACCCAGCCAGCTGGGCACAGGATGCTGCCAAATCTGAGATTTCCCTTAACTGGCTAACACCATTCATCTGCCCCACCCAACCTGTGCACCTGGCACAAAGCTCTTTCAGGTGCTTTTCTACATAAGTGGCTTGTTTTGGCACATACTATAGACTCCCCCAAAATCTCTCAAAGGTTCACAAACCCCAAACAAACAATGGCAGCCTTGGCAGGCTCTGTACCTCTTGCTATGTGGTCCTAAGCCTGGCACAAGTGGTGACTGGTCAAAACTTGTACTGTAACTCCTATCAGGTGGCCCTAAGCATGGCATAGGTAGCAGCTAGCCTTGGCTTAAACATAGGTTCAAGGAAGTGATCACAAGACTTGCATGAGTGTTGGTTGGCCTTAGCACACATTGTGGTGCTAACCAAAGGTCCCAAAGTCCATATTAAACTTCGGATTCCAGCCAAGATGGAGGTGGAGGTAGAAATGCTTCACTTCCTCACACAATGAAAAGAAGAATAACAACCAATTTAAACCAATAAACAACCAGAAGTGCCATAAAATCAAACTGCATGGTACTCTGAAAACCAAGGAGTTAAAGAAACATTCACCCAGACTGGTAGGAGGGGTGGAGACAGAGATGGGCAGCCAAGCAGAGAGGGTACACGGCAAGGTGGCAGACCACATGGGTCAGGCAGTGCTGAGCAGGAAACTAAAGACTCAAAACTAGCTCTAAAGTACTGCAGGGGTTGAGACAGCAGGAAGAAACCCCAGTCTCACAGGAAGCTTCATTGAAAAGTGGGGCTAGAGTGAAACAAGTGACCAGAATTGTTCCTTCTCTGACCCCTCCCCGACAGACAGTGCCACAACACAGCAAAAAGTTTGCCTTGCCCTAGTGAACACCTAAGGCTCTGCCCCCTTACAACGTAACAAGTGTGCTGAGACAAAGAAATATGGCCCATATGAAAGAACAGACAAAAACTCTAGAAAAAGAGCTAAGCGATGAAGAGGTAGCCAATCTATCTGACGCAGAGTTCAAAACACTGGCAATCAGGATCCTCACAGAAATGGCTGAGTATGGTTGTAAAATAAAAGAAAAAGTGAAAGCTATGAAAAGTGAAATAAAGGCAAATGCACAGGGAACTAACAGTGAAAGTAAGGAAACTGGGACTCCAATCAACAATTTGGACCAGAAGGAAGAAATAAACAGTCAACCAGAACAGAATGAAGCAACAAGAATTCAACAAAATGAGGAGAGGCTTAAGAACATTAAGGAAAACTTTAAGCATTCCAACATCTGAATCATAGGGGGAGCTGGAAGGAGAAGAGGAAGAGCAAGAAATTGAAAACTTATTTCAATAAATAATGAAGGAAAACTTCCCAATTTGGCAAAGGAAATAGACTCCCAGGAAGTTCAGGAATCTCAGAGAGTCCCGAAGAAGTTGGAACCAAGAAAGCACACACCAAGGCTCATCATCATTAAGTTACCCAAAATTAAAGATAAGGAGAGAATCTTAAAAGTGGAAAGAGGAAAGGAGAGAGTTATCTACAAAGGAGTGCTGAAAAGACTGTCAGCTGATCTCTCAAAAGAAACCTTACAAGCAAGAAGGGGCTGGAAAGAAGTATTTTGAAGTCATGAAAGTCAAGGACCCACATCCAAGATTACTTTATCCAGCAAAGCTATCATTTAGAATGGATGGGCAGATAAAGAACTTCTCAGATAAGGTAAAGTTAAGGAGTTCATCATTACCAAGCTCTTAGTATATGAAATGTTAAAGATCTTATCTAAGAAATAGAAGAACATCAAAAACTATGAACAGTAAAATGAGAACAAACTCATAACTATCAACAACTGTACCTAAAAGACAAAAATAAAAACTAAGTAAACGACTAGAACAGGAACAGAAGCAGAGAATGGAGATCACATGGAGGGTTATTAGTTGGGAGGGGGAGAGGAAAAATGAGTGGGGAGAGAAAGATAAAGGGAATAAGAAACATAATTGGTAGGCATAAAATGGTTGGATAGAGGTAAAGAATGATATAGGAAACAGAGAAGCCAAGGAACTTATATGTACAATCCATGGACATGCACTAGGGGTGGGGAATGCTGGTGGGAGGGAGGTTGCAGGGTGGAGGATGGATAAAGGGAAGAAAAAAATTGGGAAAACTGTAATAGCATAATCAATAAAATATACTTAAAAAAAAAAACAAAGTCCAGCACATGTGGCAGCTGGGCTTGGTTCACAGCATAACCTCTCCCAAGTGCCTTCAATCCCAGCACAAGTAGCAACCAACTGCAGAGCTTTTTGTAGCACCTACAAGGTAGCCAAAGCCAGGCAAAAGCAGTGGCTGACCTTGGTCTGCACCAGAGATTCTCCTAGGCAGCTCCAAACCCAAGACACCTGGTGGCTGGCTTTAGAACACACCAGAACACCACCCAACTAGTTCTACAAACAGTACTCTAGAAGGGCAGACTCAGTAGGCCTCACAGCCTAGCTATAGTGACTCCTGATCTGTGGGGTTAGCTCTCACACAGCAGCTTGTTGGCTAGTCATGGCAAACTCCCACAGCCAGTCAGACTGAGAGTCAATTATAGCCTCTGATATGCTAAATGCAGTCAAGGCTCAAGTAAAATAGGAAGCTATACATTAACTCACAAGGGACATCACTATACTACCCACCCAGTTCAGGTGACAAGGGGGACTGTGCCACTGGGCCCAAGAGAAACCAGCTACTCTGTTTCTGGTTTCATACCCAACAGAGTATCATAAAAATACTCTGTCAAGCCTGAGAGATGTAATGGCTCTACCTAATACATAGGAACAAACACAAGGAGGCAGTCAAAATGAGGAGACAAAGAAACTTGTTGAAATAAAGAAAGCAGGAAAAAAACTCCAGAAAAAGAATAAATGAAATGGAGACAAAAAAATCTACCTACCAGATATAGAGCTGAAAAAACTGGTTATAAGAATGCTGAATGAACATAGGGGAAGAATAGATGAACTCAGTGGGAACTTCAACAGAGAGATAAGAAACATAAAAAATGAAAGTGTAACTTACCCACTATTTAAAAAACATTGTTCTGTAAATGATGACTTATAAATTCATATGTAGGTATGGATAAACAACCTATCTGCTTAAAGTATTATAGGGGCTAACTTCAAAGGAAGCAGATTCCATCTTCAGGCATTTTGACTTCAGGAGATTTGCTCACCTTTGACTGATGAAAACCAGACTATCACTTGACTAACTTCAAGATAGTTATGGGAGCAGATGGTGCTGACTTGCACATGGCACCCTCCATGAGAGCTTACAACCTCTTCTGGTATCCTTTGTTTTGCTTTTCCTTTCTTGACTCGTAAAAACCCTGCCTGCCTTGAGATGTTAAGATGGTCTTTGTGACAAGAGTCCCCCATCATCTCAGGCTTCTGGCTCTTGAATAAAATCAAAATTTCCTCCCATCAGCCCCTATCTCTTGTGTATTGGCTTTCAAGTGGCAGGCAGCTGAACCTAGGTTTGGTATCAATAGAAAACATAAAAAGAACCAGTCAGAAATGCATACAGTAATTAAAATGAAGATACATTAGAAGGAATTAACAGTAAAATAGATGAAAGCAGATGACCAAATCAGTGATCTGAAAGACAAGGTAGTGAAAAACACCCAAACAGAATAACAGAAGGAATAAAGAAAAAAATGAGGATAGTTTAAGGGACTACTGGGACAACATCAAGTGTACCAATATTTGCATCATAAGGGTTTTATAAGGAGAAAAGAGTGCTGGCTGGTGTATAAGGGTTATGTAAGGAGAAAAGAGCCCTGGCTGGTGTAGCTCAGTGGATTGAGTGCAGGCTGAAAACCAAAGGGTCACTGGTTCAATTCCCAGTCAGGGCACATTCCTAGGATGCAGGCTAGGTCCACAGTCGGGGGTATGTGAGAGATAACCACACATTGATATTTCTCCCCCTCTCTTTCTCCTTCCCTTCCCCTCTCTTGATAAATAAATAAATAAAATCTTTTAAAAAAAGAAAAGAAAGAGCAAGGGATTGAAAGCCTATTTGAAGAAATGATGATAGACAGTGTCCCTACCTGGTGAAGAAAGAAGATACACAAGGCCGGGAAGTGCAGAGAGTCCCCAGAAAGATGAACCCAAAGAGGCACATCATAATTAAAATGGCAAAAGTTAAAGACAAAGAGAGAATCTTAAATGCATCATGAGAAAAATAGTCAGTTAACTACAAGGCAACTCCACAAGACTGTTAACTGATTTCTTAACAAGAAATTTTGTAGCCCAGAAAGGACTGGCATGAAATATTCAAAGTCATAAAAAGAAAGGGCCTATAACCAAGATTATTCTACCTGGCAAAGCTATCATTAATTGAAGAAGAGATAAAGAGCTTCCCAGACAAGAAAAAGCTAAAGCAGTTCCTCACCAGTAAAGTGGTATAACAAGAAATGTTAAAGGGATCTTTTCTAGTGGGAAGGAAAAGGTAAAAAAATATAAATAAGGAAATATAGCAGAGAAAAAAATTATCACCGACAAGGATGAACATTTAGTAAAAACAGTGAATCAAGCAACTATGAAGCTGTTACAAAGATTAAAAGACAAAAGTAGAAAGATCATTTGTAATGAAAACAATAAATTAAGGGACACACAAACATACACAAAAGTAAAAATTACAAAAATATAAACATGGAAGGAATAAAAATTGCAGTAATTTGTGTTTGAACTTGAGTGATCATGAACTTAAAACAGAATGCTATAAAAGTAGCTTATTATATATGAGGTACCTGGTAACCAAACCAAAAACTTGTAAGAGCTATACAGGAAACAAAGAAAAAGGAATCTAAACATAAGATTATAAAAAGTCATGAACATACAAGAGAAGTGATCACAAGAATAAGAAAGGAACAGATAAGAACTACAAACAAATAATAAAAACATGAATAAAATGTCAATAATTCTATCCCTATCAATAACTGCTTTAGTTTTTTATTTTTACTTTTTAATGGCACACAAGATCAGATGCATTTATTTAAAATTTTTTTAATGTAGATGCCCATCGGTAAATGACTGGATCAAAAAGCTATGGTACATTTACACAATGGAATTCTATGCTGCAGAAAGGAAGAAGGAAATCCTACCCTTTGCAACATCATGGATGGAACTGGAAAGCATTATGCTGAGCGAAATAAGCCAGGCAGTGAAAGACAAATACCATATGATATCACCGTTAACAGGAATCTAAACAACAAACAAGCAAGCAAAATATGACCAATGACACTCAAATACAGAACAGGCTGACAGGGTCCAGAGTGGAGAGGGGAGAGAATCATAGGGGAAAAGGGATGGACTCACATGAACAAGTATAAAGGACACATGGACAATAACTAAGGTGGGGGGGAGAATGGGAGGGAGGTGGGGAGCACTGGAGGGGGCAGGGCTGGGAATATAAGACAGAAAACAGTACTTGAAGAAGAATTAAATAAAAATTAGGTTTCAGGGGGAGGAGAGGAAAATGGTGGCGGAGTAGGACAGAGCAACTCCAGTTCTTGTACCCCTGGGAGAAAATCCTGGCAGATTTACTGAAGAACAGTGCAATCAATTCCCCAACCAACAATTCCCCAGCATTTATGAAAATAAGAGACCAGAGATTGTGATGAACCAGACAGCTACAGGTCGTTGGGGTCTCAGGGATGCGAGTAAGGATGGAGGCGGCCAGGCCTGTGGCAGGCATTGGGCAGTGTGTAAAGAACTCAGAGCTGCGGCTGCCTCAGTGGTCGGGGCCCAGAGGCTTCCGCCTGCACCCAGCAACAGGGGCGTCTGCCACAGAGGACTCAACGGGATCCCAGCACCTGTGAGTAAAGACAAAAGTGGCAGCGGCAGGGCCAGCTGCCCTCGGGAGCAGGCACCCCAAAGTAAAGTCTAAAGCAGCAGCGACGGGACAAGCAGCCATTGGCTGGCACGTAAAGACCTAGGAGCTGGTACTGCACAGCTTCCAGGGCCCAGAGGCTTCTGTCTACGGCCAGCGTACGGGCGTCTGCCACAGAGGACTCATCGAGAGCCCAGCACCTGTGAGTAAAGACAAAAGCGGGAGCGGCAGGGCCGGCTGCCCTCGGCCAGCTTGAAACGCCTCAGAGCCACTGCTGCCAATGTGTTAGGGGTGTAGAGGCTTCCGTCTGCGGCCAGTGCCGAGGAGGACTCATAGGGAGCCTGGCACCCAGTGGAGCATTAGGCCAGCTGCGGGGTCCTTGGAAGAGCTGGCTCTCTCCCTCACCATCTAGGTGGGGCTGGGTGGCAGAGACCTGTTTGCCTAGGTGTGCAGGGAGGGTGGCAAGGACAGGGGGCCATGTTCAGTTGTGATCTTTGTGGTCGTCAGCCCACCAGCCTGCCAGCCCAGGAAATTTGAGAGGAGCATTGTCCTAATCAGTCAGGTTGGGGATTGGTCTGGGCTGAGAGGCACGCTTTCTGGAGAAGTTTTACTGGAAAGTGGACTGAGGTGTTCTCCTGTGAAGGCAGCTTGACTTGCTTCTCACCCAGCCACAGGACTGGGAAGGACCAGTACCAGATCCCGTGGGACCCAGGCAGCCTGTCGGGTGGGCAGGCACCTGCACCCCAGTCTGGTAGCCTGGCTGGTGGGCGGGTGTGTGCCTGGGCCTACAACCCAGCCCACAGAGGGGTCCTGCAGAAACCAGAAAATCCGGATTGGACAGTTTGAAACCAACAAGGAAGGAGGTTTTTTTTTAACTTTTTTTTAAAACTTTTTTTTCAGTAATCATATATATTTTTTAATTTTAGTGTTGTTGTATCTTTCAGTACTCTGTTCCTCTCCTTTCTTNAATAAGAGACCAGAGATTGTGATGAACCAGACAGCTACAGGTCGTTGGGGTCTCAGGGATGCGAGTAAGGATGGAGGCGGCCAGGCCTGTGGCAGGCATTGGGTGGCGTGTAAAGAACTCAGAGCTGCGGCTGCCTCAGTGGTCGGGGCCCAGAGGCTTCCGCCTGCACCCAGCAACAGGGGCGTCTGCCACAGAGGACTCAACGGGATCCCAGCACCTGTGAGTAAAGACAAAAGTGGCAGTGGCAGGGCCAGCTGCCCTCGGGAGCCAGGCACCCCAAAGTAAAGTCTAAAGCAGCAGCGACGGGACAAGCAGCCATTGGCTGGCACGTAAAGACCTAGGAGCTGGTGCTGCACAGCTTCCAGGGCCCAGAGGCTTCTGTCTACAGCCAGCGTACGGGCGTCTGCCACAGAGGACTCATCGAGAGCCCAGCACCTGTGAGTAAAGACAAAAGCGGGAGCAGCAGGGCCGGCTGCCCTCGGCCAGCTTGAAACGCCTCAGAGCCGCTGCTGCCAATGCGTTAGGGGTGTAGAGGCTTCCATCTGCGGCCAGTGCCACGGAGGACTCATAGGGAGCCCAGCACCCAGTGGAGCATTGGGCCAGCTGCGGGGTTCTTAGAAGAGCTGGCTCTCTCCCTCACCATCTAGGTGGGGCTGGGTGGCAGAGACCTGTTTGCCTAGGTGTGCAGGGAGGGTGGCAAGGACAGGGGGCCATGTTCAGTTGTGATCTTTGTGGTCGTCAGCCCACCAGCCTGCCAGCCCAGGAAATTTGAGAGGAGCATTGTCCTAATCAGTCAGGTTGGGGATTGGTCTGGGCTGAGAGGCACGCTTTCTGGAGAAGTTTTACTGGAAAGTGGACTGAGGTGTTCTCCTGTGAAGGCAGCTTGACTTGCTTCTCACCCAGCCACAGGACTGGGAAGGACCAGTACCAGATCCCGTGGGACCCAGGCAGCCTGTCGGGTGGGCAGGCACCTGCACCCCAGTCTGGTAGCCTGGCTGGTGGGCGGGTGTGTGCCTGGGCCTACAACCCAGCCCACAGAGGGGTCCTGCAGAAACCAGAAAATCCGGCTTGGACAGTTTGAAACCAACAAGAAAGGAGTTTTTTTTTAAACTTTTTTTTTAAAACTTTTTTTTCAGTAATCATATATATTTTTTAATTTTAGTGTTGTTGTATCTTTCAGTACTCTGTTCCTCTCCTTTTTTTTTCCTGTTTTAGTCCTTCTTCCTTTCACCCCAAACTTATTGCTTTTTCCTCACTTCTCTTGCCCTTTTTTATGTGTGTTTCTTTGTTTGTTTGTTGCTTTCTATACCACTGTAAATACTTCACAACACATCTCTTGGATCTTAGCCCATTCTATTACTGTAGTGATTAACTCTACTTGCTCACACGCTACGTCTATTTACTATTCTTTACTCTCACGTTACCTCAAAATCTGACCACCCGCAACCTCACTGCTTTCTAGATACAACTCACAAGCCTTCCATCCCCAACAAGAGACTTATCTTTGGTCTATCCTTTCTTAAAAGTGGCAAATTGGGTTGAAGATTACAGTTAACACTATATAGAGCCTAAAGATCTTCTATTTCTTCTCTACCTGCTGTGACTATAAATATCATAAAGTACTTTCCTGCTGTCATAAACCATTTTGCCTCTCCCTCCAGCTGATCACACACACACAAAGAAAGGAGTAGGTGGAAGCGAAGAACATCAAGATACCTGCAGGAGACTGCACCACTGAATTTCACAGGTATTCTACCACAGAAGTTCACATCATAAACCTAGGGAGTCAGAACAGATCAATTTAAGAAGCTGAAGCTAACAAGAAGAGTCTCATAAACAATGGGAAGACAAAGAAACAATGCCCAAATGAAAGAAAAGGTGGAAGTCTCCATTATTTCTCAAGAAATAATGTCAGATGAAAGAGAGGCAAGTCAGCTATCAGATATTGAATTCACTAGTTATCAGGAAATTCAAAGAGCTCACAATGAGCTACCAGAAACTAGAGGGGAGCTACCAGAAACTAGAGGGGAGCTACCAGAAACTAGAGGGGAGCTACAATGAGCTCTCCGCAAACTATATCAACATGAAAAAGGAAATAGAAACTATCAGCAAAGGCCATGAGGAAATGAAGAATACAACTTTGGAACTGAAGAATACAGTAGAAGGAATGAAAAGCAGGATCGATGAGGCAGAAGATCGGATCAGTGAGTTGGAGGACACAGTAGAAAGAATCTCCCAGAAAGAGCAAGAAAGGGAAAAGAGGCTCAAAAAGAATGAAGAGGGACTAAGAGAAATGCAAGATAATATGAAACATAATAATATCCGAATAATAGGAATACCAGAAGGAGAAGAAGAAGAACAAGGGATAGAAAACCTATTTGAAAGAGTAATGATGGAAAATTTTCCTAATTTGATGAGAGAAAAAGTTACACGAATCCAGGAATCACAGAGAGTCCCATTCAAGAGGAACCCAAAGAGGCCCACTTCAAGACACATCATCATTAAAATGGCAAAATTTCAAGACAAAGAGAGAATCCTAAAGGCAGCAAGGGAGAAAAAGGAAGTAACATACAAGGGAGCCCCAATAAGGTTAGCTACTGACTTCTCAATGGAAACACTCCAAGCAAGAAGAGAATGGCAAGAAATATTTCAAGTAATGAGAACCAGAGGCCTACAACCAAGGCTACTTTACCCAGCAAGGCTCTCAATCAAGATAGAAGGCCAAATAAAGAGCTTCCAAGACAAAAGAAGTCTAAAAGAATATGCCTCCACCAAACCAGCTCTACAAGAAATACTAAAAGGGCTGCTTTAAGGAAAGGAAGGAAAAGAGAGAGACAGAGAGGAACTGTGGTACAAAAATGGCAATGAATAAGTCCCTATCAATAATAACCTTAAATGTAAATGGATTAAATGCTCCAATCAAAAGACATAGAATAGCTGAATGGATAAGAAAGCATGACCCACACATATGCTGCCTACAGGAGACCCACCTCAGGACAAAAGACCATCACAGACTAAAAGTGAAAGGCTGGAAACAAATTTTCCAAGCAAATGGACAAGAAAAAAAAGCCGGGGTAGCAATTCTAATATCAGACAAAATAGACTTCAAAAAAAGGGCCATAAAGAGAGACCCAGAAGGTCACTTCATATTGCTCAAGGGAAGAATCCAGCACGAAGACATTAACATCATAAATATATATGCACCCAACATAGGAGCACCCAAATATATAAGAAAAATCCTAGAAGACTTCAAGAAAGATATTGACAGCAACACAATTATAGTAGGGGATTTTAACACCCCACTGTCAAAAATGGACAGATCTTCCAAACAAAATATCAACAAAGATATAGCAGCATTAAACGACACTCTAGAAGAAATGGACTTGACTGATATATATAGAGCGCTTCATCCCAAAGAAGCTAAATACACATTCTTTTCAAATGCACATGGAACATTTTCAAAGATAGACCACATGGTAGGACACAAAATGAACCTCAACAAATTCAAGAAAATTGAAATCATACCAAGCATTTTCTCTGACCACAAGGGACTGAAATTAGAAACCAACCCCACAGGAAAAAACCCCAAACATCCAAAATCATGGAGACTGAATGGTATGCTATTAAACAACGAATGGGTCAAGATTGAAATTAGGGAAGAAATCAAAAAGTTTCTGGAAACAAATGAAAATGAACTCACAACAACCCAAAACTTATGGGACACGGCCAAGGCAGTCCTGAGAGGGAAGTTCATAGCAATACAGGCTTACCTAAAGAAAATAGAAACATTTCAAACAAACAACCTAACCCGACGCCTGCAAGAACTCGAAGAACAACAACAAAGACAGCCCAGAGCAAGTACAAGGAAGGAAATAACCAAGATCAGAGCAGAATTAAATGACATAGAGACCAAAAGCACAATTATAAGGATCAATGAATCCAAGAGTTGGTTTTTTGAAAAGATAAACAAAATAGACAAGCCTTTAAGTAGGCTCATTAAGAAAAGAAGAGAGAGGACACAAATAAACACAATCAGAAATGAAAGAGGAGAGATTACAACTGATACCACAGAAATAGAAGGGATTGTAAGGAATTACTATGAAGAACTGTATGCCAAGAAATTTGAAAACCTAGGTGAAATGGACAAATTTCTAGAAAAATATAATCTTCCAAAACTCAATGAAGAAGAAGTAGAAAGCCTGAACAGACCAATAACAGCAAATGAAATTGAAGCAGTAATCAAAAAACTCCCATCACACAAAAGCCCCGGACCAGATGGTTTCACAGGAGAATTCTACAAAGCGTTTAAGGAAGAGCTAACCCCTATTCTTCACAGACTATTCCAAAAAATCCAAAATGATGGGAAACTCCCAAACTCTTTTTATGAAGCGAGCATTATCCTAATTCCAAAACCAGATAGAGACACAACAAAGAAAGAAAACTTTAGGCCAATATCACTGATGAACATAGATGCTAAAATCCTCAACAAAATATTGGCAAATCGCATCCAACAATACATCAAAAAGATCATACACCATGACCAAGTGGGATTCATCCCAGGGATGCAAGGATGGTTCAATATCCGCAAATCAGTAAATGTAATACACCACATAAACAAAAGCAAGGACAAAAACCACATGGTCATATCAATAGACGCGGAAAAAGCTTTTGATAAGGTACAACACCCATTTATGATAAAGGTACTCAGCAAAGTGGGAATAGAGGGAGCATTCCTCAATATAATAAAGGCCATATATGAAAGACCTACAGCCAACATCATACTGAATGGGCAAAAACTGAAAGCTTTTCCACTAAGATCAGGAACAAGACAAGGTTGTCCACTTTCACCACTTCTATTTAATATAGTATTGGAAGTTCTAGCCACAGCAATCAGACAAGAAAAGGAAATAAAAGGCATCCAAATCGGAAAGGAGGAAACAAAACTGTCACTGTTTGCAGATGACATGATAGTGTACATGGAAAATCCTATAGACTCTACCAAAAAACTGCTGGAACTAATAAATGAATTTGGCAAAACAGCGGGATACAAAGTCAATATCCAGAAATCAAAGGCATTTCTGTATACTAACAATGAATCAGCAGAAGCAGAAATCAAGAAAAAAATCCCATTCGATATAGCAAAAAGAAAAATAAAATATCTGGGAATAAATCTAACCAAGGAGGTTAAAGACCTGTATGCAGAAAATTACACAACACTGAAGACAGAAATCAAGGAAGACACAAACAAATGGAGACGTATACCGTGTTCATGGATTGGAAGAATTAACATCATCAAAATGTCCATACTACCCAAAGCAATTTACAGATTCAATGCAATACCTATTAAAGTACCAATGGCATATTTCACAGACATAGAACAAACACTTCAAAAATTTATATGGAACCATAAAAGACCCCGAATAGCAGCTGCAATGTTAAGAAAGAAGAACAAAGTAGGAGGGATCACAATACCTGATATCAAACTGTATTACAAGGCCACTGTAATCAAAACAGCCTGGTACTGGCATAAAAACAGGCACATAGACCAATGGAACAGAATAGAGAACCCAGAAATAAACCCAAATCTCTACAGTCAATTAATATTCGACAAAGGGGGCAGTATCATAAAATGGGGTAAAGATAGCCTCTTCAACAAATGGTGTTGGGAGAACTGGACAGCTACATGCAAAAAAATGAAACTCGAGCACCAACTTACATCATACACCAAAATAAATTCAAGGTGGATAAAAGACTTAAATATAAGCCATGACACCATTAAAGTCCTAGAGGAGAACATTGGCAGGAAAATCTCAGATATTTCACGCAGCAACATTTTTACTGATATGTCCCCTAGAGCAAGGACTATAAAGGAAAGAATAAACAAATGGGATCTCATCAAAATAAAAAGCTTCTGCGCAGCTAAAGAAAACAGCATTAAAATAAAAAGACAACCAACTGTATGGGAAAACATATTTGCCAATGATACCTCAGACAAAGGTTTAATCTCCAAAATATACAAAGAACTCACACGACTTCACTCTAAGAAGACAACTAACCCAATTAAAAAATGGGGAAAGGACTTGAACAGACACTTCTGCAAGGAGGACATACAGAGGATCCAGAGACACATGAAAAGATGCTCAATATCACTAGCTATCAGAGAGATGCAAATTAAAACTACAATGAGATACCACTTTACACCGGTGAGAATGGCTATCATAAACAAAGCAATAAACAACAAATGTTGGAGAGGGTGTGGGGAAAAGGGGACTCTGGTCCACTGTTGGTGGGATTGCAGACTGGTACAACCATTATGGAAAACAGTATGGAATTTTCTCAGAAAACTAAAATTGGACTTGCCTTTTGACCCAGCAATTCCACTGCTGGGATTGTATCCTAAGAACCCTAAAACACCAATCCCAAAGAACCTATGCACCCCAATGTTCATAGCAGCACAATTTACAATAGCCAAGAGTTGGAAGCAACCTAGGTGCCCGTCAGTAAATGAATGGATCAAAAAACTATGGTACATATACACAATGGAATTTTATGCTGCAGAAAGAAAGAAGGAGCTCCTACCTTTTGCAACAACATGGATGGAACTGGAAAGCATTATGCTGAGTGAAATAAGCCAGGTGTTGAAGGACAAATACCATATGATCTCACCTCTAACAGGAAGCTAAACAACAAAGCAAACAAGCAAGCAAAATATAACCAAAGACACTGAAATAGAGAACAGGCTGACAGTGACCAGAGGGGAGAGGAGAGGGAATTGCAGGGGAAATAGGGGAGGGATTTAGAGAAACATATATAAAGGGTACATGGACAACAACTGAGAAGGGTGGAAACGGGAGGGAGGGGGGAGCACGGGAGTTGGATGGGATGGGAGTAATAGACAGAAAACTGTACTTGAAAAATAATTAAATAAAAAAATTGGAAAAAATGAATTAAATAAAAATAAAAATTAAAAAAATAAAAAATTTTAATGTAAATTAATTTATTGTTGTTCAATTATAGTTGTCTGTATTTTCTCCCCACCTGTCCCCTCCTCAATTGTTATTTTAAATGTAAATGGACTAAACGTTCCAATGAAAAGATATAGAGTAGCTGAATGGATAAGAAAGCAGAACACATACATATATTATACATATATTGCATAGAAGACACCCACTTTGGATTGAGACACACAGACTGAAAGTAAAGGGATAGAAAAAGACATTTTACCCAAATAGAAATGAAGAAAAGCAGGGATAGCAATATTTAAATCAGACAAAAAAAGACTTTATAACAGGCATGTAATAATAGACAAAGATGGCATTTCATAGTGATAAAGGGATTAAGGCAACAAAAGGATAAAACCCTTGTAAACATTTATACATCAATGTAGAAAAATCTAAATAAGTACATCAAATATTGATGAACACAAAAGAAGAGACTGACAATAACAGTCTTAGTAGGGGACTTTTAACACCCCATTGACATCACTGAATAAATCTTCCAGACAGAAAACCACCAAGAGAACAGGAGCTTTAAATGATATTAGTCCAGATAGACTTCATATTTTTAGAATTTTCACCCCAAGCAGCAGAATATACATTTTTTCAAGTACACATGGGACATTTTCCAGGATAGACTTCATGTTAAGGCTACAAAAATTTGAGAAGAGAAATCATAGATTTATATTATGATAAATCAGAAGATAAATTTAGGAAGATTTAAATCATATTAAGTATCTTCTTCAATCACAATGGTATGAAATGAGAAGTCAATTACAAGATGAAAACTGCAAAGCACACAAAACGTGGAGGCTAAATAACATGCTACTAAACAACGAATGGCTTCACCACAATATGGAGAAAGAAATTTAAAGATACTGTGAGACAAATGAAAATGAAAACATAATGACCCCAAATCTATGGGACACAGTGAAAAAATAATGAAGGCCAACCTCAAGAAACAAGAAATCTCAAACAATGTAACCTTACACCTAAAGTAACTGGAAAAAGAACAAAACAAAGTAAGTAGAGGTAAGAAAATAATAAAGATCAGAATAGAATTCAATGAAATAGAATGGGGGAAAAAAAGAAAAGATCAAGAAACCAATAATTGGTTCTTCAAAAAAAATAAATGAAGTTGATAAACCTTTAGCCAGTCTAATGATGAAAAAAAAAGAGAAGGCCCAAGTAAATAAAATAAAAAATTAAAGAGAAATGACAACTGACATCATAGAAATACTATGAAAAATTATATGCCAACAAATTGGACAACCTGGAAGAAGTGGATAAATTCCTAGACACATCCAATCTTCCAAGGCTGAATCAGGAGAAACAAATATGAATAGACCAATCACTGTAAACAAAATTGAGTTAGTAATTAAAACACAACAAATGAAGCTCTGCACTAGCTGGCTTCACAGGTGAATTTTGCCAAGCATTCAAGGACAAATTAACACCTATCCTTAAACTATTCAAAAAAGTTGAAGAGGATGGAAGCCACCCAGTCACATTCTATGAGGCCAGTATTGTACCTGTACAAACTCAAAGATACTACACAAAAAGAAAATAAAGGCTCACATTCATAATGAGCATAGAAGCAAATTCTCAAAAAATATTAGCAAATCAAATTCAGCAATACATGAAAAAGATCATACACTGTGATCAAGTGGGATTTATTCTGGGATGCAAAGTTGTTTTAATATTTGAAAATTAGTCAACATAATACATCACATAAACAAAATGAAGAATGAAAATCACATAATCAGATTAATAAATGCAGAAAAGCATTTGACAAAATCCAGCATCCATTTATGACAAAAATTGTCAGCAAAGTGGGAATAGAGGGGAACATACCTTAATATAACGAAGGGCACGTGCAAGGACTGTCCAGGAAAAGTCCAGCCATTGTTAATGTAATGAGAATGGTTTGTGTGGCATTGATGTAAACTGGCAGCCAAGGAGAGTGGACTGGAATGCACATATATGAACAATGACAAGTTCACTGTAATAATCAGTGGGGATGGTAGTCACCATTGAGTGATCATGTGTACTGTGTGGTCATCACATTCAAAATGACAGAGCAAGCAGAGCAATGAATCTGCATCAAATTTTGCATTAAGCTTGAACATCCCTCTATAAAAACTATTTGGATGATTCAGAAGGCTGCAGCTATGGGCAACTGGTGATTGGCAACTTCCTCACAATGTGCACACTCGTGCATTATGTCTGGTGTGGAGTTTTTTTGCAAAACATAAAATTACCCAGGTGACACAGCCTCCTACAGCCCAGATTTGGCACCCTGTGACTTCTGGCTTTTCCCAAAACTAAAATCACCTTTGAAAGAGAAGAGATTTCAGACTACCTAGGAGAGTCAGGGAAATATGACGGGGCAGGTGATGGTGTCTGGCAGAACTGTGTGAGGTCCCACAGTACCTACTTTGAAGGGGACTGATGAGTCATTGTCCTACGTACAACATTTCTTGTATCTAGTATCTTCTTCAATAAGTGCCTCTATTTTTCTTTTTTAATATATTTTATTGATTATGCTATTACAGTTGTCTCAATGTTTCCCTCTTTGACCCCCTCCATCTGGTATCCCCCATTGCTTCTGGCAATCCTCCCCCTTACTTCATGTCCATGGGTTGTGCATATAAGTTCTTTGGCTTTTCCATTTCCTATACTTTTCTTAACATCCCCCTGTCTAGCCTATAATTACCAATTTATACTTCTGAATCCCTGCACCTTTCCCCCTATTCTCCCCCTTCTCCCTCCCAACAGATAACCCTCCAAATGATCTCCATATCTATGTTTCTGTACTGCTTATTTGCTTAGTTTGTTTTTTAGATTCAAATGTTGATAACTGTGAATTTACTGCCATTTTAATTGTTCATAGTTTTGATCTTCGTTTTCTTAAACAAGTCCCTTTAACAACTTGTATAATAATAGCTTGGTGATGATGAATTCCTTTAATTTGACCTTATTTGGGAAGCATTTTATGTGCCCTTCAGTTCTAAATGATAGCTTTGCTGGATAGAGTAATTTAGGTTATAGACCTTGCACTTCGAATATTTCTTGCCAGTCCATTCTAGCCTGCAAAGTTTCTTTTGAGAAATCAGCTCACAGTCTTATGGGAATCCCTTTGTAGGTAACTATTTGCTTTTCTTGTTCTGCTTTAAAGATCCTCTCTTTATCTTTAAGTTTTAGCATTTTAATTATGATGTATCTTGGTGTGGTTCTCCTCATCTCCATCTTTTTGGGGACTCTGTGCTTCCTGGACTGGTATGTCTATTTCCTTCACCAAATTATGGAAGTCTTCTTTCATTATTTTTTCAAATAAGTTATCAATTTTTTGCTCTTTCTCTTCTTTTTTGGTACTCCTATAACCTGAATGTTGGTAGGTTTGAAGTTTTCCCAGAGGCTTTTAGCCTATTCATCCATTTTAAAAAAGTCTGTTTTCTTCTTGCTGTTCTGACTGAATGATTTTTTTTTGGTCTTTATATTCCAAATCATTGATTTGATTCTTGGCTTCATCCACTCCTCTGTTGATTCCCTGTACATTTTTCTTTACTTCACTTAGTGTAACCTGCTTCACTTAGGGTCATTTTTATTCTGTAAAGTACCCAAAGAGTTTTTGAGCATCTTAATATCCAGTGTTTTGATCTCTGCATCTGGTTGATTGCTTATTTCCATTTTGTTCAGTTCTTTTTCTGGAGTTTTGTTCTCATCTTTCATTTGGGCCATATTTCTTGGTTTCCTCATTTGGACAGACATCTTGTGTTTGTTTCTATGTATTTCTATTTCTTTGACTCCTTGTCTTAGTAACATGGCCTATTGTATATAAGTGCACCCATAATTTGGATGGGGTGGAACCTTAAGTAATTGCCACGGTGGGGCAGCCTTTGGAAACCAGGTTGATGGAGTCTCAGATATGGTGTTGCTACTCTGTGGCTCTGTGTGGGGGAGGGTTCAGGAAGAGGACAGTGCTGCTGCCTGGCATCTGAAGTTTTGTCCAAGTGGAAGCTGTCCCCTGAACTTGCCCTGATGCCAGACACTTCAGTTTCTCCTCGTATGCCACTGGTGCCCTCTAGCTGCTCTTCCGGTGCTGTAGTCCAGAGGGAGCGAGTCTTTGTAAGTCCTAAGTCCATTGAGGGCCCTTTAAAAGGAGACTCCTGAGAGTTCTGTAGTCTTCCACTGCTCCAACTCCCACTGATTTTTACAGCCAGAAGCTATGGGGTTTACCTTCCTGTCACTGGAACCCTGGGCTAGGTGGTCTGGCATGGGACTGGGATACCTCCAAATTTTTACCCATCACACATGGGTATGGGACCACCCCTCTGTGTTTCCACATCTTCCTGCCTCTTCATGTCTTTATTATTCATACCTATCTGGATGAATGTGACTTTTCTAATTCCCTGGTTGTTGGACTTTCACACAGCTTGATTTTCTAATGATTCTGGGTGATATTTGTTTTGTGGTCTAGTTATACTTTTTCTTTGGTTCTCTATTTTTCATATTATATGGATGGATACCTCATGGATAGACCTTGTATGACAAAGCCACTCAATGGAGCAGAGTTGAAAGCTTTATTAAGATCATGAACAAAAGAAGGATGTCCACTTTCATCACTTTTATTCAACATAGTATTGGAAGTCCTAGCCACAGCAATCAGAAAAGAAAAAGAAATGAAAGTCATCCAATTAGAAAGGAAGAAGTTAAACCACCATTATTTGAAGATGTCATGATAGTTTTTATAGAGAACCCTAAAGAATCCACAAAAAACCTATAAATTGATGAATTAATACAATAATGTAGCAGGAAACAAAGTTAATATTCAGAAATCAGTTGCATTTGTATAGAACAATAACAAAATATCAGAAAGTGAAATTAAGAAAACAACCTCACTTAAAATTGTATCAAAGAAATTAAATACCTAGGAATAAATTTAAACAAGGAAGTAAAAGACCTGTCCTCATAAAGTTGTAAGACATTGAAGAAATGGAAAAATATACAAATAAATAGAAGCATATACTGTGCTTTAACATTGTTATATATCCATACTACCCACAGCACTCTATAGACTCAATACAATATCTGTCAAAATACTAATGGCATTTTTCATGGAACTGCAACAAAAAATCCTAAAATGTACATAGAACCACAAATGCTAAATAGCCAAAGCCTGAGAAGAACAAAGTCAGAGGTATTGCACTATTATCAAACTATAGTATAAGGCTATAGCAATCAACCAGATGGTACTGGAATAAAAACAGACACATGGATCAATGAAACAGAATTGAGAGCCTGGAAATAAACCTATGTCTATGTGGTTAATTAAACTATGCCAAAGGAGTCAAGAATAATCAATGGGATAAAGAAAGTCTCTTCAATAAATGGAGACACATACAAAAGAATGAAAGCAGACCACTTCCTTACATTATATACAAGAATAAATTCAAAGTAGATTAAAACGTAAATGTAACACCCCAAACCTTAAAGCTATGAGGAAAACACAGAAAGTAAACTCTTTGACATGACTATTAGTAATAATTTAATATGTCTTCTGAGGCAATGAAACAAAAATAAATAAGTGGGATGATATCAAAATAAAGAGATTTTGCACAGTGAAAGAAACCATCAACAAAACAAAAAGACAACCTACTAAATAGATGAAGATATTCATCAGTGATACATCCAATAAGAGATTAACATCTAAAATATATAAGGAACTCATACAGCTTAACACCAAAACAACAGTCGAATTAAAAAATGGGCAGAGGACTTGAATAGGACATTCAGATAGAAAACAGACATGTGAAAAGATGTCAGTATCACCAATCATCAGTGAAATGCAAATTAAAATCACAATGAGACATCATCTCACATCTGTCAGAAAGGCTGTTATCAATAAATGAACAAACAAGTGTTGGAGGAGATGTGGAGAAAAGGTGGGATTGTAAATTGGTGCAGGTACTATGGAAAACAGTAGGAGGGTCTGCTAAATATTAAAAATAGAATTACCATGTGACACAGCAACCTGCTTCTGTGTATTTGAAGAAATCCAAAACACTAATTTTAAAAGACATATGCATCCCTATGTTCATTGTGGCAGTATTTACAAGTGAAGATACGGAAGCAACCTAAGTTTTTATCAATATAAGGTTGGATAAAGAAGTTGTGGTACATACATACAATCAAATATTAATCAGCCATAAGAAATGAAATTTTGCCATGTTGTGACAAGATGGATAGATTTAGAGGGTATTATGCTAAGAGAAATATGTCAGACAAAGACAAATATATTGTTTCATCTATGTGTGAAATCTAAAAAACTAAACAAACAAACGAAACAGATACAGAACAAATTGATGGTTGCTAGATGGGAGGGATGTGGGGTCTGGGTGAAAAAGGTGAGGGGAATAAGAAGGAGAAATTGGCAGTTGCAGTCAGAGGGATATAAAGTACAACATAGGGAATACTGTGATATCTACATATGGTGTCATCTAAACTCATTGGGGAGATCATTTCATAAGTTATATAAATGTCTAATCGTTAAGTTGTACACCTGAAACTGATGTATTATTACATGTCAACTATAGTTGAAAATTTAAAAAAATTAAAAAATAGAGTGCTGAAATGTCAACAAAGACTCTTCTTTGAAGTAACCAAGGGATTTAGTGATGGATAGATGAAAATGGTTTCACATTTTGAATGAAGAACAGAATTATTAGAAAATAATTAGTATAGTTAGGCAATGTCCAGAAGAAAGGTTATTTTTCTACCTCTATCTTTCCAAAAACAAGACCCCTCTACCCCAAACCTCATCAACACACGGTCATGCTTGGTCTGAACCTCCTTCTGTTATACTTTTCTGGTTTCATGTGGATGCATGGATGACTCATTTTGCCTCTTTCTCAAGTCCTATGATTCTCAGATGGATCAAAACCAACACACAAGGTCAGAGTACAGAAAAGGTAAACTCTCAAAGACTATTCTTACCTTTTCTTCTGAATCCCCTGGCTGACAGGTAATCACTCCATCTCTTGATCCCCCAGCAAATGTTGCCTTACAGTTTGCCAGCCACTGTTGTCATAAGGAGACACAGACATAGGTAAATTCACTCATGTTCTAAGAATGTGTTATCATTGCCTCTGCCAGAAAAAAATAATTTAGTTTTTAATCACAGTAACATAAAAATTGCTTGTAATGACTTTTTGAAAATTATTCTTTTTGATTGAAGATGAACTATTTGAAGTAAAACCATTTGTTTAAGTGGGCTCAGTGATGTTCATTGAAAAATACAATTTTGCTCTGGCCATGTGGCTCAGTTGGTGTGAGTGTTGTCCCACACACCTAAAGGTTGGGGATTTGATTCCTGGTCAGGGCACATACCTAGGCTGCAGGATCAATTCCCAGTTGGGGCGCAAATGAGAGACAACTGATTGACATTTCTCTCTTATGTCAATGTTTCCCCACCCCTCTTTATCCTTTTCTTTCTCTCTAAAATCAATTAAAAAAAAAGCCTTGGGTGAGGATTAAAAAAGTAAAATGTCAACACTGTGATATATTACTCTGAAGAATTCCACTAGACCATTCCTAATTTATGTATAAATTAAAACAAATTCATATAGAGTTAGAAAACTTTCATATAATTGAAATTAGGTTAAGGCCCAACACTTCCTCCCTGGCTGGGTGATTCAGACAATGCAACCTGACTCATGCCACATCTACTTCTCTGTCACATTGAGGTAGGTTCTGAGGGGACAGTTCTACTTGAATGAAAGAAAGGCTAATGGTTCTGCCACTTATTTACTTATTTATTTATTCATTTATTTACTTACTTACTTACTTATAGAGAGGGGAAGGGAGGGAGACAGAGAGAGAGAAACACTGATGTTGCCTCCCACACACACCCTGACCAGGGACTAAACCCAGGCATGTGCCCTGACCAGGAATTGAATCCATGACCTTTTGCTTTGTAGGATGCTGTCCAGTCATCTGAGTCATAGGAGTCAGGGCTGGTTCAGCTATTTACAGAGTCTGCCAGTCCTAAGCATCTAATAGTAACTAATCCAGATGTGAAAATGAACCTCTGGGCAGAAGACAAAAAAAAAACAACTGAAGGACTGAAGTTAACACCTGACATCAAAAGACTGGTTGCTTCACCAACCAGAATGAAAGGATTGATTTATTAACCGATGACTGAGAAGCTGGAAAGCAATACCAGGTAAGGAGCCACAGAAATTGATGACAACAGGAAATGTTATAGTAGAATGTTAGAACTCTTGCCTTGTGACAGGTCACAAGAAGATCAATAACAATAGCAAAAAACCAGTAATTTGTATGTATGAGGCACTGTGTTGGATATTTTCTCCATATATTATTTATACTTAATGGCAATATTCTGTTGTGGTTTCAATACCATACTTCTTCCGCCTNAGTTAACACCTGACATCAAAAGACTGGTTGCTTCACCAATCAGAATGAAAGGATTGATTTATTAACCAATGACTGAGAAGCTGGAAAGCAATACCAGGTAAGGAGCCACGGAAATTGATGACAACAGGAAATGTTATAGTAGAATGTTAGAACTCTTGCCTTGTGACAGGTCACAAGAAGATCAATAACAATAGCAAAAAACCAGTAATTTGTATGTATGAGGCACTGTGTTGGATATTTTCTCCATATATTATTTATACTTAATGGCAATATTCTGTTGTGGTTTCAATACCATACTTCTTCCGCCTAGCTAATGAGATAGTGGTAGCAACTCCCAGAATAGTAGTGAGCATTAAATGATTTAATTTAAGATATAACTCTTATCAGGTTGCTGGACACACAGAATTCAGGAAATGATAGTTGTTACAACTATTTAAAATTATTATATTCTTACAAAAACTTGGTACATTTATTATTATCAGTCTTGTAGATGATCAATCTGAGGTAAGAGGTCAGTAACTTATCCAAGGTGCCTAACCTTCATACAACTAAGCAGTGATTGGAGGCCAAGTTCATCTGACTTCAAAATCCACGCTCTTTCTATAGTGTCTGGACTATTAAGTGCTTCATAGATACTACATAATAATTTGTCAGAAATCAGGGGGTTTGGATCACCTCTGTCTCCATCATTTTACATTCTAGATCTAGGTCTAATCTAGAAGAAAATAGTTAGGAGCAGGATTGGAGGCCAAGAGAAGTAATGAGACCAGGGAGGAACAGGCCCCAAGAATGGTTAAGAGGAGAAGAGAAATAAAATCCATCTCAAACTAGTCTCGGGTGAGCTAGCACTGGAAGGAAGTAATTAACAATTTTAAATCTCAGAGAACAGGTAAACATTGATGAAGTGATATCTGAAGCAGATACCTACTTTGTCCAATTTCTTGGTAGGGAAATTATGGAGCTAAAAATGAAAGCTGAAAACTGTCCTGTGTAGCTATCGCTTTTATATCATCCACAGCATTGACAGTTCCACCACCACTGAACTGGAATTGTAATCCCTAGCAGAGGAATAGATGAAGTCAGTCTTTTCCCCATAGCACCTCTCTTAGGTTCATGCCAAACCCTCCCAAGAACTCACAGTGGCTAGTTTTAATGGAATGCAGACACACAGCAACACATTTGGTTTTAATAGAATGCAGACACACAGCAACACAATGCTTACTGAGAGAGTGGCCTCTTTTCTGTTGTTGTACGTGTCCAGATATTCTTGCAGTTCTAAAACACTGAACTTGAGCTTGTCAAGAAGTCCACAAGAAAGGAGCTAAAGATAGGAAAATAATTTGTATTAAAACAACCGAGAGAGATACCTGGACAAGGCATGACTACACAGAAGAGAGAAGTATACTTATAAGTGAATGGGGAAGGGCATCCTTTTATGTAAAGTGTGCAATTTTTAATTTTGCTACAATTGCACTGAATAGTAGCTTGCTGACCCAAATGTCCTATGAAAATATCCATTTTCCCATATCAGTGCAGACGGACAAATCTTAGCAAGTATTCTACAGAAGCCCACATTAAGATAGGCTGTCCATTTCATGCATGGATGCCAGTATATTCACCCAGTAACACTCGCAGTAGTGTGAAGACAAATGTCCATATAGGCTTTCAAACTGATTTTGTGTTTAATTTGTACTTTAAGTCATTTAAGAAAGAATGATTTCTCAGATTTCATGCCCTGCTGCAAGACAGCCAAACACCAATCATCTATTTAGCAAGAATGACTTCCCAGAGACTTTTAAAATCAAATCACATCCTCACTGGTTTTAAACCTTGGTAATAATCCAAAATACAAGGTGGTTCTGTGATATGTATGGGAGATGTACAGGAAGGCAACCCTCCACCCTGCCCCCCCACACCTTCAATGAGCTTGCCAGTCTTGCAGGGTTAGAGTCATGTTCATAAAGTCACAAGTCAGAAGTCAGCCAAGGACGGTTTTAATCATCCTTTATACTCATTGCTTGCCACTTGGGGTGAACGAATTTATCCAGAGGGCGGGTGGGGTAAATGATGACATGTTGCCTCTGTAGTCACATCTGGCTGGGCAACCTGGCATTGTGCAGACAGGTGAGGTCAGCTCTAGGGGTCTAACTCACTATATTCATAGCTGTCAAAGTCAGAGTCACCAGAGAGAGGTGGAGCTTTCTCCTGGTGATCTTCAACGACCTGCCTTCATTACTGTGCTGACTCCAGCCTCTGGGAGTCACATCACAACCAGCACTGCTCACAAACAATGTAATTGTCGCTCAAACCACAAGACAAACAAGCCTCCCTGTTGTCCACACCAGGAGCTGGGTAGGCCACAGGCCACCAGAGCACGACGGGGACACTCACGGTCTCAGCATCCACAAAAAGGGTGGGGCACTCTGAGCAGGAGGTGAGCATCTGGGAGGAGCTGACGAACTTGGACCCGATCCCCCGGAGGTTGTCTCCAAGGTAACTGGCTGCATCACAGGTCAGGAAGCAGAACCTTTTCTGAATATTCTGAAAGGCAAAATAGTTATCACATAAAGTTTTAAGGTATGGACTAGATTTAGAAAAATCTTTATAGAAATATTGAATGAGCATAGGTCCTCAGTGTATATGGCTGGGAGGGATGGGAGTAAGGTGAATGTTTGTCTGAAGTAAATAATCATACCGTGTGGACCAAGTTTCTTCCTAAAACATCACTTTCCAACATGCAGATGCTCATATAGTCTTTCCAACAAGTGTGGCTTTTCTTTGTGCTGATGGCCAGTGTTGATCAGCAGCTGGGTCCTCCTAGCTTATCTGTCCGATCACCAAGAAGTAACCCAGGTTATATCAATGTGGGTGAGACAAAACAAATCACAAGCTGGAAGTCCTTTCTGTTTCCTAAGGTCACAGCTCCCTGAGACAAAGCTGAAATAGTACCATTTCAGCTTCTGGAGAATGAAAGAGTATACATGCTACCTGGGACCTACAACAGTATTTCCCCTGGGAGTGTGTCTGATTGACTCTGCCCTATAGCTCTGTCCACATGAACTCATTAATTTTCACAACCAAGTGACTAAACTGAGGTTAAGAGAAATGAAGGCACTTGTTTAAGCTCGTACAAGTAGTAAGTGATAGAGTAGGGGTAAGCCTCACTCCAGCACTCATATTCCTCCCATAAATGTGTAACACTTCCAAAAAGTCACTGTTCCTCTCGCATTGCCTGAAGAAAAATTACAATTAGGAAGAGTCTGATTCACTATGCCTGTGTCGGTGCCCAAATGACAACATTTTTAGCCTCCAAATGTCTAACACACAGTATCTTTAACCAAAAGAATAAAAATACTTAATGAAAAACTAATTCCAGTTCTAGGCACCAACCTCCACAAAGAGAGGTCACACCTTTTGAGTTGTAGACTTTCCTCCACGAGAAAGCCGATCTGCAGCTGATTCTTTATAAGTTATGCTAGGAAAATGCCAACCATGTTGCATATGATATAACTGAGAATCTTGGTGTAATGCATAACAGACATCTGTCTTTATGGCGTTATGCTACTTTTCCATACAAACTTCCCCTCCCAAAACCTGACAGGATGTTAAAGCAGAAGGGAACAGGAGATACCATGTCTAGCATCACGGCAGCCAGTCGAGTGGCAGAGCTGGGAGTGGGATTCAGAGTCCCCAAGCAGTTTGGGCTTCTCCCCACCTTGCCATGGACGAGGTGAGACCTGGGTTTGTTGTTTATCATACCAAGAAGTCGGGTCTGCCAGGGAACCACACAGAGAGGCAGGTGCTATTTAAGGGACATAAATTCAGTTTTGTCCTCTTGACTTCCACATGAACACGCCCTGTAATCTGGTGGCATGGTATGATGCAATGGCAATATTCTAACACAGGAACAGCAGGAAGGAAATACACTAACTGAGACACTTGGAAAGATGCCCATACAGGATTGTTAGAAACCGTTTCCTTGCTTTGAAAACCAAATTATTTTTGCAATTGCCTCCTTTCTGCTCCCTTAAGCTCATCTAAACATAGGAAAATGTGGTGTTCAGACTCACAGGAAAATGTCTGAAAATAGTTAACAGACTTGGTGAGGATATGATAAGAGATTAATAGACTATATGTAGAAATGTATTTCAATGCTAGCATATTTTATTAATACCTATTTTGCTACTGTTATTTCCCTTAATCACATGATATTTGATAGTAGTTTGGAAAGTTCTCAAGGCTAAATGTAAATATTAAAACCGAAACGGGAGGATTACATTTGTATTATTATTGCAGATAAACTCCATAGGGATTGATCTAACACAGTGATGAAAAAAAGCCAAACCCAGTAGCCTCCTGGGGCCCACTTCCACCCCCCCAGCTCTTGTGACAATCTGTTATCTATTGGCATTCAGTCAGAAGCTGAACATTTAAGATTTCCATGAAAAATTTCTGTTCATTTTTCATACATTTACCGAGTACCTATTAGTGAGGGTGCTGGCTGCTGGGGAGTCAAATTAAGGCCCTGTTACCTGCCCAGGGGACAGGGAAAGGGAGAAATGTAAAGGAGGCTTCACTCACTGAAGTGATATCCACCAGGGGCTTACATACAATTGGGAGGACAGTCCAGGGACAAGAGCAGAGATAACCTCTCTGAGCAGAGGGGAAAGTATTGCTCAGGACTATAAAATTGAGCATGAATAGTCTAGTAAGAGAAAAAAGTTACAACAACAGCCTTAGATATGCATTATTAATCATTATTAAAAAATAGACTTTAGAACAACCTAAAGAAATTACTTTATGCCCTGACTGGTGTGGCTCAGTGGGTTGGGTGTCATCCTGCAAACCCAAAGTTCACTGGTTTAATTCCTAGTCAGGGCACATGCCTAGGCTGTGGGCCAAGCCCCAGTTGGGGGCATGTGAGAGACAACTGATTATGTTTCTCTCTTACATTGTATGTATCTCTCTTTCTTTCTCCCTTCCCCTTTCTCCCAAAATAAATTGAAAAAAATAAAAAAAGGATTGAGTTTGCTCTTGAATCCTTACCAATGAAATCAATCATAAATGGTAGCTTTCTGGTAGTTTGTTTTAAAAATTCAATCTGGTTTAATGTTAGAGTGTTTCTGGAATTTTTATCTTTCAGCAGCCAGTTGTTTTCTGTCTTAAGCCTGACAGCCTTTCCAGTCCCCAGTTAATCTCAGACACAGCCTTAGTTTGTCCACTTCAACTTCTAATAGGTTTCACTAAGGGTAAATGAATACCAGTGAGAAACCATGCTCTTAGCACTATTGATCTAAAGTTCTCCAAACATGGAACACAGGAGGGCCTTGAGGCTGAAAGACAATTTCCTTTTATGTTAACTAAATGACAACTTCCTGATCTTGAAATTATTTAAGGCAGGTAATCCCAGTTTTTTCATTTTCACTTATATACTGGCAATCCCTCATTTTCCGGCCTTTCCCTCCTGCCACGGCTCTTCCTGAAGGTGGTTGGAGGGCTCATTTCTCAGTCCAACCAAGTTACCATCCCTGTCTCTGCACACATAACGGAACTTAACCTCTGGAAAAGGTCAGGAGGGTTCTAACACGTCTGTTCACTTATCCACCTACTATTCACGTCCACTTAGAGTTGGAAGCACACAGTCCTTTTCCATTTTTCCCTTGTATTATCAGTGGCAGTTCTGCTTTATACATTCTTAAAAGTAAAGTTTAGAAAAATGCTTCTCTGAAAATACTTCAAGAAAAGCATTTTCATTATAGGAAAGTAGAAACTTGAAAGAAAAAAACCAGACACCCATAATCTCACTACCCCCAGTAAACTACAATGAAATATTAGTGTATAATCTTCATTATTTCCTAGGCTCCTTAAAAAAGGAGCAATATTCTACATATATTTTTAAACTAGTTTTCTTGTTAACTGTATGATAACCATGTTTCCATGTCACCATTCAAACATAGCACACAGGGTCAGTTAACTCTGATGATGCTTGAAGGCCTCTGAGTTTCTTCCTAACAAGGCACTTTTCCTCTTCTTTGGCTGCCTCCAATGCCCACCAACATTCTACGAAATTTGGAGAGTGAATGTTCAGAGCAAGACCGAGAAAAACAATTTTCAAGACCGGAGATAGGCAAGCATAAAAATAAACTTTCAAGCACCAATCAGGAGTTGAGTTCTGGCCATCTCTGCAGTAGAGTCTTGTTTTTAAGTGTGTTTGAGGCTAACAGCAGAATCTGAAGGTGTCCACAGGAGAGGCACCTACACAGAGCTGTGTGTGTGTCCAAGACCTTTGGGGGCCAGGCTGGAGGGACTGAAATCCAGCATCCCTCTGCTGGCCACATCTGGTACTGCAACCCTTTGGGGTTGGGGATGGGGGTTCCAGTTTGCACAAGGACACTGTGGAGTAAATGCGCTATGCTTCACACAAGAGACACAGAAGATGACCTTTCATCTGTTCAGAAGCAGCTAAGTGAACTATGCATGGGTTCACAGCTATGGCTGGCATGTTTAAGGAATTAATAGGGGGGATAAAAGACAAAGGAAAAACAGATAATGAAGAAAAAAAGATGCAGGAGAGGTCTTAGCAGGGGTGAAAGAAATGCTTGGAGGAAGATTCTATGTAATGGCCCTGATATCATATTGGCCTGGGATTCATGGCACCAATAAAGGCCACAATGTCAGAGTGAGTGGGATGTCACGGCAGCCTAAGTTATTTGAGGTAATCTTCACTATGCCAGTGTGTGTAGGTTGAGTGGGTCAGGTTCAGCAGAAGAAAGGATGAGGTCAGAGGACTCAGAGAGATATTTGGAGGAGAAAATAGTATAAACCCAGAACTAAATAGCAATTCCTTCTTAAATGAGAAGCTTGCTGGCTCCCTGGAGAGCCCAAATGTTCTGACTTGAGGTGAACACTGTACCTTAAACAAGGAGGAGAACACATGAAATGTGTACACAGCACAGGAGCCATCGGAGTCACACATGAGCTGATTGATGTGGCTGCGCCAGGCTTCCTCAGCATCGTCGCAGGCTGCAGGCTGAAATGCAGCCAGGATGGCCGAGAAGAAGGGTGAAGGAGGTGGAGAGACTCTCCTGTCACCTTCTCCAAAGCTGGAAGAAATGACAATGTCTGTGTCAAGAAGTGATGTCCTTCTTCCCTTACAGGATGGTCTGAGTGCTACTCCTGAGTCAGCTTCACAAGGGGCCCACCCTGACCACTCCTTCATTTGAGGTTTGCTTTGGGAACTTGGCTTTTAATCAAAGGTCTCTGAGATTCTTTTTGATTTTACAAAATAGAATTCTCATCTCTAGATTTTCTGATTCTTTTCTATTGATTCCTCTCTACAGAGCCCTCAGCGACTCTGTCATGTGCGTAGCTGGCCACTCCTGTAGACACAGGAATGTTCCTTCCTGGGCTCTGGCCCTTTCAGTGGTTGCCATTTTTTGTTGTGAAAAACGAGAACAAAAATTTTGAATCTTTTAACTTTTTTAAATGAGTTCATATGCATAAATGCCCAGAAGAAAAGTGGAGGGAGGAAAGGAAAGAGAAATGCAAAGAGAAACAAAGAAAGGAGAGAATATGAACAAAAGTTAAAAGGCAAATTATTCTCTAGGCATTGCCATAAGCAATTTGTTGAGTGGATACTGGCCACTATAACAGTGGAACTTTGCTACTTAGCTTTTATTTTCAATGTTCAGAGAAGTAATTTTAAGGCTCTGACTTTCTTTTCCTGAAGTAAATTTGTAGCATTAATGTTTTTGATTTATTATAGACACTGCATTAATGTTTACATCTCTATTCCTATTTAAATTTTTTCCTATTTGTATTCTCTGGCTATATACATCTCACTTATCTCAGTGACCAGAGGGGAGAGGGGAGGGAATTTCAGGGGAAAGAGGGGAAGGATTCACAGGAACAAGTATAAAGGATACATGGACAACAACTAAGGGGGGTGGAAATGGGAGGGAGGTAGGGACCACTGGGGGGGTAGGTTGGGATGGGAGTAAAAGACAGAAATCTGTACTTGAACAATAATTAAATTAGAAAAATTATTTTTAAAAAAGGAAATACCAGCCACAAGGCAGGAAGCCACCCACTCAAAAAAGAGTAGGTATTTAGCTTATAAAGAGCCTCTTGTTCCGATCTTTTTACTCAAAATGGAAAGAACTTCTCATTTCCAAGGCTTGCCAATCTTGCTTATTTTCAAAGCTCACAAGGTTTGGATCATGTCCCCAGGTTCTGCTATGGCTTTGTATGTTATTCTGTGGCTCTATGAGTTCCTACATGAGTACTTTTTGGTTCCACGTAGGCCTACACTGGGGGTGAATGGTTCCAACCTGCTAGGAGCCTTCCAGGTTACGTGGCAGTTTGAACTCCTTTGTAAGGAGGTTCCAGCAGTGGGAGTGTGACATTCAATTTGAGTCAGAGTGATTGAACTCCCACGGACCACGCACATTGGCAACACGCATTTCTACCAAGTGCTTCTCTACCTTGCCAGATTGAACTGGTCCAGAGCTTGGTTGCCTTTTTCTTCTGCCTCAGTCATATCCAGACTAAAGCTATCGCTGCATTCGAAAGTTGCTGGGAGTTCATTGATGGAACTAGAAAGATCATCTTCATGCACAGTGGTGTCCTCCTCCTCCTGGACAGCTTCAGCCTGGAAGAATGAAGAGAGAAAAGAATCCCCGGCCCAATATATGAGAATACATGGGAAGGTCTGTTCAACCAAAGGAAAAGAGGCTGAAATCCTGACAATGACAGGTGTTGTGGGCTTTTGTTTCCTAGCTATAATGTCATCAACTTCTATAAGCAGACTTAGGAATTAGCTGAAGTTCTGTTCTTTCTTCATTTTTCAGTTTTCTCCACAATAGTTCCCAAAAAGGCTGTCAAGAGCTTACCATATTTGACCTGTGATTATGGAATACAAATGCTAAACTTGGAAAGACCACAGTGCCCCACATTTGAAAAGGAAATGATGCCCCATGTGGGAAAGGCCTTGACTAGTGTGTCATCAGGGCTGGAGCTGGGGTTAGAAACAACAGCACTGGATTCAGAACGTTTTCCCACTGAACATGCTCAGCCTATCCAGAGCTGACTCTCCAACATAGAATCCTTCACCTATGGAAACTAGAATTTAGAACTGTCAGTGACAGTACAGTAGCTGTTCAAGAAATGTGTCCAGTGTGTGTGAGTGCTCCCTAGTGGTCCCTGAACTACCACACTGCCAGGCCTTTCCACACTGAAAATCCTCCGAGTTCCACTGACCTACAGTGTCTTCTTGGGAATATCCCTTGAAGATAACAGATACGAGGGGCACTTTCCTGTTACTGTAAAATGCAGAATGAGCAACACAATGAAAGGGCTGCAGGGCAGGCAGAACCAGGATCAGGGAGGGGCAGGAAGGAGTCATAACAAGCCACATGGAAACAGAAGCTGGGCTTGAAGCCGGGCCAGGGGGGCCAGGGGGGCCAGGGGGAGACTGATTGTTCTTTATAAGAGAAAGGAAGATGACTGGGTAACAAACCAGAAGAGGAGAGGAAGAAATTACACGTTCATGTTTCAGTGAGTTATTTTTTTTAAAGCAATCACAAACGCAGGGCAAAAATAGAACTGTGTATGAATTAAAGCATTATCATGTTTGACATCTAGTCACCCATTTCATATTCTGAATTGAAGATTAATAAGGAAATTAACAGGAGTGTTAAAAGATGTGTTAGGGAGTTAGCACATCTCACATTTTTGAAAGAATTATTTATATGTACTGGGTATTGGAGACTTATCCATATCTGTTTTCTTCCTGCTTTTCAAAATTGCATGAGACTGGCCATGGTCACTGGTCTGGGTTATTAGTGTGCATACACTATTATGGAATGGCTGAGTTCTTATAAAAGTATCTTTCATTTTCTTTTCGTAACATCACAGATATATCAAACATTGCAAAAACCCAGATTATGTTGAGACAGAGATAGCTTTCCAGAAATTAAACTCAATCTTTTCTTGATAGAATTAGATGATTTCTGTGAGTCCAAAAATATTATTACTCAGGCAAAGCTTTCTATGAGCAATCTATATAGTTGAGCATTCAAAATAGAAAAATTGAGAAAATGCCTGTGCCAAGACTGAGAAACATGAAGTCATTTCCATGAAATTTAATTTCTTAATTTTAGGGTTGCTGGTGCTTTAACTTCAGGTAAGTTTCCTTTCTGAAAAAGGACTCTACTAACACTAAGAATCCTGGATCAGCATCTCTTTGCAATGGGACAATCTTAAAAATAATTTTGCTTTAAGCTTCAGTATTTTTAGGTGATGCATTTTGGTTGGTTTCCCTTAGTTTATAGTACATAAGATTTTTCTAGATTTCAGATCTGTTTTTAGTGCACTATAAAAGAATCCAAAATATTACTGTTTTTCCATTATTATATTTTTCCATTAGAAGTATCAGAGAGAATGTACTTTTATAATTTTTTCTATTTTATTTTTTCTTTCAAATTTATCATAATATCAAGATAGAGACAACTTTATCTTAACAGGAATAGGTTGTTTTGGTATATCTAGTGTAAGAAAATAAAATCTGAATCTGATGGGCACATATATGAACACCATGGGAGTGAACAGTTTTACAGAGGGGATATCTTCTGGAAATTTTGATAAAGTAAGCTTTTCTTTTAAGCTGAACTTTTAAATAAGAAGATTGTGTCCATTACTTACTTTTCTCCTCAGAGAGCCCAGCTAGGACTGTTTTGTGCGAATCTTCTTTGTTTATAATAGTGGGACTGGTACTGAAAATTCTGACAGTAAAATTCTGCCAAAAGGCGGGGGCTGAATCAATGTACAAATTGTATAATTGGTTCCTACATAGGAAAAAATTTCCTGCGATACATATATACACCCACACTTCAATAGCACATTGTTTTATGAGAGTCATGACAAAAAAGAGCAGTTTGCCAGTCACAGCAGTCTCAGGCATACACCAATTTGTTCTGTCATTAATTAATCAGCTGTGTTTTCCTGTATGGAAAATGCAGACTGTTTCATTTGAAAAAGACTTCATATCAAAAGAACAAGAGGGTGGCAACTCCAGTTACAAGGCAACTCCAGAAAAACCCCCTCAAAACATAGGCTGAGATGCACGAACTCAATTATTTCAAAAAAGAAAGAAAGAAAAAGATAAAAGTAACCCCTCTAATCACAACCCCCTAGAAATTCTCAGAAAATTGGAAGGACTTTTTCTTTAAGAAAACTATAATCATAATTGCCAAAATCTCTTCACCTTGGAACCCTCAGAAATCTGAAGATTATTCATATCAGGCAAAGAAGAGTCAAAGCTAGCCATTCTGGTGCTATAGGAATGAGGGTCAGCCGGGGTCATGTCACAGGCAGAAGTGAGCAATTCCACGGGATTGGCCTCTTCAGAAGGGGAGAGATTCATAATCTGTTGACAAAACAAAGGAAATAA
Source organism: Sturnira hondurensis (assembly GCF_014824575.4). Classification (NCBI taxonomy): domain Eukaryota; kingdom Metazoa; phylum Chordata; class Mammalia; order Chiroptera; family Phyllostomidae; genus Sturnira; species Sturnira hondurensis. Next base: position 8,592,947 of record NW_028095541.1, read on the forward strand.
TTCAGTGTGATGTTTGCTAAAACTCTAATTCTTCTTTCCATAGGAGTACAGACCACTGTATGAACTAATTGGTGGTTGATACGTCTTGTTTACTATATATAGTTCACTGTTACCAGGACTTAAACATGGGAGCTGGCAGCCTGGAGTGAGATGGCATAGCACCTAACACACAAACACCTACACTTTCAGATACTCATATCAAAATGTTCATCTGTCATAGTTCCTAAAATTTAGATGTCTGAGGAATTTTAAAAAAGACCCTGGCATAATTAAAGTTATTTTGGGAAAATCTAGGCCCTAACACATTTGATGGCATCCAGCAACTGCTAATAATATAACAAGTACCCAGGCATTTGCTTTCATTTTCAACTTAGAGAAGAGGCCAGTGTGATTCGATTACCACTTGATGGTAATCGAAACAGCCTGGTATTGGCATAAGAACAGACACATAGACCAATGGAACAGAGTACAGAACCCAGAAACAAACCCAAGCCTCTATGGTCAATTAATATTTGACAAAGGAGGCAGAAGCATAAAATAGAGTAAAAATAGCCTCTTCAACAAATGGTGGTGTTGGGAGATCCAGACAGCTACATGCAAAAAAAAAAAAAAAAAAAAAAAGAAACTCAATCACCAACTTACACCATACACAAAAATAATTTCAAGGTGGATAAAAGACTTAAATATAAATTGTGACACCATAAAAGTCCTAGAGGAGAACATATGCAGGAAAATCTCAGATATTCCATGCAGCAATATTTTTACTGATTTGTCCCTTAGAGCAAGGGACATCAAGGAAAGAATAAATGAATGGGATCTCATCAAGATGGTTCAGAGTATAGTTGAGCAACTCTGGAAGTTTCTTTAGCTCATCTGGAAACTGTGCTACTGCTTTAGTCTCAAAAACTAACCCCCCAGTTTCTGCAGTGGGAGAGCTTGTACTTACCAGGTTTGAGTGCTCCAGGATCTGGCTGGTTGTGAGGTCCTCCTCCTCAGATGATTCATCGGAGTCCTCGTGGTTCATTTTACTCAGACTGGGAGAACTTCCAGAAAGCTGTCTCTCTTCTAGAAGCTGCATGTCACACTTGTCCAGGCTGTCCAGAGAACGCCTGCGCACACCCCAGTTGAAGTTGTCCATACTCTCACCCTGAAATCACACCATCAGCTGTTTTTGTGTGTCCAAACTGACTGCTTTCACATAACCTTCACACAATCAGTTAGTCATGGCTTAGAAGTAAATATTTGCATTATTTACCTCATGTCTTTTGGTACCGAACCTTTTGTGACATGATGGGAAAAGTAGTAAAAGCAAATTGTTTTCACTTTCATGCATATTGTCATAGGTAGTCTTGGCCACACTTTTATATAATGTGGTGGGTAATACTATGTTTTTTAAAAGTGCTTTTGGGTAAACTCTATAAATGATCAGTGTTTCCAGAAATCAGGAAGAAGGAGACCATTGAGAGTAAAATATGTTAAAAAAACATGTGCTCCCAACCCTTGTTTAGTGCCGTTCTCAGAAGGAGCAAAAGTGGAGCTATGCTACACATCCTCTAGGTATTAAGGAGAAGAGCATTAGACAAACATTCCATTGTTTTCACAGAGAAAATGCAGAGTTAAAAGGATGGGGGAGCGGCTGGGAAAGCTGGCCAGTCATGCACTATGCAAAGGCCCCAGCAGCAGGGCTCAGCTTTGGCTTTTGGATCATTCTCATTAATTGTCCCAACACAGAAAATAGTTATTTTCCTGTACCTGAAATGGCTCACTTGATACCAAGCATTACTGCTCACCTGTACCCTTTCTTAATATTTTTCAATTACAGTTTACATTCAATATTATTTTGTATTAGTTTTAGTTGTACAGCACAGTGGCAAGACAATCGTGTACTTGACAAAGTGGACCCACAATATTTCTGGTACCAACCTGCTATCACACGGTTATTACAATATCATTGACTGTATTCCTTATGCTGTGCTTTATATCCCTGTGACTACTTTGTAATTGTCGATTTGAACTTCTTAATTCCTTCATCTTTTTCATCCAGCCTCCTAACACCCCTCGCATCTAGCAAGCCTCAGTTTTTTCCTCAGTATTTATAGGTCTGTTTGTTTTGTTTGTCCATTTATTTTGTGCTTTAGATTCCACATATAAGTGAAATTATATGGTATTTGTCCATGTCTGCCTTATTTCTCTCAGTATAATACCCACTAAATCCATCTATGTTGTTGCAAATGGTAAGATTTTATTCTTTTTTAATGACTAATATTCCATTGTGTATATGTTAACACATCTTCTTTATTCACTTGTCTATTGATAGGTACTTGTGTTGCTTTTATATCTTGGCTATTGGAAATTATGATGCAATAAACAAAGGGGTGCATGTATCTTTTCAAATTAGTGTTTTGGATTTCTTTGTATGTACACCAGAAGTGAAATTGCTGGGTCATAAGGTAGTTCTATTTTTAATTTTTTGAGAAAAATCCATATTGTTTTCCATAGTATATATACCAGTTTGCTATTCTAACAACGATGCATGAGGGTACCCTTTGTCCACATTCTCACCAACACTTGCTATTTGTTGATTTATTGATGATAGTCATTTTGACAGGTGTGAGGTGATATCTCACTGTGGTTTTATTTTATTTTTTTCAAAAATTTTATTTATTTATCTTCAGAGGGAAGAAGAGAAACATCAATGGTTGCCTCTAGTGAGTCCCCTGCCAGGAACTGGCCTGCAACCCAGGCATGTGCCCTGAATGGGAATCAAACCGTGATTGTGTGGTTCGCAGGCCCATGCTCAATCCACTGAGCTACACCAGCCAGGGCTCACTGTAGTTTTAATATGCATTTCTCTGATGATTACTGACATTGAGCATGTTTTCATATGACTATCGGCCATCTGCATGTTCTCTTAAGATAATTGTCTATTCAGCTCCACTCCCATTTTTTACTTGGATTTTTTGTTTGGTGTTAAATTGTATGAGTTCTTCAGAAATTTTGGATATAAACCCCTTACTGGATCTTTCTTTCACAGATATGCTCTCCCATTCAGTAGGTTTTTTCGGTTTGTTAATGGTTTCCTTTGCTATGCAAAAAAATTTAGTTTGATGTAGTCCCATTTATTTTGCCTTTTGTTTTCCCTTATCCAAGGAGATATATAGAAAAATATTACTAAGACAAATGTCAGAACTATTGCCAATGTTTACTTCTACAAGTTCTATGGTGTTGAGTCTTATATTTAAGTCTTAAATCCATCTTGAGTTTAGTCTTATATGGTGTAAAAATTTAGTTGTTTCATTTTTCTGCACATTCCTATCTGTCCAAATTTCCCAACAGCATTATTTGAACACAGTCTCTAACCCACTGTATGTTCTTGCCTCCTTTGCTATATATTACTTGACCATACATGTGTGGGTTTATTTGTTCTAGTTCTGTGAAAAGTGTCATTGGTATTTTGAAAGGGATTGTATTGAATCTATAGATTGTGTTGGGTAATATGGACACTTTAATGATGTTAATTCTTCCTATCCATGAGTATGGCATATGCTTCCATTTATTTGTATCTTCTTCAATTTATTTCTACAATGTCTTATAGTCTTCTAAGTATTGGTGTTTTACCTCCTTGGTTAAATATTTTTCTAGGTATTTTATTCTTTCTGATGCAATTGTAAATGAAATTGTTTTCTTAATTTCTCTTTCTGATAATTCATTGTTGGTGTATAAAAATGCAACTAATTTCTGAATATTAATTTTGTATCCTGCTGCTTTACTGAATTCATTTATCAGTTTCAGTAACTTTTTTGGTGGAATCTTTAGAAATCATGACATCTGCAATTAATGGCAATTTTACTTCCTCCTTTCCAATCTGGGTGCCTTTTATTTCATTTTAATGTCTGATTGCTGTGGCTAGGATTTTCAGTACTATGTTGAATAAAGGTGGTGAAACTGAGTATCCTTGTCTTGTGAAAAGCACTTTTAGCTTATTCCTGTTTAGCATGTTAGCTGTGGGTTTATTATATATGGCTTTTATTATGTTGAGGTATGTTCCCTCTATTCCCATTTTGCAGAGAGTATTTATGATAAATCATCCCTGGATTTTGTCAAATGCTTCTACTGTATCTGTTGCTATAATGATATAATTTTATCCTCCATTTTGTTTATGAGGTGTATAATGTTAACTGATTTGCAGATATTGAACCATCCTTGCATCCCAGGGATAAATTCCACTTGATCATGATATATGATCTTTGCAACTGATGCATTTGTTTTGCTAATATTTTGCTGAGGATTTTTGCATGTATGTTGATCAGAGATATTTCCCTATAATTTTTAAAATTGTTTTTGTCTGGTTTTGAAATCAGGATAACGGTGGCCTTGTAAAATGACTTGGAAGACTTCTCTTAATATTTTTTGGAATAGTTTAAAAATAGGTATTCATTGTTTTTTGAATGTTTGGTAAAATTCACCTTTTTTTGGTAAAAAGACTTCTGGTCTGGGACTTTTGTTTGTTGGGAGTTTTTTGATTACTTATTAAATTTCTTTGGGAGTAATCAGTCTGTTCAGATTTTTTTTTCTTGATTTAGTCTTGGAAGATTAAATGTTTCTAAGAACTTATCCATTTTTTTCAAGATTGTCCATTTTGTTTGCATATAATTGTTATATATTGTTATATTGCATTTTCTTATAATCCTTTGTATTTTTGTGGTGTCAGTGGTCACTTTTCCTCTTTCATTTGTTTTAATTTATTCATGTCTCTCTTTTTCTCAATAATTCTGGTTAAATGTTTATCAGTTTTGTTTATTTTTTCAAAGAACCAGCTTTTATTGTCATTGGTTTTTCTATTGTTTTATTAGATTCTATTTTATTTCCACCCTGATCTTTATTATTTCCTTCCTTCTACTCCCTTTGGGTTTTTTTTCTCCTATTTCCTTCAGTGTAAGGTTAGATTGTTTATTTGAGATTTTCATGTTGGTTTTTTTTTTGAGGTATGCCTGTATTGTTATAAATTTCCCTGTTAGGGTGGCTTTTACTGTAGATTTTGGGTTGTTAAATGTCTTTTCATTTTCATTTGTCTCAAGGTATCTTTTGATATCTTTACTGTTCTCATTGTTAGCCAATTCATTGTTTAGTAAAATATTAATTACTCTCCATGTGTTTATGTGTTTTTTAGTTTCTTTCCTTTAAATGATTTCTAGTTTCATACCATTGTGGTCAAAGAAAATGCTTGATAAGATTCAATCTTCTTAAACTTATTAAGAATTGCTATGTGTTCTATCCTGAAAATTTTTCTATGTGCACTTGAAAAGAATATTTTCTGCTTCTTTGGGCTGAAATCCACATGGTTCTATATAAGGTCACTGTTTTCTGGTTGACTTTCTGTGTGGAAGACATATCCACTGATGTCAATGGGGTGTTGAAGTTCCATACTATGATGTTTTACTGTTGATCTCTCCCTTTATGTATATCAATATTTACTTTATATATGTAGATGCTTCTATTTTGGGTGCATAAGTGTTTACAAGGGTTATATCCTTTTGTTGGATTGGTCTCTTTATCATTATGTAATGTCCTTCTTTGTCTCTTATTATATTATTTGTTTTAAAATCTATTTTGTCGATATAAGTATTGATATCCCACATTTTGTTTCCATTTGCATGAAATATCTTTTTTGCATCTCTTTAGTTTCAGTCTGTGTGTGTCTTTCAATTTGAAATGGGTCTCTTGTAGACAACATATATATATATATATATATATATATATATATATATATATATATATATGTATCTTGCTTTCTTATCCATTCAGCTACTCTATGTCTTTTACTTGGAACATTTAAGCTATTTACATTTAAAGTGATTATTGATATGTAATTTTTGCCATTTTATTTTTCACATTTTGTTGCTGGGTTGTTTTTTTGTTTGTTTGTTTGTTTTTTTCTTCTTAAAGAAGTCCCTTTAATGTTTTTTGTAATACTGGTTTGGTGGTGATAAATTCCTGTAGTTTTCTCTTTTCTTAGAAGCTTTTTATCTATGCTTCAATTTTAAGTGATAGCCTTGCTGGGTAAACTGGTCTTGGTTGCAAGTTCTTGCTTTTTATCACTCTGAATATTTTGTGCTAGTCCCTTGTGGCCTGCAAATTTTCTGTTGAGAAATTAGCTGACAGTCTTATGGAGTTGCCTTGTAGTTAACTAACTGCTTTCTCTTGCTGCTTTTAAGATTCTTTGTCTTTAAACTTTGCCATTTTAATTATGATGTGTTGTAGTGGTACTGTTCGGGTTCATTTTGTTTGGGACTCTTTACTTCCTGGACATGTATGTGTTTTTCCTTTACCAAGTTAGGGAAGTTTTCAGTCATTACTTCTTTTATAAAAAATTCATTTATTGATTTTAGAGAGAGCGGGAGAAGGGGGAGGGAGGAGGAGGAGAGAGAGAGAGGGAGAGAGAAAGAAACAATGATATGTTGTTCCAGTTATTTATGCATTCACTGATTGCTTCTTCTTTGTGTCCTAACTAAAGATTGAACTTGTAACCTTGGCACATCAGGATGATGCTCTAACTGAGTTTTCTAGCAAGGGCTCAGTCATTATTTCTTCAAATAGGTTCTGAATCTGTTTTTCTCTCTCTTCTCCTTCTTTTATCCATGTAATACAAATATTGTTATGCTTGATGTTGTCCCAGGTGTCCCTTAACCTGTCTTCACTGAAAAATTTTTCTTCCTATTCTGATTTGGTGTTTTCTGCTACCTTGTGTTCCAAATAGGTGATCTGACCCTCTACTTCATCTAATCACTGTTGATTCCTTATAGCACATTCTTCATTTTTGGGTGGTTCTTTTTTATAGTTTCTGTGTCCCTTTTATGCTTACTGTTTCTTTGTTGAAGTTCTCCATGAGTTCATTCTTCCCCTAAGTTCCTTGTGCATCCTTGTGACCAGTGTTTTAAACTCTGTATCTGGTAGATTGCTTGTCTCCATTAGATTTAATTCCTTTTTTCTGGAGACTTGTACTGTTCTTTCATTCCAGACATGTTTCTTTGTGTCCCAAATTTGGCTACCTCTCAGTGTTTATCTCTCTTTATTAGAGAGATGTGCTATGTGCTATTATTAGGTAGATGTGCTATGTGTCCAGTTTTGGGAGGGTGGCCTTATATAGTAGGTATCCTGTGGGGCCCAGTGGCATGGTCTCTCTGGTTACTTGAGCCCAGTGTTCCAGGATTGTCTTTGTGGGGGTTGTGTGTTCCCTGCTGTTGTAGTTGAGTCTTAATCAATGTTGGTGTGTTAGTGGATGAGTTTGAACCTCAGGCTGGCTGACCTGAGGATTAGTCATGACTGATCCTAGTCATGATCAGTCATTCTGTGCTGTGGCTGTCCCCAAAGAGTAGGGTTTGCTCTAGTAGGGTTTGAGGCCTGCTGAGATCTCTCTTTGTTTGTGCTGCTTATGAAGTTAACCAGGTGGCTCTCTGTTGTGGTCTGAGGCTGCTCACTGTGTGTGTTGGTTCTGGAGCCCCTTGGGAGGGTTTCTTGTACAGGTCAATGTCAGACACTGACTGTTATGGGCCTGGGCTACCTGTTAGGAGCTACATGGCGATCCTTGGGTGATCACTGCCCGTGATCAAATCCACTGCCCGCTGGGCTTGGATTTGCGTGGGAGGGGTCACACTGGAAAGCAAGGTCAGTGCTAAAAATACAGGGCCTGGAGGAAGTCAGCAAAAGATCCAAGGCACTCCAAGACATGCCACCACCTGCTGGCTTCCTGTAATTCTCAGCCACTGAAACAGCCATGGTTGGCATGAGATTTGGGTGAGGCACCAACTGGGTTGAGTAGTGATGTAAGTTTTTTAAAGAGCTGTGAGTTGTATCTCAGACTTGTCTGCAATTAACTATGTTAACTGTTTATTTGATCAACATAAAATGTTTTTCTAGAAACTAATTTGGGTTTTATTTCTCTTTTGTATTTTTTAATTTAGTTTACTTGATTTAAAATTTTTAACGAAATTCATTGAGGCAATATTGGTTAATAATTTATTGGTTTCAGGTGTATAATTTTGTATCATATGCATATTGAATTATGTGTTCACCATATTTTTTTCTCTCTTAAGAGAGGAATAAATGAAAACAAGTATTATATAGCCCATGGTAAGCAAATTTCAATCTAAACCAATAGGTAAACTGAATAAAATATAGCATAGAATCCTTCCATTTATTAATCATTTGAAGCACTGTCTAATGGTTCACCATTAACTTTTTATGGTGAGAGCTCAGTTAATAGCATAATAATAAAACATGAGAGATACAAATTATTGTTAAAATTAGTGAGCACTAAGTTGATTAATTTTCCTCTGGTTTAAGGATCTATTTCTTCAAGCTCCTAATAAAACAATGCTTGCCAGAATATCTCACAGATCTGTCATTTAACAGATGTTTAGCTCTTCCAAAGTCTGTTTTGTAGAAAGCAACAGGTAAGAATATCAAATACATTCTGGATATAATATATAAATTATCATTATCCAACCCTATTTATTATTGTTTTAGGACTGTTTGATTATAAAGGGAAACCAGACTCAATATGACTTTCATATTCTATAGCTGTATATGCTGTTTTACCTATATCTGCTTTGATAAATTATCACCAAACAATTTTTTTCCTGGTGGAAAAGGCTATTGTGCTGTGATTTAAAAACAGCTATTTTAGTGAAAAAATACAACAAAAACAAGAAAAGGGCAAGAGTTCTGGAAAGAAAAAGCAATGTGTGAAGAAATAAAAGAATATAAAGAAAAAGAATGCTAGATAGAAGAAAAAGAATAATATGAAAATGACTAGCAGAAATATGCAAATATAAATATAAAACATAAACTCACACAACTGGTTCTCTTGCACCAAATCAGTGGGTGGGGTGGATGAACTATCTGAGGTGACAATTCTGGAAGTGTCCCCACTGACCCTGAGACAGACCCCTGAGCTGGCACAGAAAAGGCAGAAGTCTAGGTCAGAAACCACCACTGGGCAGGGGCTGCTGCTACTGTTGGTTGGGTTGCAGATCTGGTGAAACCTGGATGAATCAGTTTTAAGAACTGGGAATTAGGGAAATCTGTCCTTGCTGGAACACTACCTGGATGTTTCGAGAGGACACACTGTCTCCATTAGAGGCAAAGGTGTTGACATTGTTTCCTGGTGGCTGCTGAGATGGAACAGTGCCGTGGTCTAGCCTAAGTTCAAGTATGTGGTGATTAAAAGCCAACAAGGACTTCTGGGTGTGGCCTAGGAACACTGCTCTTGGGGGAGCCACCATCCTCCTTCCCTAAATCCAAATGTCAGATCTGTGTTTTATGTTACGAATGAGGTCAAAAGTCAGAACAGTGTTTAGTGATTATGACAGATTTTCTCTGTGTGAGAAAATTTAGAAGATAGTTAGCTACTCCTGATGAACAGTTTGTATATGTCAGTTAGCAAATTTAACCACTCAGAATTTATACTGAGATAAAAAGCATTAATGATTGAATGTTCTAGAAATGTGGGAAATAACAGTCTTCGAAATAACTTTTCTTCATATTGGAAATCTGACAAATATGAATTACCGTTAAAGAAACTTGGTCAAAATATGTACCTAATGTACCTACTTAAATGTGACAGGTCATGGCTGCAGGCTGATCATGGGTCTGTCTGCCCAGGATGGTCCTGGTGTATGTCTGTTGTATGGGTGCAAATACTAGCACCCACTTATTTACAGAAAGGTCCTCATGTGAGTAAAAGTTTATATAATCACCATACAAAGATAGCTCCTAATTCCTGGAATATAACACATTCTGATTGGAGCCATATACGATGCATTATTTGCTGCAGCTGGTTGATTTCACCAAGGAATCTAACAACAAAACCAACCCAGTTGTGCAACGGTCTAATCAAAACCATAAGATTTCCAAGGATCATATTTAAAAGCTCACTTTCTCTCAAGATGTATCATCATGCAACTTCCAGAACGAGGCATATAAAGACTTTTAAACTCTCTTGTAGGTGCACTTTAGACAAAATTTTAAATTAGGACAACTGAGAGAAATGCTGCTTTATATCACACACCCGTCAATGTGACTCTGCACACACACAGGCACACATATGCCGGCGGGGAGCAGGAAGCAGCTGTGTTGTTATCGATCTGCAATAATGCAAAACACTGGCTCGCATACCTGGAAAAAGAACCTCCTCTTACCTGAAGCTCCTGGGCAGCAGATGGAAAGGACAGAAAAACAAATTAAAAGCTCTATTTTAAATGGTGATATTAAGAGTACTCCAGTGCTTTTGTCTTAGTTTTAACACAACAAACAGTGCTAAGAACATATACTTCAGTAGATGCAACTTAAACAAAGATAAAGTTAAACAAACACCAAATAAAAAAAATAGCATCAAACCAGAAATTCCCACCTCATACTGGTGGATGATGGAATCAGGGTAACGAGTCATAAATGTAGTTTATGAAATAGCTTTCCCCTTCAGTGGTGACTTTGGTCTCCTCAACAGTTTTTTTTTTTTTGAGTGGGGGGAATGACTAAGTACTTGTGTGAAAATTGTGAAATGTCACAGGAAAGTGAATCAGGGCCACCAACTAGGAAAAAAAGGTGGTGTCACTTAACCCTGCTCACTAGGAGAAAAGTGTGTATGATCATGGTCTCTACACTGCTGGTGTCCAGCTAGTAGCATAGACACAGGACCTTTCAAAGATTTTGAAAAGTTCAAGGACTTACAAATATTAGGCAATAAACCCTGAGATAATTTAATGAAAAGGAATAGATATGACAAAAAACCCCGGTCTTTATTTCTGATAATTTTGTGTTGGTCTAAAAGTTAAATATGTTTACCCTTGTCAGATGAGGAAAAACTGAAAAAACAGTACAAAGGAACAGACATTGAGATGCTGTGCCAGAAGTGTTATGTAGGTTATCTCACTGTATGCTCAGATCCACTCTGTATGAGGGTGCTCTCATTCCCACTGAGCAGAGGAGGCAGCCAAGAGAAATTGCATGCTTGTGGTCATACAGTGAGGTCAGTGGCAGGCCTGTAGTTGAAAGTTGGGCCTGTCTGGCTCCAAAGCCCATGCCTTTCACCCTGTCCCTCTGTAAGCACACTAGCATCCCTTATTGCATCAATTGAGATGTAGCAAAACATTCTCACAGGGTTTATTTTATTTGGATACAATATATGCTTTCATACTCTTGAATGTTTTATGAGCTCTTAATCATATAAGATAAAATCACGGTGACGTTGTAGCTCTTGTTGGCTAGGACAGCAGAGAGAATCCAGTAGTATTCATTATTTATTATCCCTGAGAAACATTAGTATCATATTTACTTTCAAGTGATGGGCATCTCAGATTTTCCTTCCTTTATTTTGATAGAAATTATATTTGTTAGTTGTTCTGAAACTGTGTCTGATTCTCCTGTTTATGTCATTACTGTCAGGTCACGTCATATGACGTATTTTTCTTTGAATGACTCTAAAAAATTATGTGCCTCTTGCTACATAGTTTTTCCCCTCAGTTTTATTTCCAGAGTGAAGATAATGCCCAAGTTTGAAGTCTAGCCCAGGAGGAAAGATGGGGTCGGCAGCCCATGTCAGGGAGCTTGGCACTGGCTCAGAGACATTCAGAACTGTTGTATTTCATGTTAGACTTTTAAAACAATCCTCACCACAATTAGTGATTGATTTCTTTATTACCAATCATGGTGAACAGCCAGAAAACTCTGTTCTACTTTCTGCTGGTTCTAAATAACTCAAGGTAAAAAGCCTATACTTATTTTAATAACCTTGCAGTTAGTGCCTTTAGCTTCTCACATACTGTGTCTGCCAAGTTCATTTGCAGGGAAAGAATTAGTAAAGTAAATACTATTCTTCCACAGGGTGTGATTCTCCCTGGCTCACACATATATCCAGGGTCATCAGGAGGCAGTGAGGGACAAGAGAGAATAGCCTCTTGGCCTCACCTTGATATAAGCGAGTTGCTCAGCAGTTAAGCTGAACATCTTTTAGCGAAGTAAGAAGCTACTTGCAGTTAAGATAGGAGGTGCCTCCTTACAACAGGAGATGAGAAACTTCAAATCTGGGCCTCTGTTTTAACTGTAAGACCAGCAGAAAGCCTCCCTCCCCCACCTTTAAAAAATATAGTGTGTACTTGCATGTGAGCTCAAGTATGTTGATTAACACTGGGAGCTGGTGTGGTATCAGAGGTACACGCCTTTTTTCACACACCAATCTCCCTGCACTGAATTTCATTTTCACCCTGTGAGGCATGAGACTCGCTCTCAGCTGGAACATACTCCAAGCTTCCAGTCATAAGTGAAAGCATCTTGTGACCACAATTATCATCCAAATAGGCCATCTGCCTTTGCCTATTGAAACTTGAATTAGGGGCTTCAGGTGTGGGGAACACCAACCACCCACTAGAGCACAGACAGACACCCTCCTGTGCCTTCCATCCCATTTGAGTTCTAATGATTTCATGAGGCTGGACAAAGGCACCAGGGGCCTCAGGCTCCCAGCTCACACTGTAGCTGGCAAGCTCTGAAAGTAATGAGATTAGAGCAATTTCACACTTATAAGCATTAAACACTCCGCCTGTTTTAGCCAGGTACTAGTGAATAGGCTCAGAACCTGAAAATTTTGTGATTTTTGTTAAAGTTCACTGTTGGACTACACACACACAACCTTTGTGTGGTCATAAACAGTAGATCGTGGCCACTTAAAAATAACCTGGCAGCATCTGTTGTGGGCTGAGACAGGAAGGGTGTGGTAACTTGTGCCAAAGTGAAGCTGCTGTCCTTGGAATAAGATGATTCAAAATAATGTTCACAGCTTTTCAAGGAAAGACTCAGTCATGAAAACTCATTATTAGCAGGCAAAAAGAAACCTTTGTTAGTCAAGTGGGTTATTTTTAGAGAATATACTATACCTCTCCGTCCTCCAGCTCTACATCCAGGAAATCGAAGTCTCTGAAGACTCTGAACTGCTGCTCACTGTTTGTGTCATCCATGTTCTCCTGTTCTCGGGCACCGTCCTCGGAGGAGACCAGGCTCGCCTGGTGCTCCAGCATATCCAAGTCCCCGCACGACGAAAAAATCACCTAAAAATCCAAAGAGTTCTTTTCTGAGAAACCATCCCCTCTGGTTGTTTGTGCTACAAAAAATTGTTATTGGCTCTTCCTCACACTGTGTTTCCTGGACACACCTAATTCCTTAAGCGGGTATTTTAGACTGTTCTTCCATTATTTATGTTGGACAGATGCCTTCAGATTAAACTTGGTGCAAAGACACAAGTTCATGCACCAGGAAAATGTTCAAGTCAAATGGCTGCTTGATGGATGAAGACTGGATCCTGTGTGTGTGTGACAACTGTGTGTGTGTGTGTGTGTGTGTGTGTGACAACTGTGTGTGTGTTCACAAACTGGAGCAGCCAAGAAAATTTCCACTGCTTCTGAACTGACTGAGACTAGAACTTGTACACAGTCTCTTTCATTATACACACATTGTCACACAATATTTCTGGGACTCCTGATACCAAGAGATGTTATTGTAGAAGGAACTGTGACAGCAAAGAACTTAACCCTTTCAGAGATAAACCAGGAACTGGAAAAGAATAAAAACCAGAAACGAAAAGGCACCACACTTGTTCATTTGTGTGCATGTGTTGTGCCATGTATAACTGAAGCAGCCATGCCCGTAGTTTATACTTAAATTTCTGTCCTGCTGATTTAACCAAAACAAGATCTTTTCTATTAAAATCTTTAATATATTAATATTGTTAAATTAATGTCTATGTTTAGATTCTTTATACTTAGCCATCTTAACAGAGATTTGTGCAAATTATAAACTGCAAATGAAGCTAGGTGTTTTGCCATCTAGCCTTTCTTGAACACAGAATGACATCAAATAAAGTGAACAGGACTCTTTATTTAACCATTATAGTGTCTAGTCTTCCTTGAAAAGTAGGCAATAGTTTAGGAGAATTTAAGTGGAACAAATTCGCCAAGGTGAAGGAGTGAGAGGATATTACAGGTACTTTTTCTCTCACATTTCAGAATAGTCATTATGTGTCAGGGACACACGTGATATGCAGTATGCAGTCTGTGAAGGGAGCACACATGCACACAGGAAATAGAACACATGGAGGCCCAGCCAGCTAGTTAGTGAGCAACCAGATGAGAATTCCAGTTTCCTTAGCTGAAGGCTCCTTTCCTCGTCAGTGCTGCTGCCCTTACTCGGAATGTCCTCCTGGGAACATTTACAGCCAGAGAGGTACAGAAGCAGATGGTTTGGACCTAAAGGGGAAAGTGCCATGTGCTGGGGCAGGAAGAAATGGCCCTAGTTGGCACAGCTACTCTGCAGAGGTCAAGTGCTCCCATTTCCCTTCCTCGTGAGCTCAGAGGCTTCATCTACTGTGGCCACTGTCACCTGTTCCCTCTGCCCTAAATAAAGTCACAGGCACAGCAACAAATGTACTGATCAATAACACTAAAGTGGTGACTTTAGTGGAGGCCAAGTTGAGATGATGGATGGTTAGGGCACATTTGCTCTTTAGCAAGTATTTACAAGCCTCTAATATTTCACCTGCACACTAATTACGTTAGCTGCCATTTCCTTAGAGAAACTGTTTCGTAACTTTTACTTTATTTAGGAAAATTTTGAGTTTTTGGGGGGTGGGTTAATAATAGGATGCCATGATAAAGATGAAATAAAAATACTGTACCTGGTGAAATCTGATCCTGAGATTTTATTGCTTTTGCTACAATAGACTTACACACCATTTGAAATTTTTAAACTTTAGGACTTCAGAAGCTGACCTCTAATATAATTATTCATATATTTCAAAGCCTAATGGCATGGCTTTTTAAAACAGGATTTTATTTATTTGTTTTTAGAGAGAAGGGAAGGAAGGGACAGAGGAAGAGAATCACTAATTGGTTGCCTATCATATGCACCCCAAACAGGGACTGAACCTGCAACACAGGCATGTGCCCTGAGTGGGAATCGAACCCATACCTTTCACTTTGTAGGACACCCAACCAACTGAGCCACACCAGTCAGGGCTAACCTGTAACCTCAGTGGAAGCTTATTTGAGAAAAAAAACATGATAAAATAGCATTATTTTCACCTTATTGTATGTGAGTAAAATAATGACATCACAGTAAGAGTTCTGTATATAGAGTAAAATTATACCCAAAAGCCATGTGTACCATATGTACTGCTGCGGTCACATATATATTTTCAGGAAGCTGGGCATTTGTATTAAGAAAATTAACAAATTTTTAGAAATGAAAATAACTGCCCTGGCTGGTGTAGCTCAGTGGATTGAGCGCGGGCCTGTGAACCAGACAATCGCGGTTCGATTCCCAGTCAGGGCACATGCTTGGGTTGCAGGCCAGTTTCCGGCAGGAGCCAGTTCCCTGCAGGGGATGCACGAGAAGCAACCATACATTGATGTTTCTTTCCTCTCTCCTTCCCTTCCCCTCTAAAAAGATAAATAAATAAAATATCAAAAAAAAAGAAATGAAAATAACTGAGTATTTATTTATAGACAAAGTGGAGCAAATGGCCAATAAACTTTTTCACTATTTCTGAACTAAGTTGAGACTGAAAACCATGGTGTGGGAAGAGATATTATAGAGGTTTGATCTAGATGATAGATATACTTGTAATACTTAGGTAACTCTTCTAAACTTGTTTTGACCAAATGTAAAAAAGAAATCATACCAAAGTACATGTGTTACGTAACAGAACTTACTGATGGATTTTTGCTCAATCCCACCTCCTGGCCACACAGTGAAAGAACATGCACCAACTTCTCCTTTGTCCTCTTCTGGAAGAGAAACACACAGGTGGGTTTGTAATTGTGGCATTTATGATCAAATCTGCTCTTAAACACAGGGCTATCATGCTGGGAATGTGACCCGTGAGAACTGAGATGTCAAATGCATACAGACTTGGTATGAAAAAAGAATGTAGAAAATTTCATGAATAATTATGAAACATTGATTACATGTTGAAATATCATTTTAAAATATTCAGTAAAGTAAAATATGTTATTAAATTAATTTTACCTGTTCCTTTTAATCTTTAAAAAATGACTATGAGAAAATTTAAAATGTGGGTCACCTTCTGTTTCTATGGTACCGTTGCTAATGTAAGTTCTCCCAAGGTGGGGGTCAAGGCCTGAAAATTATCCTCAGGATTCTTCAGTAGATATTCATTCCTTCCCTTGATAATCTTGTATGCTACAACCTTCATCATTAGCAAGGCTTTCCTTACATTGAAATTATACCTACTTTGTTACAACACAAACCTACTTTCCTTAAAGGGAAGACTACCTTGTGCAGAATTAAAAACAAACAAACAAACTACAACTAAATTAGGAGACTTTTGGCCAAGATAGAGGCAGAGGCAGATACACTTTGCCTCCTTTCACAACCAAAAGAAGGACAACAACAAACTTAAGGGCAAAGAACAACCAGAACTGCTGGGAAATTGAATTGTATGGAAGTCTAACAACCAAGGAGTCAAAGAAGAAACATTCATTCAGACTGGTAGGAGGATTGGAGATGGGCAGCAGTGTGGAGAGGATGAGCAGGAAGGCAGCAGCTGGTGGACCTGCAGTCCCACATTCATTTAACTGGGAGGAACAACTAGGGAGTGAGATAGACCATGCAACCCAGGGTTCCAGCATGAAGAAATACAGCCTCAAAACCTCTGGGAGTTTTGGTGGCAGAAGAGCCCTTAAGCCCCTCAGGAGAGTTTGCTGGAGAGACTCATAGGGTCCTAGAATGTACACAGGCCCACGCACCTAGGAATCAGCTCCAGAAGGGCCTAATTTGACTGTGATTAGTGGGGGAAAGTGACTGAAAGCCAGCTGAGAGCTGAGCAAACAGCATTGTTCCCTTTCAGATATACCCCTCCCCCACATATAGCACCACAACACAGTAACTTGGGTTGCCTTGCCCTGGTGAGTACTCAAGGCTTTACCCCTTAGAATATAACAGGTGGGTGAGACAAAAAATATGGCCCAAATAAAAGAACAGATCAAGCTCCAGAAATAGAACTAAGCCATGAAGAGATAGCCAACCTATCAGATGCAGAGTTCAAAACGCTGGTAATCCACATCCTCACAGAAATGGTTGAGTATGATCACAAAGTAGAGGAAGAAGTGAAGGCTATGCAAAGTAAAAGTAAAATACACAAGGAACCAACAGTGAAGGGGAGGAAACTGGGACTCAAATCAATGATTTGTAGCAATAGGAACAAATAAGCATTCAAAGAGAACAGAATGAAGAAACAAGAATTCAAAAAAGTGAGGAGATGCTTAGGAACCTCCAGGACAACTTTAAACATTTCAAAATCCAAATTATAGGGGTGCTGAAAGGAGAAGAGGGACAAAAGCAAAATATTAAAAGCTTATTAGAATAAATAATGAAGGAGAACTTCCCCAATCTACCAAAGTAAATAGACTTCCAAGAAGTCCAGGAAGCCCAGAGTCCCAAAGGAGTAGAACTCAAGGAAGCACACATCAAGGCACATCATAATTAAGTTACAAAAGATTAAAGATAAGAAGAGAACCTTAAAAACAGCAAGAGAAAAGGAGAGAGTTACTTACAAAGGAGTGCCCATAAGATTATCAGCTGCTGTCTCAAAACAAACCTTACAGGCAAGAATGGATCGGAAAGAAGTATTCCAAGAAATAAAAGGCAAGGATCTACATCCAAGATTACTCTATCTAGCAAAGCTATCATTTAGAATGGAAGGGCAGATAAAGTGCTTCCCAGATAAGGTAAAGTTGAAGGAGTTCATCATCACCAAGCCCTTATTATACAAAATGTTAGAGGGATTTATCTAAGAAAAAGAAGATGATAAAAATATGAACAGTAAAATGACAAACTCACAATTATCAACAACTGAACCTAAAAAATCAAAAACCGAAACAAACCAAGCAAACAACTGGAGCAGGAATAGAATCACAGAAATGGAGATCACATGGAGTGTTATCAGAGGGGAAGGAAAGTGGGGAGAATGGGGTAAAAGATACAGGGAATATGAAGCATAAATGGTAAATACAAAATAGACAGGGGGAGGTTAGGAATAGTATGGGAAATGGAGAAGCCGAAGAACTTGTATGAATAACCCAAGGACATAAAATGAGGTGGGGCGAGGGTGGGGAATTCTGGTGGGAAGGGGATGCAGGGTGGAGGGGAATAAAAGGGAGAAAAAATGGGACAACTATAATATCATAATCAATAAAATATATTTTAAAAAGAAAAAGAAGAATTAAAAATAGAATCATCATGATCGAGCCAAATATAGTGTGTCTCTGAGTTGGTAGTATTTAAGGGAAAATTACATTGTTTTCTTTGTGCTTAATTTACATTTTTAATTAAAACTAATTATGCATGCAAAAAAATTTTTTGCAAGCTGTATTCAACCTTTTTATATCTATTCTTCCTAAAGTTAAATAGCTTCAACTCCTTTTGCATTTCTCCATAAACCTTGTATTTCAGGTCCTTAAACAGGCAGATACTTCTGTGAGACTTCACATTTTCTAGTGACACACATCAACAAAGTCTCAGGATAAACGGTGGTTTGAGAATAAAAAGCGTGTCCAGAGCCTGAAAAATGTTTATGTACTTCAGAATTGCTCTTAAAACAATCTTCCTAAACTCTTTAGAATGATCTTTTCCTTTTTAACCTGATTTAATTTATGTGGCAACTTCTAGGAGGCCAATGTCTCTCACAGACACGTATTCATGAAACTCGGTTCACTGCATCCTTCTGTCCAAATTACAGAAGCGATACTCAGGACAGTCTCTTCTCAGTGTTGAAGAACATTGAAAGAAGGCAAGAGATTTGTAACTTCTTTCCCTAATTTTAGTGAGCCTTTGATAATTCTGGGGAGGAATCAACAGAGAGAGGAACATGGAATGGGACTGCACATTCTTCTTCTCTTCGCCACACCCCCAGTGAAGCATAGTTGACTCCCCATGCAGCAACTCTGTGAACAGTCACCGAGGACCTGCTGGGTTTCAGCAGGCGCCTGGGTATGGTCCATTTCTCTGATCTTTGGGAGTGAAGGTGAGTCCTACTGGGCACACTAAGTGTTTTTCCTGCCTGGCACCCACTTCTTTTTATCTTGGGAACAGTTTCTATACCAATAAAAGGGGCCCTGCTTCCCTCACACAAGAATCAAGTCCTTTTTCTAGAACTGCTATCCATGTGGTGAGGGAAGGCCTCTGTCTTAAGGTCATCAGAGATGAAAACCATGGAAATCTAAGAAAAGCCTGCCTGAAAAATGGCACCAATAGAGAGGAAAGCAGGGCCAAGCCTGGGAAGGGCAGGTGTGGACAGTGAGAAGGAGAGAGAGTTAAGGGATCCAGCTCCTGAGTTGGTGTGCTAAAATTCAGCTGCACTTGAAGCTAAGACACATACGTTAATAAATTCCTTTCCCACTGAGGGTACTTTTTCACTGGGCTTCTGTCACACATCACCATAAGAACCCTATGAAGCAAGGTTTTACTTAACTGTACAATGACATCAGTACAAAGGTACAGGCACCCACAGTGATACTCTTAGGCTGTGCTGACAGAGAACTGACAGCTAGCTGGTCTGCTCTGTGTAACTCAGACTGCTCAGGGACCATGAGTGGAGGGCACGTTCAGGAGATAGTGGCCAGAATTTCACTGGATTGCAAACCATCATAAAGAACTGATTGAGAGAACCAAGGCTGTGTTACATGGAAAAGAGAGAACTCATTTAGGTGAGTGGCAGAGGGGACTGGGTTTCTTTAAATGTTGGGCCACCTTGCGAAAGAGATCAGATTTCACTTTCTAAACCATTGAGTCAAAGCAACAAAGTGTCAGACTCAAACTCCATGTAAGGAGCTGTTCAAACTGAAAACTGTTCCCCAGGAAATCCGGAGATCCTCCCCGCTGGTGTCCATGCCCAAACAGGCAAGGTCGGGATGGTGAGTGGCTCCTATCATATGGGCCTTTGGCTCAGTGGGTGCCCAAGCTCCCCTCCAATCCTGTAAGTGCAGGATTCTGTACCTGAGAATACTGGGGCCTCTTCCAGCTTACAGGAACGAGGACGTTGGAGTTGGAGCCTGAGGAGGTGGAGGATGTGCTCCGGGTGACGGCCGCAGCCCTGGGCTTCCCATCACGGCCAGAAGAGTTCTGCAGTTCATCATATCGCCTTCCGATGATTGGCGTCTTAGAAAGAACACAAAGCACACACTCTTCTATCACTTTAAAACTTCTCTGGTGTGTGGAATTCCTCTACCCAGCAGCAACCAAGAACTGCTTATTTGATTAAAAATTAGAGTAGAAAAGTTCAATGTTACGAGTAGGTTCATTTTCCTGAGGTTCAAATACACATTCTGAGTCATTTTGCATCTTCAACATTTTCCTACCCGCTGTAGTAGCTAGAAACAAATCCAATTGCTTGTTCTTAAACATTCTTTAGAAACCACTGATGAAGATCAGAAGCAGAACATTCAGGGAAACAAAAAGTCAGTTGTCAGGTGTCTAAGCTTGAAAGAATTTCTTGTAGGCAGAACAAGAGATCAAAAGTCCTTCCCTTTTCCCAACCTTTAAACACTCTCAGTTACTTAAAAATTTAAGTTATTTACATCTTTTCAATTTGTAAATGATTAAGGTCAGGGCCCGGTACTTGGACAAAGCTTCAGAAATTTCATTTCCTCAGAGTCCTGGATCTTGGTGGCTGGGTGGGCAGCAGCTCCCAAATTAGTGCAAGGAGGTGTCCTGTGCACAGACCAGCTTGAGGGGCTATGCTTGGGGGTGGCAGAAGCCAACAGGTGATTCAACACCTGGCTGTCAAGGCTCATCATTCTGGAATGGCCGGGTCTCTTGGGTGTGCAGCTGACTGGCTGCATGTTTTTTGTACCTCTTTGGAACAGAATAAACTTAAGTCAAAAAATAAAAGTACTTTTCCCTCCTAGCTACATAAAAAATGTTTGAAACTGAAAAGTATTGACTCAGTACCCTATTATGATATACAAACTGAATGGAGATGAAGGTATCACCACGGCAGCAATATAGTGTATCATGCTGACCACTGAAATGATACAAGGTCAGTGAGAGCACTGTGTGAGAAAACCCAACATGAACATGACCTTCTTCATAGAGTAAGCTCTGGTTGTTTCCTTCAGAGAATTTATTCACTCAGCAGGGTTGAAGAATGCTTATGTACCTACCATGAATCAGACCCTGGTTACAAAATGGACAGAGCATATTTTCTGCTTTGGGGGGCTATGGGTCATGGGGTAAGAAACACAGGAAAGCAGAGTATTTTTTACATCTTAGATTAAATTGGTTAAGTATAGGCCTTCAAATGTTCGTTCCTGAATCAGCAGGTAAATTTGACTACTTTCTGCCCTCTCTTTTCTCCCTGACTCTCTGGCTTGGTTCACTGGTGCCCTCCTCCCACCACACAGTCCCCTTTCCACAAAGCAACACTTTAGATAATTTTGTAGTTTAAAAAGTAGTGTGACTCGGGGAAGCAACTTATAAAAGATGAATTCTGTCTTCCTGCAAATCTCAGTCATTGGCTGGTCTGGCTGCAGGTCAGGGAACACGTTTGTCCATGAAGAGACAGGATACACCCATCGGTCACCAGAAAAGAATGAGTGAGGGTCATAGTTTAAAATGCTGAAG
This sequence comes from Sturnira hondurensis, assembly GCF_014824575.4. Lineage (NCBI taxonomy): Eukaryota > Metazoa > Chordata > Mammalia > Chiroptera > Phyllostomidae > Sturnira > Sturnira hondurensis. The sequence goes on from NW_028095541.1 coordinate 8,614,637, forward strand.
AACATTCCATTTTATAATTATCACTTTAAAAATCATTTTTTATATAATCAAGGCTAGCTTCTATTTTTAAAAGCTGCAAATTGAGAGCCTGCAAATATGCCTCCTTAATTTGAAAAACAATGATGCAGAACAGTCAATGTGTTCTTAAAAAGCAAGCTAATACAGGCCTTAGAAGTAAATCCTTGTTGGAAGTTAAACATACAGCTAGGCTTTCTTGCTCAAGGCAGTTACCCGTGATCTTTGCACTATATATTCACACTAAGTGTACAGAAACAGTTAACATGCCTCTGAAATGTCGAAGTGGAAGTCCAGGGTTTTCCCAGGTAATTCCTTAGAAGCACTGGTCCACACTCGATGTACTTCTATCTTTGACAGGTCACTGTGCTGGTAGGATGGCAAAACGAGGCTGGCCGACCGAGAAACTACCAGCTTCAAGATATTCAAAGCTTCTCTCCAGTGAACACTCTGAGAGAAATAAAGCATCCAATGGTTAATAATAATCTAATTTTTTAAAAATGATAATTCTAGCTATTGAAATGTGTCATGATCAGTCGGAAGTCACTGATTTAAAACAGTGCAGGAAATTTCATAAGTAAAAGGCAAATGACATAAAAACAATTTATATATAAAATGACCTATATTTAAGGAACAAGCAAATAAAAAAAGACCAATTTTGTCCATATTCAAATAAATACATTTCAAAATAAGGTATCAGTTTTGCTAATGAAGTGCCTCTTTAATTTGAAAAACAAAAAGCAAAAAACAAACAAACCCTGCACCAAAGAATTCTTAATGCATTTATGCTACTGACCACTCACTCTCAAAATTCTCTCCATGCCCACCCCCACCCCCGGCCCCTACTTTCCAGTCTCTCTCAGTCTTTCTCCCACTTCTCAGGCTCTTCCAACTCCACTTGTTCCTGGGCACCGGGTCTCTGCCCTCAGCCCTCTTGTCTTTCCGCTCCTCATATTCCTTATGACCGAACACAGGAGTCTGGGAGTTAGTCTTTATTTCTCTCTGCCCCTCTCTTCTGATGATGTGATTCTTCCTTGCCATTCCTGCTGGCACTGGCTCAGTTAAACCCTCTCCAGCCACTGCCTGGTTTATTTTAATGAACTCTTAAGTGGTCTCCCAGCTGGCAGTCTTTACTTAAGCCTATCACACACCAGCTACAGTGGTCTTTCTTTTTCTTTTTTCCTTTCTTCCTCCTTTCCTTCCTCCTTTTCTTCCTCTCCTCCTCCTTCTTCTTTATTGTTGTTCTATTACAGTTGTTGCAATTTTTCCCCTGTTGCTCTCCTCTACCCCACTCACCTCCCTGTTCCCACAGTGAGTCCCCACCCTGTCATCCATGTCCATGGGTCCCTATACATGTTCTCTGACTAGTCCCTTCCCCTTCTTTCATGCCATTATCCCCCTCTCTCCTCCCTTCTGGTCGCTGTCAGTCTGTTCCCTGTTTCCATGCCTCTGGTTCTATTGTGCTCCTTTGTTTGTTCTGTTTATTAGGTTCCACTTATAGGTGAGATCATGTGGTATTTATCTTTCCCTGCCTGGCTTATTTCACTTAGCATAATATACTCCAATTCCATCCATGCTGTCAGCGATCAGACAAGAAAAAGAAATAAAAGGCATCTAAATTGGAAAGGTGGAAGTAAAACTGTCACTGTTTGTAGATGACATGACAGTGTATACAGAAAATGCTATAGACTCAACCAAAAAACTACTCGACCTAATAAGTGAATTTTTTTAAATGGTGGGATACAAAGGAAACATTCAGAAATCAAAGGCATTTTTGTACACCAACAATGAAATGTCAGAAACAGAAACTAGGGGGAAAATCTCATTTACTATAGCAACAAGAAAAATATATTACCTAGGAATAAACTTAACCAAGGAGGTAAAAGACCTATACTTGGAAAATTATAGAACATTGAAGAAAGAAATTAAGAAAGACACAAATGGGAGCATATACCATGTTTATGGATTGGAAGAATTAATATCATTAAAATGTCCACACTCCCCAAAGCAATCTACAGATTCAATGCAATTCCTATTAAAATATCAACGACAGCCCTGGCTGGTGTGGCTCAGTGGACTGAGCACTGGTCTGTGAGCCAAAGGGTGGCTGGTTCCATTCACAACCAGGGCACATGCCTGAGCCAGGTCCCCTGTAGGGGGCATGTGAGAGGCAACCACACATTGATGCTTTCTCCCTCTCTTCTTTTCCTCTCTTTCTCCCTCCCTTCTCCTCTGTCTAAAAATAAATAAATAAAATCTTTAAAGAAAAATAAAATACCACTCACATATTTCACATTTAGAACAAATATTTCAAAAATTTATAAGGAACCATAAATGACCCTGAATAGCCTCAGCAATTCTGAGAAAGAACAAAACAGGAGGGATCAATAGTACCTAAAATCAAACTATATTACAAGGCCACTGTAATCAAACCAGTCCGGTACTGGCAAGAACAGACACACAGATCAATGGAACAGAACAGAGAGCCCAGAAATAAACCCAAGTCTCTACCGCCAATTAATATTTGACAAAGGGTGCAGCAGCATAAAATGGAGGGAGTAAAGATAGCCTCTTCAATAAATGGTGTTGGGACCACTGGACTGGTACATACAGTGGTCTTTCTAGAACTCTTCAGACCATGTCACTTCCCTGCTTACACTCCTTCAAGGCCTCCCTCTGGTGGACAGGGTGGAGCCTACAGGGGTGATCTTCCCCAAGCTATCCCTGGAGCTCCCCAAACCAGGCCAGTTCCCTTAGCCTTGTGCCTTTCTTTACTCAGGCTATTTCCTCATTCTGGAATGCCCTTCCTCTCCTTATAGGCTTGTCAAATGCGTACTCTTCCCATAAGACTCACTTTGCTTTACCTTCTTTGTCTCCCTGACAACACCCAGGCTGACTGTGTGAGGTCCTTCTCTCACAAAAAATACCTAACATCCATAAACTGACTTGGTAAAAGCTATTATTATCATTTGCCTAGGCTTTGGGATAAAAGCACATGATACAAAACATAGTTCTTTTGCTGTTTAATTTGCACAAGAGAGGTCATGGTTTAAATGTGAAATTAGCTACCATTTAAGAAATCTAGTACCACATATGGCCCATGGGCTTAGGATAGAATATGCAGCCCAAAAAAGCTGTGAAATGGGGCAGACGATTGGTAGGAAGATGTGAACCGACCCTCTGTCACCCATGAGTGCTGGGAAGTGAGAATCGCCTTACGCCTACTATATCACACAACTATTACTAGAGCAATGCCACCTGAAAAATGAAAAAAAAAAAGCTTGAAAATCACTTTTAAGTATTAAATAATATTAACAAGTAATAAGACTGGTGAAGTGATGACAGAAAGAAATGTCTAAAATTACACTGAATGGCTTTGTCAATGAGTTTAACCAGAGAAAACCTGGAATTTGCTCTTGAACTCTCCTGAAGCAAAAACAAACAAGAACCTGATGAGAGGTGGCGAGAAGGATGTCTACACTCCTGGGCTTGGCCCTTCCCCCATCACTCCACTGCTGCTCACTGACCTCACACTGCTCCCCATAACCTGGGGCCACCACAGCTAGAGTCTGCAGTCATGTGTTTCATACTAACTTCCAGGTTCTAGAAACTTGTTCTGGCCTGTTTAATCTCTTAATATTTCTTTTTAAAATTTTTTTGTTTCTTTCCTTTCCCCCCCCTCATAGTCTCAGGTAAGGCTTTGAAGAATCAACCTGCAGGTGTTTATTGATGTTCAGCAAGTATCCTGCTTGGAAGGGTACCCATATAAGGAAACAGGCACTGGCTCTGGAACCAGGTAGACCTGGGTTCAAATACCAGCTCCAGCATTTACTGACTGAAATCTTGGGGCCAGATTCTTTTTTAAAAATTTTACTTTTTAAGCCACAGTTTATATTCAATACCATTCTGTATCAGTTTCAGATGTGCAGCAAACTGGCCAGAAAACCATGAACTCTACAAAGTGGTCCCCCTGCTGCCCAAAGCACCTATCTGGCCCCATACTGTCCCCTTGACACCACTGACTGCATTCCCCATGGTGCAAACCTCCTCCCTGTGACTATTTCGTAACTAACAATTTGCACTTTTTCATTCTCTCACCATTTTAACCCAGCCCCCAACCTCTCTTCTTTCTGACAGTGGTCAGTCTGTTCTCTGTATCTATGAGTCTGTTTCTATTGTTTATTTTGATCATTAGATTGCACATGTAAGTGAAATCATATGGTACTTGTTTTTCTTTGACTGGCTTATTTTACTCAGCACAAGGTTCTCCATGCTGTCACAAAGGGTGAGATTTCTTTCTTTTTTATGGTCAAGTAAGTATTTCATTGTGTAATGTGCCACAGCTTTTTTATCTGCTCATCTACTGCTGGGCACTTGGGTTGTCTCCAAATCTTGACTATTGTAAATAATGGCACAATGAACATAGAGGTGCATATGTTCTTTTGAATTAATGTTTTGTGTTTTTTGTATATATTATCAGAAATGGAGTCACTGGTTCATAAGGCAATTTCATTTTTAATTTTTGAGGAACCTCCACACTTTTTCCACAATGGCTGCACAATCTACATTCCCACCAACAACATCCAAGGGTTCCCTTTTCTCCAACATCCTCACCAACACTTGTTTGTTGATTTATTGATGATAGTCATTTTGCTGACAGGTGTGAGGAGGTATCTCACTGTTGGTTTTATTTTGCATCTCTCTGATGATTAATGATGTTGATCATCTTTTCATGTGTCAATGGTCATATGTATATATTCCTTGGAGAAGTGTCTATTCAGGTCCTTTCCTTATTTTTTTAACTGGATTATTTGTTTTTCTGCTGTTGTCTGAGTTCTTTATAAATTTTGAATGTTGAGCCCTTACCAGATGTATCATTGGCAAATATATTATCTTTGTCTTTTCTTCTTATTGATGGATTCCTTTGATTTGCCAAAACTTTTCAGTTTGATGTAGTCCCTCTTGTTTATTTTTTCTTTTGTTTCCCTTGCCCCAGGAGATACGTCAGAAAAAATATTGCTATGCAAAATGTCCTAAATTTTACCGCGTATGTTTTCTTATAGAATTTTTATGTTTTTGAGTCTTACATTTAAATCATTAATCCATTTTGAGTTTATTCTTATATATGGTGTAACAAGGTGGTCTTAAATTTTTTTATAAAAGACTGTTTATTATAGAAATATTCAAATATACACAAAACAGAGAAACTAGTAAAATGAATCCCCATGTGCATTTTGTCATCTTGATTATTTTTACCACCACCCCCCCGCCCCATTTTCTTTGGTTTGTTTGTTGGGGTATTTTCAGGTGCTGTTTTACAAGTTACTTAACCTTATTTCCCTTAGCTTTGCTTGTTGAAATACCTGGTCTAGAACTAGGGACATGCAAATTCCTTCTCCCTTTTTCTTCTTTGAAATGGAAAAATAAAAATAAGTCCCTGGCCCTCCCCTCTCAGCCAGGTGTGTGCTTTTAATACGCAACCTGTAAGCCCCAAGAGGCATAACTTGAAGAAACGCATCAGGGCCTGGTCCTGTCTGTCTTCCCACTCATCTATGGTCAGCTACCACTCTTGACTGTCTCAGTGTGTTAGAATATCAATGAATATTCAAATGTATGGTCAAGCACAAGCTACATTCAAGAACTTGGTCTTTCTGTAATGACTCCCTGGTTCCTAAGTGCAGTTATTTAAACACTCACTTGCACATATTTCTCGACGGTCTTCAGAACTTCCACATTAAACTGCTTTACAGGAACAACCGAAAGGTCCATGTAGCTGAGCAGGCTGTAGATGACCTGGAGGAGGGGCTGCTGCATGCTCGGGAGGCCCTTCTCCAGAAGCTGTGGGGGCAAGGCACAGCCTGAGTCAGTCTGATGTCAGGGTTTCACACGGAAGCACCAACCTTTCCCAGTACTTTTATGATTGCACAGTTCTTTAGAGGGGAATTAACTACTGAAGAAATGAAGATATTGTCAAAGGCCATGTAGGCAGGTCTGAATATATAAATGTAATATTCACACAATGGAATACAACAAAATAAACCTTGATACTTTTCTCAAAAGAAAGCATCAAATACCACTAATCATTGAAAATTAAAAATAAAACAAAAGATACAACTTATCAGTTATGGAATTGGAAAAGAAAAGACATTGATATTAATCTTGGTGAGGATATATGATGGGAATTCTTATACATCAGTGGACAAGTAAATTGATAATTTTGGCATATGACATCAGAGTACTGAAATGGTTCAAATCTTCTGAAATAGTAATTACACTTTTAGGAACATTTCCAGACCTAGAGATAAACAGAGATTTATGTATGAGGTTTCACCATGGCGTTATTTATAATGGTGAAAACAAAACACCCACACAACACAAAACAAGAAAGCTCTGTAAGCCATTCAAAAGTGAACTGCTAGGGAAATGGATATACAAGCTATGGTGAATTATATGATGAAATATCACATAGTCAATAGCATGAGACTTTTAAAGATAGTACACTTATATTAAGTGGCAGACAAAGCATGTATCATAGAAATGTACACCTGAAAACCTACATAATTTTATTAACCAATGTCACCGTAATAAAATAAAAAAAGGAAAAAGGAAGTTTAGATAATTTCTCTGTAATAAGATGCAAGTATTGATATCAATGTGTATATCATATAGAAATAACTTTGGAAAAACCCCCAGCAAAATGTTAATAGTGTTTCTCTCTAAATAATATAATTGTTGGATACTTTTTTAATTGTTTTTTAAACTTTTCCATACCTCCCAAATTATTTGTGTTGGACATATACTGCTTTTATAATCAGAAAAATAATCAATGATATTTTCAAAATGAAAAGCACAATAATGAGAAAATATGTGACAGACATGATAAAAAGTTCAAACTGAAGAATTAAACAACATAATTCCAATAAATGCTGAAATTCCATATCAAAAATGGTCAAAAGAAATAACTGAGCAGTTAACACATAAGGAAATACACAACCATGCAAACCTAGTGTGTGGAAAAAGAACATATTTACTAGAAATGAAATACATCAAGAGAATAATTTTACAGTACCAAAAAAATAAATAGAATGATAAAATTTAGTGGGAGTAGGGAAAACAAGGCTATTTATACATTGTAGTACTGTAAATTTGGAAAATATCTGTGATGACTAGTTTCCCAAATGTGTACAACTTTTAACATACCCACATACCCAGCCCTTTACCTGGACAGTTACTTTGGGAATTGCCACCAGAAGAAATGATTAAATAGGATGTGATGAAAAGTCTACATAAAAGAATCATTTGTAATAGAAAAAACTATAAACACAAGCAACAAAAGGAATACAGTTAAGCAAATGTGTTACATTAACCTCATAGAACTCCAGCTATTTAAAGTGATGCCATGTGAGCTACGTCACACATAGAAATACACATACAGCCCTGGATGGCATAGCTCAGTGGATTGAGCATGGACTGCAAACCAAAGTGTTGCCAGTTTGATTCCCAGTCAGGGCACATGCCTGGGTTGCAGCAGGCCAGGTCCCTAGTGGGGGCCACATGAGAAGCAACCACACATTGATATTTTTCTCTCTCCCTTCCCCTCTCTGAAAATAAATAAAAATCTTAAGAAAAAAAGAAATACACACACAGATCCAATTTTCAGTGAACAGGTTCAGTGGAAATACTGACCACAACTGTATGAAATTATTTGTACATGCATAACCAACAGCTGTAAGAACAGGTGAGTACTAGAAATAGGAGTTATTGGGTTGGCCAAAAAGTCCATTTATTTTTTTCTATAAAACAGAAGACCCATTTTTAATTTTCACCAATAACTTTATTGATTTGGATATTTTGAGTATGTTAGCTACTTCCTGCTATTGGCTACTAGTGGGTAGAGGCCAGGGTGCTGCTAAACATCTTCCCATGCATCAGACAGCCCCACAGCAAAGAGTTATTTGGCCAAAATGTCAATAGTACCAAGAAACTTCACAAACCACTTTTGACATGTTCAGTCAGTCACAGGACCTTCTCCACATGCTGCACAAATCTTATGTGTTTCAGTTGTGTTTTTACCTTTTTTGAAATAATAAAGCATAATATCCTGAGAGTGCTGTGTATTGTCTTCCTTCTTTAATAGTAAAATGGCTGTACAAAAATTCACCAATTTTGACATATTTTTTAAATGCATGCTGATTTGACAGCTGTCACAATACAATCGAACAAAATTGTTTTGAATGAAGTAAAAGACAACCAAGCACTTCTAGAGCCACTGTACAAAAAAGAACTAAATGAACATTTTGGCCAGTCCAATATTATGTATTATATATGGTGGGATGTTATGTTTGTAATAAAACATGTTGGTGGCAATTTGTAATAAGGGCTGAAGAACAAATTAGGTAATCCATTTTTACTTAATTTTTATTGTGGTAAATATTTAACATAACATTTACCATTTTAACTGTTTTTAAGTGCACAATTCAGTGGCATTAAGTACACTCACACTGTTGTGCATCCAGCACCACAATTTATGTCCAGAATTTGTTCACCATTCCAAACTGAAACTATAAAACAGTAATTCTCTATACCCCCATTCCCAGGCCCCGGTAACCACTCTTCCCCTTTCAGTTACTATAAATTTGCCTGTTCTACATACATCATATAAGTGGAATCATACACTTGCCCTTTTGTGCCTGGCTTCTTTCACTAATTATAATGGTTTCAAGCTTCATCTAAATTGCAGCATGTGTTGGTACTTTATTATTTTAAAAATCTCAATGATATTCCTTTGTATGGATATATCACATCTCTCGTCTATCTGAAACTTTTATCTCTAGTAATCCAAAGAAGTCTGCCTCCTTGCTGCTTCATGTGTCACCTTTGTAAGCAGGGCATTTATGTTGGTTATCCTGTACTCCTGTATGCTGAAGTGTGCATGTGTGGGCAAGCCGCGAGCAAGGTGATAATTAGAAGCAGCCAGGTGGCATTTATGAGAGGTTCTTTAAAGTGCCAGCGATGGGAAGATGAAAACAGCAAGCAATTGGGACTATACAGACCACCTATTTCAGACCCATACTGCAAATCAAAATTCTGCAGGATCAACCATAAATGGTGATGGATGGGGTAACTATGCTTTTCTAGGCAGAGGCTTTCAGTTCTGTAGAGACTTTCAGAAGGTAATTGATTCTCTAACCCATCTGGACGCCAAGTGGGAGACATAACTCAAAAAGATTAAAATGGACTACCACCAGACAAGGCCCCGCTGGAGGTGTGAATGCATGTACCCCAAGGAGAAGTGGCACTGAAAATTCTGAACAGGTAGCTGTTCTCAGTCGTTTGCCTCATGGAGTTCCTGAACTTGTGCACTAGGCTTGCTGGGGACTGAGGTTGCTGAACAAAGTGTATGGTCCCTCTTGTCCCACATGCTCATATTTCCAGCCCCAATGTACACTGCAGTCAGAGGAGAAACACATGTGTAGAAGGAAAAAAAAAAACATTCCATTTTTAAAAGCAAACATAAGGCATAAAGATGAAAATTATTTCAAAATGGATGCTTTGTGAATTAGTTCAGAGAAAACCATCAAACATATCAAGCCAACATAGCTACTCCAAGACTTGAACACAGAGTAACTAGGATAACATTCTCTTGTTGCTACCATGTGCTGACAGGTGTTCGTGAAGTACAAAGAAGTCTAAATGGTGGAGGCACCTGTGCCATGTTTCACATACTGGCTCTGCCGCCTTCAACTTAGGTCGGATTACTGAACCTGGCTGGGCCACAGGTTCTTTGTTATGATAGTATCTATATCACTGCATGGTTGTGAGGATTCCAACACACATGGAATGTTAGGTATCATTGATGATGATGTGTTAAAATAATAAGTGCTCAGTACATGAAGTCTTATGATCAGTTCTATGTAAATATTTCACCTAGGGAAACTATAATAGATTTTATCCTTAACTGAAGAGCTTACCTCAGCCAGGTAGGCAACCATGTTCAAGGTGATGTCAGCATATGCTTCATGAAGGTACCGGCAGACCACGCTGACCCAGGTGGTGCAGTCCCTTGTGTAGCTATGTGTTTTATAAAGAGTCATGACATGTGCGAGGTTGGAAAGTTTGGGGTTCTTCTCTTCCAAACAAACCTTACAGGAGAGAAAAATCAATCAGGGGCAAAATGGCCTGAAGAATAGGAAGAAATGTCATCAATTTCACTACTAGCCCTGGCAGTCAGGAAAACAGATTATAGGTGTATATACACATGTATTTCTGGTAGGCTGTGGGAGTACTTATTTCAGTAATTTAGCTAATATAATTTTCACAAATTCTTTATACCTGCTTTTTTCAATAATGGAACCAGAAGAGACAGTGTGCACCAGCCACCCAGAATGTTAATGATGAATGATATCAGTTATTATTTTCAGCTTTTATAAAACTCATTACCAGCCCCAGGCCTGGGACTTCTGACCATTGTGGGCTTCCTGAGGGCCCAGACGCATCTGCCTGAGGTGACCCTACGCCATACCTGAGCAATCCTGTCAGCTACATCCTTACAGAACTGACTGGGGTTCTCAAAGTGCTGAATCAGCTGAGGCAGGAGACACAGGACATTCAGAGGAAATCCTGGATTAGAGAAGATACAATGGAAATGGCTGAACATGGTGCATTTTAGCTGTTAACAGTGGGAAAGCACATTACATATGTCATTCTGAGGTCATGCAAACAGTCTTTTGAAGCAGCTTTAATATGATCTAGCAAAATCCCAGAAAAATATACAACCTCAACATTTTAAAAGGCAGAACAAAATGAATGGAAGCCCCAGTTTGAAACTTTTATCAAAAAGCATAATTTAAGGAAAACCTGTATGAGAAGACATAGGCCAACCAATGTAAGTCTTATTCATGCAATCAGAAAGACTCTAGAATGACAAGGAATGGCTTAGCACCACTGTGATAAACTCTAGCTCCATCAAAAGAATCTTGGGCCACATGACATGGCATTCAACATCTAGTTTGTTGATTTGGCTTAACTTAAAATAATAGGGAACCAAGAAAATTCTCAAGAGAAAAAGAAAGCCTAAGAAAAAGAAAAGGTTTAGGAGTTTGAAAAAAGAGAAACAATGTCCATACAAGAACAATAGAATAAACCATTAGAATCTGCAGTTTGATATGGCGATCATAAAGAAATGACCAATATCTCACATATTACTTTTGTCCCTTTTATGCTGTTGCCTTAAACATACCTCCTAAAATATAAATAATTATGACGTCCATTATATACAATTTTAAAAGTAAAACAAACTAGTCCCAACAAACCATTTGTAAGCAGAATGGCTAAAAGCAGTAAGCCCATGTTTTCTCATTATGCCAAACATGACCCTAAACACCAGAATTGTAAGACTGGAAGTGTGCTGGCTTTACCAATGGCTTGGGATGAGTCCACCATGGATGCTTTGGACACTGGTGTCAGCAAACTGAAAAGCTGCAGAGTGAGGTCCGTGGTGGTGATGGAGGTAAAACCTTTCAGCAGCAGCTGTTGTAACCCTGAGAAGTCTGCCCACTTGAGCTGTGCCTGGAGTTTCTCAAGTTTTTCTCGGTTCTCAGCTTTATCTAGTGGCATGTGAGCCAGCAGTCTGTTCAACAGCCTTAAGGCCATTAGGTACTCAAACTCAAAATCAGATTCCATCAAGGCCACGGTGACCCAAAAGATGGTAGCCAACAGGTTGGTGGGATGATTTATGTGTGATGGGTCTGTAAGGGTGTCCTTCAAGGAAGATGAGCTTCTGGTTTTTGAGGAGAGGCCTTGCTGAGTACACGCCTGAATTCTGTCCAGTGTGGCACTCCGGGGTGGGTCTGAGGATCGGTCGACAACGCCAAACTTCTTGGGCACAGAGAAGCTTCTCTGATGACGGCTCCGTTCTGCAGTGGCTGTGTTGCCACTTGCTGTTCCAGGGTTCACATTTAGTTGTCCTGTGCTTTTTCTGCTTGCTGTGAGTTTAGTGCTAGAGCTTAAATCTGGTGATGAAGAGCTGGGTATAAAAATAAAAAGTTCAGTAGAAAGCCAATGTGTTTCAGTGAGGATCCACTAATGGACAACATGGGAGGGAAATCATTCTTTGGAAATACTAATTTCTATTCATTTTTGACCATACTCTTAAAGAAATAAGTTTTCTTATTCTTAAACTTAAAGGTATAAATAATAAAAATTAACAAATTAAAATCAAATTTAATATCAACAAAACCTAATCCTAATATCCAATTACTGAAAGGTTAAAGATACAAGCAGCTGGCCATAAGTTTATTGATCTTTTTGTTGTTTTTTTTTAATTTGGGTAGGAATAATTATGAAATAAAGTGTATCTGATAGATACAAGTTTTAATATTCTATTATTTCACTGGCAAGAACAGAGATGAAAATATTATCAAGAAAGAAAAGAGTAGCTATTTGTGTCAAAGGGAGTTTTTTGCACTTACTTTACAAAAAATGATTTTGAAGCCTGTTGCAGGCTGAAAAGGTAAAGCTTTTTATCAATATTCTGGTAAATTTTACTCATTTAGATGAATCTGTAGGTTTATGCAGATGAGTATGTATGATGTTAGTAATCACATAAAGCTTACTCATCCATAAAAGATGCTCAACTTAATGATGAGACAAGGCCTACTGTGATACAGGATGGCATTACTGATTCAATTTGAAGCATGCTCAATTATACAAACAGAATATGGAATTATGAATGACCTTAAAAGGGTTATTAAACACTAGCAGGAGAAAAGGAATGAAAAAAATAAGAAAGAGAGATCCTAAGGTAGAAATTCTGCAAGTAAATTCACTTAAAAATAATGTTTAGCTTTAGTTTCTGTTTCAGAGGATAGTATTATATAAAGTTTGAAAAGATACTCAAAGATAAAAAAGAAAATAAAAAATTATAATTTGTGTTATTTAGAGATAACATTTGGTGTCTATCTTCCTAACATTTTAAATTTATGTATGTAATTATTTTTAGGGAGAGAGACATCAACTCAATCTTCTAATTATTTATGCTTTCCTGTTGTTTCTTATATGTGTCCTGACTGGGAACTGAATTTGCAACCTTGGCACATCAGGACAATGCTCCAACCAACTGAGCTACCTGGCCAGGGTTAGCTTCCTGACATTTTAAAATACTTTTATAGTGTGTATATAAGTGTGTGCATCATAACTTTCCTCCCCGGCTTTTTAACTTAAGAAAATATCATACATACCACCTTTTTTCAGGCCTAGACTTCAAAAACTAGATTTCTTCTCTGGACTTTGCCCCAAATCTGGGTATCTCCCAAATATTTAGTACAGTATATTTGACTGAAAATGTCATTAAGCTGATTCTCACCGAGATAATACAGTTAGGAGATCACTGTTCTTCAAGCAGTCAGACAAGTTACCCACAGCAGCTTCCAAAGTCAGGAGTGCTTCCATTACGTAACCCTGAAAAACATGCAGGAACAACATTCTGGACAGCTTGTAACCACTGTTAACTTCCTGGGCATAAATGTAATTAATGTAAACTGTATTCAAATGATGTTAATATCATTGAAAGCTAGATGGTAATTGCTACTTTAATTTACAGAATTTAAAAACAAATTTTAAGGGCCACTGAAGAAATTCAGGTGGCTCAGAAGTTAGCTTTATTTTCTGTTTACAAAATAATAGGATAATATATAAAATTTGAAAAAAAATACTCAGAGACATAATAAAGAAGATGAATCAGTTTCATATGAAATTCAACAGGGAGGGTTAAGGCTGCAGATGACAGGCATGGAGGGCATTTGCAATACAGAGTTGCAGTGTCTGAAGGCAGAAATCAAGAGATGTATGCAAGGCCTGTGCCTCAGTGGCATCTTAAATAGCACTTCCAATGACCAGAAGGAGAAAAATGAGCTGGAGTACATACATATGCAGGCTTCCTGTGACGCACATTTCTGATGGAAAATAAAGGCTTGGCCCGAGCTGGGCATTCCTGGAAGGAAATGCCCCTGGCTTTCAACCTGCCCAGGTGCCCAGTCTCTGAGCTCTACCTACAAGGTCTTGTGGCATCTACTCTCTTCATTATTTCTTCAGCTCTTCCCAATTTTCTGAAGACTGACCCATGCAGAGAAGGGTAATTAGTGCTTTGCACAGGCATGATCCCTTCTCTTGGTGGGGAGATTGTACAACTAGGTTAGAGGCAAAAAGACAAAACAGTATTTTCCTGTCCTCTACCAAAAAAACCCCAACAACAAAACAACAAAGAAGACTCACCCAAGAATGTTCAGTTGTTAGCTTGAATAAGACAGACAATATATGTGGAGATTCTAGAACGAAATTTCTGGGGATGACTTTTGTAAATATAAAAGTCAACCTCTAAAATTTTTTAAAGAACTGTACGTATCCAAAAGGCCAGAATACTTGGCAAGAGAGACAAGGGTCTGAGAAAGTTGTTAATTCCTTCTCTCTAAAGTGAGAGAAAAAGGATGTGTTTGGTGGTCTTTCCTTTCCTACCTGAATCTCATCGCCATGTTCCCCAATCACTTCCACCAATCTTGAGAGAAGGTCAGACAAGGCATGTGCTGACAGAGGTTGTTTGATGGCCCGGAATATCTGGAAGGACCGACAGGCATAGTGCCTTGAAGAGCTTGCCAGGGCTGTCTGCAGTGCGACCTCACTCAAGTGCTGCTCCAGACGGAAGCCTACGGCAGCAAGAGGCCAGAGAGCAGGTCATCTGCCACTCTGCAAAGGCTGGGGCAACATTTATCTGAACGTTTGAAGCAGGTTCACCGCACAGGGCTATCTCCTAGCAGTACTTATGTAAAAATTAACAATAAAAAAAACCCAAACACACAAATTTTAATATATCTTAAGGAACACAGTGTAGTAGAAATATTCAGAAGTGTTGGAGAAAGGTGGTCCTGGTTTTGAACTAGAAGTTTTCAGACTCTGAGAAACTTATTCTCTATGCACCTGTTTCCTTACCTTTAATTTGCGAATACCAGCATCCATTTCACAGAATTTTTGTGAATATTCAATAACTTTAAAGTGCTAAGTAAAGTGCTTAGACACATATGTGCTTACAAGTATATTCCTATTTACCACCCTTTTAGCTCACCACAATATTTTTCTGTGATACTTTTTAAATGGGATAGTCTTACTCCTTTTATTTTTTTTATAAGACAACTTGTTAAAAACAAATGTTCTGAGCACTTCTGTATGTAGAAGAAGTAAATCTAGTCAATTCTAAACACAACCAAGGCCTGGACCCAAGTCTCTGCTCCTCAGAATGGCTTATAAATGTACGGATATGAAAATGTAGACACTGCAGAGAAGGCAGCTGTAGATTAACCTTCACCAGAATAAATATGTGTTCTCCCAATAACATGGAAGGAATCTCAGTCATCAGAAAAGCATCTGACCAGAGGGTAATACTAATGCGAGGAAAAGCCCATAACCGAAGTCTGGGCTATCACGCTTTACACTTGCTGTGCCTCTGCAGGGAGAAAACCAGGCTACAAGAGTCAGAGGACACGGTGTAAACAGTGATTTTT
Organism: Sturnira hondurensis; assembly: GCF_014824575.4. NCBI lineage: Eukaryota > Metazoa > Chordata > Mammalia > Chiroptera > Phyllostomidae > Sturnira > Sturnira hondurensis. The sequence continues at coordinate 8,630,203 of NW_028095541.1, forward strand.
GATGGTCTCTTTGACCTGGAGGGCTCTGCGGCACATCTGGTGGTGATGTGAAGGTGGATCAGGGGGAATAATTCAGTGTTATTCTTTAGTTGCACTTGGCTGCTTGACCTTAGGGACATGTTGACGGTATGAAAATGTTTCTGAAGAGTGAATGAAGGGTCCTGGGAAATGGACTCAGGCAAATCCAGGGTGCTAAATGCAGGATAAAACTCACACAGGCACATCACAACTTGTGAACAGGTCACGTTTCAAAATTGTTCAATATGTTTTTAAAAACATGTTTTCATACTTAAACATTTTATACGTAGGGTTAGGTCCCCTGGCAGTGAACAAATCTTTATTTATACCATTATGTGCTGAAGAGTAGGACTCTACTAGGAGGACTGCAGACTCCACCTCATATGACAGTGGCCCTTAAGAAAAGCTGTTTAATGTGTGGCATCTCCCCTGCTACACAGCGAACCTATGTCTCCTAGGCTTCCTTGCACTTCAGTGGGACCTTGTGCCTGAATTCTGCCAGTGGGATATGGGAAGAAACATTGGATACCACAAAGGCCTGGTGAGTGAGTTCCTCCAAGTAATGCTCCCCCAGCTCATTCTCTTCCTGCTGCCCAGACGCAGAGGGTCCAGCAGGGACCTCTGAGCCAGGCGAAGGCAGAGCTACAGGACTGCAGGGTCTCTAAGCACCAGATGGGAAGTTGCCTGCTCAGCCTCCACACAGCTGTTGTTTGACCCAGAAATAACTGACTGCATTGCGTGTTTGAGCTCTGGGAGTTACTTGTTTCAGCAGCTATGTTACCCTAACTAGTACAGGTGTTTCCAGGAATACATTGTATTGTGCTGTAGTGGAAACAGGCAGAAAGCAACAATGAAAAAATGATACTGTAGTGGGTAAAAATATCTTGGGTAATGTATGAAAAGATACCCATACCTGCTGAGAATACAGTGTAAGCCATTCATATGTTTTTCACCTTTTTATTAACTTCATACAATTAAGAGTTTTAGGCAACTAGATAGTTCACACACAACAGTAAATTTCTTCCTTTGGACTATGTACAACTTTAAGTGACTTTTAAGTGGGGGGAGTCCTTTCATTAAATGACTGAGAAGAGGTCTCCACATTTCAAAGAAATTCCAAAGGGGAAATGCAAGACTAGAAGTCTAGACCATGCTATTTCTGGAACGACTTCCCTGTTTCTGTGTATTTTTTGTTTCTTAAGTAAGTATCCTCTGATAACACAAAGAGATGTGACTAATCTGGAATGTTTCAAATTGTGACAGGTGCTAACTATCAGAGCAGCTGGGGAGCCAGTGAGCCATAGTGAATGTATGTCCAGCCAGGTGTGTGGCAAAGGTAAGAACAGTCGTTGCATTGGGTTGAAAAGCCACATTTAAATTTCACCACACATGAGCTCAAGCCAAGTGGAATACAAATGCAATTTAGCTAATGGCTTCAATACTATAATGCTCTTATTGTCTAACTTAGAATCACACTGGGTTAATAAAACTCAATGGTCATTGGCACAGGAAATGTTAACTATTTTTAAAGTCAAAACTATCATAAAATTTTGTTTTTGTAAACCAGTTTGCAAGGCTGACAATTTCTCACAGTTGCATCTATACTCAATTAATTAATAAGATTTATTTCTCATAGCCCTCTGTGGATAAAATTATTATAGGCATAGTTTAATTCTAGTGAGGTAATGATGTGAAGAGAATGGTGACTTTGGGGATATTATTAGATAGAATATAATGCCAGTATACATGACATTATCAGTTAGGCACAGCTGAAACAAATTTCAAAACCCCTATGAACATTCTTCTGCTATTGATGCCAAATTCAGAACTTTATATGACATATATCATACATATCCCATATCATATGCATATAGTATGGTATATGAGGTGGGCAAAAGTAGGTTTACAGTTGTGAGCACATGAAACACACAATTTATTCTTAAATTATTATTCGTTCTTTTATTATATATTTTTCTTTTTTCATAACTTTTTTTAGATTTTATTCATTTTTAAAGAGAGGGGAAGGGAGGAAGAGAGAGATGAATGAAACACTGATGTGTGAGAGATACACTGATCGAATTGCTCCCCCCTGGGGACCTGGCCTGCAACCCAGGCATGTGCCCTGACTGGGAACAGAATCAGTGACCTTTTGGTTTGGAGGCTGGCACCCAACCCATTGAGCCACACCAGTCTGGGCTAATCGTCCATATGTACAACTATAAACCTACTTTTGCCCATCCCTATATATAGTATAAAGTCTGATATATACTATGTGACATTTAGTGTAGTTATATAGTGTAGCCATGTGGGGAAGAATGAGGTAGATTATAGCAAAATGCTGAAAGTAGAAGAAATTTGGGGAAACAGGATGAAGTACCTGATTTAGAATCTTTAAATACAGACAAAACATGACGTAGAAAATTCGTGAGTTGTTCAGCACTCTTTGAATTTTGATTTTTGGGTGTGATGTCTTCATGGCACCAAAGTGGACCAAATGCCCTGAAACAAAACACACACAATGTCAAAAATAGAACTATCATTTTGCATTTTTTTTTCAATTTCAGGATCATTGTATTTATTAATACTTCTGCTTACCCTTTGCTAGCAGGAATTTTTTTTAATATAGTTTATTGATTATACCATTACAGTTGTTCTATTCCCCCCTTCATTCCCCTCCACCCGCACACTCCCTCCCCCACCCTTCTCCCCTCTTAGTTTATAACCACGTGTCTCAACTTCTTTAGATTCTATATTTCCCCCGCTATTCTCGCCCTCCCCCCTATCTATTTTCTACCTACCATCTATGCTATTTTCTGTGCCTTCTCCCCCCTTCTCCTCCTCCCACCCCCCTGTTTATAACCCTCCATGTGTTCTTCATTTCTATGGTTCCACTCCTGATCTAGCTGTCCTCTTGGTTTGCTTTTGTTTTAGGTGTGGTTGTTAATAACTGTGTGTTTGCTGTCCTTTCACTGTTGATATTTTTCATCATCTCTTTCTTATATAAGTCCCTTTAGCATTTCATATAATAAGGGCCTGGTGGTGATGAACTCCTTGAACTTGACCTTATCTGAGAAGCACTTTATCTGTCCTTCCATTCTAAATGAAAGTTTTGCTGGATAAAGCAATCTTGGCTGTAGGTCTTTGGATTTCATGACTTGGAATACTTCTTTCCAGCCCCTTCTTGCCTGTAAGGTCTCTTTTGAGAAATCCGCTGACAGTCTGATGGGTACTCCTTTGTAGGTGACTGTCCCCTTATCCCTTGCTGCTTCTAGGATTCTCTCCTTCATTTTAGTCTTGGCTAATGTAATTATGATGTGCCTTGGTGTGTTCCTTCTTGGGTCCAACTTCTTTGGGACTCTCTGAGCTTCCTGGATTTCCTGGAAGTCTATTTCCTTTGCCAGACTGGGGAAGTTCTCCTTTATTATTTGTTCAAATAAGTTTTCCACTCGTGGCTGTTTCTTTCCCCCTTCTGGTACCCCTATAATCCGGATGTTGGAACGTTTAAAGATGTCCTGGAGGTTCCTAAGCCTCTCCTCATTTTTTTGAATTCTCATTTCTTCATTCCTTTCTGGTTGGATGTTTCGTTCTTCCTTCTGGTCCATTCCATTGATTTGAGTCCCATTTTCCTTTCCATCGCTATTGGTTTCCTGGACATCTCCCTTCATTTCAATTAGTTTAGCCTTCATATGTTCCTCTAATTTATGACTGTACTCTACCAATTCTGTGAGCATCCTGATAAATAGTGTCTTAAATTGGGCTTCTGAGAGGCTGGCAATCTGTTGGTCGCTTAGAGTTATTGGCTCTGGGACTTTGAGTTCTTGCACCATCTTTTGGACTGTTCGTGCCTGTTAAGTAGTAGGAATGGAGGAGCCCTAGGTTTTCACCAGAGCAGGGCAACTCAGTCTCTGGGTTGTGACGTTGTATGTGGGGGCGGGGTCAAAGAGGGACAATGGCTTCCCTCCGGCGCCTGCTGCTGCGACCCCCACCAGCACCGCAGCCACCACTGTCACCAGGGCCACGCACCTCGCTCCACTGCACGCCAGTGTGCCACCGCTGTCAGCCCTCCACCACTGGGTTCGCCCCCTGGGGCCTGCGTGGTCCATCTCACTGCGCGCGAATGTGCGACCTTGGTCAGTCTGCCCCGCACCCCGACTAGGTCCGGGCTGCCTGTGCTCCTAGGTCTGTCCTTCCCGACCCTGCTCCGCTGCTGGCTCTGCCTCTCTTACCATCCCCGTTGAACGGTTCGTAGCTGTCGGACTTCCGTATAATTCGGTTTTCTGGTCTCTGGGTGTGTCTTAGTTCTCCAAAATTTTTGTTGTATCCAAACTTGGTTGTGGGAGAAGGCACAGTGTTTCCACCTATGCCTCCATCTTGGCGGAAGTCTCATTTTGCATTTTGAAAACCATTGGTAACCACTCTGCCTGGTTTCAGGAGTTGTAAATGGCCAAGGCTGAGTGAGCGACCTCCGGACTGTGAGCCACTAAGGAGACAAAGCTTGTCTCTTACAGCAGTGCTGCTTCTGCTTTATCCCCTGCCCCCAATGCTTGGTCGGTTAGTCAGAGACGGGTAAGACCCCTCAGAGGGGGGTTGACCTAAGCCAGACACGATCACTTGAGAGGCCACCAAGGAAGGACTTGGGGGCTGCAACAAAGAGGGAGTGAGGGACCCTCGTCCCACAGCTATTCTGACATAGCCTGAGTCCCCATTTCCATCTGGGAGAAGCAATTCCTGGCTCTAATCCCCTTAAGCCTAAAAACCTATAATGGGGGAGGCTATGCATCCCCTTGCTGGCAAGAGTGGGTTCTGGGGTGATTGGGCATAAGAAAGAATTCTAAAGTCCTGTGAAGCCTGCTTTGCTAAGAGTACTTTCATTCATATGATAAGGGCCCAAGCAGGAAATGAGTATGTCTCCCAAAGTTTTTGCAGCCCCCTTACCTGACAGACACTGACTCAGACTAAGCCCTCAGATTTCTTCGAAATGTTATCTATTGTTATCCTTGCCTCCTGACATTGATTGATGAGCTTTACCTGTATTCCTGTGTACTACAACCCAATAAAAGCCATTGAGGAAGGGGCTGTGGGTCCTTCTCCTCTGAGAGATTGACCACCTCTCCTCCCAAGCAGGTCATGTCTTGGTAGTTTCACTTTCATCCGTGGTGGACTGGGGGACTTTGCAGGCAAAGTTGCCCCCACAGAAAACCACCTATGCAGTTTTTAACTCCAACTTATATATATATATATATTTGAAATGTCACTAATTTGGGGTGAATTTCAGTTTTTAACTCCAACTTTTATATATATATATATATTTAAAATGTCACTAATTTGGGGTGAATTTCAGTTTTATAAAGCTTAAGAGCATAATCAAAACTGATCTAGCTAATTTTGGGGAGATATATTTCTTATGTTTTACTCACAAAACCAAAACCTCACAATAATTTAATCAGAAAATGAAAACCATTCACTAGAACAGTTGTCACATAATAGATGTTCCATAAGTGTTTGTTAAATAAAACAATGTAAAGGTGTAAATAAAAGATAGATTTACACACAGACACAATTTGCACATGTCAGCATTTGGGGAGATAATGTTTTTATTAGGTCACATCATCAGGTCACCCAAATACTGTGGAACCAAATTGAAAATACAGCCTCTGTTGTCTACTTGTTTTTCAAATGATTATAAGATGGAAGGAGATGTGAGAACTCCCAAATGATGGCATTGAAAATGGTGAGTGCTGACAATAGAGCATTCGGGTGTCTGAAGTGCCTTCCTGTGTGTGGGTACCATCAACCCCTTCCTAAGTTTCCTGAACACTGAATCTCGCATGGAGCTGATAGTTAAACGGAATACCCTGAATCATTAACTGATGAAAGAAATGCTTTCTTTTTCATTAGTTGATACATTAGTTGAAGAAAGAGAAATAATGTGAGGTATCAGATAACACGAACTAAGACTGGATTCCTGGTACAACAGCACATCCAGGTCACAGGTGAGGACGCTTTTATACAAATACTGGACCATGGAGCAGTAGAAATTCTGAAGCTAAATTGTGCATTAGGAGTACAGAAGACCTAAAAAATTAGATCGCTCTCACTTTTTCTGGATTTTGATTTATTATTCTTTTGGTTCCTTCCCTGATACACTTCCTACTGTTTCCAGTTCCTGACATTCATTTACAAACGACTGTTTGGACTGGATGAGCAGACCATGGTTCCCTATGCAGCTGCACCTGGGTCGACTGTAGCTGATATCTTTGGCTTCCAGAGAAAGGTTATTTGCTAAGTCTCAGAAATCCCAGGTCCTGACAGTTCTAATAGATGAATAAAGTCATGCTCATCCAGGGGTGTGACCATTAGCTGCCATCATCAACCTCATTGTCCTTATATGAGGGGGGACCCCCCAAAATCCCAGAATTATCTTCTGAAGAGTAGGCCCCTGATAGTACATTCAGGCTTCCCTGGCTAGGTGGGTGTTCTAGGAACACCTGTACAGTATACCAGCTGGCACAGTTATGAGAGGCTGCATTCAGCTTCAGTGAAGTTTTTTGAAGACTCTTTCAGTGTGTTTGTGCATTCATGATGGGTGATTTACGAACACACCTGCCCATACTGTGCTGAGTGTTCAGCAGTTTTTGATAAAAAATGACATGACTCCTATGCATCCAATCTCATCCCAAGCAACTTTTTTTGTGTCCCCAGATGAAAAAAGTCCTCAAAGGGAAATATTTTGCTGATGTGGATGAGGTGAACCCCCCAAAAATGGCTGAAGCACTAAAAGGCATCAAAATTTATGTGTTCAAAACTGATTTGAGCAGTGGAAAAGAGGTCTTGATAGGTGTATCACATCAAATGGAGAATACTTTGATGGTGACTAAAGTTTAAATGTGTAAGAATAAATACACAATTAAAAAAATAAATTTTGGGTTTTTTGGGTCCCCCCTTGTACACAGCTCCCCTTTGCCATCACTCATGACATCAGTGAGATCTTGACAAGTTCTGCCAGTGTCTGCTTTATACACAGGGCCTAGCAGATGCAATTTAGAAGAGAAAACAGGACTTTGCTAGAACTCTAGGCTCACTTTTCCATCTGTGTGGTTTTTTAAAAATGGCATTTTCTTAAAACTGACCTGAAAACAGTAGCTTGTCTGTTTGCCATCATTACCTGGTCGTCAGAAACTCAATGAGTTTGTTGGCCTTCTCATCTGTTTCGGCAGCTGTGTCCACATCTTCTACCTCTTGGGTCATCTGTGGAAGGTTCCCGCTGCTGCCTCCCAGACTGATGCTGGAGGAGGTGGAACTGGAGCTCAGTCCTGAGTCTGGCACCGGTGATGACTGGTCCTCCCTCAGGAAGTCAAAACCACCTGGTTGAGAAGAGGTCAGTGGAAGTATGCTGGTCAGGGCATGTATTGAGATCAGGGGGTGAGTATACAGAAATGTGCGGGTATCTCAACTTCTTGGAGAAAACATTTGATTTTGGCTATGTTTATGATTAAAAGAAACTCATATTCTACCCTTGCTTATGGAATAGTTGCACTGCTACACAGATCAGAGTGGATTTGGCAATAGGAGTATAATGGCATTATGCATTGTCAAATAAGTTTCTACTATGGGGTTTTAATTGAGATTTACTGCTAAAGAAGTGGTGTGTGTATGAATGTTCCACTATACATCTGGACCTAACTGCTGTTAATAAATTATGCCTGGATATTAGACTACTTAGACACGAGAAATGACAGCATTTTTGAGGCTACCAGTCATTTAAGGATGATAACTTATACATCTTGTTTTTGAGTTAATGTGTCCAGAATCACAAATATTTTTTGTATATTAATTATTTTAACAAAGTGTGTATCATGTTAGTCAAAGACATATGGTATAAAAAATATTTTGATATTTTTCCACTTTGTATGTGGTTCACATTCTACATTTCTAGATGTGTTGTGGGTTTGAAAATGTATACACAATTTCCCTGTACTTAAAAGTCATAATAAGCACACAGTTCTGGTGCATGTGACAGATTGTGAATTAGGAGTGAGGAGCCCTAGGTCAGAATATCATCTCTTCTATTTATTGTATAATCTCAGGAAGTTTATATGACTTCTCTTACCTCAGTGTTACATTATGGTAAGAGAAAGACATTTTCTACCATAGGTTCTTAGTGTGGATTTGAAATCAACAATAGTTGAAACAAGGCGTTCAGTAATATCACACAAATGTTTATGAAGAGGAGACTCTCCCCAAATCTTTTGTGCACCTACCTATTTCAAGCATGCTACAGATTCAGTTATTCAAGTTATTCATTGTTTGTCTTGCCTATGGATACTGTGTTTTGTTTTGTAAATCTCCATTGTAAACCCATTGATGCTACATCCCTGGGATAGTGAAGAAAAAGTGATGTACTCAGAGATACACAACTTAACAGACATTATAATTTCCTCAGCCTAAAGGAGTGTGCTTAACAGAAAACATCTTTATTCTGAGGAGTTAGAACTGCCAAAACACTTCAGAGTCTTTAAGCATCTATAGAAAATAGAGTTTTTTGTCTCTGAAATGTATTGATAGATTATTTTCAATTAAGTGTAGTGTGGTTCAATATAAATACCCGGTAATAAAACATAAGAATAATACAGAAAAAATATTTGAAAGTATTCAATAATGAAGAGGTCAGTGGTTTTTCCACCTTAGAGTTAATGGCTTCATATTTGTTTTCCAAAGACTTATATTAACATCTCTCAGAGGACAAGGCAGTGCTGAGTACCAGTGATGAATAAAAAGTACAATTTCAAGGTTATGAAGACAGTACATTGTAACGTGAAGCACCATACCATATCCAATGCCAATGTAATATACAAAATAATTAGGTTAAAAGGTAGCCACAGAACTCTGTTATTTCATCTTCATTTTAAGATATTTAAAGTGCTCTGATTCTAAGTGAGAACCATTGGTCAACCCTTTTGGGAAAGTTTTCATGAACAGCTGAATAGAATGGAGTAATTTCTTCGACTCAGCTAATGCTTTCTGTTCTCACTTCTAAGAAAAAAATGTTTGGTTTCACACCAGCAGTGGGTTTTAATAAACTTCCACTCATTAGGGCCTTCCAGAAAAGTCAGTCATTTGATAAAAATAAAAAAAAATCCTTCAGAGAAACCAGAAGGAACACAAGTGAAATATTTGGCACCTTGGCAATGGTGCGCTCTCAAGGCACTGGGTCGGCCGCTGCTCCCTGCCTTCTCATCCTTCGGGGCTCCAGACTGACGCTCTTGTTCAATGGACATTTTAACTTTCAATGTATTGATATAAACATATTTAGTGAGGGCAGAAACATAAGAAGAAAACTATATTTGAGAATACTTGATAATGAAGAAGCATGTCTTGATACTTGATTTGGAGAAGCATGTCAACATCTAGTGAAATGGTGCCTCTTTATCGAGCTGCTGTTTTATTAGCTGCACAACTGGGGGAAGAGCCTTAGAGAAGGTAACTTAGGCTCCACTGACACCTTTGGTAAACTCTGAATATGTGACTGTCTCAGGCCTTTCTCAGCCACACCTGGTTCTGTTACCTGTGTAGAGATACTCAGGCTGATAAGCTGGCTGAACTGTTAGAGTCTTGGTTTCCCCCATCTCTCGAGTCTGCAGCAGCACAGAGGCAATGGAGTGGAAATTGCTGTTGCTGGAGAGTGTAATCAGGAGGTGAAGAAGCAAATTTTTGCTGTGTTCAAAGACTTCAGGCCGGTAATGGTCTAAACCTGGAACAAAATATAGAATCTCTTAGTATAAACAAATTTTAAGTCTGTTTAGATTCTAGGGATAGTAAAGATTCCAAGACACCTAGGGGGAAGAACATCTTAAAAGAATGTCTAGTCCTTTGTTATTGTGTATGTTATCAACATAAAGAATTTGGTCTTAGGGAAAATAAAACGTTTTATTCCTTAAATCAAATGTTCTCATAAAATGCTGAGAGATGACCTTCCCTTGACCTGCTGACACAGTTAGCATTCCTCCTTCTTGGGGGTCTCTTCCTTGGATCTCCCTGCCTGTTACTGAGGAATTCTAATTCCATTCATCTCTCCATAAATGAACTCCTTGGCTGGTTGGTCCTCTTCCCATTTTTGCTCTACAACTTGGGTGTGTTAAAGGCTGTAGTGCACTGTGCTCTAGATTCTTTCTCTCTATGCATCAAACGTGTCTGAGGGCTTTAAATTGATCACGTCCAGCCAAGGACCTTCAAAAAAGCCCAATTTGAGTTGGACATCTTCATAGGTATAACATGAGTGAAATGCCGCTCTATTTATATTATAGTCATAGGACAATTTCAAACATGCCTCAAATTTTAGAGCTGATGTCACAATAAGGCAGTGAAACATGGAAGAGGCTAAGTATTTTGAAACAAGGACCACAGATTTTGATATACAAGGAAAGCTCCCTGAATTACCTCCACAGAGTTTGGACCTATTGGCTAGAATGCCTCTTGGATCCAGTCTTACCTAAGAAGACAGCATGAAGTAACAATGGCAGGTGAAGAGCCCAGTCTTCTCTTACACTGTGATCCACCACCATCTCAGTCATAAAAATCACAGCAATATTGCACCTAATCAATGAAATGACAAAGCTAATACAACTTCTACAGACGATGGAAATACATGTATGTACAGATCATTAAGTCACAATTAAATACAACACCTTCCTGAAGAACTATGTAAGACCCCCCTTCCAGGGAGTGGAGTTTAACTTCTGATGTTGCACAGAGCTCCACAAGAACCAGTGTCAGTTGAGCTAATCACATAAAAGAGAGTCTACTTGTCACTAGGTAATAAGGGCTGAGGGATGAAGAGAAACAGAAGGCAAGGCTCCTCTCTTCCAGTTGTTTACAACCTAAAATGCATAACAGAATGAAGACCTATATCAAGTTGACATCAAAGAAAAATTGGAGGGGTGACAAGATAGTGTTGTACATTGGTTAATATTTTAACAAACTCTGCCAATATGCTAAGAGAGGCAATTCAAGTAACCTAAGTTACTCTGATTTCAAAGGTTATTTCATTTGATGGGACCTGGAATAGGTTTCTCTCTTCTTCTAGGAAGAAAAGTCAGTTAAAACTAAGTCATCAGTTAAAACTAAGCCTCACCTGTGGAGTGGCCCCCGAGGGGTGATGGTCTCTGGGAGGTAGTCAACCAGGGGGGCCCAGCACCCCCCAGTAGAAGGCATTGGTAAGGGCTGTGGCTGTTTGGTCTCTGTGATAGTTAACAGCCAGCCTGTGTAGGGAGATATTGGGTCATCTGTAGGGTGAGAAAGAAAGCATGTTTTATTTTTAGGGAGACAATTTTGTTTTCCCTACTTGGTGTTTTTAGAAAGAATCTTACAAACTCATGCTTGTAAAAATAACTTTCTAACTGTACAATTTGGTGAGTATGAATTATATAATCAAACGGGTTAGAATTACTTGATTAGGTTTCTTTCATTACTTTATTTTTTGAATGTTTAATTTATAGTTTTGTCATAGAGCAATAGAAAATACAGATACACAAAAAGAAAAACATTAAATCATATGAATTTCTATAACTGTGAAGACTTTCTCTTTTTCTAACCTCCCCTATCTCAGTAAAATACAGCCTCATATTTCCAGTTTGTTCAGGACAGGAGCCTCAGGTCTTTTCTGGCTTCTCTCTCACAGCTCACATCGACTCAGAATTATGATGATGATGGTGACAGTAACAATAATAAAAACAGAGACATTTGAAGTAGCACAGAGAGTACTTTATGCCAGGCACTTGTCTACTCACTTTCCATATTAATAGCCCAGTTAGAAGTATGAATTATCCCTATTTTATAGAGGGGAAATGGAGGTTAAGTGACTAGCCACCCTCCACATCTTCAAAGTACATTCACAATAAGACCACTTTCCTCCATCTCCACCATTAGCACCTGAGTCTGAGCCACCATCTCTCTCACAGGACGCTGGGGAATAGCCTCCTTACTGTCTCCTGGCTTATACTCCTGCCCTTTTATAGTCTGCTTCACAAAGCAGCCAGAGCCATTTTATGTCTTATTTTATTTTACTTTATTTTGGTATAATTGACCAGAGAAACCCTTTTATTTACTAATTAAAAAAACATTTTCAGTCAGTTTTTTTAAAAAGCAGTAGATCAACATTTCAAGAACCTAATCTAAATATGTACTTGACAATGAAGTGCATCTGAGTATGGAGTGAACAGTTTTCAAAAAAGCCATTGAATATATCATCAAATACCCATTCTGTTGACCTTTTGTGGAATAGAATCATAAACAAATAAAATGAAGATTTATTCCTATGAAAACAAATCTGTAGTACAGTGGTATGAATCTTGGGTATAAGCATAATCAGTTGAATCAAGTTAAGATGTTGAAAATCTAGTAAGAAATTTATGTGTGTATGAAAGTCTATAAGCCAGTTGACTCAAGAGCAACTGAGATATCTAATTAGTTTGGTGAGACCAGATTTAAATCTTTCTTTTGGAAGGCAATTACCAATTACAGTTCTATGCCCAAGAGCCCAATTTTAAAAATTGCAAAAGCAATCAAAACTACATTCAAAGAGCCATTTTTTTTCCAGCTCAATTTTGGCACCGCGAGGAAAAATAAAAAAGCAGCTATGACCATCACAGATGAAAACAAAATGAATATTTGTTATAGTGTTCTTACCAAATTCTATGTCCTATACCCAGAACTGAGAGGTACACTTTAAAGAAATCAAGTGGCAGTGATAGTCCTGATGTAAAACTTGCAGCAACAGTGCGTTATGTTTTGTCACACAGTGCTTGCCACATACTGGGGAAGTATTTGACTGCTTAATGTTTTCATGATTCAGTTTTTCTGCACTCAAATTTTGGTTTACAAAATATTTTTCAGTAACCAGACTTTTCTTGAACCAACAGCTCTCTATTTCTTGGTGCTATTCTCCCCATCAGTAAATCCAGTCCCTCCTGGAACTCAGCTCCCGAGGTCTGTCAGGTGTTGGATGGTACTGACACAGACCCTGATGGGGCACAGAAGACGGGAAAACACAGATAACTTTACTTTACCTGAGACTGATGGTTCTAGTAAAGTTTTAAGTGGACATAGCTGTAACTTTATGTACATTAGAGTTTGATAGTTATACACGGATTTTAGACAATTCTCTCATTGGCATTTCGAATGGCAGAAAGTTTCCCATCTGTGTAGTAAGAGGTAGAGAAGGGCAGCTGAGCTGGGAGGTCAGCAGGACTACTTAGCTCTTACCCCACTCCACACATTTCCCCATAAAATAAAGCGATTTAAAACAACAGCTGCAAAGGCCCAAAACAATGATTCACAAAATGAATCTAAAACATGAAATATCATCATATTTATGATTTTCACCAAAGTATACAAATAAATTCTACCAGTTACTTTATTGATTTCTTAGCATATCTAAATGTTTTTGACTGCAGAATTTCTGTGACTTGTGACCAAGTAACACTCTTTACCTGATCAGTATCTACAATTGTTATCCAGGGCTCTAACAAAATCAGAGAAAATGTTGATTTTGGTTTTTGTCAACTTCCCAAGAAACAAAGAATGTCTGTGACAATTATATCTCATGTTTTAGCATGGTTTTCACTTGGCAACCAAGACTACGCTTTTGACAACAGACCCTATCCTGGGTGAGCTGATTCTCAAGATAATTGCAGCATTGGTTTTGTAATGGGACAATTTCTTATGAGCCTTTCCCCAACCACGTCACCAGGGGAAAAAATGCCAAAAATATAAAAATGCAGACTTGGGTAGCAGATTGAAATTTTGTAATTTTGAGTTGTCCATTGCTTGACTTCTTATTTTTCAGATGCTGACTCTATGCTTCTGCATAGTGAGCGGGATTAAGTGGTTATTTAATATTTATGGCCCCGCTTTTATAATTAGAATAAGAATAATAAAAATTTTCATGTTTCATTCTCCAACATCTGGATTCCACTGGAAACCCCACAACCTGGTGGTACTTACTTTTATCCTCATCATATGACCCTCCAGAGCTATTGCTGTATCTTGACTCCAGGCGAGTGTGGGCTCTGATGACATTACTAAACCTTCAAATACAAGAATATCCATCATCAAATACTGACCTGTGTTATGGGTACGTGCTGTTTCTCATAAACATATCCTGTTTTTGGTAGCTAGTTACAATGAAGCTTTTCCTAAAGAAATACTATAAAAATTGCACCCCAAACGCTTATTTTTCCCTGGAGAGGGCCAGTGATCACCTTTACTCTTAAGCACAAGTTCAAACCTAGAACAGATAAACATTTAAGTCTAATATTTGAATTGAACTAGAGAATTATGATATTTGTTTGGAAGGAAAATGGGGTAATACCGAATAATATACATCCCTTATTCACACGGGGGCCTGGCAGATGGTGGGTGGTCAGTAAATAAGTGCTGGATGAGAGTTCTGGCCAAGATGGAGGTGTAGGTAGAAACCCTTCGATTCCTTGCACAACCAAAAGGAGAATAACAACTAGTCTAAAATCAATAACAACCAGAAGTGCCAGAAAATCAAACTGCATGGAACTCTGACAACCAAGGAATTAAAGAAACAATCAAACAGAACAACCAGACCGGTAAAAACCTGCCATGAGGCGACAGACCATGGGGGCAGGGTTGGCTGAAGGCGAAACTGAGATTCAGAGCTTGCTATAGACTATGGCAGTTGCTGTGGTGGGAGAAACTCCCAGTCTCACACGAGAGTTCTTTGGAAAGTGGGCTAGAGATGGGCACGTGAGCTCCATTGTTCCCTCTCTGGCCCCTCCCCCACATAAGCCCACAGTGCCGCAAAGAGGGTTGCCCAGCTCTGATGACTACCTAAGGCCTCACCCCCTTACAACTCAACAGGTGTGCTGAGACAAAGAAATATGGCCCAAGTGAAAGAACAAAGTAAAACTTCAGAAAGAGAGCTAAACGATGAGGAGATAGCCAACCTATCTGATGGAGAATTTAAAGCCCTGGTAATCAAAATGCTCACAGAACTGACTGATCTTGGTCAAAGGATGAAAAAACAAATGAAAGATAACCCAAATTAAATAAAGCAAAATATTCAGGGAACCAACAGTGACAGGAAAGAAACCAGGACTCAAAGCAGTAATTTGGAACAAAAGGGAAAAATAAACATCCAACTGGAACAGAATGAAGAAACAAGAATTCAAAAAAGTGAAGAAAGACGTAGGAACTGCTGGGACAACCTAAAATGTTCCAATATCTGAATTATAGGGATGCCAGAAGGAGAAGAACAACAGCAAGACATTGAAAACTTATTTGAAAAAATAATGAAGGAAAACTTCCTCAATTTGGCAAAGGTAAAAGACTTCCAGGAAATTCAGGAAGCTCAGAGAGTCCCAAAAAAGTTGGACCCAAAGAGGAACACACCAAGATATATCATCATTAAGTTACCCAAGATTAAATATAGAGAGAGAATTCTAAAAGCATCAAGAGGAAGGGAGAGAGTTACCTACAAAGGAGTGCCATAAGACTATCAGCTGATTTCTCAAAATGAACCTTGAAGGCAAGAAGGAGCTGAAAGAAGTATTTGAAGTCATGAAAGGCAAGGACCTACATCCAAGATTACTCTATCCAGCAAAGCTTTCATTTAGAATGGAAGGGCAGATAAAGGACTTCCCAGATAAGGTCAAATTAAAGGAGTTCATCATCACCAAGCCATTATTATATGAAATGTTAAACAGACTTATCTAAGAAAAAGAAGATAAAAATATAAACAATAAAATGATACCAAACTCACAACTATCAACAAATGAACCTAAAAGAAAAGAAAAAACAATGAAAACAAAAACTAAGCAAACAACTAGAACAGGAGCAGAATTAAAGAAATAGACATCATATGGAGGGATTTCAGTGGGGAGGGGGAATGGAGGAATAGCAGGGAAAAGGTACAGGGAAGAAGAAGCCTAATTAGTAAGTATAAAATAGACAGGGAGAGATAAATAATGGTATAGGAAACAGAGAAGTCAAAGAACTTATATGTACAACCCACGAACATAAACTAAGGAGGGGAATGCTAGAGGGTTGGGGATGCAGGGCAGAGGGGGGATAAAGGGAAAAAATTGGGAAAACTGTGATAGCATAATTATAAAAAATACTTTAAAAATACAAGTGCTGAATGATTGAAGAGTGAAAGTTGACAGAGCTGGAAATACAGAAAAAGTGGTTCATAACACATCTTGCCTTTTACTGGCTTTAAAGTTTCTCTTAAAATGATTGGAGGGTTACCTAAAATTGGAAGGTAAAATGATTACCTTTAGGGAATGGTAACTAGTTGGGCTCTAAATTAACCAGAAGTGCTCTTTCTGTCTGGCCTTTCTGTGGCTTAAGAAGTAACTACCAGCCACCCTCACAAAAAAAAAAAAAAAAAAAAAGGTACCAGTATACTAACTTCACACATGTAGCTCATTTACTCTCACTCACTCATCTCTTAGAGAAGCACTATTTGCTTTACTAGTGAGGGAATAGGCCAAGTGAGTGTAAGCAGCTTGTCCAGTGTCTAGCAGAGATAGTTTTGGTGCCAGGCAAGAGGGTGAATAATGGGGTTTTACGTCTGAACTCTTCCTAGCTCTGTGACCTCGGCCAAGTCCTTTATCTCCTTGCGGATGCTGTTTCTATACCTGCCAAAAAGGAACAATAATACTTTACCATTTATTTTGTTGAGGTTGTAGAAATCAAAAGAAACAATGTGACAATGTTTCTGACACTGCAAGACACCATCAAACTCTAAATATTAATTATTATATTTCTACCTTAGATTTCTGCAACAGTTTTTCCCTTCAGGGCACCAAAGCCTTTCAAATCAATAGCTTTTGAATATCATCTGATGACCTACAAGGTAGGGCAAGGGTGTGACTGAGGGGAAATGATATGTCTATATTTACTTCATACAAAATGACACAAAGTAGGTTTTATCTATTGTACTTAACATGTATGCAGTCAACGCAAACAGCTAAAGGCAATCTATTAATATCTGGAAAATTCAAGCCAAAGTTGGGGAGTGCCCCTACATTACTGACTGTTCTGCCCTGACTGACAGCAGATCAATACCCTATTTCAGTCCAGAAAATGCAGGGCTCCAGGTGTCCTCACCATCACAGAGAAAGAGTGATGTTGCAGGAAAAAGTACTGGATGTGCCATTAAGATGCCTACCTTGTCCCAGGTGTGTAACCTCAGAACACAGCATCTGTGATTGGACTTGCTAAATAAGTAAATGCATGATCTATAATGACTACAAAGACTATAGTAACTTTGGTTTTATTCACTTCTTAGGTATTTGTAGCAGCTTTTTTTCCTCCTGACATAGCCATCTTTTCCCCAGTAACTCTGTATTTCAAACATTCTTCACTGCCCTGTCTTTTGGGCTATTACGTTGTGAATCCATACAATAGAAACTCAAGGACAGCTGCTTAGTTTTATTCAAATCAGGCCATGTAATCATCTAAATCAGACTGGCACTTAGGAAATCAAAAAAGTGACAACCTATAAGAACTTCTGAATAAGTCCTTTAATCATATTTATTCTGGACTTCTGGTCAACATGGAGGCATGGGTTGATACACTTTGCCTCCTTACACAACCAAAGGAAGGACAACAACAAATTTAAAAACAAACAAAAAAACCCCCCATAATCAGAAATGCCAGAGAATCAAACTGTATGGAGTCCAACAACTAAGGAATTAAAGAAGAAACATTGATCCAGACCAGTAGGGGGCTTGGACACAGGTAGCCAGGGTGTAGAGGACAAGTGTTAAGGCAGTGACTGGAGGACTGGACAAGGTGGTGACTGGCAGAGCAGGTGGTTCCACGTTTGTGTGTGGATAAACTGGGAGGAACAATTGGGGAGCAAGAAAGACCACACAACCCAGGGTTCTGGTGTGGGGAAATAAAGCTTCAAAACTTCTGACTGAAAAAACTTATGGGGGTTGGTGTGATGGGAGAAACTTGTAGTCTCACTGGAGAGTTCCTTGGGGGGACCCACAGGGTCCTAGAACATACACAAACACACCCTTCCAGGAATCAGCACCAGAGGGGCCCAATTTGCTTGTGGGTAGTAGAGGAAGTGACTGAAAGATGATGGAGATTTGAGCAAATGGCATTGTTCCCTCTCAGACCCCTCCCCCACATACAGCACCACAATGCAGCAACCTGGATTGTCCCACCCTGACAATACCTCAGGCTCTGCCTCTTACTATATAACAGGTATGCCAAGACAAAAAAAAAAAGGCCCAAATGAAAGAACAGATCAAGCTCCAGAAAAAATACAACTAAGCCATGAAGAGACAGCCAACCTATCAGATGCAGTGTTCAAAACACTGGTAATCAAGATGCTCACAGAACTGGTTGAGTATGGTTGCAAAATGGAGGAGAAAGTGAAGGCTATGAAAAGTGAAATAGAGGAAAATGTACAGGGAACCAACAGTGAAAGGAAGGAAATTGGGACTTAAATCAATGGTTAGGAGCAGAAAGAATAAATATACATTCAACCAGAACAAAATGAAGAAACAAGAATTCAAAAAAAATGCAGAGGCTTAGGAACCTCCAGGACAACTTTAAACGTTGCAACATCCAAATCATAGGGATGCCAGAGGCAGAAGAAGAATCAAAAGAAATTGAAAACTTATTTGAACAAATAATGAAGGAGAACTTCCCCAATCTGGCAAAGGAAATAGCTTCCAAGAAGTCCAGGAAGCGTCCCAAAAAAGTTGAACTCAAGGAGGCACACAACAAGGCACATCATAAGTAAGTTATGCAAGATTAAAGATAAGGAGAGAATCTTAAAAGCAGCAAGGGAAAAGGAGAAGTTACCTACAAAGGAGTGCCCATAAGACTATCAGCTGATTTCTCAAAAGAAACTTTATAGGCAAGAAGTGGCTAGAAAGAAGTATTCCAAGTCATGCAAGGCAAGGACCTATATCCAAGATTACTCTATCCAGCAAAGCTATTGCTTGGAATGGAAGGGCAGATAAAGTGCTTCCCAGATAAGGTGAATTTAAGGAGTTCACCATCACTGAGCCCTTAGTATATAAGAGCCCTTAGTATATATGGAATGTTAGTATATAAGAGCCCTTAGTATATATGGAATGTTAAAAGGAGTTATCTAAGAAAAGGAAGATGATAAAAAATATGAACAATAAAATGACAACAAACTCACAACTATCAACAACTGAACCTAAAAAAATCAAAAACCAAAACAAACCAAGCAAACAACTAGAATGGGAACAGATTCACTGAAATAAAGATCACATGGAAGGTTATCAGTGGGGAGCAGGAGGGAGGAGGATGGGGAAAAGGTACAGGAATAAGAAGCATAAATGGTAGGTACAAAATAGACAGGGTGGTTAAGAATAGTATGGGAAATGTAGGAGCCAAAGAACTTATATGTATGATCCATGGACATGACATGAACTAAGGTGGGGGAAATGTCAGTGGGAGGAGTAGTACATGACAGAAGGGAATAAAGGGGAGAAAAAATGGGACAACTGTAATAGTATAATCAACATAATATATTTAGAAGTCATATTTATTCTGATAAAGGCAAAGTTATAAACAGACCATGGTGAACCAAGACACCATTCAGCAAGAACAAAAACAGGGTGATGAAAGACTATACACCTGGAGGTTTGCATAGGATGCTCCTAGCTGCTCAGGTATTGTCATGCACCGTGGTTTTACAGTTGTGTCCTGGAGGCCCAGGAAGGCCTATAGCATGGATGGTAATTCTCTTTTGCTTTTGAAGATGAATCTAAAGGAGTGTTAGGTAGCATTTAGGATGAAAAGGTAAAGTGGAAGAGGAAGCCACTTCCAGACAACCTTTTTGTTCTGGAGAAGATGGAAAGCACAGTGCAATAAAGTGCATGTTTGGCAAAGAAAAAATAAAGACTGACTCCCAAGACTCAAATCTGTTCTCTCTCTTTGCTTCCCTGGATTGAAAAAGATAATTTTTGGGCCTGGGCCCTAGAGAAATGTCAAGGATTAAGTAGAATGAATAGTATTTTAATGTTAAGAAATACACAATTAGAAATATATAATAAAAATAGCTCTGATAAGAGAATAAATAGAAGGACAAAAATGTTCCCCAAGTTTTATTTGGATGACTCAGCCCAGATTAATACTTAGGAAACTGTCTGTAGATTATTGATCTCTATCCTTTTATGGTTGCAGATTGTCAGAAACTTACACAGCTGAGGTTTATTGCTTTTATTTCCCTGTGAAAAATGCTTTCATGGAATTACAAATTTATTAAATAAGGTTTCATTAGGGGTTGGTGTATTGAAAATAGAGTTGTTTCTTCATATTTTAAAAACTGCTTTGAACTCTAATTTTCATAAAAAGGTGTGTTTACTTTGTTGTTTAGTTTTAAAAATTGTGTGATAAACCCTTCTTTGAGTTTAGAGTTACTACCTGTTAGTAGTTTCTGATGAATTGTTTGTTTGTGTTGATGTACTGAAAGTTATAAAATTCACTGTAGTTTTCCTTTTTACTCTGGCTATTGAGGAACTCAAGGTCAGGATAATATTAACTTTTAGTGGTTTTCCTTAGTCAGAACTTTTGACACAACTATGTTATTCTCTTCTTAACTTGGCTCTTATTCTTTTACCCTTGTTTTACTGGTTCTTTTACTTTAAGCTGCCTGACTTTTGTGTCAGTCAGTATGGCATTATTAAATATTTCTGAATAACATCAGAGAACAGTCCGTCCAGTGATAAAGCACAGGGCATCAGAGCTGCTGCTTTGTGTAACTCCATCATACCCCCTGGACCCCAGAAGTGTATTCTGGTCACAAGTATCCCCAGGTCACAAGTAACAGCAGCCAAATCAGTATTTCTGACCATTCTTATCTCTGCAGACTCTTTGTCTATAAGGATTATAAAGAACAGAATAAAAAACTGTCTTCTGTAATGGAGTTAGCAAGAGGGAGGAAGAAAGTGGGCTGGGTGGTTTGGACAGCTTATCTACTTCTGGGGCTGTGATGTTTTTTAAATTTTCATTCACATATTGAAACATAAAAATGCCTACTATGTGCAGCATAGTAGGCTAATCATTAAGGACAGAAATATGTGTAAGAGATACATGGTCTCTGTTTTCCATGAATTAAAATCCAGTGGTCAAAACAAGCATGTGTGCAAGTAACTACATCAACATGTCAGGGTCTACAAGGAAGGAAGCTGATAAGCAGGTTGAAGAGAGAAAGGTGTCTTAGACTGAGGGCAGAGTCTGCTTCCATAGCCAGGAGACTGCATTAGAGAAATAGGGGAGGTGGAATACAGTGGCAATGGAACAGTGGTGTCTCTGGGATTCAATATTCACATATATATGATCATGTGTATAAATATGATCAACCAATTTATCTACAGTTAGATAAATTGACAGCATGAAAAAATTAGATGTGTATGAGTATGTATAATATATAGGTAAAACCTGCACTGGAATTTCCAATTGCCAACAGTGACGCAGTAACAGAGGAGAAAGTCAACAGCTAGACAAGAAAGCATCTCTTAATGATGCTCTCTGTTCTTGGTGACTTCAGGCCAAGATGGAAGTGTAGATAGACACACTGTGCCTCCTTGTACAACCAAAATAAGGATAACAACAATTAGAAACAAAATAAGCCAGCACTGTCAGAAAATTGAACTGTATGGAAGTCCAACAACCAAGGGATTAAAGTAGACACATTCATCCAGACCAGTAGGAGGGGTGAAGAGGGGTCGTGGGGGAAAAAAAAGCAGCAGCTGGCATACTCAGCAGGCACATGAGGTGGCAGCGGGCGGACCCAGTGAGATGGCGGACTGCGGAGGGGCATGGTGGGCAAGGTGGCTTTTGGAACCGGGTGGTCCCACATTTGCGTGAATATAAACCAGGCAAAACTGGGGAGCGAGACAGACTGAGCAACCCAGGGTTCCAGAGTGGGGAAATAAAGCCTCAAAAGACCAATTGAAAACACCTGTGGGGATTAAGGCACCAGGAGAGACTCCCACCCTCAGAAGAGAGTTTGTTGGAGAGACCCACAAGGTCCCAGGATATACACAAACCCACCCACATGGGAATTAGCACCAGAAGGGCCCAGTTTGCCTGGGAGATGTGGTGGAAGGGACTGAAATCCAGCACAGAGCAGAGGAGGGTGACATCATTTTCTCTCGGACCCCTCCCCCACATATAGCGTCAAAACCCAGTGAGTAGGTTGTCCTGCCCAGGCAAACACCTAAGACTCTGCCCCTCACTACATAACAGGCACATTAAGACAAAAAAATGACAGAACAGATTGAAGCTCCAGAAAAAATACATTTAAGTGACGAAGAGATAGCCAACCTATCAGATGCATAGTTCAAAGAACTAGTGATCAGGATGCTGACAGAATTGGTTGAATTTGGTTGCAAATTAGATGAAAAAATGAAGACTATGCTAAGTGAACTAAAGGAAAATGTACAGAGAACCAATGGCGATGGGAAGGAACCTGGGACTCAAATCAGTGGAGTGGACCAGAAGAAAGAAAGAAACATCCAATCAGAAAAGAATAAAGAAACAAGAATTCAAAAAAATGAGGAGAGGCTTAGGAGCCTGTGGAACATCTTTAAACGTTCCAACATCTGAATTATTGGGGTACTAGAAAAGGAAGAGTAAGAACAGAAAGTGGAAAAGTTATTTGAACAAATAATAAAGGAGAACTTACCTAATCTGGCAGAGTCCTAAAGAGGAATGTCATAATTACATTCCTTCCTAAAGAAGACCCAAGGAGGAACATACCAGGGCACATCATAATTACATTATGTAAGATTAAAATGAAGGAGAGAATCCTAGAAGCAGCAAGAGATAAGGGGACAGTCACCTACAGAGGAGTTCCCATCCAACTGTCAGCTTATTTCTCAAAAGAAACCTTACAGGCAAGAAGGGGCTGGAAAGGAGTATTCCAAGTCATGAAAGGCAAGGACCTCCATTCAAGATTGCTCTATCTAGCAAAGCTTTCATTTAGAATGGAAGGGCAGTTAAAGTGCTTCCCAGATAGGTCAAGTTAAAGAAGTTCATCATCACCAGGCCCCTATTATATGAAATGTTAAAGGGACTTATCTAAGAAAAAGAAGATAAAAAACATGTACAGTAAAATGACAGCAAACTCACAATTATTAACAACCACACCTAGAATAAAAACAAAAAACAAACTTAGCAAACAAGTAGAAGAGGAACGGAACCACAGAAATGGAGATCATATGGAGGGTTAGCAACAGGGGAGTGGGAGGAGGAGAGAGGGGGAAAAGGTACAGAGAAAAAGAAACATAAATGGTAGGTAGAAAATAGACGGGGAGGATAAGAATAGTATGGGAAATGGAGAAGCCAAAGAACTTATAAGCATGACACATGGACATGAACTAAAGGAGTGGAATGTGGGTAGGAGAGGGTGTGCAGGGTGGTGGGGAGTGAAGGGATGAAAATGGGACAACTGTAATAGCACAATCAATAAAATATATTTTAAAAAGATGCTCTCTGTTCACAATATTATAGAGAGAGCTGGTTCTTCATTTTCAAGGCCACCTCTAAAAACTTACACAGGACACTTAGAACTCTGATTCTAAAGGGGCCTCTATGACATTGAAATTAAGAACAATCTAACAATAGCCAGAGGGGAGGGGGAGGGGGCAGTGGGGAGAAGGGTTTTTAGGAACTACTATAAAGGACACAGGAGCAAAACCAAGCGGGAGGGTGGAAGCAAGGGAGAGAGGTGGGTTTGGCTGGGGTTGGGGGTGGTGGGGAGAAAATGCAGACAACTGTACTTGAACAACAATAAAAAAATTTAAAAATAAAACAGAGTAATTTAGAAAGACTGAAAATAAAAAAAAAAAATAAAGGGGCCTCTGTAGTGAGATGTTAATATGTAAAAAGGTAGCACCTTTCTACCCCAGATAAAATTAACAAGAACCATTCAGACTAGACAACAAATGATAAAGAATGTTCTACTTCAGCTAGAAAGTAGAAACATGTTTACTGAAAAAAATTTTTTTTACCATGAGGTAGTTTTCCAAAGAAGGCACTAGCCAATATAGATTTTAAAAAATCACAGGTAAATTACTAATGTATTTCCACTGACATATGGAGTATGAAAAGCATTCATTTCTGAGAAAGGAAAGGGTTTCTTAGGGAGCTATGAAGGACAAGGCCTACAACTCATGATCTACTGAGTTTGGGCTTTTGCTCTGAAGGAAAGCTCACATTGATGAGCCTCTGCTTAAAGGCAGTGCAGCAACTTAGCAGTGCACATGTTGAAATAGAGAATGAACCTTCCCAACTCCAGCTGCAGGCAGCCTGATGTCGGAGAGTCTCACACCTACAGCCCCTGCCTTGCACCATGCCCAGCATGCAAGCCGACGACAGCCATCAGGCCTGCAGGGGATAGCAGGCTGAGGTATTTTCATGATTTAATCCATTGCATTCTCTCCAACATGAATTTGTATCTCATCCTTGTTACTTATTTCTTATGTGAAAGGACTCCTCACTCCTTTTCACTAGAAAATGCTCAGCCTAAGCAGTTTTCAACACCATGGAATCACCCTATATTATATTTTTTTAATTTGAGTACTGTTGTGTCTTTTGGTTGTGTGTCTGCTCTTCACAATCAACTAGGAATCAGGGATCAAGGTTTTATTTACTTTTGAGTAGGTCCTGGGCACTGAAGGCACAGATGTGGGCCAAAGAAATATTATCATCAAAGAACCTGTGGGAAGGGGACTGAGACTTATTTGAGCAGAGAAAGGCAGTGTTCTTGGTTAACCAAGACATGACAAAGTAAAGGTAAAATAAGAATGATGATGTTTCACAAAATTCAGTTGAAGAAAACTACTCTGTCTCTAAGAAATTATTCAACACTCAGATTTGAAAACTTCACATGGAAATGCCCATGGATTCCAGATGCTCTTTGCCTACTAGCAGGACCGCTGGTGGATTTTAGACCTCAGATGAGTAGGAGGCAGCCACCAGAACAACATCCCTCTAAGCTTTCTCTTCTCTGGCTCTCTTCAGGAAGAAGTCCCTATCTTCAGGGATACACAGAGCACAGTTAGCAAATCAGTCGGTGTTTCTAAGAACAGAGAAGGATTTGTGTGTGTGTGTGTGCACATGAAATTTATGAAGCCTAAGTTTTTATTGTTGCCTATGTACAGATTGCTGTTGAAAGTTAAACTGGATATTAAGCCAATTTGTACACAAACCTCTCATCAGACTCTTTCAAGATCTTGCCTTCCTCGGCATCTGGGAAACTGTCCTGGCCGGCAACCACGGTGTTGCTGCTGGAGGTGGTTCCTGTGGGTTAGGAGGAGGGCACTTAGGGAAAAAATGCCTATAGAGGGGTCAGGCTCAAGTCTGAAGTATTCCAGGAAAGGATTTCCTGTGAAATCTCATGTTTGAAGAATGCCTTCTATCTTCTGCACAATCTCAGACATTCTAAACAAACTCCAAGCCCACGCCAGTTGAAATGGGAAAATCCCAGGCATCTGTTACGGTCAAACCTAATTCCTGAACTCTCCTATAAACTGAAGCTACAGCCTTCCTGAAACCCTTTGTTAGGTAATGAGTTTATTTGCAGTGGCGTCCCTGCTGTTAGTTGCTTTAGCATGTCTGGGTCCGGGAGTTACTGCGCTGATGTTAATGAAGCAAGTGCAAGCCCCTAGAGCTTCTGCCCCCCAGGCCCCTGCTTGTCTGCAGGAGTGCTGCTCAGGAAGCAGAAAGCACGGCACACAGAGGGTGTGAGAGACTAGGGCAGGGGAGACATTGGAAGGCACTCGAGGTAGCAGATAAACCAAAGTGAAGCTGGCTTCAGCGGATTTGAGGGGGATGGTATATATTTTATAAATGATGCTGAAAGGTCAATTTGTTGAAAGTAATAATACTGTTGGCATTTTACTCAATCCTGAGAGAATATTCACCAAGCAAATCCTGTAGACACAAGAAGGAAGGTACAGGACTGAGACTACTAAGTGACTGTGTGTCCTGCCTGGGACCCGCCTGAAGCACAAATCTCTGGGCATGTGAGCACTTGGGCCGCCGACAGTCAGCTTTCCCTATAAAATCATTTCACTAACCCAGCAATGCCGTTAAGAGTCTCAGCTATTCGTAAGTCATCTGTCTTTTTTTAAAGTTATTTTTCAGTTACAGTTGGCATACAGTATTATGTTACTTGCAGGTATACAACATAATGATTAGACATTTATATGCCTTATGAAGTGACCGTCCCGTAAGTCTAGTATCCACTTGATACCACACATAGTTATTATAACACTATTGACTATATTCCCTATGCTGTACTCCCCGTGACTATTTTAAAACTGTCAATTTGTACTTCTTAACCCTTTTACCTTTTCACCTGGACCCCTCCCCTCTGGCAACGACCAGTTTGTTCTGTTTTGTGTGTTCGTCTATTTTGTTTTTAGATTTCACATACTTACAAATAAGATCGTATGGTATTTGTTTCTGACTCACTTCACTCAGCATAATGCCTTATAGGTCCACCTATGCTGTTGCAATTTAAGCCACCTCTTAAAGAAAAACATACACCAGAATCAGAAGTAACAACACACATGCATATCCTTTTAGTGTTCTCCACAAAGGAGCGTCAGGACCCAGACAGGCTGTGTGCCCTGCCTACCCGAGGCTGCTGCAGCGGCCCTGCTACTGGCGGCAAAGCGGTAGAAGGGCGGGTTGTCACAGTGCTGGACCACGGGGTTCACTGGCTCTGTCTGCTGCAGCTCAAAAAGCAGCTCCTCCATGGTTTGGATGGTGTTGTTCCGGCACAGGTATATCACCACCTTCTTAATCTGAGAAGGAAACAGAACACAGGGCGTTTCCCAGATCTGTGTATAACAGTGCTGGGCTGTGGGCAGCAAAGACCCGGCCCCACTCCCCTCCACACAGTGCTTTCACCCTGGTAGCTCAGCTTCCTGCTTCCAGTCCATCTTGGTGTGAGTATGAAAACTCACCTTGTACACATGCATGGCTGATGGGAGTGTGTATGAAAGAACTTCCCCTTCTAAGTGGCTAAGTTTACGAAAAGTTACTTTTGGGGCCCATGAACTCTATTTAAAAAATAAAGAACTTGCCATCTAAGGGCTTATCTCGAGAAAGGGTTTTATTTATACAAACCACGGGGGAAAGTGTGAGCTATTTTTGTTTGAAAAGGAATCCAGTACCCTGCTATTCTCTCTTCCCCTAGAAACAAATGAATTTTAGCTGTTTGGGTGATTTTACATTTTAAAAGTAAATCAATCCCTCTGGAGTATAGGTCTGTGTATTGGAGCCTTCAGAGTCAAACTCAAGGTGACAGAAGCTGCAATGAGGCTAGTGCAGCTTAAGACCCCAGGTGGGCCTACGGCCTCTCAGGAAACAGTGACACACAAATGTCAAGTAATTTTGAGCTTACAATGCTATCGTTTTTTGGTGATTATATCACTTCTGACTACAAACAGGAAATACTGGGCATCTCAGAAAGTTTTCTGTCTGCTTGGTTCTCTCTTCTACCACTGAAATTTATAGAGAAAACCTGGAATATTCTACATTTTATTCTGTTTCAAGAGCATCAAAGTATAAACATGAAGCATTTTTGTTACAAATAATGTGTTTTACTTGTTTCTCTTATCTAATGGGTCTAATGTTTACAGAAGGCAGCTTTCAGCAACTGCTAGAAAAACATTCACCCCTAAAGTCACAGGCTTCTGTGTGCAAAGGCTTGGCAAGAGGGTGGCAGAGGTGGCACTAGGACACGCAACTCATCTCTCAGGGGGTAGAAGGGACCTTTTGTGCAACATGTAAATGAGCTCACGGGAGATGAGTGCGACTGACAACATTAGACATACCTATTCTGCTCGGAGCAGAAGGCACATTCTGACTTGTGTTTGCAAATGGATCCATTAACAGGAGTAGTGCCTATCAAGAGCCTGGGGGCCACTTACATAAGGCAGGAGAAGGGTGTCACTGCTGACCCCACATAGGCTGATCAGGAACTGCAGGGTGACCCTCAGGTTGTTACTCCACTTCTCGTTGTTGGCTAGTGCATTCCAAGCATTTTCCATTTCTGGTCCAGGAACTTCATCCCCATACTGCAACAAGCAAAACGAACACTGGCCTAAGAGACACGTGGGAAAATTCAGGGATGCAAAATGTTCAGTTATACCTTATTTTAAGGGTCATGGCCCTCTGAAAACAATAACAAGGGGAAAGAAACATGGCCATCCACCAGGAAGAACCCATGTTCAGCAATTTATAATGCACAAATTAGTAATGCACAATGCTTGCTCATGTTGTTAAGAATGTGAGGCTTCTTATTTTTATTATAATTTAAACATTGTGGTAAAATACATGTAATGTAAAGTTTATCACATTAATCACTTTTCAGTGTACAGTTGGATGGCATTAAGTACGGTCACATTGTTGGGCAACCATCACCATCAGCCATTCCCTATTCATGTGGTTTTTAATGACAAATGCCACTCTGCCTGGGTTTGCAGCCTGGGTTTGATGAACCCAGATTTTCTGGGACAATGGAGCAATGCTATGGAGGCACGGTACCTTGGCAGTCATGTACATGAGGTTATTCAGGACCAGAGATGTAGCTTCTGGGGAGCCCCAGCCATTCCCTTTCAGCCCATGGGAAGTGGTCACTTCTCCTTCCTGGTCCTTGCTGTCATCCTCGGGGCTACTGGGGCTTGACCCTGGGAGAAGGAGTCTGCTGTCCACCAGCTCGATGTTGCGCAGCCAGGGCAGCAGGTAAGTGAGCATAATCTGACGCCCATTTGGGTGCGTGGTAGGGAATCGCTGGCTGACCTCTAGAGAGAAGGGTGGTGATGGAGAGCCACGTGTTATGGCACCAAATTAAACTAAAACATTAACAGCACTGAGAGGTAGCATGGGCCTTCAGTTTACAAAGCGTCTGTATACACAGCAGCTCCTCAAGGCCATGAAATCTTAAAACTGAGACTTGTCCTCTAGCCTCTCCCTTCACATCTGGTGCCCTGGGGGGAAAGTGAGAGAGCAGGGTGGGAAGATCCTAGCTTGGTGAGAATGAAGTGAGGTGGAGGCCTCCTGAGTTCAAGTCCACTGCTGACAGAAGAGGCACATTGCAGTGGACAAAACAAGGGACTTGGGATCAGAAGGACATGTGATTATATACAGGTCCTCCACACAACAGCTGCATGAGACTCTGGGTTAGTTACTTAATTTCTCTGCTTCTCAGATTCCTCATCTGTCAAACAGGGCTACTAGGGTAACACACTGGGCTATTGTGAGGATTAAAGATAGAATCATAATGTACAGAGCATGTTCAGCATGGTACCTGTAATTTTCAGGCTCTAAATAAACAGTGGCTAGGACTATTAGAACAGAGGCTGTCTTTCCACTGCACCAATATCATTCAGAGCATCTTCCATGCACTATTAGCTGTTACAAAGTAGGATGTGAGCCTCCAGAAAGAACCAAGTCAGTGCACAGACTCCTGCTTGTGGAGTCCACTTGAAAGCTGCCAACTGTGTGCATGCTCAGTGGCCGGGCTCTGTTTCATGACATAAATGAATCAAACAAAGGGCAAACTATTTGGCCAGCCCAGTCATTTCACAAGGCAGCACTTTTGCATTAGTTCACAGCCAGCAGCATTTTATTTTTATAACTGAAACAAGCTTTCTATTGAAAAAAAGCACAGCTTTATGTATGTGCTGCAAGCTCTAACATAACCTCTGATTTCTATCATCTAGAAAAGAAACTCTTTCATCCTAAGGGAAATGAGAAAGCTGGTCTGAGGCACTTACTATCCAGCATGGGAGGGAATCTCATTTGGGGAGCTCATGGTTGCTAAGCAATAGAACAGCACAGTAGTCAGCAATTACACTGAAAAACCCACTGGATCCCTGACACTGTAGCTTTAACTGATTTGCCCCTTTCTCTAAAATCACAATTACAACTTTTTACTTTGAAGAAGAAGAGTATACACATTTAATGCTGTGCCACAGAATCAGAAAGGGTTGTTAGCTTTTATATGGGTCAAAATATCAAAATTTATTCAATACCTAATTTCTAAACTTTATGGGTGTGATGATTGCTGCTATGGACTTTTATGACACATGTTCAGATCCTTGCAAAATCATGTCAGTCATTCATTCCAACACACAGGCCCTCTTCTGTGAGAACATCCCTGTGCTGGCTGGAGAAAGCAGACGGGAACCTTGGTCCCAGCCCCGAGCAGGAGACCCTGATGCCAGTTATGGTGATGGATAACTCTAGGGTGACAAGTGATACACAGAGGCACAGAGTGCTTTGGGGGTTCCATGGAGAAAAAGGACTTCTGGTTACAAAGATTCAGGGGACTTTTATGGCAAAAGAATGGGAATTAAGTTATTTGAAATTATAGGCAATAAAAATCTCAGCACAGGGTTTGTAATAGTAAAGGCAGTAAAAACAAGACCTAGGGATTTATTATAAGTACTTCATTTTTTTACATTATTTTAAAAAAGTTATTCTTCATAAATCAAACTAGCTAAAAGGTCAATTCTTGAAGAAAACTGCCTGCAACTCATCATCTGAGCTTCTTTTCTTGTTAAACTTGCTGTACTATTTATTCCCCCTCTCCTCAAACTGTCAGACTCATCCCTCTGCTAGCTTCTCCCTCTCCGTCAATAAACTTGCTCAAAGCAAACCTCACTCATCCTCTGACTCTGCACCTCCCTGTGGCCCCATCTTCCCTGTTTTCTTCTTTTTTCAGCCAAATGGCTGAGATCTGGCTTTTGCTGCTATTTCTCCATGGAAATGACTGACAGTTACCAATGAATTGAGAAATCCAGAGGGTAATTCTGATAATTTTAGAGCTTATCTTGTAGGTCTAAATGTAGACACTCCATTTGTGGCTGTGGACTGCTTGCTCCCTCCTCCTGAATTCTTTCTTCCCCAAGGTCTCCATTAGCCCACCTAGATGATGGGTCTAGGTGTCCTCTGAATGTGCCTCTGTGCCCTCTGTTCACTCGCCCTTCCTTGGCCCAATGCTTGGAAGCTAGGTGTCAAGGTTCTTTCTCTCATTCTGGGCTCTCTCCATTCACAATCTCATTTGCCCCCTTGGTTCTAAATCCTTCTATTCTTCCATGAGTTGCTAGTGCCAACCTCCCCTCGACCCTAGTCTGTCCATATAGAGGCCTACACTCAATATCTTAGGCTGAGCTCCCTGCCTAGCCCTAAACCTCCTCTTCTCCCCAGTGGCTCTCAGCATGGGACCATCTCCACTGGCCTTACAGATGCGCATAGGCACTCTCCTCCGTGAACCCCACTGAGGACCTCTTTATATTGCCTCTCTCCTCTCCACTTGCCCTGGGCTTAGTTCTGGCCTTCATAACTTCCTCCTTGGGTGGCTGTCATCACATCTCAATCGGTGTTCTGTCTCTAGACCTTAATGAGCCTTCCAAACTGCAGCCCATCTTTTAAAATGCATTCTGATCTGTCCCTTACTTCTGTTGTTTGAATCTGCTCAGTGGCTTTCAAAACCCAAACACCTTGCCTGGATGCCCTCCCTGTTCACAGGGCTCTGAGGGGTTTCAAGGAAGACACGAAGATCACTGGCCTCCAAACTCCTTAGGGAGCAACATGAGGCCTTTCAACATTTGACTTCTACCTCCCTGTTTGTCCCTGTTTCTGTATATATTACGTTAGCCAAATCGACCACTATACAATCTTTCAAATGCAACCTGCTATTTGACACCTCTTGGCAAATGCTTATGCTATTCCATGGTCTGCTGTGCTTACCTACTTGTCAACTGTAATGTCAACTACTTGTCTGCTTTGTAAATTTCTCCTCTTCTTTTCAACTGCAGCTCAGGCATCCCCTTCTTTGGGAAGACTTTCTTGAAATTCCTGGCTCAGTAATTAATCAGTTCTTCATCTTCTAGCAGAATATGCTTTTTTATTGCACTTCCTGGACTGTATCCTAACCACGCAATTACACATCTTACTTTATTACTAAACCATGAACCTTTGATTGGAGAGACTATTTTATTTACTACTGTATTCTGAGGACCTGGCATAGAGGTGGCACTCAACTTTGGTGGAAATAAATAAAAATAAAATTTAGTTTTCCAAGAAGAGAATTAATTTATCAAAAAGGATTTTCTTGCCCTGGCTGGTATGGCTCAATGGATTGAGGGCCAGCTTGCAAACCAAAGAGTAGCCTGTTCAAATCCCAGTCAGGGCACATGCCTGGGTTGTGGGCCAGATCCCCAGTTGGGGCACTCAAAAGAGGGAATCACATATTGATATTTCTCTCCCTTTCTTTTTCCCTCCCTTGCCCTCTCTCAAAAATAAATAAATAAAAATTTTAAAGGGTTTTCTTTTTTTTTAAGGTGTTATTTATTTATTTTTAGAGAGAAGGGAAGGGAAGGAGAAAGAGGGAAACATCAATGTGTGGTTGCCTCCTGGGGACCTGGCCTGCAAATCGGCAACCCTTTGGTTTGCAGGCTCGTGGTCAATCCACTGAGCTATGCCAGCCGGGGCTAACATAGTATTTTCTTGAATTCCTCCACTGTCAAGCACAATGCAAGGGTGTGGGTGACTCTGTCTCAGAGAGATGGAGAGTTTTTTCAATGTAGTATATTTTAAATAGATCTTAAGGAAGACTGGGAGTTGGAAGATGAGGAGAAGGGCTATCTCCAGCAGAACAGGGATTTACAAAAGGAATTGGTATGCTGGTAAAAGGTTATGTGAGAAAGGAGCAGAGGGCTCTTGGGTAAAAAGCAGAAAGAACTTTGGAAGAGAAGCTGTCTTACAGATGAAAGAATTCCAAATTTATAGCACTGGCTTTGGGAAAAGACACCTTGATCTAATTCTGACTTGGATCCCTCCTCACTACATGGTCTTGAGCAAATTAGGGAACGTCTCTAAGCCTTAGCTTCTCACCTGTAAAACAGAAATAACAATTCTAATGGTAGTGGTGGGGACAACCCCATGACAGGACTGGGCTAATCACTTGATTTTTATTAGCTCATTTTAACCCTCACATCCTATGAGGTAGTTTTTATTGCAGATGAGGTGACAGAGTTTAGAGGCTCTGTGACTTGCCCATGGTCCAACAGCTAGTGCATGGCAGGGCCAGTGATGAACCCAGACTGCCTGACTCTGGAGCCGCACTTGTAACCTCTATTGATGAGTGTAAGAGTCAATGAGGAGTGAAATGTATATAAAGTGCCTACCACAGAGCCTGGCACATGTTAGCCACTCAATGGATGGAATCTGTTATCAGCAATTTTTAGGGTAACTAGACAGAGGTGTTGGACTTAGGAAGTGCTGCACATAATTGGTTTTTCATGGCAGGTGGATGGGGCGGGACTTGCAAGGATACAGACTAAGGCAGTGCAAATGTAGATGGGGAAGGAAATGAATTCAAGAAACCAAAGTAAGCCTCCCCTCAAGGTACTATGTGAGCTCAGACAAGACACTAATTGACCAATGCAATTCTTTAAAAATGGATTTTCATAAAAACTAGTCACAAAGATTACTTGAAAAGATTTGCAGGAATTGTATGTATTAAAAGTTATACTACCCATATTAATTTCTTTGGGAAATTTTATATAGATAATGTTTATAGAAACTTGATTAATCGATGAGAAATGCATCTTCATAGTTGTTTCATGTTTATTTATACCTACACTGTTTTAGATAAACAGATCTTCTTACATTTAAAAAAAATTCTAAAATTTACTTTTGTATGTAACTGGACTTAGTCCACGTATATGAGACCAAAATTACAATAATTTTGATCTACAAACTTAGCACCCACAACTATGGCTCTAAATTGACATTAGAATTTGAAGAGCAAACTAATTAGAGCATAAATGATCACATGTGTAATGACTGACTGTTGTTTGGTACCTGAGAAGAGCGGGAGCGTGAGCTCGGGGTACATCCTGGCCAGCTGACACGACAGAAGGGCTAGTGACATGCTGTAAAGGGGCGGCAGTGGGCCGTGGGTTCCACAGAGAACACTGCCAGGTCTTTGTTCAGCTACTTTCTTTGAGTAAACAAAAAGCTTTGTTTCAAGGACCTATAAAGAGGTAGGAAAGTAAGAAAACAATACAATAAAACATTGGCTGTGTTAGGAGCATTTCTATTTAATAAGGATTCAAAGTAAACTAATAAATCTAATAGTGATTCAATATAGCAGCATTAAGTATAGTAGTATTCAGTGGAGGACACCAGTTAGTCCCTCTGTTTACAATGATAGGCAGAAATAAATAAATGAATATCAAGAAACAGCAACCCAGGGGGTAACCCATTTCTATTTTCTATGCCCACGAGTGGATGTTTCTGTGTCAGTGAGTGGTACGTGCCTGCATGAGCTGCATGGAGATCTCATAGGTCTCTCTGCTGGTGTCAGAGGCCTTAAAGAGAACAAGGTTTAGCAATGTCACTGTGTCGAAGGGATAGTTCCTAAGGGGGGAAAAAAAAGCACAGTTTATAAGGCTGTCGGCTAGTAATCTAGATAAATCAGTACCACTGGCCTCAGTCACACTTACTAGTGGCACCCCATGCCTAGTAAACCTCTGGGATTGTTCTGCCTCACTCTTTTGCTGCTTATTAGCAGATAAAGGAAAATAGCTCCATTTCTGTTTAAAAATGAATATTGTGACACCAGGAGAAACAAATACAAAGATGTATTTAATACATATAGATTTTAACGAAAAACAAATACAAGTAGAAAGGACTGTGCTTAGACAATAAGTTTAAATTTCTTAATAGCTCACTGACTTAATATTTCCATTCAATCTATCTACACTTACTAAGTACCAACCATATATTGGTACTTCACTACGAATACCTGTGAAGTACTTATGACACTACGGTAGTGAGGACAGTCCCTTCCCCTAAGGGCAGCTTCTAGTTTTCTTAGGGAAACAGAACTATACAGTCTAGGTAAGATGGCAGCTATGATGGCGGGCTGTGAACTTCCAGCGAGGGACACCCAAATCAGAGGTGGGTCGGGAAAGGCTTTTCCAAGGGACTGATGAGTAAACTGAGCCTCCAGCCCCAGGAGACATCAGCCAGGTCATGGAAGGGTGGTATGAGAGTGTTGTGGGCAGAGAGAGCATTTTGAAAGATTACAAGAATAAAACAGCAAGATACCTTGTGAAAAAGGAAAGAATCTCTGAGTGTAAACAATAAGCAGAAGAATAGAAAGTGCCCGGGCTAGGGGGTGGGTGCATGGGGATTATGACCAGCCTATGGACTTCATCCTGAAAGGCATAATAAAGATCCTACTGGATCTGCAGTGGGGGTGGGTGAGGAAAGGGCATTAGGTTTTGAACACCCACTCTCTCTGCTGATAGAGAATGGGGGTCAATATTGGAAGCTGTGACAATAATCCAGATGGGAACTCATGAAGGCTTGAATTAGGGCAGAGACAATGGAAACAAAAAAGGGGATAAAACTGAAAAACACTAAGAAAAAAAGTCGGCGGGATTTGGTAATTGCTAGTATGTGTGGGATTGGGGCTAGGGGAAAAGAGAGACACAGACAATAGAGTATGTGGCAATTAGTGGCATAATCAAGCGGCATATGGAGACCAAATCCATTTTTTTCCTTGCTGTGTGATACTATTTAAAGATTATGTCTTTTTTACTGTATGCATTTTCTTAGTCTATAGTAAAAACAAGGTCACAGATGGAAAACTCCTGGTGAGAAAAATTGTTAGTGCACAGTCTGTATCAGGAGACTGGTATTCATTTTGAGGCAACCTTCAGAAAGCAGAAGGTAGCTTGGAGCTGAAAAACATATTGTCTATCCTGTGGGATTCTTTATTGACTGTATATAATTACACTGTTTAGGAAGTTCTGTTCTGGAGCTTTCACCCTTGTAGAAAGGCACAGCCCTACTATGTGTACAGGCCATGTCACAGTAAGTTACAGTGGAAACTGCTTAGATACATGAAAAAGGATTTGTACTTTTATACACAATATTACTAAAATTTAATATTTTTATGGTACTAGTAATGCATGAATACATTTTTCTGTTGAAAGGAACACATGAAGTGGGAGGACCCACACTGAAGATGACTCACTTGCATGTCTGGTAATTTCTGGCATGTCGGTGCTGGTTGTTGGTAGGCATATAGAATAAAATGTGGATGTGCCCATCTCCCTCTCTCCCCCAACTGTTGTTTCTGATCCTACATGCAGCCACTGCCAACATTTTGGTGCATGTCCCAGCCCTTTTCTAAGTCTCTATATAAAGATGTGTATGTAAGTACCCCATCTTCAACACATAGGATTTGAAACACAAATGTGATTGTACTAACTACATGTAATGTTTAGAGATTAGGTTTTACAGCAAACAATAAAGCCCACCTCAGACTCCTTAATAGCTATGCAATATTCCACAGTGTGGACAGACTATAAGTAACTACTCTTGCAGTGGATGCAGTGGTAGCCACCTACATTCCCCTCAGGGCTGGGCATTCAATCCTCCCCCTGAAGTGTTGGAGTCTGATACTGCTGGCTGAACCCTTCTCTGGAATTGCCTTCTACCAGAGAGATGTACCCAAGCCAAGTCATGCCTATTCCTCAGCAGGAGCTGAGGGACTGGTTGGTTTTCATTTTTCTACCCAGTTCTACTTCCTTCACTTCCCCACAGATGTTGACCCAGTGGGCATTCACTAATGAATTCCTTGCATTCAAATCTTCATTTTAGAGGCTGTTTCCTGGGGAATATGACCCCTGCTAGTTTCATTTTTCACTATTATAATAATGAAAATGTGCAAGTATTTCTTCAGAAGAGATGCCTATACATCATGTAGGGTCAAACAAACAGCTTACTGCCTGACAATGATTAATGAGCTTTACCTGTATTCCTGTGCAAAATGAACCCAATAAAGGCCCATTGAGGAAAAGGGTCTTGGCCCTTCTCCTTTGTGAGATTGGCCACCTTTCCTCCCCAAGCAGATCATGTCTTGGTAGACTTATTCTCATCTGTGGTGGGGGGACTCTGTGGGTGGAGCCCCCCCACAATGATCCAGTTTATGTATGACTTTTTAGAAACCTATTCTTTTATAAGAGAAGGTACTTAGGTATTTTTCAGAAACAAACATGCAGAAAACAAAAAAAGCAGAAGCTAAAATACCAGAATTGCTTTGGAAAACAGAATTGAAAAATAAGTGCAAAAATTGTTCAAACAAATCAGAGCCTTGTCTAGGCTACATAGTCTGAGAATTTATGAGAAAAGAGAGCAGCTTTTGGCCACAGCTGACATTTCAAATGGTGAAAATGCCATGAGGCGAGAAATGACTGCAGTGTTGGCCACCATCTTGGCAGACAGGTCACAGCCATGGCACTGCCTGGCCCTCCAGCCTTCCTTCTGAATAGATGAGTATCATTAATGTAAATTGACACACAATATTTGCTTAAGAAACTCAAATAGTTTAGGACAATAGCTTAAAAATCTACTGTAAAAATAGGTTAGGGCCTATGTCCTAATATTTTTATGACTAAAAATATTACTGAAATTGAGATTATGTCACTAACTTCTCAAAGCATTTATTTGTGCTCCCTAAGGGAAAATACCTAGAATTATTCATAGGAATGCCATGTAATACTTTATGAGATGGCATGCAATGAAATCTGGCTATGAAGTTCAAAGCAAGTTCACTGGGAAAAGGGCAGCAAAGAAAGAAAAAATTTATTATTCTTATTTTTGTAAAAGGAGACTTGGTCTGAGTTATACATTCTAAATATGTTTTTTAGAATCAATGAATCATTGGAAATTTATTCTAAGTATGTAGAAATATCTGAAAATAAAAATATTTTGGAGAAAGATTTTTGTAAAACATGTTATTTTGGTAATATCCCATAGGTCTAAATAACCTTTCATAATGTTAACATTAAGAAATAAAATGATAGAAAAATCAGTTTATAGTCATCTGCTATGATTTTTATGGAGATTAAAATACATAGAATTCTGTAGCTAAGATTATGAAAAATGGAAGCTTTAGCATGAAATATTATCTATTATCTTCAAAAAAGAAAGATAAACATTTTATATAGTATAGTTACTTTACATTTATTAAAAGTAGATGTCTTCTAAAATTCTGTGTCTGTGAATTTAGAACATAATAGGTTAGAATTTAAAACTAATTCATTTTATCCCCTTCTTCTGGCAGTTCAAATGGCCATTTTAAATGCAACATTTAATTAAAAAGGAAAATCAATAGTCTGTGTGAGTCTTTCAAAAATAATGGGCATGGGGGATGGAAAACTGTACTTGAACAAGAATTAAATAAAAATAAAAAAAATAAACTTCAGCTGCCTTCTTTCAAGTTCTAAAATGTAAGCTCTTTTCTTGGAAAATCTTATGCAATTTGAAATCTTCAAGGGAATCTTCATTAACCCTTGTTTCATAGTTATAAAATTCTATAAAGTATAGTTTATAAAGAATGGTTTTGCTGGAGGACTACTTTATATAACAAGGGCAGGGGGATCAAAAGTGTGATCTGTAGAACCTGGGGTGCCACATTCCTTTCCTTTCTTCCATTCTGAAGTTTTTCACAAGGCGGAGTGAACCTTTTCAGACCGCTTTGTGGTATCAGTTTGCCCGAGGTGGCTGAGGGGCTTACTGTTCACGTCTGTCACAAGCATTTCTAGAAACTCCTTTTACATATCTTCTTGGTCATTTTCAAATTCAGCTCTAATGTTTCACTACAAATTTCCATGCAAATAAAGGAAGGGTGCTATAACAATAAACCACTCTCCTGTTGAATATGAAAAATCAATGTAGCTGTACACTTATTGGGAAGGATCTATCTGCTGGGGAATATATATAGGCCATTTTGGATTCCCATAGAATTTACTATGCACATGTCACTGCAGAAACAGTAGGCTCTCAGTTATTCATATCAAGAACAACTCTAATTGTATTTGCCACTGACCAGCAGCCCCCACTTACAAGAATCCGTACCTGCTTCCACATACAGTCGCTATGGCTTTGAAACAACCTGATGCAAGTTGGTAGGAACCTGTGTAGCATCGGTCAATCGCCCAATTGAAAAGATTTATTTGGTCAGGATTAAGTTCCAAGAGCAAGACGACAACTTCACGGCCAAGCTGATGGACCTGAATACATGGAAGAAAGCAATTATTCATGTTTAATAAAAGGCTATTCCAGGAAAAAACACCGAATTGAGCCTAGACAATATTAAATGGAGTAAAATAGAAGTGGAGACAGCATTCATCTTGATTTATTTTTGCTCACACTTCCCTCTTTATGAGGCAGCAACTGAAACTGAATATTGGAATGTATGAGCTGAACAGGACCTTGTGTAAACCTGTCACAGAGGATCCAATCACTCTGGGTCATTAACTTCGGAAAGATAGTGAAGGCTCTATGTTTCTTCTTTGTATTTAAAAGGTTTCTGAAAAATACATGTATTTGGCAAAAGTTTAAACATACAGAAGGAGATAGCCTTTATGTAAGCAGTCCTTTAAGAAAAAAATCAGAGGGAATATGTATAGGAGGCTTGATTACTATATATACTATGTAAAGCTTAGCTGGTGATCTTTTACAAAGAAATACAATTATCAAGAAACTCTCCTTAATCACAGACTTTCACGTAAAAATATTGGCACAGGAAAGAAAACAGGATATTTAATCGATTGCTGAAGCTACTGTCATATTTGTCAAAAACTGATACCTGGAGGCTACATTCCCCTCAGAAAACATTTCCTTGCCTGTGTCTGAAGTTGTCCAGTGTCTTTCCAGTTACAACCACACAGAGGAGGGAAATTTCTGGCTTTTTTTCCCCTACAGGGTGTTGGGAGTGAATTCTAATTGAATGGTCAACTATCATCAACCTAGTGCCTTAAGAGGTTAAGGTGAAAACTGGTAACACTGCCACACACACACACACACACACACAAACCCTAAAAAAACAATATTTTATTAAAAAGTTAGACTAGATTGTTTTTATGTTTTCAGGTCTAACATTGAAGTCATTGATCCATTTTGGATTTATTTCTGTGTGTGGCGTAAGAAGGTGGTCTAGTGTCACTTTTCTGCACGTATCTCTCCAATTTTCCCATCATTTACTGAACAAACTATCTTTAGTCCACTATGTGCTTGCTTCTTCTGTCAAATATTAATTGAGTATATAGGTGTGGGTTGATTTTTGGGCTCTCTATTCTTTTCCATTAATCTATGTGTCTGATTTTGTGCCAGTACCATTCTGTTTTGATTACTATGGCCTTATGGTACAGTTTGATAGTGAGTAGTGAGATTCTTTCAACTTTGTTCTTCTTTCTCAGGATTGCTGTTGCTATGCAGGGCCTTTTGTAGTTCCATACAAATTTTTGAAGTATTTGTTCTAGTTCTGTGAAATACATTATTGGAATCTTGATAGGAATTGCATTAAATCTATAGATTGCTTTGGGTAGTATGGACATTTTAATGATGTTAATTCTTCCTGTCCATGAACATGTTATGTGCTTCCACTTATTTGTATCTTTTTCAATTTCTTTCTTCAGTGTCTTATAATTTTCCAAGTACAGGTCTTTTACATCCTTGGTTAGGTTTATTCCTAGGTATTTTATTGTTTTTGAAGCAATTGTGAATGAAATTGTTTTCTTAATTTCCCTTTCTGTTAGTTTGTTATTGGCATATAAAAATGCAACTGATTTCTGGATATTAATTTTGTATCCTTCTACTTTGCTGAATACATTTATCAGTTCTAGTAGTTTCTTGGTGGAACCTTTGGGGTTCTCTATGTATAGTATCATGTCATTTGCAAATAAAGACAGTTTTCCTTCTTTCCAATTTGGATGCTTTTTATTTCTTCTTCTTGTCTTATTGTTTTGGCTAGGACTTCCAGCACTATGTTGAATAAGACAGGTGAAAGCGGACATCCTTGTTTTGTTTCTGATTTTACAGGGAACACATGTAGTTTTTGCCTGTTGAGCATGATGCTGGCTGTGGGTTTGTCATATATGGCCTTTATTATGTTTAGGTATGTTCCCTCTATTCCCAATTTGTTGAAAGTCTTTATCATAAATGGGTACTGGATTTTATCAAATGCTTTTTCTGCATCTATTGATATGATCATGTGGTTTTTATTGTCCATTTTGTTTATGTGGTGAATCATATTTATTGATTTGTGAATGTTGTACCAACCTTGCATTTGTAGAAACATAGGCAGCAAAATCTCAGACATTGCTTATAGCAATATTTTATTAATTATACCTCCCCAAGGAAAGGGAAACAAAAGAAAAAATAAACAAATGGGCCTACATCAAACTATAAAGTTTTTGCACAGCAAAGGAAATCATCAACAAAATAAAAAGACGCCCCCAGAATGGGAGGACATATTCACTGATACATATGAAAATGGGCTAATAACCCAAATTTATAAAGAACTTACAAAACTCACCCCCCCAAAAAAACCCCAACCAAACAAAGAAGTGGCTGTTTGGAGAACATACAGGTGGCCAATAGACACAAAAAAAGATGCTCAAGGTCACTAATCATCAGAGAGATGCAAATTAAAACCACAATAAGATATTACCTTACACCTGTTAGAATGGCTATCATCAATAAATTAGTAAACAACAAGTGCTGGAGAGGATGTGGAGAATGGGGAACCCTTTTGCACTATTGGTGGGGAATGCAGACTAGTGCAATCATTGTGAAAAGCAGTGTGGAGATACCTCAAAAAATTAAAAATGGATCTGCCTTTTGACCTAGCAATTCACTGTAATGTAATTTACAATCACCAAGATATGGAAGCAAC
This sequence comes from Sturnira hondurensis, assembly GCF_014824575.4. NCBI lineage: Eukaryota > Metazoa > Chordata > Mammalia > Chiroptera > Phyllostomidae > Sturnira > Sturnira hondurensis. The sequence continues at coordinate 8,672,036 of NW_028095541.1, forward strand.
CCAAGTGTCCATCAGTACAGGAGTATATAAAACAATGATGGGACATTTATACAATGGAATACTACTCAGCCATAAATAAGAATATTTTACCCTCTTTGATAGTATGGATGGATCTGGAGAACATTATGCTAAGTGAAATAAGCCAGTCAGAGAAAGACAAATACCATATGATTTCACTCATATGTGGAATCTAATGAACAAACTGGATGAACAAGGAAAACAAGGACAGACACAGAAATAAAAAGCAGGATGACAGCTAAGGGGGTGGGGATTTTAGGGTGTGGAGGGATTGAGGAAAAAGGACTCATGGACATGGACAATAGTGTGGTTGCTGGGGGTAGGGGAATATAAGGAGACTAGATGGTAATGGGAAAAATACAATAAAGATTAAATAAAAAAGTTAGACTTGAAAGAAAATTATGATTTTGTTTGTGCCTTAGAAGCTTGATATTGACATAAAATACATAGACAATATATGATTCACAAGTATATGATGAGATACCTTAACTAAACACAATAATTTGAACACCATTAAGTAAAAACTATGGATTACTAGCACCAGTAAATCCTGCCTGTGTATTTTCTTACTCACTGGCTCTCTCCACTCCTCAAAAGCAACCACATCCTGACTTCCACCACCATAGTTAGTTTGGGCTATTTTTGAAATCTATATATAAGTGGAAGTATATAGAATACAACTTTGTGCACTGCTTTTTTTCACTCAACCTCTGTTTGACCTACATTCATTTATTCCCATTGATACATAGTATCCTAATTTATAGTTACTCCCTAATTTAGAGACTGCTTGGTTGTGGGTATACTGTGTTCACCTTTAAGAGATAATACTATCTACCACTTTTCCAAAATGGTTATTCCAGTTTGCAATCTCTATATAGCATTGCATGAGAGTTACCAATTGTTCCTTTTCCCCATTGACATTTGGTAACTGTCAATGTTTTTTTTTTTGTTGTTGTTGTTCTGATTGGTGAATTTTAACCTTTATATTTTCTTATTAGTTTTTTTAGTTTTATTTTTCAATTAGAGTTTACATTCAATATTATTTTGTATTCATTTCAGATGTACAGCAAGTAGTGGTTAGACAATTACATAATTTACAAAGTAATCCCCCCAATATTGCAAGTACCCACCTGACACCATAGTTACTGTAGTATTATTGATTATTTTTCCTATATTATACTTTATATCCTGTAATTATTTCATAACTACCCAATTATACTTCTTAATACTTTCACCTTTTTCACTCATCCCCCCAAACCTCCTCATTAGTTTATTTTCTGCATCTATAAGTTTGTTTCTATCTTGTTTACTTTGTTCTTTAGGTTCCATATATAAGTAAAATCATATGGCATTTGTCTTTTTCTGCCTGATATTTCACTTAGCACAGTGACCTCTGGGTCCATCAGTGTTGTCACAAATTGTGAGTCCATTTTTTATGGCTGAGTAATATTCCATTGTATGTATGACCACAGTTATTTTTTATGCTCATGTCTACTGATGGACACTTGGATTGCTTCCAAATCTTGGCTATTGCAAATAATGCTGCAAAGAACATAGAGATGCATATGCAATTTTTTGCTATTGATTTTTAGACAGAAAATGAGGGGGGAGAGAGAGAAATTGACTTGCTGTTGCACTTATTTGTGCATTCATTGGTTGATTCTTGTGTATGCCTTGACTGTGGGCTGAACCCACAACCTTGGCATGTTGGGATGAATCTCTAACCAATGGAGCTACCCAACCAGGGCAAGTACTGCCAATTTCTTAAATTTTAGCCATTGTGCTAGGTAGCATCTCCTGTGGCTTTAGTTTGCATCTCTGTGATTAATGATGGGCTGGAGAATCTTTTCTTATGTTTACTGGCCTCTTATATAACCTCTTCTGTACATAGCTTGTTTTAGTCCTTTGCTCATTTTTCTAGATTCCTTTATCTTATTTATTTGTAGGGGTCCTTTATATATATTTAGATAAAAATTCTTATTTTTATGTGAAAACATCTTTATGCTATGCCAGTCTGTTCACGCTCTTTAATGGTGCCTTTTGCTGAGTGGAATTTATTAAATAGTTTTTCTTAATGATTAGTATTTTTTGCATCCTGTTTTTAAGATCTTTCCCTAAAACCAGGGATTAAGATATTTTCCTATCTTACTTTCTAAAAGCCTTAGTGTTTTATGTTTCACATTTAGATCTGCATTCCTCTTTTTTATTCCTGATATCTTATTTCTTCTTTCCTAATGTATAGTCAAGAATCTATTTTATAATGTTGACAGAAGTGGTGACAGGGGATTTCCTTGGTCATTTTAATCTCAGGGAACACTTTCAATATTCATTATTAAATATGATGTTTGCTACAGGTTCTTTTAAAAGATATATCAAACTGTAAAGTTAATTTTTATTCTTGGTTTTGTTAAGAGTTGCTCTCATGAATGAATATAGAATATTAATAAATGCTGTTTCAGCATCAATTGTGATGACCATATGACATTTCCTTCTTGAGACTCTGTTAATATAATTAACATACTATAAATTGATGGACATTAAAACAATCTTGTAGGTCTTGAATAATTCCAATTGGACATGATGCATCAACTTTTTTATATATCACTGAGTTTAGTTTTCTAATATTTTGTTTAAAGTTTTTCTCCAGGCTCATGAATAAAATTGTCTTTTAATTTTATTTCTAGTTAAATACTTTTCAGGTTTTAGTATCAAGGTTACGCTGGTCTCCTAGAAAACGTTGAGATATATTTCCTCTTGAGCTGTTTTCTCTTTAAGGATTTATATTAAGTCAATGCAATTAGTTTCTTAAATGTTGACTTCATCAATAAAGCCATCTGGTCCTAAAGATTTGTTTGTGGGAAAACTTTTAATTACAGTTTAAATTTCTTTATTACTTATCTAGCTATTCAAAGTTTCTTCTGTGCTGTGTTTTTTCTAGGAATTTGTCTTATTTATTCATTTTGAAAAATTTTATTTATTATTTTTAGAGAGAGGGGGAAAAAAAGGAGACAGAGAAGGAGAACAACGTCAACGTGAAAGAAACATCAATCAGTTACCTCCCATATACGCCCTGAATGGGGGCTGAACCTGCAACACAGACATGTGCCCTGACTTGGAAATCAAACCTTTCACTTTGTGGGACAACACCCATCCAACTAAGTCTCACTGGTCAGGGCAGAATTTGCCCATTTTATATAATTTTTCAAGTTAACTGGAACAAAGATTTCATATGTTTTCTTTTATTTTAAATATTTGTAGCATCTGTAGTGATGCCCCATTTCCTTTATGATGTTAGTGACATGTGCCTTCTCTCTTTCTTTCTTGAGCAGACTTGTCAGGGATTTATCAATTTTATTAGTCCTTTTACAAATTCAACTTTTGGTTTAAATATTCATTGAAATTAATTTTTCTTTCATGAGTTTCTGCTCTTATCTCTTTATTTCCTTCATTGTACTTTTTGTCATTTGATGTTATTGCTTTTTTAACTCCTTGAAATGGATGCTTAGGTAATTGGTTATCAGCCTTTTTTCATTCTAATATTTGCACTTAAGACTATATGTTTCAGTCTAAGCAAAACTTTATTTATAAGCCACAAGTTTGGCATGTAGTGCTTTCATTATTCTTCAGTTAAAATATTTTTTCAGTTTCTCTTCTTTATTCTTTGACTCACTGGTTATCCAGAACAGTGTGTCTTAATCATCTTTTTATTGTTGATTACTAGCTTAATTCCACTGTGATTAGAGAACAGTTTGTGTTACTTCAATCATTTGAACTTTTTTTGAGACTTGGACTTGTTTTACAGCCTGATTTATTGTCCACCTTGGTAAATGTTACTGTAATTTTTATCCTGATGCATTACAGTGAATTGTGAACAACACTTAAACCAACAGCATTCTGTGGCTGGTGTGGGAAGAAACTGTGCTGCAAACAATGCTCAGTAACCTAACTGAGGTAGAACACCCTAGGCATTAAACAACTGTATCTTTAGATAGAAGTTTTACTTACTCGTAAATCTTGACAAGCCAGAATGTTGTCAAGCCACTTATACAGGTAGCCATCTGGGGAAAGGCCCACGTTGTCAAACACAGGGCCACAGCACAACACTGCTGACATCGCCTGATAACAAAACACGAAACACTTGGGAATGGACCCTGGAATGGTCTCAGGGCATGCAACAATGGACTTTATGAAACATAATGACCAGACTTATAAATGGTAAGGGTCTTTTAAAGCAGTTATTACCACAAGATTTTTAAGAGTTCCTTAGTAGATTCAATAAAAAATACCAGATTCCAAATTCTGGTTCTTTTTAGAAGAGTTAACCCCATAAACTTAACTTCATAAACATGTAATTTTATGATTATAACAAATCTTTATGACTATGTCATGGTATTTAAAATGAACTTATCATCAGTGATGTCAAGTGAATTAATTCTTCTTAGAAAATAGAGCTTTTCAAATTTTGCTTTGATGACCAATATTTGATTATGTACTGAACTGACAAACCTGACAAATGTTTGACTAATGTACTAAATTGACAAATTATGAAAAACATGGAAATAATTGTAATTCTTAATCCAAGATAAAGAAAATGAAAAATGTAAAGTTTAGTTCCTATGAAGGGGGAGGAAGCAATGGAAGGTGAGAAGGTGAGATCTCAATTAACTCTGCAATTAGCACTCCTAGATGACTATCAGGGCCATGGTGCGAATTAGCTCCACTGAGTCAACCTGAAAGTCAGCAAGTTCTAGTGTATGTGGCCCAGCTGATATATAGTTAATTTTCTAAAGAAAGTTAGACTGTAAGGAATCATCCTTCTGAAATTTTTGAACAATCCTAGAAGTGTGGAAATTTGTTTCTGAGAGTCTTTTAAGATAAGAGACTAAAAAGGGAAATAGCAAATTTCGAACTTGAGAATATACGACTAGATCAGTCTGGAAAAAGTCTAGCCATTGTTAGTATAATGAGAATGGTTTGTGCAACATCAATGTAACCTGGCAGCCAAGGAGAGCAGACTGGAATGCACATGCATGAACAATGATGACTTCACTGTACTAATCAGTGGGAGTGGTAGATGCCATTGAGTGAGCATGAGGACTTGTGTGGCTCTTGAATTTAAAATGACTGAGCAAGTAGAGCAAGGAGTCTGCATCAAATTTTGCATTAAGCTTTATAAAACATTCTTCTGCAGAAGCTATTTCAGTGATTCAGAAGGCAGCAGCTATTGGCAATTGCTGATTGGCAACTCTATCATGACAACGTACTCACTCATGTACCACATCTTGTGCAGAGTATTTTTGTGAAACAACAAAGCACCCAGGTGACTCAGCCCCCCTACAACCCAGATTTGGCATCCTGTGACTTCTGGCTTTTCCCAAAACTAAAATCACCTTTGAAAGCAAGAGATTTCAGACCGTTGATGAGATTTAGGAAAATACGATGGGGGGGGCTGATGGTGATTGGCAGAACTGTGTGAGGTCCCCAGGTGCCTACTTTGAAGGGGACTGAGGTGTTATTGTCCTATATACATTGTTTCTTGTATATTCTTCAATAAATGTCTCTATTTTTCATATTACATGGCTGGAATGTTTCTGGACAGACATATATATAAAACCTTTCATATATATAAAACCTTATTATAACCTATGGGTTTTTTTTTTTTTTTTTAGATTGGAAGTTTATTGGCAAGGCAGCTACTTGAAGGGTTTATTCCTTAAGGAAAAACATATGGTTCTCATATAGAAGAAACACTGATAACAGTAGAAGCTTGGATAAATTCTGCATGTAGATTATAAGGCCAATTGGAATATTCACATATTTATACACAACTATCAATCTAAACTTATGTGTGTACCTTTCAGAAATTTTAAGTTTAGCTTGTGTATTTATGTGTATGTTTACTTAATTTTTTGCATGTGTGCTTAGATGATTATATCACATAATATCATATTCTTTATTTTAACATAATTTGAGGCATGGTTATTAGTTTAAGAAAAGAGGTCATGGATCTGACAAAAAATCATCATGAGGCAAAAGTGACCTACCTTTAAGGCACAATACTGGTATCTCGTGATCTGATGGTTCCTGTCACTGTACCTATCCAGAGGTGTGAACATAATGCTGAAGGGCCCTGCCCACTGGCTGAACAAGATGAAAAGATGATGCCTCAGGCTTTGCTGGGGGAAAAGAAATCTCCGATGGTGAACTAGAGAGAAAAACACAGAGTTGAGTCTATGAAACTAAAAAATATAGTGAATACAATTTATGTCACTATTATACATGAGTTTTAAGTTTTGGGAAAAGGATTACTTTCATTTCCTAACTTAAGTTCCCTTTAGGTAACAAAATATGTTTAAAAGTCAATCAGGATTTTCTAAGTGTGCACTCTTCCTTTCATGTTGCTGTCATAGTACCTTCTCTCAGAGCTGGAAGCAGAGGCAGAAGATGACTCACTGTTTTCTCATCAAAGTCTAGAGAAACTCCCCCTTCCAATCAGGTGCTTACATAGACAATGTTCTCATGACTGTTGCCAGTCATTAGGAAAAACTGTGAAGTACAATGTATAGATCACTTAAAACAAACATACTTTAACTGAAGAGGTCAACTGACATCTTACTTTTAAGTCATTCAATGAGGAATACTGGTTATACAACATCAAAGTTATGAAAAAGTAGAAATATTTCACTTGTAGTTTTTATAAATGTCAGAAGCTTTTAATGACAAGCACTAATTTTTACACCAAACTGACATGATTTTTTAATTTTCTGTGCTTGCATTAGGTTAAATTATTTCTTTTATAAGAATTATTTATTAATGAATTTATTAGGATGGCATTTATTAATAGAATTATATATGTTTCAGGGGTACAATTCAATAATACAACATCTCGTTTTTGTATTGTGTATTCACCACCACAAGTCAAGTCTCCTTCCATCACCATTTATGTCCCCTTTGTCCTCTCCTACCTCCCCACACTCACCTTTCCCTATGGTAATGTCTGTGTCTATGAGTTTTGTTTCTTTTTTTTTTTGCTTAATTTCTTCACCCAGCTCCAGTACCCCATTCTTCAAACAGATGTCAGTTTGTTCTTTGTATCTATGAGTCTGTTTCTATTTTGTTAGTTAGTTTATTTTGGTCATTAGATTTCACACGTAAGTGAAATTATATGGTATTTGTATTTTCTGACTGGCTTATTCCACTAATCATAATCCCCTCCATGTCCATCCATGCTGTCCCAAAAGCTCAGATTCCTTATTTTTAATGGCCAAGTAGTATTCCACTGAGTAAATGTATCACAGTTTTCTTACCCACACATCTATTGATAGGCCCTTGGGCTGTTTCCAAATCCTGGCTATTATAAATAATGCTTCAATGAACACAGGGGTGCATATATTCTTTCCAATTGGTGTTTCAGGTTTCCTCAAATATATTCCCAGAAGTAGAATTGCTGGGTAATAAGGCAGTTCCATTTTTCATTGTTTGAGGTAACTCCATACTGTTTCCCATGGTGGCTATACCAATCTGTATTCCCACCAACAGTGCACAAGGGTACCCTTTTCTCCATATCCTTGCCAACACTTGTTTGTTAATTTATTGATGTCATTCTGACAGGTGTGAGGTGATATCTCATTGGTGGTTTTAATCTGCATTTCTCTGATGATTAGTTACATTGATGTTGAGTATCTTTTCATATGTCTATTGGCCATCTGTAAGTCTCTCTCTCTTTTTTAAATGATTTTTATTTATTTATTTTTAGAGGGGAAGGGAAGGAGAGAGGGAGAGAAATATCAATGTATGGTTGCCTCTTGGTGTGTCCCTTGCTGGGAACTGGCCTGCAACCCAGGCATGTGCCCCAACTGGGAATTGAACCATGGTTGTTTGATTCCCAGGCCCGCACTAAATCCACTGAGCTACACCAGCCACAGCTGTATGTCTCTTTAGAGAAGTGTCTATTCAGGTCCTTTGCCCATTTTTAATTGCATTGTTTGTTGTTTGTGTGTTGAGTTTTATAAGTTCTTTATAAATTTTGGATATTAACCCCTAAAAGTTGTAACATTGGTGAATATGTTCTCCCATTCAGTGGGTTGTCTTTTCATTTTGTTGATGATTTCCTTTGATTTGCAAAAACTTTTTAGTTTGATATAGTCCTAGTCATTTATTTTTTTCTTTATCCCCTTGCCTGAAGAGACATATCAGAAAAAATATTGCTATGAGAAATATCCAAGATTTTACTGCCTATGTTTTCTTCTAGGATTTTTATGATTTTGAGTCTAATATTTAAGTCTTTAATTCATTTTGAGTTTGTTTCTGTGTGTGGTATAAGATGATGTCTAGTTTCATTTTTTGTAAATATCTGTCCAATTTTCCCAACATGATTTATTCAATGATTATCTTTATCCTATTGTACGTTCTTGCCTACTTTGTCAAATAGTAATTGACCATAACAGTGTAGGTCTATTTCTGGGTTCTCTCTTCTGTTCCACTAATCTGTATCTCTGTTTTTAGGTCATTATGGGCTTTTAGTATAGTTTGATACCAGTTAGTGTGATTGTTCCAACTTTGTTCTTCTTCTTCAAGATTGGTGTGGCTGATGGGGGACTTTTGCGGTTCCACATACATTTTTGGTGCATTTGTTCTAGTTCTGTAAAATACACCTTTGGTATCTTGATAGGAATTGCATTGAATCTATAGATTATTTTAGGTACGATGGACACTTTAATGGCATTAATTCATCTTATACATGAACATGGTATATGCTTACACTTATTTGTATCTTCAATTTTTTTCTTCTGTGTCTTATAATTTTAAGAGCACAGGTCTATTATATCCTTGCTTAAATTTACTCCTAGGTTTTTTTTGATGCAATTGTAAATGGGATTTTTTTTTAGTTTCTCTTTCAGATTGTTAATTATTGGTGTATGGAAATGCAACTTATATCTAAGTATTTTATTTTGTATCCTGCTACTCTACTTAATTTATTCATTTATTTATCAGTTCTAGTAGAGTTTTTTTTGGTGGAATCTCTATATATAGTATCTGCATATACAGTATCTCTATATACAGGGATAGAGATCCCTGTACAGTATCATGTCATCTGCAAATAATGACAGTTTTACTTCTTCTTTTCCTATTTCGATGACTTTTATTTCTTTTTCTTGTCCGATTGCTGTGGTTAGGACTTTCAGTACCATGTTGAATAAGAATGGTGAAAGTGAACATCGCTGTCTTGTTCCTGATATTGGAAATGCTTTTAGTTTTTGCTTCTTGAGTATGATGTTGGTGGTGGGTTTGTCAAATATGACTTTTATTATGTTGAGATATGTTTCCCCTATTTTACTAATAGTTTTTTATCATACATGGGTGCTATATTTTCTCAAATTCTTTTTCTGCATCTATTGATCTGATCAAGTGATTTTTATTCTCTATTTTATTTTTGTGGTGTATCACATGAATGATTTGCAAATATTGTACCAACCTTTCATTCCAGCAATAAATTCTACTTAATCATGGTGTATGATCTTTTTAACGCATTGCTGGACCTGATTTGCTATTTTGCTGAGGATTTATTATCTATGTTTATCAGGGCTATTGGCATAACATTTTCTTTCTTTGTAGTATATTTATCTAGTTTTTGAATTAGAAATATGCTGGCCTTACAAAATGAGCTTGGGAGTTGTCTCTCCTCTTGAGTTTTGGGGAATAGTTTCAGAAAAGATGAGTGTTAATTTTTCTTTGAATGTTTACCAAAATTCTCCTGTGAAGCCATCTCATCCAAGACTTCTGTTTGATGGAAGTTTTAAAAAAATTACTACTTAAATTGCACTACTTGTAATCTGTCTATTCACACTCTCTGATTCTTCTTGATTCACTTTCAGAAAATTGTATGCTTTTAGGAATTTACCTATTTCTTTCAGATTGTCCAATTTGTTGACATATAGTTGTAACATTTTTGTTGTTGTTGTTTTTAACAACCCCTTGTATTTCTGTGGAGTCATTTGTGATGTTATTTATTTGGGTCTTCTCTCTTTTATTCTTGATGAGTCTGGTTAAAAGTTTGCCAATCTTGTTTATGTTTTCAAAAAACAAACTCTTGGTTTCATTAATCTTTTGTATATATTTTTAGTCTTTGTGTCATTTATTTCCACTCTAATTTTTGCTAGTTCTTTTCTTGTACTCACTTTGGGCTTTACCAGCTGTTCTTTTTCTAGTTGCTTTAAGTGTAAAGTTAAATTGTTTAATTGAAATTTTTCTTGTTTATTGAGGTAGGCTGCAATGCTATGAATTTCTCTCTTAGGACTGCTTTTGTTGTGTCCCATAGATTTTGAATTGATGTGTTCTCATTTTCTCTTGTTTCAGGGTATCTTCTGACTTCTTCCTTGATCTTACCAATCATTTAGTTATATGTTATTTAGCCTCCATGTCTTTGTGTGTTGTTCTTTCTTTTTTTGTGACAGATTTCTATTTTCATACTTTCATGGTCAGAAAAGGTGTTTGATATAATTTCAACCTTATTAAGTTTATTGAGATTTGTTTAGTGTCCTAACATGTAGTCTATCCTAGAAAATGTCCCAAGTGTACTTGAAAAGAATGCACATTCTGTTGCTTTGGGGTAAAATGCTCTGAAGATATGAATTAAATCTACCCTTTCTTTGTGTGTCATTTAAGGCCACTGTTTCCTTGATGACTTTCTGTCTGGAAAATCTATTCATTAATGTTGATGGGATATTAAAGTCCCCTACTATGACTGTATTACTGTTAATCTCTCCATTTACGTCCATCAAAATTAGCTTGATATATTTAGATGTGCCTATGTTGGGTACATAAATGTTTACAAGTGTTATATCCTCTTGCTGGATTGCTTATTTTATCACTATGTAGCGTCCTTCTTTTTCTCTTACAACATCCTTAGTTTTACCGTTTATCTTGTCAGGCAGTAGTATTGCTACTACATCTTCTCCATTTCAATTTGCATCAGTTATCTTTTTCCAACCCTTTAGTTTTAGTCTGTGTGTACCTTTCATTCTGAGGTGGTTCTCTTGTAGAGAATGTATATATAGGTTGTTTTCTTATCCATTAAGCTGCTTTATGTCTTTGGATGGGATCATTTAAGTCATTTACATTTAAAGTGATTATTTTCCCTGCCCAGATAGCTCAGTTGATTAGAGCATTGTCCCAATATACCAAGGTTGAAGCTTTGTGCAGTGGGAGTATTGTAGCCAATGAGGTTTATCTGAGGCGTGATTATTGTCAATACACCAAGGTTGAGGGTTCAGTTTCAGGTCAGGGCACATACAATCAACCAATGAATGCACAGATAAGTGAAACAACAAATCAATGTTTCTTTCTTTCCCCCTCTCCCTTCCTTCCTTTCTCTGTCTCTAAAATCAATCAATATAAAAATAAAGTGATTATTGATAGGTACATATTTATTGTCATTTTATTCTTTTAACTACGTTCCTCTGCATTTTCCCTTTTTTTTCTTAAAGAAGACCCTTTAACATTTCTTGTAATAGTGTTTTTTTGTGGTAACAAAATCCTTTAGATTTTTTTTTTTTTTTTTTTTTTGGTCTGGGAAACTATTTCTCCTTCAATTTTAAATGATAGCCTTGCTGGGTAAAGTAGTCTTGTTTGTAGGTCCTTGCTTTTCATCACTTTGACTATTTCATACCAATCCCTTCTGGTCTGAAATGTTTCTGTTGAGAAACCAGATGACAGTCTTATGGGAGTTCCCTTATAGGTAACTAACTATCTTTGTCTTGTTGCTTAAGATACATTCTTTGTCTTTTACCTTTGCCATTTTAATTATGTGTCTTTTCTTTTTAAAAAGACTTTGTGTATTTATTTTTAGAGAGAGGGAAAGGCAGGGAGAAAGACAGGGAAAGAAACACTGTTGGGTTGCGTCTTGCATGAGCCTCAACTGAAGACCAGGCCTACAAGCTAGGTACGTTCTCTAATCAGGAATCAAACCAGCAAATTTTCACTTTGTAGGATGACACTTGACCAACTGAACTATGCCAGTCAGGGCTATTTACGATGTGTCTTGGTGTGGGCCTCTTTGATTTCATCTTGTTTGGTACTCTTTGAACTTCCTGGACTTTTGGGTCATTTTTCCTTCACCAGGATAGGGAAGTGTTCAGTCATTACTTCTTTAAATGGATTCCCGATGCCTTGCTCACTCCCTTCTTTTGGTACATCTCAATGTGGATATTGGTATGCTTAATGCTTTCCAAGAGGACCCTTAAATTATCCTCATTAAAATTTTTTTTTTCTTTTTGCTGCTCTGATTGGGTGTTCTGCTACCTTGTCTTCCAAATCACTGATTTGATCCTCTGCTTCATCCAGCCTGCTGTGTATTTCTTCTAGTATATTTTTCATTTCAGTCATTGTATTCTTCATTTCTGACTGGTTATTTTTTATCGCTTGTATGATTTTTTTTTACATTGTTGTAATTCAAAGTTCCTTGTAGTTCTTGCTAAGTTCCTCCAGCATCCTTATAAACATTGCTTTGAACTGTATATCTGGTAAATTGCTTGCCTCCATTTCATTTAGCTCATTTTTGGAGATTTCTCATGTTCTTTCACTTGGGGCATGTTTCTCTGTTTCCCCATTTTGGCTGCCTGTTTGTGTTTGTTTCTATGTATTAGGTAGAGCTGCTTTGATTCCCAGTCTTGGTGGGATGGCCTGATGTAGAAGGTATCCTGTGGGACCCTTGGACACAGTCTCCTTGATCACCTGTGCTGAGCGCTCCAGGAATGAACCTTATGTGGGTTATGTGGTTCTTCTTGTTGTAATTAAGGCTTGGTTGCTATGGGCTCATTCATGTGTGAGTTTGACCCTCAGGCTGGCTAACTGTGAGGATCAACCCTGACCACAGTGTATAAACTGCCATGCAGGTGCTGACCACATAGAGCAGAGTTTGCCTCAGCAGGGTCTGGCTCCTGTTGAGGTCTCCCTTTGGGCATGTTACTTGTGAAGCTAATTGGATCCTGTTCTGATGATATCTGAAGCTGGCCACTAGGTGAGTTGGTTCTGGGGCCTGTTGGGAGGGACTAGGGTACAGGCCAATATCAGACACTACCTGTGACAACCTGTTTGTAGCTACAAAGCAATCCACAGTTTGTAGCTGCCTTTGCTGGGCTTGGCTGCACATGGTAAGGATCAAGCTCTGCACCAAGGCTGGCTTTTGCCAGCTTTGGATCCTGGGGGTAGGTCAGCAAAAGAATTAAGGAACCCTGAGGTTCGCATCTACCTGCCTCTGTTTGCTGGCTGCTGGCTCAGTCACTGAAAAAGTCTCTGGTGGTACTTAAGTTGCATGAAATAGGTTTTTAGTGAGTCACCAGGTATAGGTGAGAAGTGTTCACCAGATCTATATAGGTTCAAACTTGGTACCAGTCTGAGGTCACTCGGCAAATGTCGTAGGGTATCAAAGTCTAGCTGTCACCTGCTGGGTGCTTGCACACATTTGTGGTGGGGTGGTATCACAGGAAATTGTCAAGGTGAGGCCAGCAGAGTTTACAAGGCCAAAACAGACCAAGATTTGGCTGTGTGAAGGAAGGGCTCTATACTGGTCTGGTGTATAAGAAAAAAATTTCCTCCATCATCCAGACACACAAGTCAGCCTATGCCAGATTCTGCCAGGAGCTCAATCTCAGCAGGGCAGAGCTGCTGGGAGTCAGGAGAGTAGTGGGTGCTGGCCAGTCTTTGGGGAAGGTGGAGGGTGTGGCCACCTTCCCAGAGCCACACAAGTCAGTCTGTTCTGGATTCTTCCCAGACCTTGGCAGCACTGGACCACCAAGAGTTGAAATAATGGGCTACTGGGATCCTAGAAAATTGGGCTAGTGGATTTTTGGTGAGGGGGACACACCAGTCAGGTTGACGAGAAAGTCAGGGGACTAGTGGCCTTCCCTGAAGCCACATAACCCAGTTACTGACACCTCCTGAGTTGGCCCACACCTCTATACCCAAGCTTAGGTAGCTGACTTTTCAGGAGGGTGTGAGCTCTAGAGGGTGGGTTGACAGAGGGTCCAGAGGGTGTGGCTATTGCTTTCCCCCAAGCTGAATATGGAGGGGAGTGCTTCATCCAATAAAGATGGCATCTGCGGTGAGTAGAGTAACTCTGCTCAGGAAGTACCAGTGGCTGTCCCCTCAGCTCTGTTCCAGAGCCACAAACCTTAGTCTCCTCACACAACTCTAGTTTTTCTGTCCTTCCTCTACAAGAGACCAGGGTGAATGGCTATGAATGAGATTTTGTGTGTTGGCCCTTTAAGAGGATGCCTGTGTCCAGCAGACTTTGTCTGTCCCTGACAGAATCCTCACTGATTTTCATAGCCAAATGTTATGTGGGCACCTCTTCCCAGCTTTGGAAAGCCTGGCTAGGGGTCAAGACCCTAAGTTTCTCAAGGGGAACCTTTGCAAGTGAGATATCTCTCCAGGCTCTTAGCTGCTGTCCATGGGAACAGGGGCAACCCTTCTGGCATGTCCATACTTCCTACCAGTCTTGATGTGGCTTCTTCTGTCAGCCCTTGGTTATAAGACATAATCTTCATTTGGTTATTCAGGTTGATTGCTCTATATTTTAGTTGTAATTCCAGTTTGGTCCTGGGAGGAGGTGAATATGGCTTCCACCTACTCCACAGCCATCTTGGATCTCTGAAAATGTTTCATACCTATTTGTGTTGTGTAAAAAAAATTCTCTGTCAATAATATAATCTACTAAGCTATCCATAATTCTATATAATGTGTTGATTAGATAGTCAAGAGAAATAATACTGAGATTGCAAGTTCACAGACTTCACAAAAGAGGTCAAAATAACAAAAACATAAATGTGGATAGGGGTAAAAATAGTAGAGATTTTAAAATGTGTTTGAAGTTAAATGACCATCAACTTAAAATAAGCTGCTATAGAAAGAGCTTCGTATATATGAAGCACATGGTAACTGTAGACCAAAAATCTATGAGAGATGTATAAGAAATAAAGAGAAAGGAATCCAAACGACACTACAGAAAGTCATCAGAATACGAGAGAAGAGAGCAAGAAAGGGACAGAGAATTTTAAAAACAATCAGAAGACAATTAATAAAATGGCAATAACTACATACTTATGAATAGTTACTTTAAATGTAAAAGGACTAAATGTTCCAATCAAAAGACAAAGGGTGGCTGAATGGATAAGAAAACAAGATCCTGACATATGCCGTCTACAGGAAAACCATTTCAGATCAGAAGACACACACAGATCAAAAGTAGATGGATAGAAAAAGATATTTCATGCCAAGGGAAATGACAAAACAGACTTTAAAACATGGTCACAGATTAGCAGAAGAATGAAAAACAACAAAGCACTTGTGAATGTTCCATTTGAATTCCTTCCTTCCCATGGAAATCTAATAAGTTCATTTTCACATGGGAACCAAAATGAAGAATAGAAATAATCACAAACATAAGGTCAAATTTAACTCCTACTGTTCCATCTCCAACTTTGTGCCGAGTTACTACAATTTGTCCTCCTGCACATTTCCAAATATTTCAAGACAAACTGACAACCCCACCCCATACCTGCACACAGGCCAGGAGGGCCACTAAAAAGCACAGCCCTGAGGAATAGTTTTTCAAGTGTAGTAACCTGCAGTGACACATCACTATACCTGGAACACACTGAATCAAGTTGGCGACCATAGCACTAAAATGTGCCCGGATATCTTTAAGAATTTCAACTTCTTTGTCATTTTCAGCTTCTAGCAGCATACGGGTCAGGTCCACGTATTCTAAGAACAAAGCTCCAAGGGCTAATGTATCCCGTTCTAAGGCTCCATTTGTACTAGAATAAAGGACAATGAAATTTTAGATGCTCAGTCTTCATGTCAAAGTGTTACATGCTCCACAGAAAATAAGATTCATTGTCAGAACTGACACACTACATTTGTTTTTGACCTATAAGCAGTATAAATGTAAGAAAAAACCCCCAAGATTTTTGGACTGAGTAAAAGTTAAAGGTAATATATTTTAAAGAAGACAGAGAATTAAAAGAGACAAAAGTAGACCAGTGTGGTGAGCAGAGATCGACTCAGGGGAATTTTGACACTACCTGTCGCTTATTACACCAGCGTCAGCCAGAAGTTCAAAAATTCGAAGTAACTGTAGTCTTAACAAGTCCCGGCGTTCTCGGCGTTTCTTGTTCTGTGCAGAAAAAAGTTACATCATTCATATACATGGGCAAGACAATAGGATCTTTGTTTTAGGAAACTCTTTTGAAGAAAAGCATAACCCACTCCTTTTCAATAATCTAAAGATAAAAGACAAAATACATTTTTCTTCCTAACCCTTAGAGACAATGCTTGCTATTACAGGAGTAAGAGAAAGATCATGGGACGGCATTGGCTTCAATAAATATTTATAAGGTGTAAGTATTCAGAATAAGGCTCAATTTCTAGGTGCTCCAATGTCTGTGGAAAGACAGGAGCATGTGAATCAAGTGGAAAGGGAGAGTGACCACAGATGCGCCCACCAATTTCTATCATGGAGCTCACGTGTCCTCACTCAAACTGCTCAGTTTTTGTTATTGCTCATATCTTATCTACTCTATGGGGAGCATCTTTTTGTCTTTGGTGGCATTTTATTTCTTTTATCTTGCTACATTAAAAGTTTATCCTTTTCAGAGTTCATTTCGGGGAAGATAATGGTGAGGAAAGTCTTTCATATGCCAGACGAAACAAATAGTATTCTTGACCATCACCAACTTGTAAAAAAACAAGCAAGCAAACTAAAAACCAAAATTCAATCAACTCAAACATCCTGCAAAAAAAAATGTAATATCTTAATATATAGACAACTATTTAGGTTGCTTTGCTTTCAAATATTCAGGACACAAATTTTTTTAAAGTAGCAATTACACTAGATAGTCAAATATTGAAATATAAGGAAAATTTAGAGAATTTGGATATAGGTTCCAAGATGGAGACAGAGTGGGACGGAGTGGATTCCATTTCCTTGAACACATGGGAGAAAATCCTGGCTGACCTACGGAGGAACAGTGCAAACAGTCAACAGTTCCCCGGCATATATGGAAATAAGGGACCAGAAATCTTGACGGTCACAGGAACTCCAGAGGGTAGGGAAATCCAGACGGTAGGGAGACGGCTGCCGGCTGCCGTACCGTAGAGTCTCAGGGACCGGAGCAAAGACAGGAGCAGCAGGGGCCTCAGCCAGCGCACAGTGCGGAGTCCAGTGCCTGGCGCGCCTCCGCAGGGGCCCAGTGCTCAGGCCCGGCTCCCAAGCGTCTCCCGAAAGGACCCTCTGGGAGCCCCAGGCCTGCGGAAGGGTCCTTGAGGGAGAGCTGGGTAATCAGCTCCCTCCCTCCCTGGCCAAGCAAGGTTGGGCGCCAGGAGAGACTTGTTTGCTAGAGTTTGCAGAGAGGGTACTAAGGACAAAGGGCTGAGATCACCCGTGGAGTCTGGTCGCCAGCCCCAGAGAATTGAGAGGCGCAGTGTGGGGCTCTGACTCCGATAGTAAACGGTCTGGCTAGGGAATTGAGCTGTTCTGAGAAGCAGGTTTTCTAAAGAAGAAAGTTTTTGGAGTGTAAACTGAAGGTTTCTTCTACGACAGCTGCCTGGTCTGCTCCCCACCCAGCCTGGCAGGGAACACCACGTGGGGTAGAGGACCTGGAGTTCCCTCACAGAACTGGGACAGGTCTGCGCAGAACCCTCAGGGGGAAGGCAGCCTGGTTGGCGCTCATGCGCATGCACGCCCCACAACCTAGCCCTCAGTGATAAACCCTGGGAAAAGAGCGCTATGAGGAAGTCCTAGATCCCCTTTGTGTGGGATCTAGGACTTCCTCATAGGACTTTGCTGGGGAGAGGCACCGGTTTGGCTCTTGGGAGGGCGCTCACCAAAAGACCATACCAATCACCCCTCATCCTGCCGCAGCCAGAAAAACCAGTTTGGCCAGTTTGAAGCCAACAAGAGATTTTTTTAAAGTAATCTTTTATCTTTTAAATTTTATTATTGTTTTATCTTTCAATACTTTTCCCTCTCTTTTCTTCTTTTCTGTTTTATTCCTTCTTCCTTTCTTTCCAAACTTATTGCTTTTTTTTCTCCCTTCTCCTGCCTTTTTTCTCTTTTACCCACAAGTGACACAAAAAACTTGGAACTGCAAAAAGACCAGAGTTGGACCCAAAGAAGAGGCATCCCAACAGTAGAGACATAGACACAAATTTCACTTTGCTATAGCAGAGAAGCCACAAGTTGCTGCATATTTGTATTATTATTATTATTTTTTCATTATTCTCACTTCTGTTATATTTTAATAGTATCTTTGTATTCCTCCTCTTTCTGTATAGGTTTCTTTGCCTTGGCTGGTTATATTGTATCATTTGACAGGTTTCTCCTGTTCTCTCCTCCATAGTGTACTGCCAATTTTCTACACTTCAGGCCACGTGTTTTTATTTAGCACACTACCCAAAGTTATATGCCCCCTATTCATGTTATCCAGATCACATAGAGTGATCAACAATATGATTTTTGCTCTAATATTATTATAAATAATAGCTGTTCTATACAACTGTAAATACTTCACAAGACATCTCCCGGATCTTAGCCCACTTTACAGGTTCCTGAATTCTATTATTGTAGTGATTAACTCTACTTGCTCACAGGCTACACCTATTTACTATCCTTTACTTTCACCTTACCTCAGAATCTGACCTCCCAAAACCTCACTGCTTTCTAGGTCCAACTCACAAGCCTTCCCTCTCCAACAAGAGACTTATCTTGTGTCCATCCTCTCTTAAAAGTGGCAAGCTAGGTTGAAGATTACAGTTAACACTATATATAGCCTAAAGATCTTCTATCTCTTCTCTACCAGCTGTGACTGTAAATATCACAAAATACTCTTCTGCTGCCATAAACCATTCTGCCTCTCACTCCAACTGATCACACACACACAAAGAAAGGAGTAGGTGGAAGCGAAGAACATCAAGATACCTGCAGGGGACTGCACCACTGAATCTCACAGCTATTCTGCCACCGAAGTTCACACCATAAACTCAGGGAGTCAGAACAGATCAATTTGAGAAGCTGAGGCTAACAAGAAGAGTCTCACAAACAATGGGAAGACAAAGAAACAATGCCCAAATGAAAGAAAAGGTGGAAGTCTCAGAAAGAATGTTAGATGAAAGAGAGGCAAGTCAACTATCAGATATTGAATTCAAAGCACTGGTTATCAGGAAATTCAAAGAGCTCACAATGAGCTACCAGAAACTAGAGGGGAGCCACAATTAACTCACTGCAAACTATATCAACATGGAAAAGGAAATAGAAACTATTAGCAAGGGCCAAGAGGAAATGAAGAATACAATTTATGAACTGAAGAACACAGTAGAAGGAATTAAAAATGGAATTGATGAAGCAGAAGATCAGTTCAGTGAACTGAAGGACAAAGTAGAAAAAAACTCACAGAAAGAGCAGGAAATGGAAAAGAATCAGAAAGAATGAAGAGGGATTAAGAGAAATGCAAGACAATATGAAATGTAATAATATCCAAATAATAGGGATACCAGAAAGAGAAGAAGAAGAACAAGGGATAGAAAACCTATTTGAAAAAATAATGAGGGAAAACTTCCCTAATTTGATGAGAGAAAAAGTCACACANCTTCTGCTGCCATAAACTATTCTGCCTCTCACTCCAACTGATCACACACACACAAAGAAAGGAGTACGTGGAAGTGGAGAACATCAAGATACCTGCAGGAGACTGCACCACTGAATCTCACAGCTATTCTGCCACCGAAGTTCACACCATAAACTCAGGGAGTCAGAACAGATCAATTTAAGAAGCTGAGGCTAACAAGAAGAGTCTCACAAACAATGGGAAGACAAAGAAACAATGCCCAAATGAAAGAAAAGGTGGAAGTCTCAGAAAGAATGTTAGATGAAAGAGAGGCAAGTCAACTATCAGATATTGAATTCAAAGCACTGGTTATCAGGAAATTCAAAGAGCTCACAATGAGCTACCAGAAACTACAGGGGAGCCACAATTAACTCACTGAAAACTATATCAACATGGAAAAGGAAATAGAAACTATTAGCAAGGGCCAAGAGGAAATGAAGAATACAATTTATGAACTGAAGAACACAGTAGAAGGAATCAAAAATGGAATTGATGAAGCAGAAGATCAGTTCAGTGAGCTGAAGGACAAAGTAGAAAAAAACTCACAGAAAGAGCAGGAAATGGAAAAGAATCAGAAAGAATGAAGAGGGATTAAGAGAAATGCAAGACAATATGAAATGTAATAATATCCAAATAATAGGGATACCAGAAAGAGAAGAAGAACAAGGGATAGAAAACCTATTTGAAAAAATAATGAGGGAAAACTTCCCTAATTTGATGAGAGAAAACTCACACAAATCCAGGAATCACAGAGAGTCCAAATCAGGTGGAACCCAAAGAGGCCCACTGCAAGACACATCATCATTAAAATGGCAAAACTCCAAGACAAAGAGAGAATCTTAAAGGCAGCAAGTGAGAAACTGGAAGTAAAATACAAGTGAGGTCCAATAAGGTTAGCTACTGACTTCTCAATGGAAACACAAGCAAGAAGAGAATGGCAAGAAATATTCCAAGTAATGAGAACCAGAAGCCTACAACCAAGGATACTTTACTCAGCAAGGCTCTCAATCAAGATAGAAGGCCAAATAAAGAACTTACAAGACAAAAGAAGTCTAAAAAAATAGCCTCCACTAAACCAGCTCAGCAAGAAATGCTAAAAGGACTGCTTTAAGGAAGGCAAAGAGAGAGACAGAGGGGAACACAGGTACAAAAATGGCAGTGAATAAGTATCTATCGATAACACAAATGGATTAAATGCTCCAATCAAAAGACATAGAATAGCTGAATGTATAAGAAAGCATGACCCACACATATTCTGCCTACAAGAGACCCACCTCAGGACAAAAGACCCACACAGACTATAAGTGAAAAGCTGGAAACAAATTTTCCAAGCAAATGGACAAGAAAAAAAAGCCAGGGTAGCAATACTCATAGCAGACAAAATAGACTTCAAAAAAAGGGCCATAAAGAGAGACCCAGAAGGTCACTTCATAATACTCAGGGCAAGAATCCACCAAGAAGACATTAACATCATAAATATATATGCACTCAACATAGGAGTACCCAAATATATAAAGAAAATGATAGAGGACTTCAAGAAAGATATTGACAGCAACACAATTATAGTAGGGGATTTTAACACCCCAACTGTCAAAAATGGACAGATCTTTCAAGCAAAATATCAAGAAAAATATTACAGAATTAAACAACGTCCTAGATGAAAAGGACTTAACTAATATATATACAACCCTTCATCCCAAAGAAGCTAAATACACATTCTTTTCAAATGCACATGGAACATTTTCAAAGACAGACTACGTGATAGGACACAAAACGAGCCTCAACAAATTCAAGAATATTGAAATTGTACCAAGCATTTTCTCTGACCACAAGGGACTGAAACTGGAAACCAACCCCAAAGGAGAAAACCACAAACACTCAAAATCATGGAGACTGAATGGCATGCTACTAAACAACAAATGGGTCAAGAATAAAATTAAAAAAGAAATCAAAAAGTTTTTGGAAACAAATGAAAATGAACTCACAACAAACCCAAAACCTATGGGACACAGCAAAGGCAGTCCTGAGAGGGAAGTTCACAGCAATACAGGCCTACCTAAAGAAGATAGAAACATTTTAAACAAACAACCTAACCCTACACCTGCAAGAACTGGAGGAACAAGAACAATGACAGCCTAGAGAAAGTAGAAGGAAGGAAATAACCAAGATCAGAGCAGAATTAAATGACACAGAGAGTAAAAGAACAACTCAAAGGATCAATAAATCCAGGAGCTGGTTTTTTTAAAAGATAAACAAAATCAACAAGACTTTAAGTAGGCTCATCAAGAAAAGAAGAGAGAGGACCCAAATAAACACAATCACAAATGAAAGAGGAGAGATTACAACTGATGCCACAGAAATAAAAGGCATTGTAAGAAATTACTATGAAGAACTGTATGACAAGAAACTTGAAAACCTAGATGAAATGGACACATTTCTAGAAAAATATAATCTTCCAAAACTCAGTGAAGAAGAAGCAGAAAACTTGAACAGACCAATAACAGCAGATGAAATTGAAGAAGTAATCAAAAAACTTCTGTCACACAAAAGCCCTGGACCAGATGGTTTCACAGGAGAATTCTACAAAGCATTTAAGGAAGAGCTAACACCTATTCTTCACAGACTATTCCAAAAAATCCAAAAGGAGGGAAGACTACCAAGCTCTTTTTATGAAGCCGGTATCATTCTAATTCCAAAACCAGATAGAGACACAACAAAGAAAGAAAACTTCAGGCCAATATCGCTGATGAACATAGATGCTAAAATCCTCAATAAAATATTGGCAAATCGCATCCAACAACACATTAAAAAGATCATACACACGACCAAGTGGGATTCATCCCAGGGATGCAAGGATGATTCAATATCTGCAAATCTGTAATGTAATATATCATATAAACAAAAGCAAAGACAAAAAACACATGATCATATCAATAGACGGGGAAAAACCTTTTGATAAGGTACAACACCCATTTATGATAAAGGTACTCAGCAAAGTGGGAATAGAGGGAGCATTCCTCAATATAATAAAGGCCATAGATGAAATACCTACAGCCAACATTCATACTCAATGGGCAAAAACTAAAAGCTTTTCCATTAAGATCAGGAACAAGACAAGGTTGTCCACTATCACCACTTCTATTCAATATAGTATTGGAAGTTTTAGCCACAGCAATCAGACAAGAAAAGGAAATAAAAGGCATCCAAATCGGAAAGGAGGAAACAAAACTGGCATTGTTTGCAGATGACATGATAGTGTACATGGAAAACCCTATAGCCTCTACCAAAAAACTGCTCGAACTAATAAATGAATTTGGCAAAACAGTGGGATACAAAGTCAATATCCGGAAATCAAAGGCATTTTTATATACTAACAATGAATCAGCAGAAGCAGAAATCAAGAAAAAAATCCCATTCAATATAGCAAAAACGAAAATAAAGTATTTGGGAATAAACCTAACCAAGGAGGTAAAAGACCTGTATGCAAGAAACTATACAATACTGAAGAAAGAAATTAAGGAAGACACAAACAAGTGGAAACATATACCGTGTTCATGGATTGGAAGAATTAACATCATCAAAAGTTCCATACTACTCAAAGCAATTTACAGATTCAATGCAATACCTATTAAAGTACCAATGGCATATTTCACAGACATAGAACAAATACTTCAAAAATTTATATGGAATCATAAAAGACCCCGACTAGCAGCTGCAATTTTGAGAAAGAAGAACAAAGTAGGTGGGATCACAATACCTGATATCAAACTGTATTACAAGGCCACTGTAATCAAAACATCCTGGTACTGGCATAAAAACAGGCACATAGACCAATGGAATAGAACAGAGAGCCCAGAAATAAACCCAAGTCTCTACAGTCAATTAATATTCAACGAAGGGGGAAGTAACATAAAAGGGAGTAAAGATAGCCTCTTCAACAAATGGTGTTGGGAGAACTGAACAGCTACATGCAAAAAAGTTAAACTCAAGCACCAACTTACGCCATACACCAAAATTAATTCAAGGTGGATAAAAGATTTAAATATAAGCCATGAAACCATTAAAGCCCTAGAGGAGTGTGTTGGCAGGAAAGTCTCACATATTTCATGCAGCAATATTTTTACTGATATGTCCCCTAGAGCAAGGGACATAAAGGAAAGTATAAACAAATGGGATCTCATCAAAATTAAAAGCTTCTGCATGCCTAAAGAAAACAGTATCAAGATAAAAAGAGAAGCAACAGCTTGGGAAAACATATTTGCCAATGATACCTCAAACAAAAGTTTAATCTCCAAAATATACAGAGAACTCACACGACTCCTCTCAAAGAAGATGAGCAACCCAATTAAAAGTGAGCAAAGGACTTGAACAGACACTTCTCCAAGGAGGACATACAGAGGATCCAGAGACACATGAAAAGATGCTCGATATTGCTAGCTATCAGAGAGATGCAAATTAAAACGACAATGAGATACCACTTTACACCAGTCAGAATGGCTATCGTAAACAAAGAAACAAACAACAAGTGCTGGAGAGGTTGTGGGGAAAAGGGGACCCTAGTTCAGTGTTGGTGGGATTGCAGACTGGTACAACCACTATGGAAAACAGTATGGAATTTTCCAAGAAAACTAAAAATGGACGTGCCTTTTGACCCAGCAATTCCACTATTAGGAGTATATCCTAAGAACCCTGAAGCACCAATCCAAAAGAACCTATGCACCCCGATGTTAAGAGCAGCAGAATTTACAATAGCCAACAGTTGGAAGCAACCTAGATGCTCATTGGTAAATGACTGGATTAAAAAACTATGATACCCTTTGTAACATCATGGATAGAACTGGAAAGCATTATGCTGAGCGAAATAAGCCAGGTGGTGAAAGACATATACCAAATAATATCACCATTAACAGGAATCTAAACAACAAAACAAACAAGCAAGCAAAATATGAGCCAAGACACTCAAATATGGAACAAGCTGAAAGGGACCAGAGGGGAGAGGGGAGAGAATCACAGGGGAAAAGGGGAAGGACTCACAGGAACAAGTATAAAGGACACACAGAAAAAAACTAAGGGGGGTGGAAATGGGAGGGAGGTGAGGAGCACTGGGAAGGGTGGGCTGGGAAGGGAGTAAAAGACAGAAAACTGTACTTAAAGAATAATTAAATACAAATTTTTAATCAGAAAAAAAGAAATATAATGAAAATTTAAAAAACGAAAATATTAAGATTCCATGTCAAAAGCATGTTGGGGTGTTTTTATTCTTTAGGGAAAACCATGGGTTTGATTAAATTTTACACAAATGTCCAAACAAACTAAGTATCTTAATGACTTAAATTCAAAGTCTTACCTCTGGT
The DNA here is from genome assembly GCF_014824575.4 of Sturnira hondurensis. NCBI lineage: Eukaryota > Metazoa > Chordata > Mammalia > Chiroptera > Phyllostomidae > Sturnira > Sturnira hondurensis. The sequence continues at coordinate 8,697,072 of NW_028095541.1, forward strand.
CTTCGTTCCAGAGCTTCTTTCATTAATGGATGAAGTTCTTCTACCAATTCTCTACAGAAGAAAATGGTCATCATTTAAAATTCAGTATCATTGACACCAAACTTGTTACCAAACATATCCATTTAATTCTAAATCATTTTGCTTTTTCCACTTTGCTTCTGACATCAAAATTTCCCCTGGTCTTTCATTTCCTGATCATGTGGTGAATTAAGAGTAGGTAATGGCCTATACTTTGTATTATTGGTATTAATTCCAGTGCTATGTATTTATAATTTTGGCTCAATGCATTTGTTGACTTGATTTTGATTTAATGTTTTAGATTCCACTGTATCAAAAACCCTGTCTGAACAATTAACAATATTTTGCAGGAATTTTCTAAATTCAAAACATTTTACTACAGATCATGGACCTGAAGATATAGGAAGCTGAGTTGTGCACAGAAATGTCCAGTCTAATTAGAATATAAGAGACACGTGCAATTACCACAGCACTGCCTTTGGAAGTGTGTGCTCAGGGGAATGATTGGTAGTTGATTCTAAAATGAAGGCTTTTTGAAACTGCAGGGAGAAATTCCTTTATTTGTACTATACAACAAATGCAAATATGGCAAGTACTACAGTAGTGAGGTGGTCATCAAAACCTTTCTTTCTCTTGTGTAGTAAAAACAAAAGTTTGATTATGTTAATATAGGTTTTATATTACATGTATATACTTTACCGGTCCCCATTATGTCCATAACAAAATTATGAGATCTAGCTAGTTGGTAGGTATTTTGTTCATAGCCTGCTCCATGTCCAAAAAAGTTGTATTTTCTGGTAGAATATTTTGTGCCATTAGAAATCATTATCTGGGGAAACTCAAGGATATGAAGGTAAACCCTATTGGATTCTGCACTGAGATATAGAAAGCCTGTGTTGAATTCCAGATTTTTCCAATATATAGATATTGGATTTTTTGGTCAAAGATATAAAAAATAATATTAATGGATTCCTATCTCAAAGCAAACATTTATCAAATATTTACTATGTGCATTTTTATATTTAATCCTATTAATAAATCTATGAGATAGATTATATAATTATACTAATTTTTCTTAGTTTTATTAGAGAGATATACTACATTTTTATTGATTGTAACAATTTTACAGGGGAGGGCACTCCTACCAGATCTTTGTAGCTAGTAAGATGCATAAGTTACTTCCCTTAAGTAGTATTAAGAGGAAGAGATATGCAAAAAAGCCTCGGGTTCTTTGGGAAAGAATGTCTGGAAATTTCAGGAATTGTTTTTGTCATCTTGTAGTATTTCTAAGTGATGCTTTGTGTTAACTAATAAATAAGTAGTAAAACTCTAGTTAACTGGCATTCAAGTAATCAGAACATAAAATTACTTTTTCCTAAGGATAAAATCTGACTCTCTGAATAAATAATATAACTGATTTCTTTCAGTTGCCTCTAAAATGTCTCATTAATCTTTATTTTTCAAATACGGTTTCTCACTGATGCTTGGAGCTCTTTCTTTTATATTTGCATGAAAACTGTAAGATCTTATTTGCCTTTGTAGGCTTTCCTGATTAGCTAAAGTCATCAGAGGCAGCCCAACTAATATTTTATGATGTCTTTTTCAAAAGGCCTTGACAATTCCTCAGGTGGCATGGTTGTTCCATTAAAGGTGTGAAGTGAGTAAGGAATCCAGAAAGTGAGATATGATCTACTAAGGCAGCTAAAGCATTTTATAGGAAGATCCACTGGTGTAACAGATCACCCCTAAGTCCATTCTGCTAGTGCTTAACCTTTGAGAGCCAGTTGTAGAAATGGCTGATAAGCAAGCACTTCTTATTGTGATCTTAAAGGCTCTGGACAGTCTGGGTAACTGGGCATTGACACTGAATTTTTCTTACAGTTACTGAAAACAAAGCTTGCAAGTGAGATAAAATCTGAGGGGTAAAGTCAAAGTTGCAATGACAAAAAATGAAATGTGAGGCAGCTGCAAGCAGTGCTTGTTTCATGCATGTCAGCCAGGGGACACAGGAAACTGCACCAAGCCTAGAGACTGCAGGCACTTGTCACCACCAATGCAGACTTGTGCTACAAACCGGAACCATGACAGTGGCAGCACACATAAATGTACAACAACTTATTAAAACTACTATACCTGAAAACCAGGGAATTTGTCCTTCCAAATCCTAAAACTAAGGACTCTGTGATCTCAATGCCCTCTAGTCTCATCAAAGGCACCAACTGCTTTAACAGCACTCCCACCGAGGGTGTGCCTGTGGCCTGCAACAAATAGATTAAAGTGAAAAAGAGGTCACATGATAATGGATGCTTCCTTTGATCAAATGGTGATTCCACTACAACAGCTTCAAAGTGCTGAATCACTTCCTAAGGCCCGGCTATCATTTCAGGAAAAATAACACAATCTATACATTCTAACACAGCACAGTGAATGCATTTCCCATCTGGGACACAAATTCTAAAGACCTTTTTCATTATAATAGTTTCTTATAAACAAGCAAATTAAATCTACAAAACTTATCTTTAATACAGTAAGTTAACAAGACATGGTTTGAAGGTGAGGAGTGACAGACATGTGGTATGCAGGACATGAACAAGACCTCAGGGCACTAATAAACACAAGTCACTGTGGTCTTCAGAGAAGTTTGCTCACTTCTCTTTATCTTCTGCTGCCCACTTGTCATGGAGGAATAATAAACTGTGCAAATAAACATTCAATGGAATTTAGAAACGTGTAGAGTGAAAATCTGATCCCATATACTCCAGATGGCAGGTATAGTGCAATGTGCACTGTGAACTCTAGACACACAAGCTAAGAAAAACCTTATAGAATAATTCTTCTGAAGCATATCACATCACCTTGTTATCGTAGCTCACTGTACCATCAGGTGTGGTCGCCATTATTTCTGGAGTTGAAGCTCTTAAGTGTCCCGGGCTCATGATACTGGGCTTTGCAACTCCAAAGCAAAGAATGAGGTAATTTCTCCACAAGGTAATACAGTTGTCTCCACTGCCAGCAGTGCTGGTTTTCTTGGCATTGATTGGACTACTAGAAATACGGAGTTAAAAACAAGTTCTGGATTTTAAATATCACTTACTGAGTAAAGATTCTACGAAGTACTCAAATAGAGAGCTTTAGTAATAAGTCAAGGATAAGGCTCAGATAAGGAACATCACTACTAGGTGGGAAGCTGAATAGAACTTCCAGGACATTTTCACCAGTAAGGTCCAAGATTCTATACTCAGACAATCACATTGGTTATTATAGGAGAAAAATAATTATCCTAATCTCTTGTATAAAATAAAAATGTAAGAGAGCAAATGATGAGAAGCAAAACAGAGGGAAGCACGAAGATCTCTTACTTGGGGTCCACCAGAGGCATGACTGACTGGAGCCGAGTGAAGGCATAGGGCCAGGCATAGCTGAGGGCCGTGGGGCAGTGCTTGGGCAAGTTCTCCTGCCGCAGGAAACTGAAGAGGCAGAGGACCCAGGGGTCTTTGACAGACTGAGCAAATATCCAGACATGGGACGGGCTCTTCACATCGTAATGGCTGTTGACCAGGACTGCATTCCACTCCACCAACCACTGAAGATCTACGCTGTGGGTCAGTGGTAAGGTGGCCTGCAGGTGCAAGTAGGTAATAAGTCAACATCCCACTGTAAACTCCAGGTCTTCATTATGGCTTTTCCTGACCACCTCTGCAATGGACCATGCTGTGACTGATACCTCCTCTCACTCCTACCACACAAGACCTTGGTTTGAAGCCATAACTGCTTCCCAAGATAGATGACAAGGAGCCCAAGTGCAGGGGTTAAGGACAGGGGCTGTACTTTGTGTAGCTCTAATGTCACACAACACTGTGCATTGGTACACAGACGCCACTCACTAAATAGTTGTTGAACAAATACATGACATTAGTTAATTCAAACTTGACCATAGATTTGTCATTTTAAAATTCTGAAAAGTTATTAATCTCTGAGATTCATAAATATGCTTTTAATTCCCTATAATTAGATTATATATTTATATTTTAAGCTATGATGTTGACTTAGGGAGATGGATGAATGAAGTCCCTTTTATGAAGGACATTTTATTAATGATTTTTAAGGTAAGATACCTATTTATTCTTGTTTTATGACATCAAGCCAAAATAACACTTTCTAAATGTTTTGAGAGATCTATCTAACAAATAAGTTCTTATATTTCATTTTCTTTTAAGCCCGGAATATCAAAGTTTGAAATGATGCAGTTGTTATGCCAGGAGAGAAAATTGCCTTCATGTTTGCTAGACATTTAAAGTGACCCATTTTCTCTGCTGCAACTCTCTAGGAGTCCCATGGGTCAGAGTGTCCCACCAGTGTCCTCAGTGGCTAATGGGCCAGAAGAGATTCCAGCCCAGGCTCTGCACAAAACCTGGGAAAACCACCAGACACACCTGAGTGCTTCATTTATGACTTAGGGATTATGATGCAGCTCTCATTGAACCTTTTACGTGAATTACACAGGTAAGGGATGTAAGAACACCCGGCACAGAGCAGCCACTGCTTCTTCCCCCAGCATCCCCTCCCATGCATCTTTTGAAGTGCAGGGTTGCTGACCTAGTTAACCTGGCTCAAGGTTTTGACTCTGATAAACACAGAACAAAATCACACAAGTAAAATATAACCTGTAGGGAAATAAGATATGTGTACAAAACAATTACATTTGATTCTTCCATTCCATGTTTAAGCAATTTGAATTTCTAAAAGCATTAGTTAGTCTGTGCTGCATGGCTAGCAATTTTAGTCATCATCATTATCACTACCATAGCAAGAATAAGGCTACTAAAAATAGGGATCTGTGTTCAATTTTAGTTAGGAAAGACCACAAAATACTCACAAGGGTCTTTAGGTTTTGTAATCACTCGTAGCTATTTGTCAATTAATTCTGTATTCCTTTATAGTTATTTGACAGGAATGCACAGGGGGCACTGGCAGTGTGGATTATCCAAGCAGTCAGGATTGTCCTGCCTCTCTTCAGCTATGGAGCTGAAATTAGTCTGTGTTCCATTGCTGCACTGCACTGATTTTTTTAAAATTATTTTTTAAATAATTAAAATCTGTGTCAGTTTCTCTTCTACTTGTTTAGGAAATTGAAAGCTGCCAATGGGCTCTTTATACAAAAGAATGTATCTGTGTAACGGATAAGCTCTGCTAGGGTCCAAGTCCAGTTAAGGTCAAGTCCAGACCTAACACTTCCTTCTGTGTGACTATGGTCCTGTGTTCCTTAATGTTTTTGAGTTTTGATAATTATGAGGGTCAAAAGATAATAAATGTGAAAGCAACTTATAAACTGTAAAAGCACCCTGTAAATGTAAGCTCCACATTGTGTTAAGTACAATAAGTAATGTGAATTAATTTTCTTAAAGAAGCATGAGCAATTCTTCTTGAAATTGTAGTTTTCAAAATATTATTTATATATCTAAGGCTCAAATTTTGTTCAAAATTTATCTGAACATCTCCTAAGCCAGTATTTGAAAATCAACTTGTTTTCCTAAGTACTTTTGTATCAGTTTATTAATTTATAAACCTCTGAATTCTTTCACATCATTTTTCTTTGTTCCTCTTTTTCCAATAGGTCCAGAGCTTATACTCAAAAAACGACTAGCAATCAGAATCAAGTGAACTTACCGATTCTGAAACTGCCACATGAACAAAACTTTCGAGAACAGAAGGACTTAGCTGATCCATGACATCAATCATAGGCCTGTCGTCGTCCTGCACAAAGGGGAGGCAGTTACTCTTCATGGCAAAGTGAATCCTCCCCTCCAGCCCACTCCCTTTCTAGTACGTGAAGCAGAGCAGCCTGCAAAATAGTGATAAGGGGTTTCCCACAGAAAACTGAGTGTCATGATGGTGAAAGGCAGTGGATAAAACTTTCCATGATTCTGAACTGAGTCTCTCAAGTTTCAGTGCAAGATAATTAGAGCTCCCATTTCACATGGTATTAAAAGGACACGTACCTAAATTTCAAAAACTCATTCATGTGCACAAGAGTCTAAACACCAGTACGAGACAATATTCACTGCAGCACTGGTGCCATTATTTTAAGGGCCAGAAATCCCATGAAAGTGTGCTTTGCCAGATTCTAAAATGCTACTTACTGAAGTCACTTATTTGCTAAAAGAACTGATATATTGTTGACTGTGATTGATTCAGTCCCCTTAGAAACTGCATCGGAAACTGACCACATACTCTCTGTGGCATCTATGTGGTATACAACTATTTGGTAAAAGAAGCAAATTGGAACAGGCATGAGAGAAAGTATCACAATCATATACTTTATAATGTCATCCTCCTGATATTCCAAGTACCCATGTGGCACCATGCACAGCTGTTAGAATATTATTGACTGTCTTTCCTTTGCTGTACTTTACATCCCCGTGACTGTTTTGTAACTGCCAATTTATACTTCTTAATCCCTTCTTCTACATGATTAGTATGTAAACATATACATCACACACATGTATATATAATATATGTAAATATATGTAAACACACACAGGTAATATATTTACACATATATAAAATATAATATATAAATATATGGATGTTTGCCATCCTTTATTATAGAGAAACTCAAATATATAAAATTGTTCACTTAGAAGCCTTATAGAAAAGCCCTGGGATATCTTTACTCATATATGAGAATGATTTCAGAATGAGAATGATGCCCAAAGAGGCACGGCTGGTTAAAGAAAGCAGCAGATGAGAAACATCCCTACCAATCTGATGAAATAATAGTTACAAACATGGTGCTTTAGAAGTATCTGTATCTTGCTTTGAATTCTGACTTTGTCGTGTCCTAGCTGTTGATTTCAAGTAAGGCTTTTAACCTCCCAAACCTCATTCGCAGTGTCTATACCTTGGGGTAAAAACAATACTTATCCTTAGGTTATTTGTGAGGGTTAAACAAGATAATATGTGTTTAGAACACTTAGGCCACAATGTACATGGTGATTATTATTATCACAATTGTAATTAGAGACTTAATAGAGGTTTACCAAAATATAGCATGTCTCAGAGATCCATTTTACTAGACAGAGGCATGATCCTAAAATATATCAGATAGCTATCTGAAGAAATGTAGATAAGGAATGTGATGGATTTAAAAATATTTCACAAAGACAATGACCATTTTGAGGATCATAAACCCAGACCAGTGTTTTAAAACAAGAAAATGAAAAGTACCATTTTCTAAAGAAATAGTGGCATAAAAAGTTGGCCTTTCTTTTGTTGCTTCATGCCTGGGGTGTGGCCACCTGTGCCATTAGGCCATGGACACTTGAACAAGGGTGTACTTGACTGAGGGCAGGAGTTCAGCTGGAGTCTAGGGCACTTGCCCATGGGCTTAATTCTCCCATCTCAAAGGGATACATTTTTCTTGGGATGCCATTTTTCTGCAGTTATAAAAATTAAATGAGTTTCTGTTAGCTAGACTGTTTACATCCTAATCATTTTAAATGGTATGCATTATTTTCTTGATAGTATTTTCTTTGTTCTCTAACATAAATGTAATAGAGTGCTTAATTCGATATACACTGAACATTAATGAAGGCAAATGACCTATAACCTAATTTTAAAATTCTTTACTTTTTACAAGCACCATCTCTTAGAGAATCATAAATGGGTTTTTCTATTGCTCACAGAATAAAAATTAGAAGTGCTATTTCATAATTAAAAACACACCACAAAAATGATTGTTGACATCATGTGTGACATGACAGAATATAAAATAGCAGTGCGTCATTTACAACTTTTAATCTAAACCTCTAAGCTGTTGAAAGAAATGAATTGGAAAATTCAGAAGAATAATCCATACCTCAGGCTGACCCAGGGCAAGAAATAAGGCGCGGATCTCCTTGAGTATTAAAACGGACAGTTTTCGTGTGGCCACCTGGAAACTGCAGAGCAAAACCAGAGCAAAGCCTTCCACAGCATGAAGGACACTGCAATGGGGACCTCGTTCCAACTGCATGCGGTGGCTGGAGCCATTTGCAATTAACTGTCATACAACAAGAACAACATTGTTCATTCAGAAAAACAACAGTGGAAGAAGAAACTACCTTATATGTCATGGGGCACATATAACCTTGTGATAATTAAAATAAATCACAACAGCTTAGGTCCAGACATGTCTACAAATTCATTATTATTCATGAAATGTCATAGATCCCTATTTGTTTTTAGGTCCATTGTTACTTTGGGATACTATCAACAACCTGCTGTCTGTGATAAGAAATAACCATTCAAATGCTATTAACACATTAATAAAAACAAAACTGCTTCCATTCATAACCATTCGAAATTACTCTAGTATTTAATCAAAGTGGCCTAATTTGTTTTTATTTAAGTTCTCTATAAACTTTGAGATTCTAGTAAATTGAATTTTCAAGCACTTTCTTTTTTTTCCCCAAATTTTTTAAAATTATTTTTCAAGTACAGTTTTCTGTCTATTACTCCCATCCCATCCCACCCCCATGCTCCCCATCCCCCCCAGCACTTTCTAATTAGACTTGCTTATTTTTGTGTGTGTTAGATTCTAATTTAGGTTTTGAATATTTATGAGATGGGTTCTAAGTATTCCCAAACCACAACCAAGTAGTCTAAACAAATGCAAGCCAGACAACAGGACAGATTTCACCTTCATTTTAGTTTTTTTTTTTTTACCAGCATACATTATCCTTGGTTTTCAACTTACCATCTTTTGGCAAGTATAGACTATAAGGAAGGAGAATGATCTTGACCTCATCACTGAGGTCAGCACACCTGGGATCCTAGCTGATTTCTAGGTACAAGTATACCTCCTGAACCTCCGTGTTCCTCAAATTGTCAGTTACGCTCTTCTCTACCTAGACCCCTTTCTCCATCTGCTCTTGCCAATGCCACTCTACCACTGTCCTGATTCCCCTCTGGCAGTCCGGCTCTCCAAAATGTTTTTATGAAGTTTTACCATTCAGGACCAAGGCCTAAAAGAATGAAGAAACCACAAGACTGAGTTTTTTTTTCTCTGTGGAGACTGGATAGCACAACTGATATGCTGTGGACTATGAAAAGAACCTAGTGGGCAGCTAACTTTCATATCCACATCCAAAGCCATATCTACATCCATATCCATAATCCAGCTCTATCTTCCTTTCTCACTGTCATTTGCTCTTACAAACACATTTATAATCATAATTCTCTGAAAAAAATTTCTACTCCCTAAAAGGCCTTGTTAATGTTAACAAATCTAACCTGATGTGGCACACATGCACCTTGAGTTTCTTGGTCAGAATTTAATCAGATGGAAAAATAAGGGCCACCACTTGGGAGAAAAGTTCCAAGGTAACTGGAAGTTGAGAACTCCCAAGGTTCTCTGAGCTACAGCTTATTCCCATACATATAAATCAGTGGGAAGAGTGTGAATATCACCTCTGCATTTCTGATTTTGTTGGCTTGCTCATAGACTTTTCCTTGAGTTTGAATGACCAGCTTCCATTGGGTGAGGAGCTGAAGCAGCAACTTCAGGGAGGAGTCCAGGAGGCTGTGATGCATGTCATTTACTTCCCGCAGCAGGAAGGTGGTGAAGCCAAACAGGACATCTTCCCTCCAGTCTGGAAAGTCAACCAGCAAACCCTGGAGAGAATTTTGTGCAATATGACGCAGTTCATCATCCATGTGAATAGAGAGCCTGTGAAATGAACAAACACAATAAAATCATACTTCATTAACTTTCCTTCTAGATCTACAAAGGAACATCTATAGGGCTCTGCTTTTATTTGTGTCTGAAAATGGGTCACCCTCCCCTAATATGTTATTATATTCTTCACTCTACAATGCTAACATTAACATTTTATATAACCACGGAGGTCTTATCAAAACTAAGAAGTTAACAGTACAATGCTATTAACTAAAAGTACAGAGTTTATTCAGATTTCATTAGTTTTCCATGAGGGTTCTTTCTCTGCTTCAGAACACAACGTAATATACCACATGACATTTAGCTTTATGTAAAGACTTTTTGATATGTTATTGTCTACAGAATAAATTAGTATCAAATCCTACCACTTTTAAGGATGAAAAACCTAATTACTAGAGAAACAAAGGAACTTAGTGAAAATGAGCAATTAAAAGTGGGGCCAAGTGTCTTTAACTGGTTTGGCCCCCCAAAGGATATTTGCTTATCAGAGAAGATGTTGATATTGCTGGTTATCACACGTTGGAGAGTATTACTGGCATATTTCTAACAAGCATAAGGCAGGGATGCTGATAAACATCCTAGAGTGTCCAGGACAACTTCTCTGACAATGAATTAGCAGGCCCAAAATGTTGGTAGTGCAGAGGCTGACAACCATGTGCTAGTCTTCTGAAGAATATCAGTGTATTTCTGAATTTAACCTATATTAAATCTCAACATCGGTATGTGGAATTATATTTAACATAATGCTTTATAAATTCTTTCATTCATTTATTCAATAAACAAATATTTTTCAGGCACTATATTCACTGCATACAGCCCTCAGGACATGGAGCTCAGCATGACTGTGTCTTCTGGGTAGGGCGCTGTGTAACAAATTGCTGAAGCAGCAGCAGCTCAGAGAAGGTCTGTGGACTACCCAGGTAGGCAATACAGCAAGGAAGGGGTTAAATGTATGCACCCTGCAATCAGAGTGCCTAAACCAGTGCCTTCCTTCTGTTCCTCATTAGTCATGTGACCTCATGATACTTACCTAATCTTTTCAAGGCTCAGAATCTCATTTAGAAAGTGGAGACAATAACTGTATCTGCATCTCAAAAACATGTTGTGAGGTTCATTGAGAGGATCTGTGTACAGGGTTTAGCACCACAGATAACATGTAGTAAGCACTCAGTAAATAAATGTTGGCTGTTATCATTAGAAGAAAATGAATGCATCCTAAAAGTTGCAGAGGTAACATGATTAATTCACATCTGAGAAAAAACAGGCAGAAATAGAGAGGAGGCCTTGGAAAAGCGACAAAACTGAGGGCAAAGGCCAGCCAAGAGGTCACTGCAGTGACTTAGGCAACGGGTGAGGGGACTAACCTGAGGCAGAGAAGCAGCAAGGAAGGGAGAGATTAAGGTCAAAGATGCTCAGGAGAGAGAAGATCCAGGACTCAGCAGCCTGGAAGTGTTCACTGTCAGAGAAGGTGGTCAATCAATGACGGCCTTGTACAAACAGGGTAGATATTACCTCCAACCAATAGAAGGAGAAATTGTGACCCAGAGTGCTTAAGGAACTTCCTTAAAATCCAGGATTCCAACCCAGGACTTCTAATCCTTAATCTAATGTTTCTTCAATAAAACAAGTCTGGTACAGTTATATATTTTTGAATAACAGTATTTTCAAAACTTAATAAAAATGTTTTTCCTATTCCCTGAAGCCCAAGGCACACAAACTGACCCAAATTTAACCAAAGATCTATTTCCTGTTCCCAAAGCAAGCAAAGTTCCACAAAGATGTGGAGAAGGAAGATTGAAGCTAATTCTTTGAGAAAGACCCAATTGAGTCTGTCCACAATACTTAAGGAGATCACAGTTATTAAAGAAAAATGAGAGCCCTTTAAACCTGACTTCCAATTAAGAACTGTCTAAGCCAGTTCTCAAAGTTTCTAAGAATTTAGAAATATTGTCTCTCAATCACCAGTTCCATTAGTTTCTTTTATGTAGAACTCTAACACCTAAGACAAAGTTTAAGTGGCTCTGGTTGAGGCTGGAGTAAAGGGAGCCTCCCCTTGCCCCCAACTTGAAGCCCACTGATTTGGGAGAAAACATCTCTTCATTTTACAAGCAGCTTTGAGTCATCTTTGCAGCCCAGAGTGTGAAAACACTAGTGTATGAAAAATGCTTGAGGCTATTTCCCCATTTAAGGGTTATTGCTCCTGTTTACTGCATTTTACATGCCTGTTGTCCTGAGTAAAGAATAACCTTCTGCAGGCGACAAACCTCCCTTTTAGGACAAGAACAACAGACACTCAGTAATGTAAATGGATGATAATGATATTGGCCACTGTTATGGATTGAACTGTGTTTCCACCAAATTTATGTGTCCTACCAAATTCGTATGTTAAGATACAAACCATCAGGACCTCAGAATAGGATATTATTTGGAAATAGGCTCATGCTGGATCAAGGTGAGCTCCTGATCCACTACGACTGGTGTTCTACTAAGAAGGAGACATATGTACAGAAGGAGATGGTCCTGTGAAGATAGAGGTGGAGACTGGGGTGATTGATGTTTCTGCAAGACAAGGAGCATCAAAGAAGGCCAGAAACCACCAGAAGCCAGGATGGAGGCCTGGACCAGATTCTCCCTCACAACCTTCAGAAGGAACCAATCTTGATGGAACTTTGATGTTGGACTTCCAGCCTCTGGAATTGTGAAATAAAAAATTTCTATGTTTAACACAGCCAAAGCAAACCAATATGACCACAAGACCAGGCCAGTCTCTGTCTTTAGAGTCAAAACAAAAGCCATGTCACAGTGAATTTAGATGAAGCTTTTAAATAAGGGCTAGTGCTCTCACCTCTGCAAATGAAATTAATTGTACTCTTCATTTAACTTTGCTCTCACTCATATTTAGCAATCTAGCATCTGTTTCTGTTTCAACCTACAATGCAGAATGCAGGACCATTCCAGGACTGTGAGAACCCCAAGGTTATATAGCTCTTGCTATTTGGAACCATTCCTCTTGAAATGATTGACTGGTGTAAATGCTCAAAAACATCACCGGAGTATGAAGAGACAGATCTGGCTCGGATAAGGGTGCGGGTGGTGGAGAAGGTTTGGGAACAGAGACCCAAAGGAGGAAAAAGTAAAATGTTTGAAGAAGAAAAAGGTCCAGACTGTCGTGGAATGGAGACTGAGTGAGACTAATGCATCAAGTCTGTGTGGCAGCAGGTGAAGGGAAGGGAAGCATGGGTCCTTGTGTTTGTTCCTGGAAGGGGATGTAGAGAGAGCTGCCTGTCAGATATCATCTCCATTTCTTCCACCCAGATCTTTCTCATTTTTACTGGTATTAGAGTTTAGCCAGATAATCACAGATCATCTTGTGACACACATAAAATTTACTGTTGTATAATAGGAAATGAAAAAAAAATTAACAAACTAACAAGGAAGAGAAGACTCAGAATAAAATGAGAAAGATGTCCAGACATTCTGACTGCCCAAGATGTGCAGGAAAGCAGTGTGGTGTGGCCAAGAGACTGGCAGGTCCTCTGACATCTCCTTGTTTATTGAGCTAGGGGCAGGGCTGGGCCATCATGCAGAGAAACCCAAACAGAAAAGAAAGGACAGGATCTTGACTGCAAAATAAACTACAAATACAATAAAAAACTATGTTATATTCCATGCAGTAACATCTTCACTGATATGTCCCTTAAAGCAAGGAACATAAAGGAGAGAATAAACAAATGGGATCTCATTAAAATTAAAGACCTTCTGCATAGCTAAAGACAACAGCATTAAAATGAAAAGATAATGAACTATATGGGAAAATATATTTTCCAATGATACCTCGGACAAGGGTTTAATCTCCAAAATATATAAAGAATTCACATGAATCCACTCCAGAAAGACAAAAAACCCAATTAAAAATGGGCAAAAGACTTGAACAGACACTTCTCCAAGGAGGACATACAGAGGACCCAGAGACACATGAAAAGATGCTCAGCATCACTAGCCATCAGAGAGATGCAAATTAAAACCACAATGAGATACCACTTCACACCGGTCAGAATGGCCAACATAAACAAATCAACAAACAAGTGTTCAAGAGGATGCAGAGAAAAGGGAACACTAGTGCACTGTTGGTGGGAATGCAGACTGGTGCAGCCACTGTGGAAAACAGTATGAAATTTCCTTGGGAAACTAAAAATGGAACTGCCTTTTGACCCAGCAATTCCACTGCTGGGATTATACCCTAAGAGCCCTGAAACACCAATCCAAAAGACCCTATGCACCCCAATGTTCATAGCAGCACAATTTACAATAGCCAAGTGCTGGAAGCAACCTAAGTTCCCATCAGTAAATGAATGGATCAAAAAACTATAGTACATTTACACAATGGGATTCTACATAGCAGAGAGAAAAAAAAAACAAGTTCCTACCTTTTATGACAGCATGGATGGAACTGGAGATCATTTGCTAAGTGAAATAAGCCAGGCGGTAAGGGACAAATACCATATGATCTCACCTTTAACTGGAACATAATCAACAAAAGAAGAAAGCAAACAAAATACCACCAGAGACATTGAAATTAAGAACAATCTAACAATAGCCAGAGGGGAGGGGAGAGGGGACAGTAGGGAGAAGGGTTTTCAGGAACTACTGTAAAGGACATATAGACAAAACCAAGGGGGAGGGTGGAAGCAAGGGAGGGAAGTGGGATTGGCTGGGGTGGGGGAGTGGTGGGGGGTAATGCAGACAACTGTAACTGAACAACAATAAATTAATTAAAAAAAACAACTGTCTTAGGAGAGAGTTTGATGGCAGTAATAAAAGAACAGAGAGACTTTAAGAGAGGGCAGCTTACACTTTAAGAGAGGGCAGAACAGAGGTCTGATCAGCTGGGGGATCAAGCCTAAAATGGTGTCACAGATACATGGTTACCCACAAAGAAAACCATTAAGGGGGCTTAAAAGGACTCCACAATGACACAGCCATAAACAGACGAGCAGAAGCCCTACTGTCAATATCACTGCAGCTGTCCTTCCCAGGCAGTTGCTATGCAGAACACTGACCAGTTGACCAGATTAAACATGCAGCCACATTCTTCTCAGGTTGGGCTGGATTAAACACTTGGCAGTGACCTAGAGCAGGTGAGTGGTATGATCACACCCCTCCCCCACCATTGGTCAGCTCAGATGAAAGACTTTTTGTAGAAAACATTTTGGTAAAGGTGAGCCTCAGGTTCCAGAGAATCCAGTATATCAGCTGGAATAATTCTGTTGTACAGAAGTGCATAATTTTTTTCTTTATTTTTTTATTTTTTATTTTTTTAATATAATTTTTATTGAATTCTTGTTCAAGTACAGGTTTCTGTCTTATATTCCCAACCCTGCCCGCACCCCACCCCATGCTCCCCGCCTCCCTCCTCTCTCGACCCCCCACCCTCAGTTATTGTCCATGTGTCTTTTATACTTGTTCATGTGAGTCCATTCCCTTTTCCCCTATGATTCTCACCCCTCTCCCCTCTGGGCCCTGACCGCCTGTTCCATAATTGGGTGTCATTGGTCGTATTTTGCTTGCTTGTTTGGTTTGTTTAGATTCCTGTTAACGGTGAAATCATATGATATTTGTCTTTCACCGCCTGGCTTATTTCGCTCAGCATAATGCTTTCCAGTTCCATCCATGATGTTGCAAAGGGTAGTAGTTCCTTCTTCCTTTCTGCAGCATAGAATTCCATTGTGTAAATGTACCATAGTTTTTTGATCCAGTCATTTACTGATGGGCATCTAGGTTGCTTCCAACTCTTGGCTATCGTAAATTGTGCTGCTATGAACATCGGGGTGCATAGGTTCTTTTGGATTGGTGTTTCAGGGTTCTTAGGATATACTCCCAAGAGTGGAATTGCTGGGTCAAAAGGCACGTTCATTTTTAGTTTTCTTAGAAAATTCCATACTGTTTTCCATAGTGGTTGTACCAGTCTGCAATCCCACCAACAGTGAACTAGAGTCCCCTTTTCCCCACAACCTCTCCAGCACTTGTTGTTTGTTTCTTTGTTTATGATAGCCAATCTGACTGGTGTTAAGTGGTATCTCATTGCGGTTTTAATTTGCATCTCTCTGATAGCTAGTGATATCGAGCATCTTTTCATGTGTCTCTGGATTCTCTGTATGTCCTCCTTGGAGAAATGTCTGTTCAAGTCCTCTGCCCATTTTTTGATTGGGTTGCTTGTCTTCTTTGAGTGGAGCCGAATGAGTTCTTTGTATATTTTGGAGATTAAACCCTTATCTGAGGTATCATTGGCAAATATGTTTTCCCAAGCTGTTGCTTCTCTTTGTATCTTGATACTGTTTTCCTTAGCCATGCAGAAGCTTTTAATTTTGATGAGATCCCATTTGTTTATTCTTTCCTTTATGTTCCTTGCTCTAGGGGACGTATCAGTAAAAATATTGCTGCGTGGAATATCTGAGATTTTCTTGCCAAGGCTCTCCTCTAGGGTTTTAATGGTTTCACGGCTTATATTTAAGTCTTTTATCCACCTTGAATTTATTTTGGTGTATGGTGTAAGTTGGTGCTCAAGTTTCATTTTTTTGCATGTAGCTGTCCAGTTCTCCCAACACCATTTGTTGAAAAGGCTGTCTTTACTCCATTTTATGTTATTGCCCCCTTTGTCGAATATTAATTGACTGTAGAGAGTTGGGTTTATTTCTGGGCTCTCTGTTCTATTCCATTGGTCTATGTGCCTGTTTTTGTGCCAGTACCAGGCTGTTTTGATTACAGTGGCCTTGTAATACAGTTTGATATCAGGTATTGTGATCCCTCCTACTTTGTTCTTCTTTCTCAAAATTGCAGCAGCTATTCGGGGTCTTTTCTGGTTCCATATAAATTTTTGAAGTGTTTGTTCTATGTCTGTGAAATACGCCATTGGTACTTTAATAGGTATTGCATTGAATCTGTAAATTGCTTTGGGTAGTATGGACATTTTGATGATGTTAATTCTTCCAATCCATGAACACGGTATATGTTTCCATTTATTTGTGTCTTCCTTGATTTCTTTCTTCAGTGTTGTGTAGTTTTCTGCATACAGGTCTTTTACCTCCTTGGTTAGGTTTATTCCCAGATATTTTATTTTTCTTTTTGCTATATCGAATGGGATTTTTTTCCTGATTTCTGCTTCTGCTGCTTCATTGTTGGTATACAAAAATGCCTTTGATTTCTGGATATTAACTTTGTATCCCGCTGTTATGCCAAATTCATTTATTAGTTCCAGCAGTTTTTTGGTAGAGGCTATAGGGTTTTCCATGTACACTATCATGTCATCTGCAAACAATGCCAGTTTTGTTTCCTCCTTTCCGATTTGGATGCCTTTTATTTCCTTTTCTTGTCTGATCGCTGCAGCTAGAACTTCTAATACTATATTGAATAGAAGTGGTGAAAGTGGGCAACCTTGTCTTGTACCTGATCTTAGTGGAAAAGCTTTTAGTTTTTGCCCATTGAGTATGATGTTGGCTGTAGGTCTTTCATATATGGCCTTTATTATATTGAGGAATGTTCCCTCTATTCCCACCTTGCTGAGTACCTTTATCATAAATGGGTGTTGTACCTTATCAAAAGCTTTTTCCGCATCTATTGATATGACCATGTGGTTTTTGTCTTTGCTTTTGTTTATTTGGTGTATTACATTTATTGATTTGCGTATATTGAACCATCCTTGCATCCCCGGGATGAATCCCACTTGGTCGTGGTGTATGATCTTTTTGATATATTGTTGGATGCGATTTGCCAATATTTTGTTGAGGATTTTAGCATCTATGTTCATCAGTGATATTGGTCTGTAATTTTCTTTCTTTGTTGTGTCTCTATCTGGCTTTGGGATTAGGGTGATGCTGGCTTCATAGAAAGAGTTGGGGAGTTTTCCCTCCTTTTGGATTTTTTGGAATAGTCTGTGAAGAATAGGGGTTAGCTCTTCCTTAAAAGCTTTGTAGAATTCTCCTGTGAAACCATCTGGCCCAGGGCTTTTGTGTGATGGGAGTTTTTTGATTACTTCTTCAATTTCATTTGCTGTTATTGGCCTGTTCAGGTTTTCTGCTTCTTTTTCATTGAGTTTTGGAAGATTATATTTTTCTAGAAATTTGTCCATTTCACCCAGGTTTTCAAATTTCTTGGCATACAGTTCCGCATAGTAATTTCTTACAATCCTTTCTATTTCTGTGGTATCAGTTGTAATCTCTCCTCTTTCATTTCTGATTGTGTTTATTTGTGTCCTCTCTCTTCTTTTCTTAATGAGCCTACTTAAAGGTTTGTCTATTTTGTTTATCTTTTCAAAAAACCAACTCCTGGATTCATTGATCTTTAGAATTGTGCTTTTAGTCTCTATGTCATTTAATTCTGCTTTGATCTTGGTTATTTCCTTCCTTCTACTTGCTCTGGGCTGTCTTTGTTGTTGTTCCTCGAGTTCTTGCAGGCGTTGGGTTAGGTTGTTTGTTTGAAATGTTTCTATCCTCTTTAGGTGAGCCTGTATCGCTATGAACTTCCCTCTCAGGACTGCCTTCACTGTGTCCCATAAATTTTGGGTTGTGGTGAGTTCATTTTCATTTGTTTCAAGGAGTTTTTTGATTTCCTCCCTAATTTCAATCTTGACCCATTCATTGTTCAATAGCCTACCATTCAGTCTCCATGATTTTGGGTGTTTTGGGTTTTTTCCTGTGGGGTTGGTTTCCAATTTCAGTCCCTTGTGATCAGAGAAGATGCTTGGTATGATTTCTATTTTCCTGAAGTTGTTGAGACTGGTTTTGTGTCCTATCATGTGATCTATCTTTGAAAATGTTCCATGTGCGTTTGAAAAGAAAGTGTATTTAGTTTCTTTGGGATGGATGGCTCTATATATATCAATTAGGTCCATTTCTTCTAGAGTGTCGTTTAATGCTGCTATATCTTTGTTGATATTTTGTTTGGAAGATCTGTCCATTTTTGACAGTGGGGTGTTAAAATCCCCTACTATAATTGTGTTGCTGTCAATATCTTTCTTGAGGTCCTCTAGGATTTTCTTTATATATTTGGGTGCTCCTGTGTTGGGTGCATATATATTTATGATGTTAATGTCTTCTTGGTGGATTCTTCCCTTGAGTATTATGAAGTGACCTTCTGGGTCTCTCTTTATAGCCTTTTTTTTGAAGTCTATTTTGTCTGATATGAGGATTGCTACCCCGGCTTTTTTTTCATGTCCATTTGCTTGGAAAATTTGTTTCCATCCTTTCACTTTCAGTCTGTGGTGGTCTTTTGTCCTCAGGTGAGTCTCTTGTAGGCAGCATATGTGTGGGTCATGCTTTCTTATCCATTCAGCTATTCTATGTCTCTTAATTGGTGCATTTAATCCATTTACGTTTAAAGTTATTATCGAAAGGTACTTATTCATTGCCATTTATGTACCTGTGTTCCTCTCTGTCTCTCTCTTTTCCTTCCTTTCCTTAAAGCAGCCCTTTTAGTAATTCTTGTAGAGCAGGTTTTGTGGAGGCGTATTCTTTTAGACTTCTTTTGTCTTGGAAGCTCTTTATTTGGCCTTCTATCTTGATTGAGAGCCTTGCTGGATAAAGCAGTCTCGGTTGTAGGCCTCTGTTTCTCATTACTTGGAATATTTCCTGCCATTCTTTTCTTGCTTGGAATGTTTCCGTTGAGAAGTCATTAGCCAACCTTATTGGGACCCCCTTGTATGTTACTTCCTTTTTCTCCCTTGCTGCCTTTAGGATTCTCTCTTTGTCCTGGAGTTTTGCCATTTTAATGATGATGTGTCTTGCAGTAGGCCTCTTTGGGTTCCACCTGCCTGGGACTCTCTGCGATTCCTGGATTCGTGTGACTTTCTCTCCCCTCATCTTAGGAAAATTTTCTGTTATTACTCTTTCAAGTAGGTTTTCTATCCCTTGTTCTTCTTCTTCCCCTTCTGGTATTCCTATTATTCGGATATTATTACGTTTCATATTGTCTTGCATTTCTCTTAGACTCACCTCATTTTTCCTGATTCTCTTTTCCATTACCTCGTCCGTCTGGGAGATTCTTTACACCTTGTCTTCGAGCTCGCTTATCCGGTCGTCCGCCTCATCAGTCCTACTCATCATACCTTCTACTGTGTTCTTCAATTCAGAAATTGTAGTTTTCATTTCCTCTTGGCCTTTGCTGACGGCTTCTATTTCCTTTTTCATGCTGGTATAGTTTGCAGAGAGTTCATTGTAGCTCCCCTGTAGTTTCTGGTAGCTCATTGTAAGCTCCTTGAATTTCCTGATAACCAGTGGTTTGAATTCCATATCTGATAGTTGACTTGCCTCTATTTCATCTAACATTCTTTCTGTGGCTTCCTTTCTTTCATTTGGGGATTGTTTCTTTGTCTCCCCATTGTTTGTGCTGCGCTTCTCATTGGCCTCAGCTTCTTAGATTGATCTGTTCTGGTACCCTGAGTTTATGGCGTGAACTCCTGTGGTAGGATACCTGTGGAATTCAGTGGTGCAGTCTCTTGTAGGTATCTTGGTCTTCTCTGCTCCCACTTCTCCTCCAGTTGGTGTCCAGGGAGTCAACCCGTTTGGTCTCACTAACTGCAGCAGCCTCAGGGGCTGTTATTGTGGCTCTTCTCGCGCCTTGGTACACTCAACTGGTCTTGCCAGTACCCCCCAAGATCCAGACTGGCGCCTCTCACCCGCACCCTACTGAGAGCAGATTTTCTCCCAGGCTTCCCAGCCCTGGTCTGACATGAGGGTGCACGCTCCCAGCCTGGCTTTCTTGTTCTCGTAGGCTTGGGTGTGGACCTTTCCCTGTGTTGTGGCTGAATACACAGGGCAACTCACAATTCTCCCAAACCAACAGCAACAGCCCGACTCCCTGTGTTTCCCCGTCTGCGCCGACTGAGTAGGGGTGAAGCTGGTGACTGCCTCTCTTCCAGGGGCCCAGCCAGCAGCCAGAGACTCCCCGAATTTATTCGCCAGCCGGTGCAGGTCCTGTGCCACAGGGATCACCTGGGCGACTCTCAATTTCCCAAGCCGAGGGTCGGCGTAGACCCCGCCCCACCGGAAAAGCACGGGCGACTGGCAGTTCCCCGAGTAGACGGTAGACGGCCTGCTCGGGGCCCTTGGGCGGGGAAGGCATGAGAGACCTGAGGCCGATGAAGCCGGAGGGTGGGCAGGCGCGAGCGGCTGACGGAGCTGGCGCCCCCGGCGATGGCGCGGGTTGCCTGGGTGCCCGGAAGGTGCGCACCACCCGCAGTCGAGGAAACCGGGAGTCCGGAAGGTGGGCGCGGCTGAAGGAGTAGGTGCTGGCGATGGCGCGAGCGACTTGCAGCCGGTCAAGCCGAAGATCAGTGCTTGACTCACAGTGTCTCCTAGTCTGCGCCAGCTGAGCAGGGATGGAGCTGCTCTGTGCCGGCTGAGTAGGGGTGGAGCTCACAACTGACCCACTTCTGGAGGCCCTGACAGCAGCCCCGAGATTCCCTGGGACTGCTCGCAGGCAGGCACGGCCCCTCGAAGCAGGGAGTGCTCTGGCAACTCTCAGTTCTCCCAAGCCAGCAACCTGACTCCACGGGTTGTCGGAGCTTGCTTCCGAATGCTCACTCCTCTCTCTGCCACTACTGGAAGACCGATCTCTTATGGTGTTTTCCAATCGGGGCACTGCCAGACAGGGGTGGTGCCGGTGACCAGTTCTCTCCCAGAGTCGGTGTTGCCCACCCTGGTTCTCAGAGACCAGAAGTGCATAAATTAAGAGGGAGCAATTTAAAATTCACAGGCCATATCCAGAATAAAAGAGACATTAGGGGAAACTGCATCCTCAGACTGACTGCTGGATTAACAAAATGTTGAAAGGTCATTAGGAAGACCTTCCCCCATGATGTCACCAAGGGCAGCAGTGGAAGAACTGGCTTTACAGTGAAGCCCAAGAGACAAGGGTTTCCAAGAGGAGGGACCTGCTGACAGGTGGACTGTTAACCTTGGAATTGTCTTTAATGAGAAGAAATTTCCACCTCTTACAGTGCTTTGAACTCGATTAAAATAAGGAAGATTAAGTGCATTAATTAGGTGATATATGAAACTGAGACCACAGTTCTTGCTCAGCTACTCAAACCAGCGAGCTGACTTCCATTATAATCATATACAAAAAAGCAAGTGATTAATGGTGCATGCATTTACCTCTCATTTTACATAAAACAAATGACATATGTCACTTCCTTTTGGCTTCAGGAAATTTTGTAAATTTGGGCAATTGACCTTTACTCTTCTGAAGTTTAATCTTTTTGCCTGAAAATAGGAATCAACAGGTGGCCAGCTCTCCTAACATGTATACAGAAATGCATTACACATTGTGGCATAATATGTTATTCAAATATAAGTAAGCCTAAAAATAATTAACATTTGCTGAGAGCTTAACTTGTTGCCAGCACTGTGGTGTGATTTATATGCACTGTCACAACCCCAGGACACATTTTTGAAAGAGGAGGGTAAATGCCAAACAGCAAAGCCTTAGTGTATATATAATGCTGCAGGAAATGACAGGGGACAGGCATGGAGACTGTTGAAGGAAAATGTCCTTCTTATGGTCAATGGATGGAGCAAAAGACATCAGGGGTGGGCACAGCAAGGGAAGAAATACGGCGACTGCCAAGGAGATAAGTAGTTTCCCCACCATGTGAAGAATCCTTGGGGACTAAGATGGCTCTGTTGAAAGCAGAAAGGAAGTGTGCCCCAGGGATCTAATCGTGACATCAGGAAGCCTGTGTAGCTCCCATGGGATCCAAATGAACAGATTATTCCTACTTGGCTATTATAAGTGGGCTGAATAATGCACACAAAATCAGAAATTTTATAGCGTGGAGAAAGGAGTTTGCCAGTTTCATTCCACACATCATTGTCATGCCAAACATACCAAAGTCTGAGGTTAGAGTGTCTGTAATATTTAGCCATTCCCAAAATGCTGGGAAGGAGACCTAGGGGCAGTTATGTGGGTGACAACCTTGAAAATCCCTATCCAGGGAACTAAGCTGGGAGGGACAGGGAGCTGGCACAAATGCTGGTCTTATTTTGCCAAGTATGAAGAAAAGCAAGTTTTTCTCCAGTAAAAATATACTACGGTGGTGACCATAAAGAGCCTGAAATAAAAGGTCTCATACCTCTGCCTGGGACCATGTATTGTCTCAAGAGTCAAATTAATCCAAGTGTTATTGGACTACGGGGGAATAAAGTGACTAATGACTGGAAACACACATTTACTACTACTGAACTTCTTCACTCTTGTCATTGACCCTCTCCAGCTGACATGAAGTGGCCCTTTTTCTCACAACTTAGAATCTTTCCCATGAGAAAAACAGCCTCTAGCTTATAAAAAGGGGCCTCTTCACAGGCTTTCCATGTAAGTCTGGTCATTTTAAAATTTTGTCCTAAGATGTAAACTCTCAAGAATATTTATTTTTTATTCACCCTCATAAAAACAGTACTCATTGCTTTAGGCTTTGTGAGAACACGTATAATAACAAACAAGATGCACTATAAATAGCACTGGCGTTCCAACTGAATCAGCAGAGTTCCTTCTGACACAGCTGGCTCAGTGGACCAAAAATTCAGGTGTTACTAAGCAGGTTAGCAAAGTGATGTCAGAGGTAAGAGTCTCCCACACAGACCTGAAGCAATATGGCATTAGAGACTTTATCAGAACACTGCATGACATTTTAAAAACTTAGTATTTCAAAGGTCTTAGTGTATATCATCACCACTTATCAGAACTTCAAAGAACTTCATTGAAATAGGTGAACTTTCCTTCTACCCCAAATTCACTAATAAATGTCTTCTCCCTGCCACTATGTGTTCCCTTGGATTAACCAAAGTGCATATAATTTATGTCATTTGGCCCTTTCAACAGTCTTATGAGATAGGCCATATTATTCCAATTTCCCCAAGGAAAAATTGATGGGCTGAGGGGTTAATAATTTGTCTAGATCACATGACTAATCAAATGGCAAAGCTGGCAGGCAAAGTGCAAGGTTTCCAAATGATTCAGTTTTATTCTCATTTTTTGGTACTGCCTCCAAATCTCTCAGATAGTGACCTCTCACTCTCTGGTGGTTCAAGGCCATGGAGAGGGGTTCCTTCCCTAATTCTTTATGCCACATCCAGCCTTGACACTCAGCAGCCCCTCTGTGGGGATACTCATCCCTTAGTCACACCAGCCTCTCCACTGTTGTCCTTGGCAAACAAACAGGCTGCCCCTTTATATTTCTGGGTAACTTGGACACTGTTCTCCTCATTCACAGTCTGCCATCACCCTGGGAGACACAATATTAGTGTGGATGACACTTCAGAGTATTTTAGTCTCTTTCTTCCTCAGCTCCCCCTACCCTCCAATCACCATGCTTATTACTAGTTGGGAATCTACCCTTTTTCCCTGCTCAGATCTTCTCCTCACCTGGGACCTAAAGCCCCTTTATGATCCAGGCTTATTTCCCCCTCTTCTCCACAGCTTCCCTGCTTCTCAGGAATGTGCTACGGCCACATTCCAGTTACTAGGCCTCAGCAAGAGCCTGGGCTATAATTTTTTAACTTTATATTCTTCTTAATGTCCTAAACATGAAATGGAAGAAAGAAGATGGACCCAAGGCTCAGAGGTTGCTGATTACAGCAAATTACAGGTAGTAGGTGACAGAATCAGCTAGAGGGGTAGAAGGCTTTGGCACCAAGGCCTGAAACGGTAGTTTTCAAAGGAACGAATCTTCAGTAAACCTCACAACCCAGCACCATCCTTGTGCCAGTGACAACTGGAGGCAAGGAGTAACTGTCCCTACACCTAGAGTGAAGAGGCATGGGGAAGAACAGTAGGCCACAAAAGTTATGGATTGATAGCAGAAGTGGTCAACAGAGGGGGCCATGCTGGCTATCCAGAGCAGAAGCACTATGATCGCAATGGCCAGGAAACACGGTACTCTGTGGAAATACCCAGAATCCAGTGGAGGCCACTGGGTAACCTGTAGTCATGTGGAACGGAAGCTTGGGCATTTTATTCTGGTATTGAAAGGAGCGTTCTCTCTAAGGCTAGAGAATATGGGTAAATGAGGTGATACATACACAAGGCATCTTTCATTCAGTCTGCACTAATGTTTGTTACTTTCTATTCTACTATTACCAGATTAACCTGCTTCAAACGGGATTTGTTATCATGTTATTCTTGTGCTTAATACTTCATCAGTCTAATGCCTCAGCTAATAGTAAAGATGAGCTGAACATTTACCTCTCATGTTTTATTGCTCTCTTTTTATCACTGGGTTTCTGAACTCCTTTTTTTCATAGCAAGGATAACTTTTGTTCTCCCCTTTCCACTCCCTCCATGCACCCCGTGTTTCTCATGATGTTGCCTCTAAATCACACTTAGATCATAGTCACTTTTGATCTTTAAATTAATGACAGGCATAACTGTCCATGAGAACTTGAGATCAACCTGAGAAAGTTAAGATTACTTAAAAATGATACATTATCACTCAAATAAAATTAACTTTATTTTATTGTGTGTGCTCTTGTGGAGGATGGGAAGGGTGATAAACATATGATTTTAGGCAGTTTTCTAAAGTACTAAAATTAGCTTAGGATCCCTGTTACCCACCTTATTGGCCCCCTGGGGGGGTGTCTGTGGGCTTCAGATTGGAATCAGACTGGGAAGGGAACTTTTTTCCAGTGAGACCCATCTCACATCCAGCTCCGCCTCTGCCTGTGCTCATGTCAGTCATGACATGGGATTCAGCCTTTCTGAATCCCATCTTTCCTTTGAGGGACAGATTCAGCTCCACCTTCTCCCAGAAGCTATGTGTCAACTTTCCCAGTCCACAGTTATTCCTCTACACATTGAACTTTGTTGCACACTTTTTGTATCATTAATGTGCATAGTTTTGGGCCTTGGATTGCTAGCTACCTTATATATTGGCTTCTACATTGATTTTAAGCCTCTGAACATGGGAAAAACACACAAAAAATTTCTTTATTCCTCCTTGTCTACATACAGTACCTAGAACAATGCCTCACTTGTAAATCTTTGTCAATTAGTAATATTTTTTTTAAAAAAATCCTAACAAAGGATTAAAATTAATTTGGTCAGGGCATGCCCACCACTGTTCTCACATACCTAGCCAGCAAGTCAATGAGTTCAAGCTTTGACATCCCATCAGGAAGCAGTCGAGGAATAGCAGCAACACATGTCCTGAAAAGGTCTATTTTGGGCTTTCTCTCACCCCTAGAAAGTAAAAATAAAGTTTAAACATAGTCAATTATTATGAAAATTTTTAAAAAAATGATCAACTCCGTGAACAAAGACTAGAACCCATGCCTTCTGAATTATTGCCTGATGTTTGCTTCACATTGTTCACAAATATTTATGCCCTTTGTAGCTTGGCCAGGTCTAAGAGAACTTGTAAAGATTTAAGTGTTAGATGGAGATATAAATCTGAAAAGAAAAACGCTGATATCAGTAGCATTCTACTATATGGCTTACCATTCAGCCGGATTCCACTGTGTTGGTCCCTGTGGGCTGCATTTAAAATACTGAATTTACTGAAATGCCTAAATGAATCAGCATGTAAGAAACACATAACAGTCATTTCTGCATTCAGCATTTGAAAATGGGACTTAATGTAAGGAATGGTGTCTCTGACAAGCATGACATATAGAAGCCTCTCCATGATGAGCTGTTTCTTCTCTATAGTCCTCACCCTGTTTTATTGATGAAATGCTTCTAAAAATAAATCTCCCATAATTTCAAGTAAAATGCTCAATGCATATTGCTGTGCACCTATTTCTGCTTTTTAAACTTACTCTGATGGGCCTGACCTCTATAGAGATGCCTTCTTTTTTAAAATTTTCTTGAGAATATGAATATGAATGTTGAAAAGTAAGTAATGCCTCCTATATTCTGTTGTAAAATCTAAGGGAAAAATGTAAGTTCTGTAATATAATCTATAAATAAATTCAATTGATTTAATAATCAATTACCTATAAATAGGTAATTGATTTTTTAAGCACATATTTTTTATCAATAACCTTTATGGAAAAACTTAACTACCCATTAAATTATTTAAATAACTTGATAAAATATAACAGCATATTTAACTTCTGATGATTTAGTTTTCTGAGAATAAACATAAGATTGCCACCATTTTAAAACAATTGTAGGACACAAACACGATAATGAGAATGCAAAATAGCATAGCAGTAATTCCTTCTCAGAACAGTAACTGGTCTGAAGAGAAATGCAACAAAGAGAATTCTCTATAATCTGAAGATGATAATCAGACAGTAATTTCACTCTGTGACATTACTTTCTACCGTGCTTTTGTAAGTTTGTTAAGAGTGGATATGAACTGTTCATGTGAAAAATAAAACACAGATGCATTGATTTCTAAAATACTGTATCTGTGCAAAATCATGAGACTATTTTCACTCCTTTTCTGTGGTCCTGCATGGGGTATATGAGGACTATGGAAAGGAAGCCACTCTGAAGTGCTTTTCAACCAGGTGAGGGAAAGAGGACCTGCAAATGACAGCCTCAGTATTTAGACAGGGGTGGAGCCCAGGAGTCTCTCCTAATTGTCCATGTGCAACTCAAAGAGTCATTTAAATACAGTCCTCCTAGCTTCCTCACCACATGTTTTAAACAGCTGGGATTATTTCCCATATCTGTCAGAAAATGGTGACCCTGCCTGGCTGAAGTGCAAGGCAGACTCTTGCAGGTCTCCACTGGTGTAGGATTTTCTTCTACTACTGCAGCCCTCGCTCTCGGGGCTTTTACAGGAATCATGTGAAGCACTCAAAACAGAATTTTTATTAACAGATATCATTATTATTATTATAATTTTCATCATCATTATTATCATCATCTGCTAGGATGAACCATAAAAGGGGTAGGAAATGGAAATGGCACCATATAGAAGAATGCTTAGTGTTTAGGTTCAAACCTTAAGCAGGGCCTGGGAAAGTGGTAGATGAATTTTGAATATTAACTCCAATAACTATTTCCATTAGCATGGTGTGGACCTCAACGCTCTTCTTCTAAATGCTTCTATGATCCCCTAATACTTCTACTTGTTTTTCATTTATTTTGTTTTTTTAAGAAATGTAGCAATGAGCCCTAGCTGTTGTGGCTCAGTAGATTGAGTGCCAGCCTGTGAACCAAAAGGTCACCGGTTCAATTCTCAGTCAGGCACATGCCTGGGTTTTCGGGTCAGGTCGATGTGTCTCTCATATATCACACATTGATGTCGCTTTCCCTTTCTTTCTTCCTCCCTTCCCACCTCTATAAAAATAAGTAAGTAAAATCTTAAAAGAAAAACGAATGTAGTAATGAGTTATTTTCCGTTCAGGAATCTGTCTTAAAGCCTAGCATGAAAAAATATTCTTAGCCCTATTTTGGGGTCTCAATATGGTTCAATAGGAAAAAGTGAAGAATCATCTTGAAAAAAGTTTAAGGTATTGGTTAAAATACACATAACATTTTACATGTACATTTAAACCTATACCTTTTTATGGTTTTGAATATATTGGTTTGGTTCTGACCCTATCTTGTGATCTCTTGATTATTACTAAAGTCTTTCTTTAAAGGTCTTTCATTTCTTTACTTTTTTAAAAGAGGAAACAATTCTATGGCAGAAGTTTGAAAAGCAGTCTTACATCTTCTACATCTTAAATTTAAAGCTGCTTTAATATATTCAAAGAGTATGTAACAATGATGTTAAAGGTTTATGGACAATCTAGCCGTTTGTGAGGTGAGCGCTGGAGCTACAGAGAGTATATTTAATATTTATCAGCCTTGTCCGCTTCCATTTTTCTGTCATTTTGTTAGAAAAGTGTTCAAATGATCTTCATGTCATTTAAATAAAATGACTGGCAAGTTTCAGAATATACATTGTATAATGTCATATTTTTAAAATAAAAATGTATATGTATATATACTGTGTTGACCCAAGGAAAGGTCTGGAAAGAATCATGTTTGAGCCAAGGAACGGTGACAGATTTCAAGTCAAGCTTTGACAAAGAGGCTTTCATTTCAACTTTATATAATGCTAAATATGTATTTAAAATAATTTAGTAATTTTTAACTTCATCATATTTTGTTCTGTTTTGTCATACTTCATTTACAACATGCTACTCTTGTAATAAAAATGCATGCTCATGGTATGAATTTCCTATAGAGTTAAAAACCTTTAACTGACTATGATTTTGGAACTGGATATGCTGAGTGACAAAGAAAATTTTCCTAGTTATAGTTTTGAAAATTAGTCACAGGTACCAAATATAATTTAATTCACAGTCTAGCAACAAAGTAGAAACTTTCTTAAAACATAAAGTTAAAACCCAATTCTAGTTCCTGCCATAATTAATCAAAAGTAGCAAAATATAAGTTGTATGAATTTGTTCTGCAGAACTGTAATTACAAATCTAGATGTTAGATTTTGCCTAAGAACATTTGATTTCTACATTCAAAGTTATGGAGGCTTTCCTGAAACCCAGTACTTCGATGACAAGGTTGCACTAGAACGGCTCGGCAGGTTTTAGTCGCGCAGTCCAGGACTATCACTAGAAACAAGTGAAGCTGAGACTTATGAAGATAGAGTGTCTGTGAGCTGGTGACATCACTAGAGCACAGTGATCAACATGAGAACAAAACCACTTCTGAAAAGTGTGAACTAGTGAGTGAGGCTTTGGCCCCATTTTCTAACGTCTGGTCTAATGACACTTCATATAGAGCCAAAATAGCTTGATCTCAGGTTTGATCTTATTCTTACAGTTAGTCAAATATTATCAAAGTATGTTTATACCATTCTAACACCTCTGAGATATCTGATTCTAAGAAGATGGGAACACAATACAGTGGACCCTTGAACAACATGGATTTCAACTGCATGGGTTCACTTACACACAGATTTTTTTCAGTAACTATAAATGTACAGTGCTATAAATATATTTTCTCTTCCTTATGATTTTCTTAATAACATTTTCTTTTCTCTAGCTCACTTTATTGTGAGAATACAGTATATGATAAGTATAGCATATAAAATATGAGTTAATTGACTGGTGATGTTATGGGTAAGATACCTGGCAGAGATTAGGCTATTAGCAGTTATGTTTTGGGGAGACAAAAGATTACACAGATTTTTGACTGTGCATGGGTTGGTTCCCCTAACCCCTGTGTTGTATAAGGGTGAGCTACACAGAATAAATGAGGAGAATCTCTGCTGGTGTCTTTTGGTTAATCAGCTCTTCATTGAGGCTTAGCCCTCACTGTACTCACGTGATCATGTCCTCAGGTTCTTTGTTTAACATCTGGACATTAGTTAGCATCATACATCTTCCTACTTCTTTATCAAGGTGCCTTAAAATGTTATCCACAGCTTTTCGTACTTGAGAGTAATATAAGGACATGCCTAAAAAACATACATAGTAGTTACATCTTTGACTAAATCTATCAAAGAATGAAATCAGTGTATTCATATTCTATGACATGTTTTTACTGAAGACTTTCTATGGGTCAATGGCTTCTGTGAGCAAAGTCTAATTCAATCTCGTTTGCAAAACTGTTAGTCCAGTGCCCTGCACTTAGTGCATGTTCACCAAATAACCATTTAAATTCAACAGATATGTATTCTAATACTTCAAAAAGAGATATTCTCTAGAGGAGTTGAAATAAACAAGAAAATTGAGTTTTGCTTTAGAATTTTTATATTTTTGGTTAGTACAAGAAAAATTCACTATCATTGGTGGTCATGTGAATGAAGGATAATTCTCATTTGGGATTAGGATTTCTCATAACTTCATATTATTCTCTGAAATATGTATGTATTTTCTCTAAGTAAAATAAACAAAATGACTTCATGTCATAAATTTTAAAATAAAGGAATATGTACTTTAGCTATATTATTTTTACTGCTTTCGTTACATACAGCGTCAATGTCCTACAGGGAAAGATAAGTATGTATAGCATATGTATTTAAAATATGCATTTTATATACTTACATATATAATACAAATGAAGAGGAAATTGCTTTGCATTTACAATGTATACTTTAATTACATAATTGTTAATGGTTATTTCTCATGTATTAAATCTTCTTGACTTCATTTAAGCTTTACAGAATGAAAGATAAATATTTAAAACAAAAGGTGTCCTCCTGTATTTCCTTCAGATCTTTGCATTGCAGGAGCTATTTTAACAGTTTGTAGTTAGTTTCTAAGTCAAGTACTCAGGAATAAAGAAACAAATGTGGAAAAGTCACCTCTTGGGATTAAGACTGCTAAATCAAAAATAAAATCTCACGTAGGGTAAAACACTAATATAACCTGCATGTGTGGTATTTGGTGTTTTTAAAACAGATTAAACTAATGTTACTGAAATGAAGAACTCTATAAAAATGAATGAATAAATGGATGAATAAATGAATGTATATGTGGTTGCTTTATAAAAAGGATTATCTACCAAAGGACATAGATGTCTTAAAATTTACTGTAAATTGTAGATCATCAACATTGAAACTTTGGTAAGACCACAGATAAGAGCCTAACATTTAAATGGCAAAATGTTTACCAGAAAGTTCCCCATAGTTTAAAGGGCAGTAAAACAAAGCACAGCTACTTTTATAAAGATTTTTTTCAAAGTGCATCTTGCTGATGGTAAGTGTTTTGGACCATTTGAGAGGCTTCATAAACCCCATGTCTGACATGTCTCTGAAGCCCACCTATCATTCTGGCCTCCTCTTCAGTGAGGGTTTTACTCAAATACGTTTTCTTCACTCTCAACGTGTTTCCAGATGGGAGGACAGCGCCGGTCACTGGCATGGGCGGCTCGCCATCCTTCTGCTGCAAGCTGTCCGCTATGACCAAGAATGCCCGCAGACCGATGTTCATTCTCTGTAAGATACAGTGTGCTCGTGACACACAGACCCAGTTCCTGTGGTACAACTAAACCATCAGTCCTGGAGAGCAGTTAGGTGTGACTTGCCATCTAGATTAGTGTGGGGATGTAATTTAAAAGGCACAAGAGTTTATGCCAAACCTATGAAAATAAAATACAGTTTCTGCCACTTTGTCAGAAAATAACCAGGAAAATCTTCAACAGTCTATGAGGATACGTATGCACTGGTCCTATCCATTCTTTCTGGAGGACCCTGGGCAAACCTCACAGAGGTAAGCTCTCATCCTCCAGAGCAGCTGCAACTAAAGTAAACTAAGGCAAACTGAAGGAGTCCCACACAAAATAAAAACAGTCTGCTTGGATTTGCAGGTGGTGGACTTTTCATTCACAAGGCTGACAAGCTGGAAAATAAGTTTAAAAAATTCAATGCCACAGAACCTGTTACTTATAAAAACATGAGCTTATAAGAAGAAATGCCAGTCTGGGCCAGATGGTTATCTTCTTCAGGCTCAGGTAAGGCATAAAAAAGGTTCTGGAAGATGACTCTTACACTCCCAGTACAATAATCTTAAAAGGTCAGAAGGTACTAGAACATCTGCATTTCCTTAAACAACCATGTACAAAACATTTACAGTCATATTTGCAAACCACATGAAACATTAAGTTCCCAAAGTTTACCACTACCTACAGCAGAAAATTACTAGTTCTAACAATGATAATCCATATATAATTTATCAAGTCCCTACAATTTATCCAGAACTCTCATTAACTCTCATCTTTAAAATAGTCATGCATGGAAGGTATGACTATTCTCATTTTCAGATGAGGAAACTGATGCTACCTAACTAGTAGGTGGGAAGCTATATATCCAAGTCACATTTGCTTGAATCACCTATTCTGTGGTACAGAATTACATTTCATAACACAAAGTAATATTGACTTTTCTTCATTTTAAACTATTTATCCAAGTTTCAAGATGCAATGATATTTCACCCAGGATCTGATGATGTATCTCTGGCTCATTTAAACCCAATTCAATGTGTACTTTGTGATTTCATGGCCTTCAGTAAAATTCTCTCTCCATTTTCTAGAATGAAAGAGAATTAACTTTAAAAACTTTAACTGTATATTAAAATTCGATTAGTTCTGTCATGTATTTTAGTAATCCTTTCATGAAATGTTTTCTAGGCTCATATATTGAGTCTTGAGAAACATATGTAGTCAGGTACTGCCATCACAGCCAAGATGTAAAATATTCCCATCCTCTGAAAAAGACACCTTGTGCCTCTCCAGCTAGTCCTCTCTCTCAACTTCAGCACCTATAACCATTGTCAAATTTCTGCCTACATTTCTGCCTTTTCTAAAATGTGATATAAATGGAACCAAATTGTGCATAGCCTTTGTGTCTTGATCATTTAACTTTGTATAATGTTTTTGAGATGTTGGGCAATATCAGTAATTTGTCTCCTTTTATTGAAGAGTATTCTGTTGTATCAATGATTCACAATTTGTTTGCTCATTCACCAGTGGTTGAACATGAGCCACTTTCCTAGTTTTAGTGATTAAGAATACAGTTAGCATAAATATTCATATAAACATTTCTAGACTTAATTTCTCTTGGATATATGCCCTGAGATGAAAATGCTGGGTCATATGGTAGGTGTATGTGTAAAGTTATGAGAAATTGCCAAGCTGTTTTCTAAGTGGTTGCACCTTTTTGCAATCTCATGAAAATAGTATAAAATTTCAGTTGCTCTGTATCCTTCTTAGCACCTTTCATTGTGGTTTTAGCTTGCCTTTTTCTAGTGACTAATGGTGCTGAACATCTTTTCATGGGCTTGTCATTTCTATCTCTTCTTTGCCCATTTAAAAATACTGGGTTATTTCCTTGTTGTTGAGTTGTGTGAGTGCTGTAAAAATTTTGGATACAAGTACTTTATTAGATATGTTTTGCAAACATTTTCTCACACTTTGACTCTATATTTTATTAACAGTGTCTTTTAAAGTTCAGAGCTTTTAAAAAGAATTTTGATGATACTCAATGTATCAATATTTTTTTGTATAAAAATTTATGTTTTTTGTGTCCTGGGAAATTTTTTGCCCACTTCAAGTTCACAAAAAGTTTATCTTATGTTTTCTTCTCAAAGTTTTATAATGTTGGATTTTACATTTTGATTTATAATTCATTTTATTAATTTCTGCTTACAGTGAAAACTATGGGTCAGTTCATTATTTTAAAGAGGATGTCTGATTGTTCAGCACCATTTATTGAAGAGACATCCTTTACCTATTAAAATAAGCTGGAATTCTTGTTGAAAACCAATTGACCATATATGTGTGGGTCTGTTTCTGGATTATTTATTCTGTCTCATTGGTCTTTATATTCATCCTTCCTCCAATGCTACTATTGTTGCTTTATAGTAAGTTTTGGAATAAGGACATGTTAGTACTCCAATTTTATTGCTTTTCAAAATTATGTTGGTTATTCTTCAAGTATGAAAGTTCTTCATACTTTCCTTGTAAATTTTAGAATCAGCTTATTGATTTTTTACAGAGAAAGCTATTGGAATTTTAATTGGGATTATTATTGGAATTATAGTGAAACCTATTTGTATTAATTTGGGAACAATTGACTTTGTATAATCTTAAATCTTTGAATTCACAAACAGTATTTCTCTCATTTTATTTGGGTTTTCTTTGATTTCTCTTAATATTTTTAGTTTCAATATATAAATCTTGGACATATTTTGTTAGCTTTATTGCTAAGTATTTTGTTTTCATTGGCATTGTACACTGTTCAATTTCCAAATGTTTATTCCTAGAACATAGAAATATATTGCTTTTATATATTTATATTATACCCTGCAAACTTTCTAAAATCATTTATTTGTTCTAATAGGTTTTCTGTAAGTTCTTTGGTATTTTCTATATAGGCAATCATGTTGTTTGTGAATAAAGAGTTTTATTTCTTCCTTTCTAATCCATATGCTTTCATTTCTTGTTGCCACAGGCACTGGCTAGGGCCTCCGGATCCACATAATTTTAGCTCAAGACTGAAGAGAGGGATGACCAAGAGATGCTTCCCACAGATGAGTAAGTTCTTATGATGTTGAGGGTGCAAGTAGGAGGCCATTCAGGTCTGAACTAAGATGAGACACTCACCTGGAAATACCTGAGACACTAACTGCTGAGTGGTATGGTGATAGAGACTCTGCAATAAGATGACCAGATCTTTGGCCCTGTTCCACACACTACTTCCAAAATATATTTAAGACACATTCTGATTCATTTCATGAGAAACTGTGCCCTACAACATAATTCATTAAGTGTGTAGCACCTTCTTCATAGAGTATTTCATCCTTGCACCTGCTGCTGAGTGTGCTCAAAGATACGCCTTTGAGATTCTAATTCACAACTACTGATAACTAACCCCATAAGATCAAGAGAAATAGAAGATATACAAATATTTTCTATTTTTGGTAGTTTTTAAAAAACCATGATTCCAACTGTTCTGCACAGAGGCATTAACTAGTTAATCACTGACTCAATGAGGAGTTTGAGAGAAGAACCAAGGATAAATTCTCTAGATGGCGATAATGATGGAAGCAACTTTCAACATTCCTTTTAGACAAATAATCTAGTAATTCTGAGAACTGATTGTTAAAGATGCTACAGCCATGATGCCTGAGAAGTGAAAAATATGTTTGAGAACCTTCCCAGTAACTTTATTAGTTGGGACCTGGGCCTCAATCCAACTAAATGTCCTGAATTTGCACTGGTTTCCCCCCCTCTTACTGGCCCCTGAACACTGCCTGGTATGATTAGGTAGCAGAGAGAAACACATTTGGGGATTCTACAGCTGTCCCTGTATTTGTCTGTGGCCACCTTACCAAGAATCTCTTCTTCTGCAAGGTGACCTAGAAAAGTACTTTGTCTGTGGTACTTGTAAATGAGCAGAAATTCAGAGAGGTAAACATCATGTAGCTGGTAAAAGTGGTAGCACCTGTGACAAGTGGCCAATCCACTTCTGCTGATTTCCAGTTCAATGTTCTTTCCACAGTCTTATAAAAAAAGGGCTACACAAAGGCAGCAGGTCAGGCAAACTTCCCCTGGCCAACATGTTTTTAAAAGTTTAAATCTGAATGTGCTTTTCATTTGCACAGGCCCCCTTTATCCTCATTCCCATGACTGCCTGGCCCTGAGCTGTGATGCTGCCACAGAACCATATATTCACACATCATTTATTTAATTCCCACCAGATTTTAGTGTTTTATTACATGTATTTTTATTTTCTGGCCCATCACTTGCCAATACTCAATTTGTTAATCTGCATCAAAATATTGATAAGTAAAAGCACTGACTTTTCTAAAATAAAACCACCTGCCTTGTAATGAGAGATTATCTTTTGGAGACAAGGCTTACTCTATTATACACAATCAGAGTCTGGTAGCACACCAACATTTTATCATGCTAAGTCTATTCACCTAAAATCTTACTTTTCAAATGCCACCATTTGTACAAGTTAGTCAAATAACATGGACAGAAACAAATCAAAGACTTTTAGAGAAGATGTCCTTCGCCTATTCCCCAAAGTCACAAGGGCATGGCTCTGTCAATGCCTACCCTACATGCACAGGAAAGGGTCACTCATACCTCTGGGTTGAGACTGAAAGCTTTTGCTGGCTTTCCCACACAAAGAAAATCAAAAATTATTTCTTTCATTGCAAAATCTAACCGCTCCTGTAGGGAAAAAGAAAAAATAATCAAGCCAAAAGTATTAAGATAGAAATTAAACATGAAATATCTAATTTCATCATATGCACCAAACAGCAGGCTGCTAAGAGGAAAGCCTGCTCAGTGTGACTCCCTGGGAAGAGCACGCCCGTGATTCTTTGGGGGAGCTGCTTCTATTTGGGGGGGAGCATTTCATGTGGTGCACAGAAATGCTCGCATTATTTAACATATGCCATCAGCCCCCACAGCACTGAATGACTAACAACTAAAAAACAAGAAATAAAAATCAAAACACTTGTAGCATTGGGGTTTACATGCAGTCCCAGTTCTTCCTGTTGGACTGCAAATGCTGATCCCTTTTTGAAACTGAGTTTAAAATGTATTTTTTAGAAAGCCACTGAAAGAAAGGAGGAGCTCCTATACTTCGAGACAACATGGATGGAACTGGAAAGCATTATGCTGAGTGAAGTCAGCCAGGTGGTGAAAAACAAGTACCATGTGATCTCACCTTTAAGTGAAACCTAATTAACAAAACAAGCTGGCAAGCAGAATATAGCCAGAGAGATTGAAATTGACAACAGAGTAAGCAGAGAGTAAGCAGAGGGGAGGGGAGAAGGAAGTAACACTGGAAAGCAGGGAAAGGGACATAAATGGACATGAATGAGGGACCCATGGGTGGAGCCAGGGGGTGGGATTGAATGTGGGAGGTGGGAGTGGGTAGGGCAGAGGAAAGTGATGGTGGGAAAATGGAGACAACTATATTTGAACACCAATAAAAAAGTAAAATAAACAAACAAATAAATAAATGTGCAATGAAAAAAAACACTGAAAAATTACCATTTTCTTCTATTCTCTAATATTTCAAATCTTTGGGCTCATATTATAATAGTCAATTCTACAAGGGAAATGAATAATCAACAAATAAGACATGTTGAGGTTACTTAAATGAGAAGGTTGAAGCCAGATTATGAAAGTTTGAGACATTGGCTATGAAGATATGACAGGCTCATTTTATATATAACCTATTCTGAAATAATTGAAGTACATGTTCAGCCACATGATAACTACATCTAGAAATGTTACATTCATTCACCTGCCTGCCAAGCAAGTAATGTCTTCTTCCTAAGTATAAGTATTAGAGGCATTTCATTGTGCCAACCACACAGAGAAACGTATTAAATAGTAACAACTGAACCTATGTCTTTATATCAATGCAAATTGTATTTCAATAGTATTTTCATATCTATTATTTCCCTTTATTCTGCTCAACAGTCTAGGTATACCAGGCAAGCATTTTCACCCACATTCTACAGATGAAGAAACTGGGGTCGGAGGAGATGTTCTCTGACTTGTTTAAGAGTATAGTGTTGGCTGGAGGCACAGGCTGGTATGAATAATCATCTTTCCGTGTCCCTTTACAAGTCAGAGTTGGGGTAAAACCATTTACTCACAAAGTGAGTTAGAAAGTATAAATATTGAGTCTAAATTATAAATTCAAAACTATAAACCACGTTTAAAATTATTGGACCCAGTTTTAAAGTAAATTAATAAATGTGAATTGCTTAGAATTGTTCCTTGCAAAGAGTGAGTGCTTCATAAATGCTAATATTCCTATTGTATTCTTCTTTTTCACAGGATGAATGTCACATGTCAGCATTATTACTCACTCCTTAAATTTCACTAAATTGTCTTCTTTTGGTTTCCTCCACATAATCAGACTCTGCTTCCTCCTCATTTGCAGAATCCAGATCAGATAATCAGGGAAAATAAAAAAAACCCAAAAACCTACTAGGGACTAACGGGCTCTATAACCTTAGATGAGCCACTTAAATTCTGACTCTCAGTTCCTTTCTTTGTCAAGTACTGAAAACACTTGATATACCCATGTTCACAACTTGTTTTGAAGCAAAAATCATCAGCTATGTGAGAAAACACTTGCAAACTAGTTCTGAAAAATTTATACAAGTAAGACAGTTTAGACACATCATCTGTTAGTATGTCCTGAGAAGGAGGCTCATGGCAGAGGCTTGTCCATTACCTGGGCAATGAACTGAATGATTTTCACAAAGATGTTCAGAGGCATGTCCCTAGGCACCACACCGCGGGACCCTTTGGGGAAAAGTGTTGTGATGATGGTTATAAGACGGCTGAAAGACAAGGGTAAAAAGAGAAAACAAGCAAGATTGGCTGAGCTCTAGTTCTTCAAGAGAAAATGGCTGATGTTGCATCTTATCTCAGTATGAGACAAAATGAAGAAAAAGAAAACAAATCACTTCATCCCCTTCATTAGCATAATCACTATATGCAAAGTATTTCTGGGAAAACTAAGGTAACTACAAAATTGTAGCAGTTTCCTTTGTTAAGCTGATGAATGAAGCCCTGGACGTGGAACTTGGCTGTCCGGGTTGAGGCTGGAGTTTCTGTCACGGCTGTTGAAAGCCTAAAAATGTCCTTAGGACTTAGATCTTCTGCAAACTGTCACCTTTGAAAAGCTTCTAACTGGGTTAAGGTAGGGATTAATGCAACAAAACATCCTCCCACTGGCTAAGGGATTATAGCTGGCACTCATCTAGACCAGCTCCTTACCTCTGAGTAGCTGTGTTGCTTTCACATTTAATCCGAATCATGTAAACCCAAAGTAATCTGTACAGAGATTCCAGTGCGACTCGAGCCATTTTGGGGTCTTTATTCTACAACAGAAACCGGGACATAAGATTGCAGAATAAATGACATATGACAATTATTCTTTCTGAACACCTAGAAATGGAGGGTCTCGGATGGGTGGCAGGATGCCTACAAGGCCCACTACAAGGACTTATGGGGTTTTTGCCTCCTGGTACCCATTGGGTAAATCATCTGTGAGAAGGGATCCAAATAGACCTGAAGGCAGGACAGGGTAGTTCTGGGGGAAGGCATGTCATGCTCTCTTGTGCCAGTATGAAAATTTAAGATTACCTTCCTCCTCCAGCCC
Source organism: Sturnira hondurensis (assembly GCF_014824575.4). Lineage (NCBI taxonomy): Eukaryota > Metazoa > Chordata > Mammalia > Chiroptera > Phyllostomidae > Sturnira > Sturnira hondurensis. The sequence continues at coordinate 8,736,407 of NW_028095541.1, forward strand.
CAGGGAACTCATATCTCCTAGCACCAAGGGGAGAACCCATCTGTTCTTTCTATCATTTTATGCCCTGTAAACACTGGTATTGCTTTGATTCCTCAAACTCCTCCCCATTCATCTAATTACCCTCAAATGTTTATTGAGACTCACGTGCAGTAAGGTACTGTGCTAGAACCTGGCAGAGAGAGATAAGGTCTTCACAGTCTATAGGGGATGGGAAAAGGATAATAAACAAAGATGATATGATGAACTGGTGGGGACAGGAGCTAGAGGATGAGGAGAAGGCCAATCTGTGGCAAACTCAGGATTGACGTCAAGAACAGTTTCTGTGGGAGGCTGAAAACGCAGAGCAGATGAACTTTAATCCATTCATCTACTCCTTGGTCCCCTCAACTACACAGGATCAGGTACTGCGCTTGGCACTAGACATTTTGAATGGTGTAAAAAAATAATGGGGAGGAGGAGTACTTCAGGCAGAGGGCACAGCATATGGGAGCTATAGGAGTGCTGATGAGGAGGGCCACATTTTGGAACCTGGCAATAGTTTGTATGCCAGTGGGTGAGACAAGGGAGGGAGTGGTGGCCAGTGAGGCTGGAGAGGAAGGCAGGGTCACATGAGGGACCCTACCTGTCATGCTAAGTAAGGGGATCACAGTTCTCATGACTGTTACAGGAGACCATGTAAGAAGTCCCTGTCTGCTATGTGTGAAACAGAGCTGAGGCAGGGAGACCAACTGTGGCATAGCTACCAGATTCCAGCCAATAACACATTGGCTAGAGAGGAGGAAACTGAGCCCCTGGGTTTTCTCCTATCTGACAGTATTGTAATCATATTCCTCTCCATCTAAATATCATGGTTTGGATGCTTTCCCCAATGCCTACAATATCAAGGTAACATTTCTGGGCTTGGCATATCTGACCGGCTGACATGTGGCTCTAACCTACTTTCCTGCCTCCTGTCTTGTTATTTTCCCACAAGCTCCCCATACTTTAACTAGGCGGTGTTCATTTGTCTCCATGTCAGGAGATGGCTCCCTTCTTCCCACCCTGTGTTCTTTCTTTCTATCAGGTGAACCCTAATCCTTTATAGTCTGTTTGAATGCTCCCTCCCATGCACAGGCTTTTCTGTTTTGCTCCAGTGTCCTGAAACCAAACCCATTAAACTGTTCCCTCTTGAATGTCCCTGACACTCAAAGAAACCTATAGGAGAGCCCTTCAAATCTATGTGTGGTCTTGTTTAGACATCTGGAAAAAGGGGGCATTATTTACCCTTGACATATATTAGAATTCCTGCCCTTTTGCAAGGGATTGATAAATGTTTGCTAAACACTCTTTAAATGTCACTCAATGTTCTTTTAGGTCTTTTGCTTTTGTTACTTCTGTTCCCTTATTCCTTTATTTATTTTTTCATAACTTTTTTAGCTGTTTTATTATTAGGCTAGATAATATGGGTGCTGATTTTAGTAGAATTTATAATTATTTTAAAATTAGAATGGAGTTTATCTTTAAACTATTTACTGAATAAAGATGAGTCACTTAAAGACTGGAAAAGATTATAAGGAGCAGTTTTTTAGATTTAGAAAAGAGAGATACTATGTCTATGTAGTCTTAAAATAACTTTTTAGTGTGATCATTATACTAAAATTCTAAGTTTGTATATGCATTTTGGTATGTTTCTGGATTTTTTTTTGTTCTACTAGTCTATCTATTCATGTGGAAATACCAAACCATTTTAATTTTTGAGGCTTTTTAATATGTTCTACTATCTGGTATGGCCTACCTACCACCAGGTAGGTGGCATTTTCATTTATTTTTAGGCTTTTCCCAGATATTTTCTGCATGTTCACTCTTCCAAATACACTTTACAACTATTTCTCTGGCTCCAGGGGGAAAAAGCCTTAATGTTTTGGATGCATATTTTACATGTAAAGAATGATTTTTTTTGCCCGTTATTAAACAGGTATGGCATAACTTGTAGTATGTCAAATATTGTGGTCACATAAAAAAACTTTAAGTAAATAACTAACTAGTAAAATTGCATTTAAAATACACCATCATTTAAAAATTTTGGAAATTATAATTACCCTTCCTCCAATCATTGCAAATCACCCAGCGCCTATGATGTGCCTACCTGGTAGTTAAAAGCAGACTCAAGACATACAGTAACTGCATTTGAATCTTCCTTGCTCTGCAATTTATTAGCAATGTGGCCCACTTCAAGGAGCTGCTAGTCATCTGGACCTAACTTACCCTGGGCAATGCAGGTGAAAGCCTACCTGCCTCACAGGAAGGTTATGAGAATTAAATGAGTTGATGCACACAGTGTATGAGCACTGTTCCTGCCCACTGTGGCTATTACCTTATGCACAAGACACCAGGGCCCAGCAGCAAATGGGGAGATGTAGTCTCTGATTTCCAGGCACTTCCATTTTGGTGGAAATGTCTCCTTTGTTGTGAATTTCCCTTTATTTATATACAGGTATTTTTTATTTGCATCATGTACCATTCAAAATTCTCTCCTGTGCCCTATTTCATATCGTGAATAATGATGGGGCAGGTCAAATATCATCTAAGTTCCACTGAAGAGCTTAAGTGACATTTCTTTTTAAAATGAATTATATTCCTGTCTCTGTCTAACCTTAACTTCTTTTTCATGTCTTCCTTCCCCCCTGCACCACCCACAGTTATCTTTTTGGTGCATTGGCCTGTGGCTAATGTTCTTTCACTCTTAAGAATACGTTGAGATGATCTGTTTCTCCTCCCATAGGACTGAAGCGAAGTGGTAGACTTACATTTTTATCCTGTTGCACTGTGGATTCTGTACTGCTGACTTTTTAGCATTTCAAGATGATACCACTGATGGCTGCGACTGCCCCTAAAATGCTCTACTGGCCTGTCTGCCATTCTTGGCACTCTCAAACGGCATCCTTAACCTGTAAACCTGACTTCCCTGTATATTTTAAAGTCTTTAAATGGCTTCTAATCACCTCCTGAACAATGTCCAAATTCCATGGGGCCTTTGGTGACCCGGCTCCGACATGACCACCCATGCTTTTACCTCGGCTAGGTGCACACTGGGGGTATCACACCCTCTATTATGTTCCCTTGCCCCTCTACTCCTTTCTCCACCCTAGAAAAATGCCGAGTGCCCCTGCTTTCTGGCTTCTAGAATGTTGGTCTATACCTTTACCTATATGTTTCCTACCAGATTGTGAGCTCCAGGAATTCTAGGATGCTTATCTTCAGGCCCTCAGTGATTGCCACATAGCAGGTTATTAATAAATATCAAATTAAAAACACAAACTATGAGTCACAGCTGAAGCAAGATTTTATATATAAGCAAGGTTACTGTTTACAGAGCCTGTGCAGAAGGCAACCCTTGGTGTGTATGTGCCTGAAGCTAATCTGTGTGATATAAGGATGTCATGAAACATCTTTCACTCAAAAGTGCTTCACACATCATGACACCCATTGAGGGATTTCATCATTGAGAGAGGCTGAACGACTTGTTTGGAGTTATAGGGATGATCAATAACAGCCGAGGAAGAAACTGACTGCTGCTCCTTAAGTACTGTTTTCTCAGAAACTGGAAGGTGTATGTTACTTGGTGCTTATAATGTCAGGCATTGTTATATTGCTGTGCATATATTAAGTCATTTTAATTCTCACAACAACCTATGAAGCAGATAATTGGATTGTTCTCATGCTCATTTGAGGAAATCAAAGCACAGAGGAGGTAATAAGTGGCAGAAACAGAATATGAACCTGGGCAATCTGCTTCCAGTGTCATTGAAGCATTATTTTTTCCACTTATTTGGAGGCTGATCAAATATAAGTGTATGTAAAAATGGATGTACAGTTGTGAGTACAAAAAACAGCTAATTCTTGTACTATTATTAATTACTGTATTATTTATTTGCGTTATAACTTGTAAACCTACTTTTGTCCACCCCTGTATGCTACTGGCACAAGATTGTTCTCTATTGGAAAACCAGACTTCCTCTGCATTGCCTTTCTAGTCCAAAAGCTTGATATATATTTTTAGGGTGTAGACATTTTTAGCCTGTCTCAAACTACAGATTTCTATTCTTCTGTTGGAATCTGTTTCTCCATTAATTAATTGACCAACAATATATTAATTATGAATCTGAGGCTTCACAACAAACTGTTCAGGAAACTAGCAGGCTTTAGTGTGGGTATCACCTGGATCCCCGAATCTCATCTCAGAGCTGTTACCTAACAAACATCACGTGACATGTCAGCCTGCCCAACCCCATGCCCACCTTCTTTAAATTTTGCTTGTGATTTAGTGAAAGCAATTCACTGTTAATAGTAACAAACAGGGAGAATTGTATTAATCGATATCTTGGCTGTTGATGGGCTCATTAGACCATTGTTTCTTAAGGTCCATCAGCTGACTATTTATACTGAGTCACAAGGGCTGCTTACAAATATGGCTTTGTCAGAGACTCTCATGCACGCTTGGGTAAATATCTGCCAACACAGACTGACAAACAATTTTAGTCGCCTTCTGATCTTTCCACACTCAAATACCTTCGAATTTTCTCTCTCACCTCAACTAAAGCAAATGTTATATTTCCTTGCATATCATAGTCAACACCTTTCTCCTTTTTGGCATTTCCTTTTGATGCTTGTATTAATTTACTTTGATCATAATTCACTCTTTTCTGTGACTGTATTATCCAAATAACATATGTGCAATAATTTAGAATAACCTCTAAAATTACTGTACTGACAATTGATGGTGATGACTTTTCTATTCAGTGTCTAAAAAATTAAGGCATTCATGGAAAGTAATATGTTTGCCATCTGATCACTAATTTTTAGACTCAGTTTACAGGTATTATTAGGATTTGTAAATTCCACTTTGAAATGTGCCTTTGACAGATCCAAATGAAACACAGATGATAAAAGATTTACTCAACTTTATAGAAATAAGATAAATATCAAAGAAAAAGAATTACTTCTTGAAAATCAATATTTAAAATAGCTAATACTGTACCATTTAAAACTAGTATTTCTAAAGAGAAAAGTACTTGCTGTAAAATAAATGGTGCCACACATTATAATGTATTCCAGCAGACTCCAAAATTCTTAACATATTACTCAAAGTCTCCACTTATAAAGATATTAATACCCTTACTATTATATGAAAAGTTTTTCAAAAAGCACGCCTTAAACTTCATTGTGATACTTACACACAAATATATGTTAAGTGTTGAAGACAAGTTTCATCAAATATATTTATGGCAACTTCACTTTGAGATCCTTAATGGGAATTGAAAGACCTTCCTATTTGATTTTTTTTGCAGCAGTTATTATCTGAAGTCTTTTTCTCTTGCATTTGTTTACATGTTTACTATTTTCCCCACTAAATTACAAGGTCTAAGATACCGGAGAGCTACTGCCTCATCCATCTCTTATTCCCAGGACCTGGTACACTTTTTATAAGAAATTACTGATGAATTGACTGACTACAGCCTTGAATACACTCAAGTTCTAGTGCAAGCAGGGACTGAGATGGAAGAAAGGAAAACCATTTTTAATTTTGTACTTTGATTTCTAAGACTATGAAACTAGGCTGACTAATGTCTACCTATCAATGAAGTATCACTATCTCAGCAAAATTTTCAGAAAAACACAAATAATATACATGAAAGCTGTATGCTTTCATTGATAGCTCAGTGTAGCATATAACACTATCATGATGACCTGTGACAAAGTATGTAAGCCCTACCACTAGCTTACCTCATAACCAACCTCTAATTAATGAGAGCTATTTCTATTTTTAATCATAGAATAAATACCTTTCTTAACTTTTGGATTTTCTTTTGCTTTTACCTGGATCTCACTGACATATTTATTATTGTAAGAGAAAAGAAATTTAAATATTCTCCTTATTATATTTATTTTAAAGAATAAAGAAACTAATAGTTATTATGACTACTTAACAAATACTACATTTTAAAAGAGCTATTAATAAATGGGGATTAATAACAAAAATTAAGGGTACTATTAAATCAAGTTTTCAAATCCTATTTCCTTTTTTTAAGAATTAGGCATATATGGCAGATGTGAAGGAAATGTATCATTTTTTTAATATCTCAATACATGCAGATTCTGACATAAAATATGGAAAAGAGTATCAGTCACGACTAGCCAAGAGTTTCTGAAAGATGTTGATGTTGTGGTGAGATGGGCCATATGTTTCGCATCACTTTATAAGGGCATATTACTAATATATGTATGGTTAACTGAGTTAGTTACATAATAAAGGTTATATTACCAAAGGAGCCTGCTTCTGACTGACATTAAATGAATGTTGAATCTGAGAGCAGCAGCTTGCTGGTGCTCACAACACTGCTACTATGCTGTTACCTTGATGACTTGGTTCTTCAGGATACATGAGAAATGGCTGTGTACTTACTGGGTTCACCATGTACAAACACTAGGTTCATCATGCTTAAGCATGTGTGGGGCAGGGGGAGGCAAGGGAGAAAGTGTGCTGGAAGGAGCAAGTAGGGGAAGGATGATGGGGAGAGAGCTGGTTTGGCTGGTCCTTTATGAGATGATATGGTTGGCTATATATCCCATAAAATACTGAAGCTCTTCAAGACAAAGCATATTTGTGAAGCCATGTTAGTTTTTCCTCATGTCTTTCTTCCCTACTGCGGACTCACAAGGAGGTTTGGAAGGTTTTCTGTATATTTATGACATTTGCAAATGGTCCCATTAAATCCCTATTGGGTTTAGGTCTAAATATATAGAATACAACTATATTCTGGTTGTAACTCATTAAGAATATTTTAATGCCTGGGGGTGTGAAATCCAAAGTTTATTACCCATAAAGTAAAATATGGTTGCCATTACTTTGCTGAATAACTACTACCTTCATGCTTCATGGGATACCAGTCTCCACAAATGACATCTCCAGATATCATTTGTGGTATCTGGTATCAGATACCAGACTGGTATCTCCACAAATGGTTGTGGTTACCAGTCTCCTATACATCTCCCTACTCTCAACTTTTACATCCCTCACTCTCTGTATCACGCATTTTGATACTTCATTACACAGTCCCCAATGAAATGCTAAGCTCCTCTGGGACAGAGATTCCATTCTACATAAAATTCTTATACAAGGGGGGACCCAGAAAGTGAAATTTACTTATAAAAGATTGTACACTTATTCTTACATGTTTAAACTTTAGTCACCTTCAAAGTACTCTCCAGTTGATACAATACATCTATTGAGACATTTTTTCCACTGCTCAAAATGGTTTTTGAACTCATCATTTTTGATGGCTTTTAGTGCTTCTGCTGTTTTTTGTCTCATCTCTTCTACATCAGTAAAATGTTTCCCTTTGAGAACATTTTTCATTTGGGGGAACAACAACAAAAAATGTCACTTGGGGTGAAATCAAGTGAATAGGGAGGGTGGGGCACAAGGGTCATGCCAGTTTTGGTCAAAAAACTGTTGGAACACTCAGCGCAGTATGGGCTGGTGTGCTGGTGAATCATCCACTATAAAATGGGCAAATGCACTGAGTCTTCAAAAAATACTCACTGAAGCCAAATGCAGGCTCTCACAACAACAACACCTGGTACACTGATATAGATGGGTTCCTAGAACACTCACCTAGCAGAAGCCTGTACTATATATAAGGAGTCTGCCCTCCAGAAGATAATTTTTTGTGTGTGTGTGAGTTCTCCCCTCATAGAGTTTACTTCCCCTATTTTTCCCACTTCTAGTACCTTCCCTAGCACCACACTTAATGAGAATTTTGTAAGTATTTCTTGAATTCAACTGAATTCTGGAATGTTGTTCACTGTCTATACTATTTATTAACTCTGGGATCTTATTGTCCTTCACTTTTAGAAATCCTAGTGGTTGAAGTATTTGCATAGGGAAACTCTTTTCTTTAGCGTTGTTTAGAACCCTGTTATTAAGTCTGTTAGGTGTGCTTTGACCAGAGCTCCAAATAATATTCTCACTTTGAAGCAATTAAGTTCCAAAGTAAGATTATACTGCAGTATTTTAAAAGCAACTTTAGACAAAAATATTTTGGTATTTTTGGCCACAACAATAAATTATCATGCACAATATAATGTTAATCTAACTAAAATGAATCACAAATCCATTTGGCATAACATACACATATATAGAAAAATGCACTATGAACACTTGTAATTAATTTCTCTGTTTTGAGAATAATGATTACTTTCTGTCTGTATAAAATGTAAAATTAAAAAAAAATCTAACTGGAACCAATTACTAAATTGGTTTACCAGTTCACAAAAAAAGGCATTGCTTCAAGTTAGAAGTGTAATGACAGCTGGTTAAGTCCTTAAATAAAATTTGAAACTGGCCATTATATCAGAGTTGATAACCATGAAAAGTTTTATTTTTCAGAATATTTAAAAGCTTAATTCTATATCTACTGCTATTACAGTTCACTGCCAATTTGAAGAAAAGAAATGATTCTAATCTTGGATTTCACAATCAGCTTTTGGAGCCAGTACACAGATGGTGCTTTGAACAGCTCTAAGGGAGATCATTGTGTAATTATAGTAAATGCCAAAATAATATAATTAATCATAATAACTTCACCAAATTAACATGTCTTAGAACAAAGAAGACAAGGTAACATGTATAAGCACATACAAGATTTTATAGCTAAGTATATTTCTCAAAAATTCTAAAGGAGCAAATATCAAATTTGTAAAAGAAATTCAATATCTTTGGACATAACTGGGAACAACTGTGAAAAATACTTGACTACGTGTACTTATATCAGGGATGGTTTTCATTTACTTGTCTTTTACCAATAGGTTACTAAAATTAAAACTAGGTTTACCACTTGCAATCTATAAAGCCAATTTTAAGGCTGATCATTACAGTTGTTTTCACTGTAGATTTCCCTGTTTCAGGGACCATAGCTTTATTTCTCATGTCACCTAGCTCCTGTGCTTTCTCTCTAAAGAGAGCTGTTCAATGAAGGCTTGGGCCTGACTGACTGGCATGTGTTTCAAATAGAATACCTTCAAATAATCACAAACATCAGTGACAGGAAATGAGTGATCTTTGTTACTAAACCCAACACCTCACAGAATGGAACTTCCCCCCACCAACTATTTCCTAGGCTGGAGGCAGTAGAAGGACAGAGGAGGTGTAGGTGAGCTTCTGAAATCAACTCACATGCTTCTGCCAATAAAGTGTGACTCCCCTTTTAAAAATCATTTAGATAAAATGTGACAATAGGTTCACCCAAGAGGAGGGCATTCAATTCTACTTTTAAAGTGATCCTTATCAGAGTGATATCTGGAGTGATTTCTCTTCTCCCTGAGTTACCTTCTCAAATCGCCTACACTTGATAGAGAGCTCTTAATATTTTTCATCACTCCAAAAGTATAGGATAATTCCCCTGCAAATATCAGAAATCACTCTCAGAAGCTCATATAGCAGACTAAGAACTATATATATTTTTGTAAAAGACTTTTAGAGCCAATAATACCAACCTTAAGGTTGGATAAGCAGTTGTTGAGGAAAATGTGCCACCTGTTCAGGAACAGCTGCTTCTGACTGACACAGAGCAGACAGGTCACCAGGGGGTACAAGGCCTGAAGATAAAGAAGACAATGTCACCAAAGGGCTATAGATCAGTAAACCAGGAAATACACATTCGCAGAACCTTTTTTGTAGCCTGTATGGGGCAGAATAAACAGGATCCTCATAACACAAGAAGGCTCAACTGATGCCATGCTGAGGTGGATATTTCACAAAGGGTTTCTGATGACAACAGGGATAAATAATCTAGAGTTGTATATAATGTACAAGTTTTATGTACAATAAGTGAAAACCTGATTCACTGATTTGATTCCATTTCCGAATTTTAAACACAAAACTCATATTCTTCCATCACTTTCAATTCTCAGAAGGAAAGCAGGAAGGCATGCTGATTTTGATGTTACTGGCTTTTTTGCTTATAAACATTTACTAGTTTGTCCCTGCCTTAGAGGTAGATGTGCATATTTTATTTTGCATGTAATCCTCTTGTAATTAAGGAAGATTCCTAAAAGACATGTTACTGCATTGGTAAATGCCATCGAGACAAATTTAACCACAGAAAGAATTTGCTTATGACTGAATAAACAGAGGTGCTACTGAACTTTTTCAGCCTTACTGGGCCAGCTTCCCACAGCAGCTGGAGAGGACAGAACAGCTCATGGGTGGCCATGCAAGAAATATACATGCAGAACTCATCACCACTTTGCTGAACCAGAGAGCATACACCTTTATGGCTCCCCCAAAATTTAAACTAGTGAAGATTAAAACAAAATATTACTAGCTCATCTATTAACTTGAATTAGCAAAAAAGCAATGGTCATGATGAGATTCAGTGCTTAACAATTCATTATTTTATTTTTATTTTTTATTATATAAAATAATAAGATTTTTTTCATTTAAACAAATTCATTAGAAGCATGTGCATCCTTATACAAATCTATGTAAGATATATGCTTTAAATATAAAGTTATTGTGGGACATGAATTGGTGAGGAAATACTACTTGATTTGAATTTACAGTGTAAGAAACTTAGCAGTTGATTTTCAGTTGTAATTCTAGGTTCAACTGACATTTCTGCTACCTCAGTTTTCTTTCTTTTTAATTTTTAAATCATTTTTATTTTTCAATTACAGTTGGCATGCAATGTTGTATTAGTTCCAGGTGTACACACCAGTGATTATATGTTATATAAGTTACTAATTGATCAACCTAGTAAGTCTAGTACCCACTTGACAGCATACATAGTTATTACAATGCTATTCACTACATTCCTATGTTGTACTTCCTATGTTGTACTACTTTACATCCCCATGACTATTCTGCAACTACCAATTTGTACTTCTTAATCCTTTCACCTTTTTCACCTAACTCCCCAACTCCCCTCCTACCTGACAATCAACAAAATGTTCTCTGTATCTATGAGTCTGTCTCTGTTCTGCTTGTTCATTTATTTTATTTTTTAGATTCAGTTGTTGATAGATATTCATTTACTGTCATTTTACTGTTCACATATTTGAACCTTCAATTCTTCTTTGTCTTTAAGAAGATCCATTAACATTTCATGTAATACTCATGTATTGGTGAGGAAATCCTTTAGCTTTTTTTTTCTTTTTTGTCTGGGAATATCTTTATATGTTTTTCAATTCTAAATTAGCTTTACCTTTCTCTGACTGGCTTATTTCACGTGGCATAATACTCTCCAGGTCCATCAATGCTGTTGTAAAGGGTAAGTCTTCCTTGTTTTTTTATGGCTGAATAGTATTCCACTGCGTGAATGTATGACAGCTTTTTTATCCACTCATCTACTGATATATCTACTGGTACACTCAGGCTTCTTCCAAATCTCTACTGTAAATAATGCTGCAATGAACATAGGGGTGCATATATTCTTTCAAATTAGTGTTTAGGGTTTCTTCAGATATATTCACAGAAGTGGAATCACTGGATCATAAAGCAGTTTCATTTTTAATATTTTCAGAAAACTCCATATTGTTTTCCACAGTGGCTGCAACAGTCTGCATTCTCACCAACAGTGCATGAGGGTTCCCTTTTCTCTACATCCTTGCCAACACTTGTTTGTTGATTTATTGATGATACCCATTCTGACAGGTGTAAGGTGGTATTTCCTTGTGGTTTTAGTTTGCATTTCTCTGATGATAGTGATGTTGAGCATCTTTTCATATGTCCATGGGTCATCTGTATGTCCTCTTTATAGAAGTGTCTATTTAGGTCCTTTGACCATTTTTTAAGGGATTGGTTTTTTTTTCTGTGTTGAGTTTTATAAATTCTTTATAAATTTTGGATATTAGCCACTTTTCAGATGTATCATTGGTGAACATGTTCTTCCATTCAATGGGTTGTTTTTTCATTATGTTGATGGTTTCCTTTGCTGTGCAAAAACATTAAATTTGATGTAGTCCCCCTTGTTTATTTTTTTTGTCTTATTTGCCCAAGGAGATACATTAGAAAAAATGTTGCTATGAGAAATGTCTGAGATTTTATTATCTATGTTTTCTTCCAGAATTTTTATGATCTTTGAAACTGAAAAGTACCATATGAATTCATTTATATGTGGAATCTAATCAACAAATCAACAAGTAAAATAGAAACAGGCTGACAGATTCAGAGAACAGACTGACAGCTGTCAGAAGGGAGGCAGTTGCCGGGCTGGGTGAAAAAGGTGAAGGGATTAAGCAAAAAAAAAAAAAATCTCCTAGAAACAGACAGTAGTACAGTAATTACCAGGGGAAAAGAGGGTGAGGGCAGGTAGAAGAGGGTAAATGGGGGAGAAATGGTGTTAAAAGGAGACTTGACTTGGCATGGTAAACACACAATACAATATACAGATGCTGTATTATAAAATTGTACATCTGAAGCCTATATAATTTTATTAACCAATGCTATGCCAAAAAATTCATAATAAATAAATAAATAAATAAATAAATAAATAAATAAATAAATAGTGGTAGGTTTGCTGGATAGAGTAATCTTGGTTATAGACCCTTGCTTTATATTACTTTGAATATTTTTTTGCCAATCCGTTCTGGCCTGCAAAGTTTCTGTTGAAAAATCTCCTTATAGTCTTATGGGAGCTCCAGTGTAGGTAACTAACTGCTTTTCTCTTACTGCTTTTAAGATTCTCTTTTGGTCTTTACCCTTTGGAATTTTAATTATGAGGCATCTTGGTGTTGGCCTCTTTGGGACTTTTTTGTTTGGGACTCTCTGTGCTTCCTGGACTTGAATGTCGATTTCCTTCACCAGGGTAGGGAAGTTTTGTCATTATTTTTTCAAATAGGTTTTCAATTTCTTGCTCTTTCTCTTATTCTCCCAGCAGTGGTCCCCAACCTTTTTGGCATCAGGGACTAGTTTTGTGGAAGACAATTTCCCAGAGACCAGGGTGGGGGGTGAGGAATGTCTTTATAACATGCTGCCAGATGCCACTTACTTGTCACTTGCCACTCACTAATAGGGTTTTGATACATCTACAAGCAACTGACTTATTATGATTTTTGTGCAGTCTAATTTCTCTGCTAGTGATAATTTGCATTTGTAGTCGCTCCTCAGAGCTAGCCTCACCACCTCAGCTCCACCTGAGATCATCAGTCATTAGATTCTCATAGGGAGTGCATAACCTAGATCTCTCATGTGCACCATTCACAGTAGGGTTCACATTCCTATGAGAATGTATTGCCACCACTGATCTACTTGAGGTGGAGCTCAGGTGGTAATGCAAACAATGGGGAACAGCTGTAAATACAGATGAAGCTTTGCTCAAGTAACTGTCATTCACCTCCTGCTATGCAACCTAGTTCCTAGCAGGCCACAGGCTACTGCTTCTGTGGGGTGGGGACCCCTGCTTCCAGCACCCTTATGATGCACATAGTGGTGTGTTTGAAGGGTCCCAGGGGCTCCTCACATTATCTTTATTTTTTTATTTCCTTTTTTTAGCTGATCTGATTGGGTGTATTTAGCTTCACTATATTCCAAATCACTTTTTGTTTCTCAGCTTCATCCACTCTTCTATTGATTCTCTGTAAATTATTCTTCATTTCATTTAGTGTATCCTTCATTCCTGTCTGGTTCTTTTTAATGGTTTCCATGTCCCTGTTTATGCTGTTGGAGTTCTAAGTTCATATACTTCTTCCCCTAAGTTCATTAAGCATCCTTATAACCAGTGTTTTGAATTCTGCATCTAGTAGATCACTTGTATCAATTTTGATTAGTTCTTTTTTTTTAGTTTAGTTTTGTTCTTTCATTTGGGTCATGTGTCTTTGTCTCCTCATTTTGGGAACTTCCCTGTGTTCATTTCTCTGTATTAGGGAGAGCTGCTACATCTCCCAGGCTTGGTAGAATGGTCTAACATAGCTGGTGTCCTGGAGGGTTTAGTGGAATGGCCTCCCAGTTCACCCAAACAGGGCACTACAGGTGTGCTGCCCCTCCCCCCCCCCCATGTGGGCTATGTATACCTTCCTGTTGTAATTGAGCCTTGATTGCTATTGGTACATTCGTGAGAGGAATTTACTTCCATTGGCCTATTGACTACAAGGACTGGCTGCAACTACTGCAAAGAATCAACTGTGCATGACCCACCTCCCAAAACTTCAGTTCAGCTCTGGTACCTTTGAGTCTTCCTGTTGTATTTGTCATTTGTGGAGATTGTTGAGTGGTACTTTGAATGATCTGAAGCAGTCTACCAGGTATGTGGCTCTGAGGCCTTTTAGGAAGTGCAGACCAAGGTCAGCCATTGCCAGTGTTCTGCTCAGGGCCAGCCAGCATGAGATAGGAGGCAATTTGCAGATGGCCTCTATATGTGCTGGGCTAGGAAGAGCTCAGGGGAAGACAAGCTTCGAGCCAAGGTAGGTTGTCACTAGTGCTGGGCCTGGGGCTATTTAGCAAGAGGTATGGGGCATGTTGAGGCCAAATGCTGCTTGTTTCAAAGTTTTAGAAGAGTTCCTGAGAGGTTTTAGGAAAGTCTGAAACATAAGCCAAGATAGGACATTCATGTGGAAAAGCCACTGGAAGCAGCTTGGGTGGGCCTGCAAGTTGGTGGGGTCAGGTCTCAGGGAATGACCAGGGTGGAATCAACAGCGATAGGTTGATGGAGACTCAAATATGTTGCCTGCCTACCAGCTCTATTGGGGCAGGGCTCAGAAAAGGAAAAATGCTCTCTGCCAGCACTTCTGTCTAGGAAAAAGCTCACCCTCTAGCTCTTACTCTGATGCCAGACAATTCAGCCCTTCCCCATATGTCCCTGGAGCCTTTTGAGGATGCAATATGAGCTGGAGCTCAGAGGGAGTGATTCTGACTAAGTCCATGCAGACCCTTTAAGAGGAAATACCTGGAACTCCAGAAGCCCTCCATCTCGCTCAGCCACAAACCCTGCTGGTTTCTACAGCCAGAACTTCTCTTTGTTACTCTAGAAACCTGGGGTGGGGACATGGTGTGGTGCTAGGATCCTTTGTTGCTCAGGGGCCACCTCCATAGTGGAGATATCTCTTGCAATTTTTATCCCCCAGATGTGGGTGTGGGACCAGCCCTTTGTGTCTCTGCCCCTCCTACCAGTCTTGGTGTGGCTTCTTCTTCATATCCTTAGTTGTATGACTTTTGTTCATCTAGATTTCAGCCAGTTTTAAATAATGGTTGTTCTATAGTTTAGCTGTAATTTTGAGATGGTGGTGGAAGGCTGCAAGTACTGCTTTTTCCTGTGCTGCCATCTTGACCAGAAACCTAATTTTTTTTTAAGTCAACTAGATTTTAAACTGATTTTGAACTACTGCTACCATTGAGTGTAACTCTAATTCAGGCCAGTAATCTAAAACGAAAACAACAACAAAAACACACAAGCAAGCATTTAGTCATAATAACCACAAAATATAGACAAATGAGCACATTTTGTGACCAGTACCAGCAAAGCAACTCTGACTACTGCTCAGATAATGATGTCAATGTTTGCACTTTGAGGACTAGCATCAACTATACCAGTACCAGTGACTTAAGCAAGCTGCTTCCTTCACAGTATTGCAATAACTGGTATACTTGCTGATTCATAAACCAGAGCTTTATTTACCAATGAGGGCAAAAGGCTGTAGGAATTTAAAAGAATTTTCTATGCTGCTCTTAGTATAAAAGCTTTCCCCCAAATCGTTTTCTTAGCCTTCAGAGAATCTTTCCTATGGCAATTATCTGTGTCGCAACCACCCCCCACCCCTCCCCGCTTGAATACATGTTAGTTCAGAATTTTGGAAGAATTAGCCAGGGAAGACTCTTGAGGACTGAGAGGAGAAACTGTTATTATAAACTTTAGCCTTCATATTGGAAAAAATAGTCAGAAATTCAAACAAAAATCAAGTTAAGCCAAACTCAAAAATAAACACCACAATCCTTAGAACTAGAAGATTCATTGAGGTGACATGGTCTTATCACCTTACATTGTCATGATTCAACCATGGTCAACATTGAGTGTAAACTCCAAATTTTGAAATGCTACCGTTCCTTCAGGGAGCTGTAGGGAATTCTTCTATCTATGAAATGCTTGTGACTCTCAAAAGATTGTATCCTAGAAATTTTAGTCTCTGCAGTTTTGTTTTGATTTTCTCATAGTTACTAACCAAGGAATGCTTCTTTCGAGAAGAAAGTTCCAGAGTGGTATCATAAAGACTTTCAACAAAGTTTCTAAGGCAGGGAACGTTGACTTCATTTTTAACAGCCTGAAACAGAGATGCATGTTAATATTATGTTAAATTATTGACTCTCACACCCAATTT
This sequence comes from Sturnira hondurensis, assembly GCF_014824575.4. Lineage (NCBI taxonomy): Eukaryota > Metazoa > Chordata > Mammalia > Chiroptera > Phyllostomidae > Sturnira > Sturnira hondurensis. The sequence goes on from NW_028095541.1 coordinate 8,752,754, forward strand.
GAAGAAGTTCCTAAAAATTAAAGTGTAACAACTCACAGCGGCAACTGGAACAAGAATTTCAACAAAAAGTCCAGCCAGGGCATGCTTGATGTCTTTGTCTTTGACCTCCAGGAAATAATGTGCGCATTCCTAGAAAGTAGAAAAAGAGTTAAAGGTGGGAGCATAGACTGAGATGAGCACATAAATGTATTTATACAAATTTAACTAAATAACTCTTAATTCCACCACACATACTAACAAGACATATTCCAAATATATTTAAAACCCCCAGATTTAGCATTTATATTAAAATCCACAATGGCCCATTTTCCAAGGCTGGTTTTCTCACTCCCCTCCTACTTTGATCTCAAACACTAAGTTGAAAGGACAAAGCATCTACCAGTAGCAAGGAGACATTAATCTGCTGAATTAGTGGTTAATTTGATCAGTCATTATTTTGCAACAAATTTCTATTGACCATCTACTGTGTGGGTCCCTGAGCCCTGGACTAACCCACAAACACAGATTCCCCAGAGAAGGTAAACATGGAAAGAAAGGAAAAAGACCTTACATTAATTTTAGGCCATGACAGCCCTGGGCATAGAGCTGTTTACTTGCTAACCCTGAATTTAAAGTGTGTTTATTATTCAGACAGTTTCACAAGCAAGTCTGGAAGGCTTCCCTTCCCTACCTTAGACAAGGAAACCTTTGCAATAGCACCTCAAGCAAGGATGCATTTGCCTGTGGACTGTTGTCAATGAAAGGATATTTTTGGCTGCCCAGGGATCATCTAGTAGGAGTTGACCTGTCCAGAATTCTGCCAGCCCCTTTCTCCTTCCTGGAATTGGTAGTAACTTACTGTGGTCTTTAGTAGGAATTGTTTCCATAAAAGAGTCCAAGGCTAAATGTATTTGGGATGACATTAATATCTATATTAGCCATTTATTACCACTTATTTCTGGTCAACATTGTTACTGAAGTCCCCAGTCTATTGCTTTCACACTAAGACCTTAGCCCAAGCTAGGCATTGCCAGCATAGTGTCACTGGTAACCAAATGGAGCTTCATGGTTCCCAGCATTGTGGTCTTTTTCCTATATTTTTTTGCAATAATATGTAAATACTCTCTCAAATAGTCCTTCAAGTACATAGATATATGAGTTAGTAGGTGAGGAGAATAAAAATAATAATAGTTAGAAGTAAGTTACTGAGAATTCTCAGAACCACCTTCTGAGGTTGGTGTCATGATCACTACTGCAGATAAGGTGAGTGAGGCAGGGAGGGGCTAAGCCTGATTTTCCAGGGTCCCAAAGCTAGTAAAGCACTGAAGCTTGAATTTAAACCCAAGCAGTTTTATACACATAGCCTATATTCTTTTAATTTTAAAACAGCTTTTGTTGGGGAGGGATGTAGTTAACATACCATGTAACTCACCCATTTAAGTGCACAATTCAATGGCTTTTCATATATTTACTGTTGTGAAACTATTGCCACAATCAAACTTAGAACCTTTTTATTATCTTGCAAAGAAACTTTACCCTCCTTAGCAGTCATCCCTACCCACAATCCCTTCCTCCAACCCTACACAACCACTTTCTGTTTCTATGGATTTGCCTATTCTGGACATTTCATATAAATAGAATTACATATGTAGCCTTTTGTGTCTGACTTCTTTAACTTAGCATACTGTGTTCAAAGTTCATCCATATTATAGCATGTAAATATGAGTAGTTCATTCCTTTTTAGTAGCTGAATAATACTGCATAGATAGACCATATTTTGTTAACCATTCATCCATTGATGAATATTTGGCTTATCTCTACTTTTTATGAAAGTGCTACTATGCGAACACTTGCATCCATGTTTTTGTATGGACATATATTTTCATCCTTAGAAGTGGAATTGCTTGATTATATAGTAATTCTAGATTTAACCATGTGAGGAGCTACCAAACTGTTTTCTAAAGCTGCTGTGCCATTCTACATTCCCATCAGCAGTACAGAAGGATTCCAATTTCTCTGCATCCTCTTGCAAACACTGTTTTGTTTTTTTTTTTGATTCTAGCTGTCCTAGTAGGTATGAAGTGGTATAGCCTGTTATCAAACCCCTATACTTTAGCTCTTCATTTTGTGTGGGTAATGTGCACAAAAATGTGGGTATACATTATATAGTATTAGTTCACTGGTATTATACCCATGGTATGTGATCATTATACCTGTGTATAATGCTCATCCTTATTTTTCCCTCAAAAATTTGGGCAAAAGGTGTGCATTATATACAGCAAAATACAGTAAGTCTGATTCACAGCAGCATTAAAAAAATCCCTTCAGACACAAAAGTTTTTGTAAACTCTAACACAGCTGCATATTCTATGGAATCCTCATTAGCAACAACTGTTTTGTTAGCATGTAATAATAAACACCAAGTAATCAACATCTAAACCTGTATGGGTTGGTTAATCTTTTAAAAATGAATTCCTTCTGTTAGTATGAATAGATAGATCTCATCATTATTTAAAGTTTGGATGCCTATGGATTTTAGCATAGCAAACTAATGCTATCAAAAATAAAAAAATCAGCTATATTTTATATTTTATTTACAGAACAATATGTAGCCAATGGGTAAGAAAATAAATAAACAAGAGGGAGAGAGAGAGAGAGATTGAGGAAAGGTTAGTAAACAAAACATTCCACTGGACAGAGTGCTCTAAAGTTCAAAATGAAATTAGGTGCCTGCAAATTTATTTTTTGGTGACAAGGCCTTTTCTGAATTATCGTGGGAAAAGTAGGGCTTTTTTCTCCCTTGATAAGTGAATGGGTTTTCACATTCCATTGAGTTACTCTGAGGCAGGGAGTCACTCCAGCTGAGAGGCCCTGGGCCTCAAGGTATCACCTGCATAAACTGAAGTGATGCCTCGAAGTCCTCCACCGGATACATCTTAATCCGAAAAAATTTCATCCCCATTATCAAGCTGATGATGCTTTGAACAACACATGGGCTCTGCTCCTTGTGCCGTAATTCTTTGAGCTCCGCCATAAATTTCTTCTTCACAGCATGGAATCTAAGAAAAGGACATGCATGATTTATCAAATAATGGACAGGAAAGTGACTGTAATGGAGGCCTTCATCATCTCAGGGTGACAGGGCAACGGGGATAGGGAGGTCCTTGAAATCTAAGTACAGTGGCTGCCATTTTGAAAGGATTTGATATGGGGGGTTTGGTAGAGTCTCACCTCCTTTCTTCACTTATTTTGTAAGATGTTCAACATCTACTTCAGGCTAAGGATAACAATCAGGCTTATAATCCTCTCCAGACAGTGTAGTTCCTCAATAGATCTGCATTAGCTGAGCTCCATTGCCTCAGGCTTAGCAATTTCCAACACATTTGCAGACCCCAAGGACATGCAAAATCCAGCAGGAGCACAGCATGTTGGGCCAGTCAGTCTGACAGTGACAGGGAATGATGCCCAGAAACACTCCTGTATCCACTTCCAAAGTTTTATGTTCATGTTTCTTTTATAGTTTTAGGCTCATGATTATTGAAGAAAATATTTTAAGGTTAAAGGAGAACCTAGTAATGGGAAAATTTAAACCGGCTTTAAAAGACAAGTAAGCTCTCTACTATAGGTACGGGAACTCACAACTAAACAGACCCAGTCCTCAAGGAACGTAAGGCATTTATATTGCTTGAAAGTAAAATAATGTTAATAATTAATGATATTAATTATAACATTATATCATATAGAATTAAAGGAAGAGTAGGTTTTAAGAAGATGCAAAGCAGTAGTAGATCTTCAAAGTAACTGAGGCTGAAGGAACATACACATAAAAGTTATCCAAACTACTAAAATAGTCAGTTTTACTGTTGGTTAAAAAAAGGACAAGGAAGGTGTTTTAAGACTCATTGTATTTGGTTCCCTGAGACCATCAGCATGAGGTTCTGCATAAAGAAACAAGGTGTGGTTGGAGAGGGTAATTATGATGATAGAAATTAAAGGCCAACCAACAGAACCCCAGAAGTATGGAACAGTAGCTCTTGATATGACAAAGCAGAAATGTCAGGATAAATAAAGAGGGTGGTAACATATAGCTATGTTTCACTAAAAGGCAGCAAAGGGGTGTATGACTGGTGAGGTGGGTATAAGGGCTTCATGAAAGCTGGCGATTTTCTAGTTCTTGGCTTGGTGGAGGAGGTGACATGGTATTCACTTGGTAACAATTGATTAAAACTCTTTATCTTTTTCTAAACAATGTGTGGGTTTTTTCTTTAGGTTTGGTACATATATTTCACAATAAAAGGTTTTAAGAAGATAATAATACATGAAATGTAAATTCTAAACTGCAAAGTCATCCTTCTTTTCTACTTCTTATAGTAAAAATGATGATTCAGAGCTCAAGGCAAAGTTCAATGAACTTCAAAGAATCACTCATTTAACTCACAGCCATTCTAGTAGGTGCTATTATTGTGCCCTTTTTACATAAGAGGAACTGGTGGCAGATATTTCATCATGTGACTAATTCCGACAGAGCCAGAATTGTAAGCCAAGTGTCTGGCTCTAGAGTTCATGCTGTTACCCTTTATGTCACAGTACGTCCAGAGCAGTGGTTCTCAAAGTGTGGTCCCCAGATCAGCATCACCTGGGAACTTGTAAGGAACAGGCATTCTCTGGCCCAAGCCAGATGTTCCGAACAAAAAACTCCGAGGGTGAGTCCAGTCATCCTGTTTAAAAGTTTTATATAGGTGATTCTGATGTGCTGAAGTTTCTGAAGAACTGGTCTGAATCAGCAATGACAGTTAAACATGTTTGTAAGATGGTGCATATTTGATGCAAGTTATACTCTCACATTTTTATCTTCACAACAATCTACTGAGTCAGGCAGTGAATGCATTTCAATTTTACAAATGAAGAAATAAATCTGGAAGACCAAAGTAATAAAGGAGAAACTCAAACACAGGTCTTCCTGGTGCAAATTCTAGGAATTTCCACCATAATCCAGTTGCATAGTTAATGACAGTCCTGAAGTATGAAATAAAGCCCCTGCTCTATCTAGAACAGTATAAAGATTAATTGGGAAGATAAAACAATGTATCTTTGATAATAAACCATGTGAATATTGATAATAATAATAATAAAAATGCTGTGTGTTTGCATGTGTCTGACATTTTGCCTGGATCTGTCTAATCCTTCAGGGAGGTCGAATGCCCTGGGCCAGATCACTTTCTCATATTTCCCAATTGTCTTTTATGTGAATACTATACTTAAGGAAGGTAGAGGGCATTAGATAAAAGGGACTCTTTCCACCTGGATAATTAGAGAAGATTTCAGAGAGGATCTGAGTTCAATGGGAGGCAAGCAGAGGTATTTGGGCAGAGATGGAGAAACACGGGGAGAAGAAATGGCATGGAAAATAATGGAAGTGAATTTCAATCCAGATTATAAAAATTAATAATCCCAAACTGGATTTTTAAAAATTGTATTTTAATTGAACTTATTTCCAGACACTAAAAAAGAAAAAAAATCTGTTGATTTAATTTTGAAATGTGAGAGTTTAAAAAAGAAAATTAATCTTATTGGTTAAAGTTATATTATTTCAAAGACCATATGATACTGAGGTCTTTCCTCAGGGGGAAGGAGAAGGCAGGTTATTTGCATAACTCACTATTTCAATATTCTCATGAGCTAGTGGTTAAAAGTCTATTTATTTCCATTTAAAAATAAATATGGCTATCTCTTACTTGAAAAAATTCCAAGTGACATAAGCATTTTATTTTAGCATAAAAATAATCCAAAAATGATATTTGGGCTAAAATCTATTTTTTAAAAAATAATTTTAGGGAAAAATAAATTTCTTTTCAGTGACCATGACTTTAGTATTTAGTACTGTCTTTAGGTAATACATTAACTTAATGATGACTTAGGCTTTGTTATGCTATGACACATACAAATAACTTTTACTTTAAAATGAATAATACATATTATAAAAATGAGAGTAAGAATATATAAATTAAGATATCACATATGGAGAAAGGAGTCTTGAAATCTATGAGCCTTAGATGTAATCATCACTATTTAAATGACTATACCAAATTTTAACAACCATTACTCAAGAAAAAGTCACCTTAAAACACCCAATTTTAACTTAATTGACTTCGAAAAAGTCAACACCATAGGAAAATGTCACTTCATAGCAAAAATGTTTTCCCTTAAGAATGTGAATTAAGCACATTATTACTAGTAAGATTAAAAATAGTGATTTTGCTGAAACTTAAAAACTAAAGTAAAAAGACTAAGTATTAAAAACTAAAGTCATAATGAAGAAAATACTTCACGTGCATTATCATTGGGAACTAGATGCAAAATCAAAAATTAAAATTGTTACCTTAGTCAAGTTTATTTTAAAAAGAAGATAACCACCCTGTACCTGATAAGCACACATCCTCTTTCCCCAAGAACAAATGAAGCATGACTTTGTAAGGCAATGATAATGTGGTGCTCCTGGTACACTTATGAGAAGAAAGTAATATGGTAATTCATAGTATGACACCAGCTTAAGACTGTACTGTCAATAAAGGCTAACTATCCATTGATTGTGATGACCAGATATTACTGTGATTAACTATAAGAACCCATTGGTTAAGGGGTTCTCCTTTGATGGCAAAATATTGGAGCCCTGTCCAAATTGAGACATTTCTCAATTCAGCAGTAGAAAGCAAGACTGCTATTACTGCAGAAGTCAGACGAACATCATGAAAATAAGAAAAAGCTACTGTTGGTAAGAAAACTTTGGCTTGGTGGGTCATATGTCAGACCAAATATGGAAATTCCTACATCCTTAGAATGTTGTTTAGTTATGACACTGCTTCTTAATTCATTCACAACCAACCCAAAATTGATGTAGCTAAGGATGGTGATTCTATAAGTAACCAATATTGTTATACATAATTAACAAAAACTAAGAAGAACAGAATATATTATTTTTGGCATGTTGAACTTCCCAAATGATTAGGTAAGAGAATTATGTTGGAGTAATTACAAAAGAATTACAAAGGAATATGTTGAGATTTTTCAAGGATTGACTAATCACCAAAAATACATACTAACAACTTATTTTCTCATCTTTTTCAGGAATAAGGCAGAGACACATGAACTACTTTGCCAGATAATTTTAGCTTATACTTTCAAAACGCCAATACTTTTATCATTCAATTGCCATGGAAATCTCTCCAACACACATTATTCTTTTTTTCTTGATGACTAATGAACCATAATGATTACAGTGGGCTACAATAAAAGTACAAAGTTGTCTCATGCAAAATGGCCCAGATAACTGTACTGTTTAGTCCTTGTGCATGTGTTAGCTGGTCTTTCCTGTTACTGTCAGTCTTTGAGTTTCACAGTAGTCACTGGAGTGAGTACACCCACCTCTTTTCCCTCTAATTATTCATGTTCCATGTGTTAGAAAAAATGAGTGGTCTAGATAAATAGATAAACTGGGTTAGATTAAACCATGCCAAGGAGTTTGGGGGGTCTGTCCTGAGTTTTTGCCTGTTTTGCCTGTAAGATTGCTGAGTAAGTACTTTAAATTTTTGTTTTGTTTTGTTTTTTGATAAACTGGGTATTTCCATGATACTAAATTAGGAAATTCTATTTCTTGAAGATAAAAATCTCTTTCAGAGGATTGTATTTCACAGGATATGGGCATCACTGTTGCTGTCAGCAGGTCTCTTGCCTTGGGTTCCCATTAGGTCCCTGGCTCACTTTGCCTAACCTAGGCACTTGGGATCTTGCCTGATCTGCCTGAGGGTAGAATAAAATGAAGGGGGAAGAATGGGGTATGACATCACTTTTGGAGGAAGTGTATTATTGCTAATAACCTAACACACTTTGTTCTAGCCTGCTAAGTAGTGTTATGGGGCCAGATAAATTTAGCAATGAGAATTTTCCTCTGACTTGTTTCCATGACAGAGTATGGGACATTTTTAGCTCAGCTGAATTAAGTAAGGTCTATAGTAAAGGGACATTCTAGAAGGCAATTTTCCCACTCATGGATGATACATCATAACCACCCACTTGTGGGATACAGAAAACAAAAATTTTTAGTACATGTGCTGCTGAAATGAGCACAACAAAACTTTTAAAACTGATAAACATCTTTGGAATATTTGGGTGAAGAGAAAAGTAATTTGATTAGTCCATTTCTTTCTATGATGCAGTCATATGAAACTCGTGAACTCTTGGTAGGACCTGGCTCAACTGTTAAATGAAAAAAAATAGAGCAAACAAATAGAGCAAACAAGTTGGTAAAAGATTCCTGTTTGCCTTGGGGAAGCTCTTAGTTTCAGAGATGGGCACACATAGCAAAACAATACCCTTGCTTCCTACAAGCTAGCTTGCCCCCTTCCTGAGAGGAGGTGGGACTGGCAGAGAGGCACCCTGCTCCTACAGTGAGGGCTCCGAGGGACATTTCTGTACTTAGCCTGCGCCAGCACTCCAACGACTTCCGCATAAAGGTCCGCCACGATGTGCATGTTGCCGGTGTTAGGGCCGAGGTACCTAAAGGAGATATAATCAGACAGGGTAGGGGTCCCTGGTCATCTAAAACCAGATTTAGTTTTAATCACAAACCTTGTCAAAATTCGAAGGTGAGAAATTACTTTACCCTTCTTTGTATTTAAAGTGCTTGAAAGCCAAGTTAATAACGTCATGTATTAAAGTGTCTAATACAGGATGAAGTGGAATCTGTAAAAAAAAGAGATGGCTCTTAACTTGAGAGTATTAAAGATCAAATCAATAAGAGTACTTCTAATAACTACATATGGACTTCAGTAATCCATAAATATAATTCATGTTACCTAGTATTTGAAATTCATAAATAAACCTAGACTTTAAAAGCTTAAGTAATTTTCAGATAAATAAATCTTATCTAAAAATAACATTAAATTAATGACCTACCTGTTTCAAAACTTCTATCAACACTAAAGAAAAAATAAAATCAATGGCGAGGTCCCGTCTTTCCATTAAATAATCTCGCTGCTGTTCATCACTGTAAAATTGAAAATATTCACATTAACTGGCATGAAGATATTGCGAGTGATATACTTTAAGACTGAGGACTCATTCCCAGTGGACTGCAAGTCAGACTCGGTATTATGAGACAGCAGTGGTAAATACAGTATTTGCTGAAGCTATTCCCATTACTGGGGTGGTACAGGGGACAAACAGAGTCAGAATATTTGACTTCAACTTTTACATTTTCAACCACATCAACTTGAGGAGCTATTTGTGAGTCTATAACCTCATCTTGTGGGCTTTTCTAAGGTATGTTTCAACCCCTTAACTCTATCATATGTAGACTGGATACAAACACCAGACGGGGCTACCATGCATGTAGTATAGAGTGAAAAGATCTTGTGAAAGGAGTTAACCAATGTAAAGACCACAAGGAACAGAACTACAAGGGGGGGGGGTGAAGAAAGATTACAATTGTTTTTCCCCCATGTGCTATTATTCCTCTTTACCTTTTGTCTCTTGATATTTATGAAAGGAGGAAGTAAAAAGTATAAAGAGGTATTTGAAGAGAGAGAGAGGTTGAAAAGTAGATATGAAAAGAGATAGAAGAGGCAGAGCGGAGTCATTTGAACTCATTGAAAAGTCAGGGAGCAGGATTAGAAAGATGGAAATGTGAGTCATGTCCCTCCCCGATCTTCTGCTCATCTAATTTACTGAGGGGTGACAGGGAATTGAACAAAGGAAAAAAAAAAGAAGAAATGAATGTGGAGTTGCCTAGCACAGAAGAATAGTGGCTAAGATCATGGACTTTGGTGTGGAATTATGCCTCTTCTCTTTTCCAGTAATGTCCCCATCTATAAATGGGAATAATAAGAGCAATTATATAAAGGTTTGCTTGACTATTAAAAAAAATAAAGCAGTCTATTCTCCCAAACATACAACTGTTAAATACTTCGGTGTTAAATAGAAGAAGAAAGGATGACAGGATTTGGACTTATTAGGCAGATATTTTCAAAATAAGTCAAATAATATCTTAAATATGAAATGTTTTCCCTTTAGTCCAGAGGAAATGAGCAGAAAGAAAGGTAATATTCAAGATGAAAAATAACTTCTGGAGAAGCTCTCTAACAGTCAGCAAGTCAAACTGAGGCTGGTGGATGCCAAGGGAACTGTAAGGAAGGGTTGGCACTCCTTCATTCAGGACCATTTAGGAGCAGTCCTGGCAGGAGGAGGAGCAGTGAACTGAACAGAACCATCCATCTGAAGTCCTTCAAGACCCACCAGAAGAAGGAGCAAATACCACACAGAAAAGAAGAAACCATACAGAAATGCTTTTAAAAAGAAGGCATTCACAAGTTTAACCTAGAGATTGTATCGTGGAATATGGAAACAAGAAGCTTGACTACTAAGTGGAAGGAGGACTCCCAAAGATGGTCACCACAGCAGAGAGAAAATGTTTGTGTTGGATGGCTCATCAGGGTCTTCAAAAGGGGCCAAAGGATCTTGAGAAAGTAGCAGTTCTTGTTAGAAAAATATTTTTTAAACCTCTAAGTCTATTTTATTTATAAGCCAATCATGCTTTTAAATACAAGTAAGACATATACTTTTCCAATAACGAATTCAGCTCTATTGCTGGTCTGAGGTCTAACTGCCAGGAGCCAGAGGCATTTGACAAATTTACTTGGCAGTCAAAATGTTGATATTATACTAATCTTAGAAAACATAACCCAAGTACACATTCATCACATTTGACAGTTTCAGTTGTTCATGCTTCTCCCAAAAGTTCCTCTTCTCTTTTTTCTAGTGAGACAAATTTACATTATTAGCTACATTATGCTCTGGAGATCCGATTCTTTGTCTTTCTCCCAAACACACACAGTTGTTTTAAACTTTCAAATGCTAACTCAAATGCTACTGAGTTGAATTTCACTGTCCTGATTCTGTATTTGATCCTAGCAATTACTTTGATCTCCTGAAAATAATCAATCAGTAACATGATAAAAAACTATTGTTTTTAATTTACAAAGCAATGAACTCATGAAAAATCTAGTTTTAGTAACTAAATTCTAACAAAACTGAGGAACAAAACTAAAGCTCGCCTAAGTCAACTCACTAAAAACTGCCCCAATTCCTACCTGCAGTAATGTTTTAATAATACCTGTTCATAAGCTAACAGGTAATATAAGACATGTAATAAAATGATTCCATTAATATAATAATTACGTGGTCTGAATTTTCAGACATAAGAATTGAAATTCTGTGTTTAAATTTTTTTTAAGATTTTATTTATTTATCTTTAGAGGGAAAGGGAAGGAGAGAGAGAGAAATATCAATGTATGGTTGCCTCTCATGTGTCCCCTGCTGGGAACTGGCCTGCAACCCAGGCATGTGCCCTGACTGGGAATCGAACTGCGATCGTGTGGTTCACAGGCCCGTGCTCAATCCACTGAGCTACACCAGTCAGGACCTGTGTTTAAAATTTAATACATTAAAAAGTATGTATGAGGAAAGGCTGATAATTGGTACAGGGTTCCTTTTCAAGGTGATCAAAATGCTCTGGAGTTAGATGGCGATGGTGGCATGACACTGTGAATGTACCAAAAACACAGAACTACACACTTTAAAAGGGTACATTTTATTGTTATGCCCCAATAAAAATTCCTTCATCAGCTAAAAAAATGCAAAGTTATTAATTCCTCCCCCAAACAAAATAATAAATTCATGATTTGAAAATTGTAGAAATTCATGAACATTATAAAATGAAATTACAAATTTAGATGGATCATAATTTGGTAAAATTACAAGTCTTCTATTTCAAGAGAAGTCTATATTTTAAAAAAAAAATATTAGGAGTGTCAAAAATGAGAGGGATAAATCACTTACAAGAAGTAGTTGATGTTTGATTTTCTGAGGGATCAATTTCAGTTTACTGTCTTTAAAAGCATAAAAACATGCATAACCAATTCAGGTAGAGAAAGCTAGTTTCTTTTGAAATAATCCTTTAAAAAAGGTAAGTATATTAAACTTTCTTATCTTTACTACCTGTTTGTGGTGGCTGGATTTCAAACATATGAAATCACATGTATTTACCTATATTTGGAGGATATACATTCACTGGATAGTGTGTGTTTTGGTCTGATCGCTGCCAGAGCACTCATGTGGCAGCAAGTTATACTTTTCCAGCCCGCACAACAAATAAACAAAATTCTGCTGGAATGGAAGTTAGAGGTGCTGGAATCTGACCTCTGCATTTTGCTCACGAAAGGACTGAGTTACAGTGATGTGGTCAGTTGCCCAAAGTCACACGGCTAATTAGTGGAAGCTCCAAAACCATGGCAAGCATCTAGATCAGCATCTGTCCATGGTACGCTGGCCACTGAAGGTTACTACCAAGGATGAAAACATCCACGCAGCATGGTGTGGAGCAAGCAGCAGCTCTCTGCTCTCAGGTAAGAGATTGGAAGTGAGACTGCCCAGAAAAGAAGCAGGCAAAAGGATAATCTTGGCCCTTTGCAACTCACCCCACCAATGTTGAACTAAGGCCCTGTGACTTTTCCACCCATGACAGTAGCCAGTAACCAGTATTCCCACCATGACACCTGCAAACAAGGGGCTCTTGCAGCACCTGCCAGGTGTCTGTGTGAAGAGGCAGGAACACGTAGAAGACTCTTAACTTCCATTTCAATTTATGTTTCTTAAACAAATGAAAAAAAGAGGGAAGGAAGGGAAAGAGGGAAGAAAAAAATAAATCAAAAGAAAAAAATTATAATCCTCAAAATCCTTGCAAAAAAGAAATGTACCTTTTTGATTTATTGCTTGTTCTCGGCCTGTATTCATGTGACTCATCCTCAATGCCATTTTGCCTTTTATACCAGTCAAACAATGTGCGCAGAATGGAAGGTAGGCAGTACTCAGACAGGGAGCTCATTGAGCTGATGACCTATAGAGAAAAACAGGTGATTAAAGCAGTGATTTTTCATCCTTTTCCATCTCACAGCACACATGAACTAATCACTAAAATTCTGCAGCACACTGCAAAATATATATTTTTTTGCAGATCTGACAAAAATAGGTATAATCTGATTCATTCACAGTAGACAGTTATTGTGGTGTTGGCTGTTGTCATTTTTTAATTTGACAACCTAAGGGAAAAGAGGTCAGTGTCTCTGACTAAATAGTCAGGTGTTGCATGTTCTAAAAATTCTCATGGCACACCAGTTGAAAATCACTGGATTAAAGGCTTTGGTGGCACTTTCAATTACTAAGAAACCTTTTATTTCACAAATAACTCCAAGCCACAGTTACAACAAAGTTTCCCTATTATCACAGCCCTTTCTTTAATAATCTTTATTAGTACATTCCCAAGAGCCCAAGTTGCTTAATGTTGACAGGTGTTTCTTAGTTAATAATAATTTTGTTCTTCAAGAAAGTTAATTACTTTGACTCCCTTTCATTCTAGAAATCAGATGTAAATTGCAAACAGGTTGTTCATGGACTGCAAACAAATTGTTTCCCCACACCAGCTAAGAAGTATAGTGCTGTTTATGTCTTAGGTCCTCAGAAATGCTGTTCTATAAATAATTGCATTTATTTATAGAACAGCATTAATTAATGCAATTACATGAGCTGTTTAGGTGAAATAAGCAAACCTATCCCCCAAACAAATAACTTAAGTGATAATAGAATGTATGGTTTTCTGCCAAATAATAAAATTAGACTCCAGATGTGAGTCAGTAGCAATAATTTATTGGTATTACATTAAAGGTGAACTCCTCCCCTCTTCTTTAAACAAACATGCCTTTGCCTTTGATATCTGGAAATAATCCTACTCTTTTACTAATTATCACCAAAAAATGAACTTCTATCCATCTCTCACGTTATATGCAAAAATTAACTCAAAATGGATCATAGACCTAAGTATAAAATCCTTGAATCTTCTGAAAGAAAACAGAGGGGACAGGCTTTGTGACTTTGTGTTAGGCAAGGATTTCTTAAGTATGACACCAAAAGGTCCATGGGAATTCAATATAGTGAAAGTCATCAACATTAAAAGCTTCTGCCTTTATAAAGATATTGTTAAGAAAGTGATAAAAAAAACAGGCCACAGATGGGGAGAAAATATTTGCAAAGCACATATCTGATAAAGGCTTTGTAACCAGAATATGTAAAACTATAGTGAGATGGGTTTGAATTAGCTGATTAACAAGCAGTATAAGCAAAGTATAACTCCTAGTGCTGATGAGGCAGTAGATAAAATGGATATGTTTATATAATGCTGACTGAAGAAAACAATTGGCAAAATGTATCTGGAAAGTAACTTAGAAATACATACCAAGAACCTAATGAAAACCATCCTTAATAAGCTCACTCTTAGGAATTTATCTCGAGTACATAATTAGAGATGAGTAAGAATGTTCAGGCAGCATTACTTATAAAAGAAAGAGAGACAACCTAAGTGTTCAGCTATATGTAAATGCCTTAATACAATGGGGATTTTGACGTAGATTATCTATGAAGCCATGAAAAAAATCACATTCTAAAAATATTTATTAACGTGAAAATGTTCATGATATAATAAGTGAAAAAACAATGAAAAAAGTCATTTAATTGGTGCAATCCCAATTTGGTATAGATACTGTATACGTATACACATACAGAAAATAGGGCCAGGAGGAAATACACCAGCATATCAAAAGTGCACGTTGAGGCCAGGAGTTCTCAGGAGAGGCATGTTAACTAGAGGGAGAGGGAGTGGGGAGTTAAAGAGGAATGAAGGTAGGATTTTACTTGGGCCTATTTTAGAAAGGGTAGAAATTTGAGATGAGCATCAAGAAGGAAACTAAGCAAAGAAACAAGGCAGGAAAGCTTCTGGTAAAGAAGTTGCAAAATAACTGTTTGCTGATAATGATTATAATAATGAATTTAATGAATACTTTGAGTCAACTGAAAGAAGAAATATCTGCCTGGTGCAGAAACTTTGGTATACTAGAGTGGGGAGGGGGGAAATGTAAAAAATTGTAAGTTGGAACAAAATTATAGAAGGTATCTAATACCAGTCTGAAAATATTCAATTTTCTTCTGTAGAAAATGGGAGGTCCCTAAATATTTTTGAGTAGGGAAATCCATCTATAAAAATGGTGTTTGGGAGGTTAATCTAGCAGCGATGTTAGGCTGAACCAAGGGGGTTTGCGAATACGCATACACACACGCTTAGTTGAAAGAGGTCACTGCAACAGTTCCAGGCATATACTGACCAAGGCCGGAGCTGGAGAGGTGGAAAAGAGGGGGAAAACCTTAGTTAACTTAATGTATTTCTGGAGTAAAGCAGGCTAGGCTTAACTTCCTTTTACAAAGCAGGAAACCAGAGCAACAGGAGCTGAAGTGCTTCATGTCAATAGAACTTCCCACCATCACCTTTAAAAGAAGCTCTAAGATTGAACAAAAGCATTGTTTTTTCTCCCAGACTCTATCTTGATAACCTTATTTCATATTCTCTCTCTTATGACTATCATTACATGTACATACACAAAATTGTACATTATCATTGGTTACAGGCTAATACAAGTTAAAGTACATAGGTTATTGCATTAGCCTGCCCTATGAACCTAGTCGCCATTTGCTTTTTTAAACTAAAAAATTTTTTTTTAAAAAGAGCCTCCCTCCTCCCACAGACACACATATTTCCTTATTGTTTTTGTGGGTAGAACAGCAGTAGATTTATGGAGGAAACAAATCACAGTGTGTGAAGGAAGTAATTTATCAGTTGTCTTTGAAGTTATCCCAGCACAAAAAGTCACCACCATCTAAAATGTTTTGAGATGGTCCTTGACCAGTGTGGCTCAGTTGGTTCGGCATCATCCCATAATGCAAAAGGTCGCTGATTCGATCCTTGGTCAGGGAACATGCTTGGGTTGTGGGTTTGGTCCTCGGTCAAGGTCAATGTTTCTCTCTCACATTGATGTTCTCTCCCTCTCTTTCTCCCTCCATTTCCCTTTCTCTAAAAATAACTAAATAAAATCATAAAAAAATAAAATGTTTTGAGTTGGGAAATAAAGGGGGTTCTTCCCACAGAAGAAAAAGGATCAGAATTCAGAGTCCCTGACTATGGGTTAATTCTGTTATAATTATTGCAGATGTAATCAAATCCAAACAACTTTACTATTATATTTTAATAATTTAAAAATACTTGTGTAAGTTTGAATGAAATTTAAGGAGTCATGATGACTAAATGTAATGTGGTATCCTAGATGGTATTCTGGATGATATATTAGGGGAAAACAAGGAAAATACAAGTAAAGTATGGAGTTTAGTTAATAAGGCACTGATGTTGGTTATGACAAAGGTACCATGCTAATATAAGATGCTAACAGGAGAAACTGGGTGCAAAGTATGTAACAACTGTCTGTGTTATCTTTGCAACTTTTCTATAAATCTAAATATAAAAGATTTTATTTATTCATCTTTAGAAGGGAAGGGAAGGAGAGAGGGAGAGAAATATCAATGTATGGTTGCCTCTTGTGTGTCCCATGCTGGGAACTGGCCTGCAACCCAGGCATGTGCCCTGACTGGGAATCGAACCGCGATCGTGTGGTTTGCAGGCCCGTGCTCAATCCACTGAGCTACACCAGCCAGGGCTAAAACTATTTTTAAAACATTAAAAGTTTATTTAAAAATAGTTGTGTGGAATAATTACAAGTTCCACTATTCCCTACAGACCCATAAGGGTAATATGAACCTGCATTTGTCTCTTAAACATCTCTGGGTACAGCACATAAAATTCCACTACTGCACTTAGGTGTAACCCACATTCTCCCTTGAGAACATCAGTAGTGTCCTTCCAACCTCAGCTATAATGACTTCATCTACCCATTAAAAAAATCTTCCTTTTTCTGTCTGACTTATTTTGCTTAGCCTCATATTCTCGAGATCCATTCATATTGCCTCATATGGCAGTATTTCACTCATATGTGGGATATAAAACTGAAAGCAACAAATGAATAAACAAGACAAACAAAAGCTGACAGACAGACAACAGTATGGTGGTTAACACAGGGAAAGGGGGTGGGTGGAAGAATGGTAGAAAAGGATAAAATGGGTCAAACATATAGCGACAGAAGGAGACTTGAATTTGAGTGGTGAACACACAATGTACTATACAGATCATGTATTATAGAATTGTATACCTGAAACCTAATAAAATTTAAAAATAAAAAGTTGTCCTGAAGCCATTTTTGGTATTTCATTTTAGTATTTTATTTTGGTATTATATTATGTCTACTGGACACACTTTCCATGGCAAATACACTGACACAATCTCAGAAGAGACGAAAGGTCAGCACAATGTAGATGTGTATGTTTTTTCCATTTCTCTGTTACTGCCCTTTGACGTCCAGGCTTTCAGGAAGGAAGGGTAGAATTTGTAAAGACCTAGCCCTCAAAGCTCAGGAAGGGAGGAAGGTTTAGTTGCCTTCCTTGATTACTAGGCTCCTTCACTTATGGGAAGCTGAGGCCATGGTAAGATGAATTCTAGCTCTGTGCTGCTGTTGAAAGGGGGCAGGCGCATTCACAAAGATGTTCTTGTTGTATTTTAATGATCATATTCTTCCATCATAGATGAGCTTGGTGCTGTGCAGCTTGAGGAGATGAAGTGCACAGAATCACAGAATGTTTCATACTGGTGTTTTGGTTTTTTTTTTTTTTGAGGAGGAGGATGGGGGTGTGTGAAAAATGTACTTTGCAAATGTTTTCCTAATGTTTATTTTGGCATTTTATATATAAATAGGCTACAAGAGACTGTCCATTATGTTGTAGTTAAGACATTGATTTTTCATAAGCATTTTATTATATTTGCTAAATGCAAATAAGGAAAGTTTACCCATAAATACTTGAATAATTACTCAGTGGAGTCACTCCATATTTTACAGTAATAAGGCTGATTTGTTCTGAGTGATGCTAATGAAAAGTTCTAAAGTTACTTCACTGATTTAATTTCTTAAACTAGTTCAAGTGGCCAAGCACCTAGGGGTCAGGGTGTTCTCTAGGTAACACCACAGAATAATAATCTACTAAAATGATTCAATTTTTTTTAACTTAATCACACATACTATTTCTAGATTATAGCATTCAACAAGTCATGAAGGCTAGATTATAGCATTCAACAAGTCATGAAGGCTTAAGAGTACTGTATTACAAAGACAGAAAACTGTACTTGAACAAGAATTAAATAAAAATAAAAAAAATATTTAAAAAAGAGTACTGTATTACAAAAACAAAATATTATGTTCTCAATACATTAAATAAATTTTTTGAAAATTAAGAAAAGATATTTATTAGTAGATTTTAACATCATTTTAAAAACAATTTTATTATTTTTAGAGGGAGGGGAAGGGGAGGAGAAAGAGATAGAGAGAAACATCCATGTGAGAAGGAAACATCCATCAATTGCCTCTTGTTCACACCCAACCCAACCCACAACCCATCATGTGTCTTGACCAGGAATTTAACTTTGACCTTTTGCTTGGGGGGACAATGCCCAACCAACAGGTCTACACCAACTAAGCCACACTGGTCAGAGCTTAACATCTTGGACCATTTTATGGACATACTGTTCCATTGGAGAATAAGAAATACTGAGTAACACTAACACGAATCCAATGTTAGTTCATTTGTTTTTACTCTTAGTTGCTTTTACTTTCATTTACACGTGTTAAATATATTTTCATAGAATTACAGCATTAGAATCGATGTTGCAACACTAGAATTTCACCTCCTTCCTTTCTAGGGAAGTTACTACTACCCAAGATGGTAAAAAGCTATTTTAGCTCTGTGAAAATTACTAAAAAGAAACCTCATTTAATAAAGGAGGCAGGAAGCTGGAAGAGAGAACTCTCATGTACATGTCACTCAGTGTACACCATGGATCCCAATAGGAACAGATGATGTTACTTCTCTGCCAGGAGGTGACAGTATATTACTACCTTGGCAGGAGGAAGAAAAGATTCCTCCTTGCTGAGTAGCATCTCAACCAATGGGAGACTTCCATAACTCAGCCAATGAGAAGCCACTACACTTCAAACTTTCAGTTTCCTCCAATGGACTCTCGGTTTACAATAGACCCTCCGAAGTCCGTTAATGAACACTCTTGTCCTTTGTTTCTCTGGACCTGCATGTGTTTCACCATTAGACTGCATGTCCCAAATTGCAATTCTTTGTGTTCCCAAATAAATCCATATGCTAGAGAGATATCTGGCTGTCTATTTGCCCAAGGTCAACAGCTCTGTTATAAATGTATAGATTTGTTTTCTGTTTTAGAGACATATTTAACATATTAATAAACTAAGGTGCCTCAAAATATATAACATCTAGAAGAAAACCCCAATAGAAATTACTTAGAACATTTGAGCAAATTATCTGGAATTATCTAGAATTTATAGAGATGACACTGGTAAATAATATGTCACACTGATTTGCAAATAGTTGCAACTTCATGTTCTCAGAATATCATATGTGATGATCTCACAAGCCATGTTTTCATAGTTGCATGAGTACATTGGAAAGGTCAGCTCATCTTGGGTTCAATTTACAGCTTGGCCCAGTATTGGCTGTATGAACTTGGGCATGTTGCCATTTCTTTGAAACTCTGTGTTTTTGAGCTATACATTGAGACTTAAGAATACTTAACTTCACTGGGTTTTTATTAAGACTAAATGAGATACTATAACAAGTGGGCACATAACAGACCTTCAAAAATGTCTGTTTCTTTTTTCCTTTTGTCATTTCCAAATGTTGAAACTGAAGCACAGACATAAAACGTTTTGACACTGACTTTGAAGTCAATGACAGAACAAGTGACAGAACGAATGACAGAACTTGATGAAACAATTTATTTACTGGAGCAGATAATTGTTGCTTTTAGTTATATTGGACAAAAAATTAAAAAGGTCAACCTATCTTTTACCCAAGTACAAATTATCAGGGTATCTATCAGAATCCTTTAGTTTGCATTTCTACCCTCCTGGCTCCAGCAGATGTAAACACAGTGAGAAGTGCTTCCTGTAGAGGTGACAGAGCACACTGCCTGTCTGAAATTAGCTCTATTGGAGAACACTGGGCTCCCAAGTTTGCTGCTGGCAACTGCTTAGTTCAAAGCAAATGAAAGACTTCCGGCCAAGATGGAGGCATAGGTGGATACACTGTGCCTCCTCACACAACCAAAAGGAGGAGGCAACAATAATTTGAAAACAAAAAACAACCAGAACTCACAGAAGAAACTGTATGGAGGTCAGACAACCAAGGAGTTAAGAAACATTCATCCAGACTGGTAGGGGAGGCGGAGATGGGCATGCGGGCAGAGAGGACTCTTGGCAGGGTGGTGGCTGGAGAAACTGGCGAGGGGGTGGCTAGTGGAGCAGGCAGTCCCACATTCTCATGCAGATAAACCAGGTGAAACAACTGGGGAGTGAGACAGACCATACAACCCAGGGCTGCAGCATGGGGAAATAAAGCACAAACCTCTGACTGAAAAAACCTGTGGGGGTTGAGGCGGCAATGGGAGAAACTCCCAGCCTCACAGGAGAGTTTGCTGGAGAGACCCACAGGGTCCTAGAATGTACAGAAACCCACCCACCTGGGAATAGGCATCAGAGGGGCCAATTTACTTGTGGGTAGCAGGGGAAGTGACTGAAAACCGGTAGACAGTGGAGCAAGTGCCATTGTTCCCTCTTAGACTCTCCTCCCATACAGCATCACAATGCAGCGACGTGGCTTGCCCTGCCCTGGTGAACACCTAAGGCTCTGCCCCTCATTACATAACAGGTGCTCAGAGATGACAAGAACAACAAAAAAGGCCCAAGTGAAACAACAGATCAAGACTCCAGAAAAAACACAACTAAGCGACGAAGAGACAGCCAACTTAGCTCTTCAATCTGATAGCCAACCTATCAGATGCACAGTTCAAAACACTGGTAATCAGGATGCTCACGCAATTGATTGAATTTGGTCGCAAATTAGATGAAAAAATGAAGGCTATGCTAAGTGAAATAAAGGACAATGTACAGGAGTCCAACAGGGATGGGAAGGAAACTGGGACTCAGATCAATGGTGTGGACCAGAAGAGAGAAAGAAACATTCAACCAGGATTTCTGGGAGGATGGCAGCAGAGTAGGACAAAGGATTTTGCTTCCCTCCACACGCCGGAGAAAAACCGGGCTGATCTGCAGAGGGGCACAGTGGATAGCCAACAGGGACCCAGCATATAGGAAGGCAGGACTCCAGAAAGTGTAGTGGACACTGAATGACCAGAGGTTGAGTAGAGGAGACAACCGCAGATCAACAAGGTACAGGGAACAGAGCAGTGGCTTCAGAACCTCCACCGGGCCTCACTAGGGCCCTGGCCTGGCCACCCGGGTCTCTGAGAGCTGAGGGCAGGTAGCAACAACCCTGGGAGAGAACGAGTCACTGGTACCCTCCCTATCTGGCAGGGCAGAGATTGGAAAACACCAGGAGAGATCGGTGTGCCTGTAGTGGTAGAGAGAGGAGTGGGCATTGGGAAGCAAACCAGAGAGCTCTGATTACCCGTGGAGTCAGGCTGCGGTTGCTGGTTTGGGAGAACTGAGAGCTGCCTGTGCGTTCCCTGTAGCACGGGGTCGGAGTCTGGTCTGCCACACACCCTGCGAGTCTCAGGCTACTGGCGGGGCCCCTGGAGGAGAGCCAGCCAGCAGCTCCATCCATACCCAGCCGGGTGCAGACTGGGAGGCACTGGGAGTCAGGCTGTGGCTGTCAGCTTGGGGAACTGAGAGTCTCCCCTTGTTCCCTGTGGCACGGCATCAGAGCCTGGTCTGCTACAGACCCTGCAAGTCTCGGGCTACTAGCAAGGTCCCTGGAGGAGAGCCAGCCAGCAGCTCCATCCCTACCTAGCCATTGCAGACTGAGAAGCACCAGGAGTCAGGCTGTGGCTGCTGGCTTGGAAGAATTGTGAGTTGCCCTGTGTGTTCAACCACAGCACTGGGAAAGGTCCTCGCCCAAGCCTGTGAGGCCAGGAAAGCCTGGCTGGGAGCACGAACCCTCACGCCAGGCCAGGGCTGGGAAGCCTGGGGAAAAATCTGCTCTCAGTGGGGCACAGGAGAGTGGCGCCACTCTGAATCTTGCGAGGGCACTGGCGAGACCAGTTGAGTTCACGGAGACGCGAGAAAGGCCACACTAATAGCCCCTCAGGCTGCTGCAGCTAGTGAGACCAGAAGAAAAGGTTTGACCAGCTGGAAACCAATAAGAGGAGTAGGTGGAAGCGGAGAACACCAAGATACCTGCAGGAGACTGCACCACTGAATTTTACAGGCATCCTACCACAGAAGTTCACACCATAAACCCAGGGAACCAGAACAGATCTATATAAGAAACTGAGACCAACAAGAAGAGCAACACAAACAATGGGAAGACAAAGAAACAATCCCCAAATGAAAGAAAAGGAGGAAGTCTCAGAAAGAATGTTAGATGAAATAGAGGCAAGTCAACTGTCAGATATTGAATTCAAAGCACTGCTTATCAGGAAATTCAAAGAGCTTACAATGAGCTACCAGAAACTACAGGGGAGCTACAATGAACTCTCTGCAAACTATACCAACACAAAAAAGGAAATAGAAACCATCAGCAAAGGCCAAGAGGAAATGAAGAATACAATTTCTGAACTGAAGAACACAGTAGAAGGTATGAACAGTAGGATCGATGAGGCGGAAGACCGCATAAATGAGATTGAAGACAGGGTAGAAAGAATCTCCCAGACCGACCAAGTATTGGAAAAGAGAATCAGAAAAAAATGAGGAGAGTTTAAGAGAAATGCAGGATAATATGAAACATAATAATATCTGAATAATAGGAATACCAGAAAGAGAAGAAGAAGAACAAGGGATGGAAAACCTACTTGAAAGAGTAATAATGGAAAATTTTCCTAAGTTGAGGAGAAATAAAGTCACGCGAATCCAGGAACTGCAGAGAGTCCCAATCAGGTGGAATCAAAAGAGGCCTACTGCAAGACACATCATCATTAAAATGGCAAAACTCCAAGACAAAGAGAGAATCCTAAAGGCAGAAAGGGAGAAAAAGGAAGTAACATACAAGGGGGTCCCAATAAGGTTGGCTACTGACTTCTCACTGGAAACATTCCAAGCAAGAAGAGAGTGAAAAGAAATATTCCAAATAATGAGAATCAGAGGCCTACAACCAAGGCTACTTTACCCATCAAGGGTCTCAATCAGGATAGAAGGCCAAATAAAGAGCTTCCAAGACAAAAGAAGTCTAAAAGAATATGCCTCCACCAAACCAGCTCTACAAGAATTACTGAAAGGGCTGCTTTAAAGAAAGGAAGGAAAAGAGAGAGATGGAGAGGAAGACAGGTACATAAATGGNGGTTGGCTACTGACTTCTCACTGGAAACATTCCAAGCAAGAAGAGATTGAAAAGAAATATTCCAAATAATGAGAATCAGAGGCCTACAACCAAGGCTACTTTACCCAGCAAGGGTCTCAATCAGGATAGAAGGCCAAATAAAGAGCTTCCAAGACAAAAGAAGTCTAAAAGAATATGCCTCCACCAAACCAGCTCTACAAGAATTACTGAAAGGGCTGCTTTAAAGAAAGGAAGGAAAAGAGAGAGATGGAGAGGAAGACAGGTACATAAATGGCAATGAATAAGTACCTTTCAATAATAACCTTAAACGTAAATGGATTAAATGCACCAATTAAAAGACACAGAATAGCTGAATGGAAAAGGTAGTATGGCCCACACATATGCTGCCTACAAGAGACCCACCTCAGGTCAAAAGAGCATCACAGACTAAAAGTGAGGAGCTGGAAACAAATTTTCCAAGCAAATGGACAAGAAAAAAAAGCTGGGGTAGCAACTCTCATATCAGACAAAATAGACTTCAAAAAAGGACCATAAAGAGAGAACCAGAAGGTCATTTCATAATACTCAAGGGAAGAATCCACCAAGAAGACATTAACATCATAAATATATATGGACCCAACATAGGAGCATCCAAATATATAAAGAAAATCCTAGATGACCTCAAGAGAGATATTGACAGCAACACAATTATAGTAAGGGATTTTAATACCCCACTGTCTAAAATGGACAGATATTCCAAACAAAATATCAACAAAGACATTGCAGCATTAAATGACACCCTAGATAAAATGGACCTAATTGATATATATAGAGCCCTCCATCCCAAAGAAACTATATACACATTCTTTTCAAATGCACATGGATCATTTTCAAAGATAGACCATATGACAGGACACAAAACGAGTCTCAACAAGTTCAGGAAAATAGAAATCATACCAAGCATTTTCTCTGATCACAAGGGACTGAAATTGGAAACCAACCCCACAGGAAAAAAACGCAAAACACCCAAAAGCATGGAGACTGAATGGTTTGCTATTAAACAATGAATGGGTCAAGGTTGAAATTAGGGAAGAAAACAAAAACCTTCTGGAGACTAATGAAAATGAACTCATAACAACCAAAAACTTATGGGACACAGTGAAGGCGGCC